>NC_135754.1:33275000-33875000 GCF_041903045.1 Epinephelus lanceolatus | reverse complement strand
AAAGAAAATATTTTTGATTGTGATGGAGGGTCCTTTTGTCTCTCACCTTAATGTATGAACATTTGCCAAAACTATTAAATAGATAAAATAATGCTTTTTGCTGTTGACAGTGGGCGGTGTGAACCCAAACTAAAAACAATGATGCAACAAAGTAAAAGTTTAGACAAAAGAAAAATGATTTGTGAGCACATGCGTGGAGCTATATCCTTTTTGGTAACTAGCCTAATAAATCTAAGTCCAACCTGATGTGATAAAAACCCAACCATCTGGTCCTCCAGACTGGTTCAAACAAATGCCAAGAGATATTATAAAATACTATTTGAGTCAGGTACCTTGAGAAATTGTCATTCTCACCTGCCTGCGTGTGTCAAGTCTGCAGAGTAACCACCTACAGTGCTTGAATTAGTGCAGAAGCACAGGCGTATTTGCTTTGTCCAATTATTCAATACATTATTATTCACTAATTTCTAATGCAGGCATGGTGTATTTATTTTAAGTAGTGGAGACAAAGGCCTGTTTTCTGCTCAGACAAGCTGTGATGAGAGGAGGCAAAGATGTGCAGCTGAGTAAAGAACAAAATGTGCTCTCGTTTAGTCAGACATAATACGTTCTATATATTCTAATACTGATGTTTCCAGTATTGATAGTGAGTATTAAATCCTTTCTTATGTGTTGAGCACTTCCTGATTTAAACCAAGAAAACTTCTCTCAGTTCTGTGAACTATTTAGTATGAGGCAAAGCTTTTTTATTTTTATGTAACACTGGTGCACAGCTTGATATATTTATTCCAAACAGGGTCAAAACAGTCCCCCAAAATAAAGTATCCTGGTTCTGATATCAATACCCATCCCTAGTCCTTTAATAATTTATGAAGTTGGCCTTCTTCTTCTTCTTTGCCTTTGCTGGCACATTGCTGCATTTCATGATGCATTACCGCCACATGTCAATCACTGGAGTAATGTGAAACCATTCAGCAGATGTGTCATCACATTATGTGCTCCACTTGCATCAGGACGAGCAAAATGGGGGTAAATATGTGCTATTAGAGGTCAAAGATTCCACACTTTTCGTACCTTAAGTCTATCTAAACTGTCAAGATATATATATATATATATATATATATACCTGTGACGTCCCTAATACCCTCTGACTCAAACCTTTTGATTGCTCCAGAGGTCAGAACTAAAAGGCAGCCTTTGTTAATTATGCCCCTAAACTCAGGAACAGTCAGCCTGAAGGTCTTCGGGGCTCGATTCTGTTGAAATGTTACAATGAAATCTTGAGACTCATCTTTTCACTGTTGCTTTCTCCTGAAATAGTTTTTTAAATGATGGTTGTTTTATCTCGTCTTAGCCTGCAGTTTCAATTAAATCTTATTTTATTCTTTTTATTTTTCTCTTCTTTTTTTTTTTTTATCAGAAATGTTTTGACACGGGGATCATTTTACAGGAATCAGCCAGTAAAACTAAAACTCCTCCTGATTGTCAAAAAATACATGGACATGACCTCAGTGTCCTCAGCTGGTAGTTAAACCCTTAATTTGTGTCCTTAAATGACTCATTCTTGCACATGTTTGGTGCTACTGAATCCCACGTGACATGTGTACAGCTGGTTTAGACCAAGCAGCAACCTCCGGAGCTGAATAATGAAGCCAATGTGGAAGTGCCAAACACTGTAGTTCCTCTAATGGCTGCTTGAGGCTGGTTCCAGAAGCGAGTCAGTCCCCACAGACCGCCATGTTAAAATGCCCAACATTACAGCAGAATTAAACATGGTTTAAATTTAGTTTAAATACAACTCACCCACTAAAATGTTTTTAAGACTTGAAAATATGCATACAGGACGTGGCTGCATTGAGTGACAGGTGGATAATGTCTGTTGACAAGTTGCTATCACAGTGACAATGTTTGTTAGGGAACGTAACCCTGCACAACCCCAGATTTACAGATACTGTAGACTGTTAAATGTGACAGTCTAAATGTGTTTTGGTCATCTAAAAAAGCCTTGTTGAACATTTGGTTGTTTTAAAAGACGCTCTAAGATGTCGGATGTTTAGTTTTTACAGCACGTACATTTGGTTTTAATGGTTTTAAAACTGTTTTTTTTTCTAGCAAAAATTTGCATAAGTATTATCTCAGTTAACCACAGGTGTAAATTATGTAAAAATAATGGACATAGCTACCGTGACGTCACCCATTGGTTTTTGTACTCCCATTTTGAGGCCTCGAGTCTGGCACCAGCTGCTGCCATCTTGGTTTTTTGGAGCCAGAGGTGACCATATTTGGAAAGAGGATGTAGGTGTGCAGGAGCTAGGGGTGGATCTGACTCAGATGGCGTTTCTCAATCTGCGTTCTTGCCTGGACTTGTGTTCTTGCAGACTTGTGAAACGTCATCAGTCGCAGCCCAAGCACTGTTCCAATTCAAAGTCCGCATCCAGCCAAGTACAGTCCAAATGCCCGGATGTGAACTTACTCTGCTCGTTCCATCGAGGATGCATCAGGAGGTGACTTGTGTGGACTTTGAACAGCAAGGTATCCCAGAATGCATTTCTCACAGACCAGCGGCAATGGCACTTTGTACACCAGAGTCGAACTCGCCAAGTCTGAACTCCCAAGTGCGCAAGTCCGAACTTGCTGTACTTGGTATTGCGAAATACCAAGAGGCTGAGGACACTAACTGCAGATGGCATGTCACTCAAAACAGCCTGCCCTTAATTATGCATAACTTTAAGCCTTAATTAAATGAGTGAGTTATAAAAAAAAAAAAAGTCAACCCTGTACAGTTGTCATGAATGTTGAAATCAGCTGTAACAAACAAAACATTTTTGTTCCAGACTGTAAACATGTTTATTTCTGCTGTAAAGTTGGACATTTTAATATGGGGACTGACTGGGATTTGGAGCCAGCCTCAAGTGGCCATTTGAGGAACTGCAGTTCTTGGCACTTCCCTGTTGGCTTCATTTTTCAGCCTGGTTGGTTGCCACTGGCTGTAAATACACCATGCTAACCCAGCTAGCAGCTAGCATTAGAGTTATCTCAATCCTCTCGTCCAAATATGGTCACTTTTGGCTCCAAAAATCCAATATGGCAATGGCAAAAATGCCAAACTTGAGTCCACAAACCAATGGGTGACATCACGGTAGCTATGTCTGTTATTTTATACAGTCTATGATTAATCCCCATAGAGCCCCATGTTTAAATGCCTAACTTTACAGCAGAAATAAATACATTTACAGCCTGGTGCAAAAACCGTTTTGGTCTCTGTGGCTAATTTCAATATTCCTGACAACTGTACGGGGGCTGAATTATATATAACTCACCTGTCTGAATTTCATTAAGGCTTACAGTTATGTATAATAAAAGGCATGGCCACTTTGAGTGACAGGCTGTCTGCCAGGCGTCACCCTCAGGTACACAGTCAGATCCATCCAACGCTCTTAAGCGCTCCAAAAATCCAAGATGGTGACAGCCAAAATGCCAAACTTGAAGCTTCAAAACAAGAGTCCACAGAGCAGTGGGTGACGTCACGGTAGCTATGTCCATTATTTTATACAGTCTGCTGGCTCTGTTCCTCACCATTTTACCAAATGAAGGTTTTTTTATGGCACCAGTCGCAGGTGGAATGTAAATTGGAGCCCTGGCAAAATAAACTGAACTAATTCAATTAAAAGAAAAAGAAATAAATCATGTTACATAATATGATTTATATTAATGTGATTATTCTTAGTAGTGTTTAATTACAGAATACAGAACATTGAATCGATTCACAACACAATCCTATTTGTTTGATGACGTAAAGGCTGAGTAACAGCTCCGTGTCTGCGCTGCTCAGCTGTTGCTGCGAGGCGCTCACGGTTACCTACAAGACACGATGTGCTCTTAAAACACATGTATACTGTACTGCACTGTAGTCACAGCTCAGCCCAGCACCCACGCCACGTGCCACTACTGTCCATATCCACAACACACACACCTATGTGCACACACACGGTACAAAGCACTTATACAGAGCCTGTCAGTACAGGAGAAAAACACCACCTCTAACAAATGCCGTGCTGTGCCATGCCATACCGCGCCATGATTCATCACTCAGGGTATCAGCTGTGTAGGCAGGCAGGCGGGCAGAGTGTGTATGTGTGTGTGTGTGTGTGTGTGTGAGTAAGGCAGGCAGTTGACGTTCAGGAGATTGATGGCAGGGGCAGGATGGAGACAATGAGCTGTGTTGCTGTATTTTTTTTGTCTCAACTCTGTTTTCTGTCTGCTCCATCGCTCTTTTCTCTCGTCCTCCCTCATCTTTCTTTCCACCGGAGCTGTATCGAACTGTCAATCCCTTCCCTGAAGTTTTTTTGGGGTTTTTTTTTGCCCCCGCCACCCCCTCTTCCCCTCCTCCTCTTGCTCCCTCGCTCCGTCATTCATCCATCTTGGTATTCAGCAGCAAAGTTCATCACAGCCCCCCTGAGCAGAGAGTGGGGAAAAAAACTCTATCTTGACTTTGAATGAGAACTTTCCCCACAAAAGACATTAATCTCCTCATTATTACTACGACCAATCCAATACTTGGATTCCCTCGCTCTGAAATCTGAGTCAAAGTCGAGCTAAGCTGCTGCCCAGAAGCAAAGAGCAGGGAGAAAGAGACAGAGAGGACAAGATAAGAAGCCCACCCTCCTTCTACCAACTTGGCTTAGCCTCCCTAATTAACTACGGCCACAAGCAGTCAGGAGCACATGCCATACATACAGTATATATATATACTGACAGGGTGAGTGAGTTGGATGACTCGCGAGCACTTTTGCGTCTCCCAGTAAAACAAAAGCCAGTAATTTGGCCTCAGCTGTCAGAAAGGGTATTAACAAAGAGAGTGTGATGCTTTCTCACAATGCGCTGTTGGTGCGGCAGCAGGATGGAGTGAGAGATGGCTTCTCGGGACAGATGAGATGCTCATTGTGGTGAGAAGAGAAGATGGGAGAGCTGTGGATGCAGTTAGCTGTACAACTGTACACGGTTCAATGCCAAACAGCAGACGGACACAGTAAGCTGGTGAACACAGTGGAGCATTTAACAGCTTAAGAGAAAGATATTTCCCTCAGGAGGTGGTGGAGACCAAAAAAGGAGCAAAAAGAGAGAATGCTGGACTTATGTTCATCAGGTCGACACAAACACACAACCTCAAATAAATTCTGCTGTTGCTCCATAACTGCTGCACAATTATGGCCAAAATGATAATCACGCTTATTTAATAAGATTGATTTTAGGGAAAAATGTTTTTATTTCACTTTCAGATTCCTGCTAATGCACAGATCTTTGCACTGAAATAAGACCGGCCATTGTCAGCATGATTTGAATTAGCTAACATTAGCCACCGTGAGCTAATGGTCCAAGACCAACTCAGGCTGCAGCAGCAAAACTGTCAGCTTGCTCTCACCCGAAAAAATTGACCACATAGGTCGACTGTATGAGAAGCTTCTTACGACACATACTTGAGTTTAATGTAAGGTGACGCCCTGTAGTGGCCGTAGTAATTATTACAGGAGAGGAGGAGGATGTGCATGATGTAGGAGACCGATGTTTGTGTCCCAAAGTCTGCCTTGCCTTGTTTTAATAACAACCTAGTGTACAGATGCACAATATTATCTGCACGTTATCAGAATCGGCTGACATGCTTTTTATATCACCTGAAAGCTTCAAAATTCACAAGTGGGGTATTTACTAATGTATTTAATGTCAAAAAGCAAAACGTGAAATTCTCTTAAGCTTGTGTGAACCACAGACTTTATTTCATCTAACAAAAAACCCATTAAAAAAAAAACATTGACTTCAATATTAGGGAACTGGGAGTGCTAAAATTCAAACTCATCTCTGGGTTTTAGGACTCATTCCTGCAGCACTCTATGCCAAACCATGATGATTTTTCTAAACTTAACCACAGTTTTGGAGCAGAACTGTGACTGTTTCATGACGTTAAGGTCATGTTTAAAACAGCATTCGTCAAAACAGTAATAAATTTTGTTTTGGGGACCTGTCATGTAAGTCATTTTGGAAGTCAGTGGACATCAACCTATTTATTTACCTATTTAGGCATGAGAGAACTGTGGAGTGTATTAATTGGAGCAAGGGTGTGTTTTATTGCTTATGAAATCATTATTTGTTAGAGATGGAATTAGTTTTTTCTTTCTTTAATAAGTTAGTCTTACTTTAAATAATTCATTAAGCAAATATGCTGTACACACGCTCTGGTTCCAGCTTCTCAAATGTGACGACTTTCTTGCTTTTATCAGATTTATATCCTTGAAAAATGAGTAACTTTGGGGTTTGGGACTGTTGCTTTAACAAATCAAGGAGTCTGAAGATGTCCCCTTTGGCCCCTTATCATTTTGTTTGGCATTTCATTGACTACACAATTATGTGATATGTGGAAAAATAAGCAACATGTTGATAAAGAAAATACTGCAGCCCTAATTTAGAGCCGAAGCTCTCTGGTATCATATGTAGCCTGCTGTGCAGTGGGCTTCACTGAGGAGAAGGGTCCGAAGCTCTGTGGGATGCCATAAGCCTTATGGTTTATTTATCAATGGTTTGCAATCATCATTCTGGGCACAGTGTGGCTCTGGTTTTGTGGTTTTCGTTTAGTGACGCTGCAGCCGAGTTTCCACAACCTGCTGCGAGGGAGGATCAGGCGTTGTAATGCAAAACGGTACAGTGTGCTGCGACTTCACAGCCTTAACGTGGAAAAGCGGTATCAGTCAGATCCCATCACACGCACACACACTCACACACCTCCGTGAGCCTCCGCCTCACGGTAAATTCATACATTAATGCCAGCCAGAGACCTTGACAGCTGGAGCAGCTCGAATCATTCCAGCGCCAGTGGCCCTGACTCGTACTTGGCTCTCACTCTTGTCTTGTTCCCCCGGCATCTAAAGGCTTGTGTGCTTCACAGAACATCACATCCTCCTCCAATGTGTCTGTTCTGCTGTCATGCACTGACTAAAAGACAGACTGATAGAGAGACACACAGAGTTTGGCACACACGAACACACACACACACACGTTGACATAGCTAAAATGACTAAAATTAAACATCAGCGTTTACCAAAGGCGCACCAAATGAAAAATAATTAATTAAATAAATAATAAATAAAATAAAAAAATGAAAAAATAATTTAAAAAAAACACATTAATTGTGAATTTATTTTTAAATTCAACGTCATCCCTATTCAGTGCGAAGTAACTGCTCTCGAGAGAATTTCTTGAGACACCAGATTTATGCGAAATGCACAAAAGAATAGCATACGTAACAGACATACCCACACAGATGCATCATCAAATGCAAAGCACAACATGGTTTCATACAGACAAGAGCTTAGCTGCAGAGAGCTGGAGCCTATAATTATAGTTAAACAAATCTAAATTACATAACAAATCCAAACCAAATCACATAAAAAATAATCCAAACTACTGGAGACGGAGCTGCAAAAACTGAGGTTAATTCCAACTCTGGCCTCTATTATTGTAAGAAATAAAGATCTATGAGAACCTGCTTAAGACAGAAAATATAACTGAGTGTTTAATTGGCTCCCAGTGCTGATATGACAATCTGTGTGTGCTGATTAATTAATGCTGCTGCTGCTGCTGCTGCTGCTGCTTGTTGGATGAGTCCAGAGACAAGATGATGTGTGAGGGGGAAAAGAGAGCACTGGCTTGGATCAGAAAGAATATATGATAAACACGAGCGGTGCATTGTGGGAGCAGAGTATGTGTGTGCTCGCCATGTTTGCACGTGTGTGACATCATCTATACACAATGGATATAACCTCTGCTCATCCAGGTGTCATTTAAAACAACAATAGTGTGTGTGTGTGTCCACTGAATGAGTGTGTGTGCTCCAGTCGCACGTGTCGAGCTTTGTCGAGCCGTTAGCACATTACTTTAATGAAAGTCAGTGTCCTTGGCAAAGGACGCAACTGCTCAGCCACTGAAGGCCGCTCTCCTTTCTCCCCAGTCCACACACACACACACACACACATACATACATCAAACCCTCCCCCCTCTGCTGCCCTGTGATGCTCATCTTCTCACACAGACTTGAGTGTGAAGGAAAGGAGGAGCATGTGCTGTGTATGTGGATGTATGTGAAAGTGTGTGTGTGTTGAGGCAATCAAAACACAGAGAGGGTGTGGAGGATGGAGGATGGAGTAAGGGGCGTAAAGAATGTAGTCGAGTAACTCCACTGAAGTCTGGAGGGAAAAGGGAGGGTGTGGGGTCCTTGGAGAGAGAGAGAGAGAGAGAGAGAGAGGAGTAAATCAGGATGTCACACACAGGCAGAAACACAAAAACACGCATAATAACAGAGAGAGTGTGTCAAAACACTGTTTAGACACAGACACACTGTAGACACACTCCCATGCACACACACACACGTACCATGGCATAGTGCTGGTTATCATTTCAACTTAGTCATGAGTAAAATATGCAACTGTTTTTTTTTTACTGTAATTGTGTGACGGGAGTAACATACCTGTGGGCACACCTGATCATCTCACTTTCAAATGGTATCAAGTTTATTTGAAAGTTATACATTCCAATTTAAAAAATTATTTTTATAGACCGTAAAACTTGAATTGTGTTTAACTTTTGTCAGTATGGAGATGCCACACATCGTCAGCTCGGTTCATTTCATTTTACTGAAACCATGAGCACAAGACAAATAATAGCCCCGGCTACTAATTGAAGTTTTATGGTATTTACTTAAAGGTATACTACAAAGGATTTTTTCTGGAGGAGATGGAGGATGGCGCGTCACTGAAGCGAGATGCTGTGAAGCTGCAGACCTTTGTTTGAGACCAAGAAACAACAAAACCAGTTGGTTTTTAGCGATTACTGTGTTTTTAGTGGCTTTTTAGGCACCAAATGTGGGTGTTTAGTAGTGACCTGTAGCTGTGTTTCCATCAGCTTTTCAAGCACCAAACATGACTGTTTTGTAGCGACCCATTGCTGTGTTTCAAACATTCTTTTAAAGACCTATCGCTGCTTTTCCATCAGCTTATTAAGCATGATAATTGGTTGTTTTTTTACCAAGACATTGCTGCTTTTCCTGCTGGGATAGTGCCTCTAAAACGGGGTATTTTAAGCCAAAATGTGAGCTTTTCCGAACCATAACTCAGTGGTTTTTGTGCCTAAATCTAACCACACATTAACCACAGCGTCATGCTTGGGAAACTTGCAAATGTGACGTATCAGTACTTTGCAGAAATGTACAGTGCCGAAACTTAAATTTCCTGTGAACATGTGAACAAGTTTATTTTGAAAGGACATTGTGGCATGTTACAAGCAGATATTGACACGCTGTCATTGGGGTGGCTGTGGCTCAGAGGTAGAGTGGGTCTTCCACTAATAGGAAGATTGGGGTTCAATCCCCAGCTCCTCCAGTCTGCATGTCGAAGTATCCTTGAGTAAGATACCCCGTAATCTCTCAAGACAGATTCTGCAATTTACATTGTAGAATCTGTCGGCAGCCCTGTGTGAAAGACGACTAGACAGGGGGGGGAGGGCAGAGCTTTGAGTTTGAACGATGCTGCGCTTTAGCCAGTCACAATGGAGGGGGCGTGGCTGAGACGTGCAGGTGTCCCCAGGAAATGTGTACCTACAGAAACGGCAAGCTCCGCGTCCATAGCGACCGCTCCACCCAAAACGCTGTCTCGTCAACGTGAATTTTTTTATTTTTTTTTTCCAGCGGATGTCTTAGTTACAACATGATTGAGCTAACTGGAGTAGTTTCATGTCGCATCCGACAATGGGAGGCTTTTAACAGATGACGTCCTGATGTTAGCTTTGATAGCTGTCCCTGTCAGCTGCAGCCACTGATGCTTTCTAGACATTGTGATTTCCTATAACTGAATAAATACCACACATAGCAACACAAAACTGCTTTGCTAGCTCAATCATGTTGTAACTAAGATATCCGCTGGAAAAAATATTTTATTCACGGACCGTTTATTGAGTTATTACCTTATTACCTTTTTATACAGTCTATGGTTATTACAGACACCGCTAACAGCTAACGGTTAGCCCAGCTAATCTACAATAACCATGTTATTAATTACAAAATGTGCACACAGAAATAGTAACGTTTGTTCAGTCATTGTGTTTATAAACTTAACAAACATCAGATTAGTCTACACGGTGATATAGTGACATGAAAAATGTGATATATAGCTAAACTCTGCTGGTTTTCTACCCGAAGTATTTGTAAACAACATGGCGATTCCCTGGGGGCACCGCCGGAAGTGAAGGGCGTGAGCGATCGCCAAAGCCCCTGCACTTCCGTTAGTTGAAAAACTCCGGGCTGTGCCTCCAGAGGTAAAGGAAGAAAAAAAAAAGGGGGTTTTTTGTTTGGGTTTTTTGGGGGTTTTTTTACCGATAGATTTCCAGATTGGATACCCAGTGGCTGTTCCACTGGAGTTTGAGTATGTAAAAAACTTGGTAGCAGGTGGCACCTTGTAGGGTTGCCTTGGCCACGAGTGTATGAATGTGTGCGTGACTCATAGTGTAAAAAGCGATCTGAGTGGTCAGAAGGTTTGAAAGGCAAGTTCAGGTCCATTTGGCGTCCCTGATCGTCTATAACTGTTGCTAGAAGATCAAGAGCCACTGACCTAGAGAGTCATAGTTTGAAGCGTAGGGCCACCGACTGAGCTGCCGTATTTGACGAGTTGGGAGTGAAAATGTGTTGACATATGATGATCTTATGGAATATGATGCTCTAGATAAAACTATCCACTAACAGTATATAAAGGAGTTAAAATGAGATCAACTTTGAACATCTACAGCAGGAAAATGCAACATACACATTAATAAAGCAGGGATATTGATCCAAAAACATTTTACTGCACACTAAATACTTTTACTTGTCATACTTGGAGTATTTAGTGTGGTGGAGTATAATCACGGTGTTGTATCTGAATTTTTACACCACACACTTTGTGACTGCTAAGAACATTCATATGCAGCTGCCAGCAGTAGAGTGAGAGGAAGAAACAGAAGAATGGCAGCGGAGTGAGAGTGGCACGCAACACTTGTGGAGAATAAAGCAAACAACTACAGTAGATTACAACACAGCTGACAGGATGAACAAAGATAGAAGAGGGAGAGAAGGGAAGGATGAGGGGATGAAGGAGAAGGGGGGGATGAATGAGCGCTTCGCAGGCCGGGCTCTCTGTTTATAGGAACATGTAGAGGGGCTGCGTTCGACAGCCAATTATTACACACAGACACGGGCGAAACAACAGACTTGTTAGGGCATTAAACCCATATGTTCCAGTTCACATGTCCCTGCACACTTCACACGTATAGACCCTGCTCGCTCGTCATTAACTGAAGAAACACCACTCGTGCACCACACAGAGAAAAGGCTCCCAGCTTGTTCTTTGTCTGCACATAGTAAGCTCCTGCACACATGTAACACCTCTCTATCTTTTATCGTCTGGCGTGAAATAAAAGATGCACAGGGAGGTGTTGAAAAGAGGTCTTTGACTGTAACATCAACCACACAATAAAAGGAAGTGATACATGAGAGTAGTTTTTGAAATGGATTGTGAACTCTGGTGGTGCGTGTGCTACTATATTATTTGTCTTCCGCCCATAATGTGCTCATTTGTAACCTGCAGTGCTTCTGTGTGTCTCACTGTAGCAGTGATAGTGATAGCAGTCCAAGTCAGGGACGTGAGATCTGGAGAGGCAACATTGTTCTTGAGGAGTGTTACATAAGACGTTTTGTCCCAGTGTGGAAATGATGAGGAGGGTATGGAAATAGATCCCTCTGAATTATCGATATTGTTGTATTGATTTGCGCCGGGAACCGTGAAGTCGTTGTCTCCGTCCTTTGTGTAAGGTTCATCTGGTTATTGGCTTTCAGTAACCATGGACAGCAGCCCACGCAGGCAGCAACACCACCAAGGTTTTCCTGCAAGACACACAATGTGCTCATACACATACTTGGACCTTGAATAGATGTGATGTTCTTTCAGTGAGACAGAAAATCTATTAGACCAAAGATTGTATAATAAAAATGGACAACACGACAGTTTCCCAACAGTGAAGCCAAAATATCTTGATCGATGAACCCCGCCCCCTCCATGTTAGCTGGGACATGGGCCAGATTAAATACTCCAAGTGCACGTCAAATAAATTTTTCCCAACGATGGTTTCTGTCATTTCAGGCAGTTCTTACCACGCTGATGTTTTTTCAAGTGTTCATTTTTTGCAGTTTGTTTTCATTTCGATATTTGATGCTATTAAAAGGGGGTCTAACATCATGATTGACAGCTGCGTGAGCCAACTGGTGTGTTTCGCAATCAATGGTGCTGCTTGCTTTTGGGTGGGATGGTGGAGCTTGATACCATGGGGATCGCTACTACGCAGACTCTGGCTCCAAATGACATCACGAGCACAAGATGGCAGCAGCCGTATCCAGGATATTTTGGCTTCATTTTTGTACAGTGGGAGGAAGTGGAGATGTGTTGTCCATCTTTATAAACAGTCATTAGTCTGAGCTCACTCAGGGCCCGTCCCAATACCCCCCCCTTAGCCCTACCCCTTGGCCCTACCCCCAGGTGTCCCAATTCCTTTTTGCGTGTAGGGGTAGGGAGCATAACAAGGGGTAGTGGGTATGAAACTAGCCCTTCGGAGCAAGGAATTTCAGATGCTGACTTAGACGTCATAGACGTAGACGTCGCCATGGCTACCACCGAGCAAGAGACGGGGAAAAAAGTTCATACATAGCTAACGTTACCGTCGTTAGGTTGCTTGTTAGCTAGCTAGCTAGCTCGCACTATCTGGCGTCAGTCATCTGCCCTGTTCTCCAAAATTGTTGGATTTTTCGCATTATGATAACACGCCAGCTAGTATAACTATGCTGCCTCGTAATGTTAGCTGGTTAGCTAGCTAGCTAGCTAGCAGAAGTCCCCTGTCGTCTGTTGTTCATCAGACGAAGCATGATGAATACAGCAAACACGACAGGTAGGATGAACTCAACTGGAGACTCCATTGTAGATGCCAGTTGGAAATGTAGATGGCTCGCAGCTTCCTGTTTAAAATAGTTACGTATGCGTGAACGTAACCAAAGCGGTGACGTAGTGAGTGGTGTCCCAATTCATAGGGAAAGATTTCAACCCCTACCCCTCGTTGCTTCATTTCGAGGGCCAAGGGGTAGTGGGCAATGGCTAGGGGTAGGGCCAAGGGCTAAGGGGTAGTGGACAAGGGGGGGTATTGGGATTGGGCCTAAGATTTACAGGACGAAATTTGCCTTCATTTAGGGATGATCGGAAGGACAGCCCCAAAATCACTATTGCTAATCCCACCAGAGCCCATTCAAATAATTGGTGATTTTATCATTGTAAAACACACAAAATTCAGAGTCAACGGAAACAAAATAAAATTTACAAAAACTGTCTTGGTTTGTCTTTAAACTGTTTCAACAACTGCCAACTCTCGTTTGATTGAAATAATCCTTTAATTTACACAGTTAGATGTGAAAACATGTTGACTCTTTACATGCTTAAATTACTGTTTTTTTAAATGGAGTCTGGTGGGCTTGTTGATAGTCAATTCAGGGCTGTTTCTGGTTAAACAAAAGCGATCTTACTCTTTAACAAAAGGTCCATCTCTGTAGGGATCCTTTCTATAATGCTGTCAGACACTTGTAACAACAATTTGGAGCCAGTCAGTGTCAAAAACAAACACTTCTAGTGGACCTACACTGACGGAGTGCACGTTTGGTTACATTGCAGCCTATTTCACTGCTGCCAGCTGCCGCCCTCTCACTCAATATTTGACCAGTTTTAAAGATTGTTGTTCCCATTAGTCACTTAGACACAAAAACATGAGAAACCAGAGTCCAGATTGAAAAGTTTCGAATGTACCCTTTAAGTCTAATTAACTCCAGAAACTCACAGTTGTGACATTTTCTGTGATTTTGAATTTTCAGACAAAAGAGTGAACATACAGTATTAGTTAATGCTACTCTGTGAACTGGCTTACATGAGAAAAGGTATGCTAGCAACATTTGTCAGGTATATACAGTGACAGAAAATAGCAATACATTATTGACTGCTGTATGAACAAACAGGGTATGTAGAATTTTACTCAGATGTTAATTAATCTTTGAAAATGTGTGCTCTGGAGTCAAGTACATCTACCAACCGTACTTTAAATAGAGTCTATCATCTTTGTTTTCATGCAAAGTTTAACTCATTTACACCTCGCGTCCATACGCACCTTCACCTCAGATTGCGACTCACATCTTTGCACTGTGTAAAAAGCTTTTGCTTTTCAAGCTACCCATGCTGCTGGTTACGTTACAGGTGCCCTGTGGAGTTCTCTTTATATTCAGTCCGTCTCACCAAAACACATTGTGTTGATTAATAAACCTGCTGAATGCTTTTCTTTAACACTTTTGCAAAACTAATCATTGTATATTTTGAAACCTGCAAACACTGGTGAATTAGCACAGCTTGCATGCGGTGCACATTTGCATTATTGCCCTCTGCAGTCAGCCAGAATGTCACGTCACATGTATGTTCATGCACTAATGTCCTGTGCGTGCATTGAGTATAAAGCACCTCTCACACATGCACTGCAAACCTGAAATGATTTGGATATAACCTGGACGAGCTGTGTGTGAGATCGCAGATGTTTGAATCTGTTGGACTGGACGTTTAATGGACTTGAATTTGAGTCCCTGTGTAATAGAGCAGGTAATTGTGCAAAGAATTCAAAGAGAGTGTCAAAGTTTCTGTCATGCTGCTTGTGCAAAACCCAGCAAAAAGTAAAATAAATACAACATCAGAGGGTGAAGAAGAAAGGTCATTTGCATGAAGACGGCATAAACAGAACCGCAAGAGACTTGGTTGTTGAAGACCAAATTATAAAGCAGCTACAGGGCTGCGTCATGTCCTGCCTCCTGTATGCTCTACCCAGGTGCTACCCCTCGCCTTTTTCCAGGAAGTGAGAACGCTTCTGACTCGGACAATACACATTCAAAGAGCAACACTGGAGAATGTCCGGACCTCATCCTTCAAACATTGTTCTGAGTTCATGAGAAAATGGCTCATGATCCACACTAAACAGGGACCCACTCGTCAAAACATCGCTCCACAGCACCACTAGTGGACAAAAATCCCACAGGGCACCTTTAAAGATTGCTGTGGTTAAATATAAACCTCATATGCACGTCCTCCTGACCTGCACTGGCGAGCTAACAAGCACTGTTTGTCTGCTAACAACGAGCGAGTCCTCTGTGTTTGGCCCACAAAAACACACCATCAAAGACGACGAGGTTGTAAATACAAAGCAGCTGGTCCTCTTTAGTCACTGAAGTAAAGACCTACATAAGTCCACCTCTCCTCTGCTGTGCAAAATAAAATGATGCAGCACAGATGATACAAACAGATCCTCAGTGCTTCCTCTCGGTGCTGCTCTGTAGCCTACTTGTCACTCTCTCTGATGCTCGCTGTATTTCAGCTACATATTTATTGGAAATCTATGCGCTGTGCCCGGGCGCTGCTGCAAACACAAACATGATCTCACACATGAAATTATTCTTTGTGTCCTCTGAGTCAATGTGGCGGCTGTTTTGTTAGTTAGGTCTGAATCCCGACAGGAGAGATGTGACAGTGTCGTCAATATGCCTGACTCTGCTCAGTTTTTGTTTCTTTGTGTGTGCATTCCCTTCAAT
Source organism: Epinephelus lanceolatus (assembly GCF_041903045.1). Lineage (NCBI taxonomy): Eukaryota > Metazoa > Chordata > Actinopteri > Perciformes > Serranidae > Epinephelus > Epinephelus lanceolatus. The sequence goes on along the minus strand of NC_135754.1, from coordinate 33,859,273 downwards.
AGACGCAGAGGAAGAATGTCACAGAATTAAAATAGCAAACGTTTTCTTATAAAACACGGTCAGGACATTCTCAGAGTGTGAGGAGATATTTTTAGGCGCAGCAGAGAGAGTTTAGCACGTCCAGTAATGAGTGACAAGCAAGTGGGTAACCTGGTTTTTCTGAGACACAAAAAGAATCGTGTGAATCCCCAGTGAGCGCCAAGACTCCAGGCTCAAAACGGACGTCTACTTCTTTCTGGAAGCAGGATATCACACACACACACACACACACACACACACACACACACACACACACACACACACGAGGCCCTTTTGAGTGTCTATTTTCCTCTCTTCTTACTATAACTCTGCAGGTACTTAAGAGCTCCTCTGTCACACAGTTTTACTGCTCTGGTCACACACACACACACACTCACACACACACACACACACACACACACACACAGTGCATATTACACTACATTATGCCTCCACGGTCGGCACAGTGCCTCGCGTGGGCTGAGAGAGTGAGTGGTCACATTACACTGTAGTTACATCACATTCCTTCAGTCTCCTAAGCAACCAGGTGTCCTCTAACAACAAAAGCAACACAACTACAACCCTGTTATGTCATCCTCCAGTTGTCACACAATGTTCAAGGTTCCGTATCAAATAAAAAAAAACAAAAAAAACCCCACACACATCTCACGTCACGGCGTTCCTGTGCAGAAGATGCGGTGGTGGTGTTTGGCGCAGTCAGTGGGGTTGCTCTGGAACAATGAAAACAGCCGGGACAGGGAGGAGGTGTGAGGTTGTTGCTTTCTGAGAGCAGCAAAGCAAAGTTTGGAGAGAGGTTAGGCTTTCTTCCCTGAAAGAATATGGCAAAGTGACTCATCTAAAGCCAAAAACTCTGATAGAGAGGAGAGCCTTGATGCAGGTGGGCCGCCCATGGCTTTTTCAGAAGCAAGAGAAAAAGAGAGAATCAGTGGTCACTGCCTTGGCCCACAGATATTACACCATAGTTATGTAAAAACTATGGAGAGAAAAGAAGTTAGAGAGAAAAGACAAACTGAGTGAAGCCAAAGCGGGGTGATGGTTGTAAAGAGTGAGCGTTATAGAACAATCTAACTCCTCAGCAGTGTATTTGTCCACATATTCTTTTACTGCGTGAAGGCAACGTGAATTTTATATGGTTTTGTACAGAGTCAAAGGAAAGACAGGATTAGAGTTCCCCTGAGTTATCTCTATCACGTGTACCCTGAAGGGGATCATGCATTGGGTCATGTGTTTGCTGTGTGTGTGAATTTGTTTGTCTACAGCTAACCTGGCATACTACTGGACCAGTTAGCCTAAAATTTTGTGTGCACCTTTACAACTGTACACTCAAGGACCTATTGAGGTTGCATTGATTCACAACTGTTGAAAAACCTGTTTTATTGATTGTTTTATACCGACTGCTGACTCCTCACTTCTTTAACCGGCTGGTAGGGGGCGCAAGTTTTCCAGAAATCGGTTCAGCTAGAAAAAACGAGCCGCACTGTCTGTTGCAGGCCACATTCTGGCATTCATCTGGGCTCAGAAACTGACATCAAGGGGCGTCGGTGGCTTAGTGGATAGAGCAGGCGCCCCATGTACAAGGCTGTTGCCGCAGCGGCCCAGGTTCGACTTCAGCCTGTGGCCCTTTGCTGTATGATCCACCAAAGTAAGGCACAACACATGATGAATAAATCATGTTCATTATCCTTACTGTCATCTTAACTATAAGGGGGCCAGGAGGGACAATTCCATGGGGCGCAGCTGCACTCCACACAGGGCTATTAAATAAAGGCTGACACATGACATCGTATCACACCATATTATTGGGGTACAACACAAGCGCAGTGAAATCTGGTCTGTGCCTCCCAAAGGCCTCAATAGATGCAGCACTATCATAGAACGTGTGGATGATTGATTTGCTTCACTGCGGCATCCACAGCTGGCCATGAGTTGCAACACATTCTCACCCCGACCTCGTCACATGTCCACGTTTGGTCATGGACCTTCCACGTCCACATACGACATGCAAGATACCCTGGGTGCATTGGTTGTTGACGTTCTGGGACACCGTGTCAAGTTCTGCCTGTTACATGCATCGTCCTCTTTCAAAATACACTTCTGTTTTCACAGGAAATTTACCATTAACATACAGTGTCTTTCAAAATAAAAGCATTATGTTATTACAACACCGCAAATTGGTGTTTCTTTTTCTTCAACAACAAACACGTGGTTAGGTTTAGGAAAAAAGAACATGGTTTGGCTTTAGAATCTTACAGGACGCGAACACCGCTCTCTTCGGTGAAACTTGGTGTTTGTTGCACCCATGCACCACCCCTCCCGCTCACCCCACTTGGACATTCGCTGCCTTAACATCCGCCCTTGTCCCGCTGCGTTTCCCCCTGACGCCCCCGGGCGCCGTTAAACTGTAATGGCAACTGGCCGAGTATCATGCCAACGTTAAAGGACGCCTTTTTTTAGTTTAGACGCCGCAAGTCACTGCCCAAGCGCTTGATTTCGACGACTTTGGAGTGAGACCGGGCTCTGAGTTGGAACATATCGTAAACAAAATATTAAAAATAAAAAAGGTCCTTAATATATTACCATAACCGAATGCTTTCTATTTAAAAATGATCTAGTCTATATTCATCGTTATCCATTTGAGCGTATCCAAAAAGTTCCAGGCCGAGCACATCAAAGGAGGCTTAAAAGATCGCACCGAAAGAGCTCCTGACCATCCCTTTATTTCTAGCACCATCTGCGGAAACCCTCTGACATCGCAGCTCCAGTTACTTTGCGCATGTGTCAAACCCCAGAGCTCCCATGAGTCAAGGACCATGTCCCAACCTTCATTCATAGTAACAGCCATGGCCACAAACTGGCTGCGACGCATTATTGGTCCGTCCGCAGCAGGAGCGTCCCAAAAGTGGAGCATTTTGCCTTCCTAAATATCTAGACTTGCATATCTAGACTTTTGTTTTTGTTTTCTGGTTTATTTTAATTGTGTTTATTGTTGTTATTCCCTATTATGTTGTGTTGTAGTCTTCAGATAAAGCTGATATCGTCAAAAGTCCAGTTATGAATAAGTTGGATCAAAGATTTGTGGCTGTTTCACTTATTATAGATAAATCCTCATAATTATATTGTATCTTCAGAAATGTGCTGCTGTGTGTCTGCTGGAATTACAAGTGCTGCCTGAAGCTATCAGCTGGGGCAGCGGGAACGTGGCCGCCTGGCAGAGATCTGCACTTTACTGAGTGTACTTTTCTATGTTGTTATATTTAGAGTTATGAACACAATCATTAAGTCAAGCCTCATGTGTCTTTGCACATAAGAGACTTCCACACAATGAGGCGCACAGCTTATTGATTAATCATCAGAATCAGATCGGCACCCAAAAGCCCAGGTATCGGTATTGGAGCTGATAAAGTCAGACTAGTGCATCCCTAATTAAAACTGTGAGCACTACAGTGTGTTATTGCCTCCAGAAATGATGACCAAAACTACAAAAATAAGACCCCTTAAGTTTTTTTATAGAATCATGCAAACTCAAGCTGCAGATTCACACTGAGTGGCAGCAACTTCAAAGACTTGCGGACATAATTAAAGCAAAAAATAGAGGGAATGAAGGGAGACGAGGATGAATATGAGGTGTGTTTGTGTGTTTGTGAATGCACTCCCGCCTCCAGGGTTTTCGACCTTGTTATCTCCTGAAGGTAATGGAGGAGGATCCCTCAGAGGCGTTGTTTCCTGGAATTATCAAGGCTTTGATTTGGCACAGAAATGTCCTTCAGGTGTCACCGGTCTGGCAGCATTTTACACTTTGCCATAAACCTGATTAGTGAAATCTGGCTGGTGCTGGACGGACATTGTGTCTGTACTCTGGGGAGCCGCTTGTCTGTCACTGGCTCCACTTTGGCTCCTGTTTGCTCCTTTTTTTGTTGTGAGGATTAAAGATGAAAGGAGATTGACACTCTGTGCTCTGCAACACTTTTATCAACGACACTTCAAAAAGAGTTTCTCATCTCTGTTTATGTGCCGGCAAGCCCGAGGACGTATTATGGTTAATTGGATTTCGGTACTTGCCGTATTGAAAATAATTAACACTTAGTCACCAGTCGTGACTTGTTAGCATCTTTTGGAAATGGTCATTATGTTCTGTTTTCGCCCAGGATGATGATTGTGTGCAAAATTCTAATTTGTCAAACATATAAAAATCTGCTACATTAAGTTATGAAACAAAACATTTGACACGGTGCAATTTTTTCGACTTATTCAAGAGCCAGGCCTAAATTGAAACATCTGATATATAATACAGATGAGAGCACAGCAGTTCAGCATCATTCCCTCTTTGTTCTGGCTGTCTCCCCCTTCCTTTACCCCTGCTGACCCTTGAAAGCCGTCTATGAATATTCCATCAGCCAGCAGGGCCTCTGCTCCCCCTCTTCATTTAGTCATTCAAGCTGTAAGTAGCTTACATAAAAGTCCATATTTATGTATATGAACATAATCATAGCATAAGTGTGTGGATTCCCGGGCAGAGCAGGAAACACTGAAAATGAGTTTGAAAAAGGGGCAGAGACATCGCAGGAAATGGAATAGGTTTTGCATAAATTAGCACTCTGCGAATTATGTCAGCGCTGTTTCTAGGCAGGACATTTCCTCAGTGTGTGTGTGTGTGTGTGTGTGTGTGTGTGCGTATCGGGTCTAATATATGCTGCCCACCGGTGATGATACTGCAGAGTGAGATAAATGACCTCATATTCTCATGTCTGAGCCAGGCTCTCAGGTGCTGAAACTACAGTATCATCAAGCTGCAGAGTTATTAATGCAGCTTCAGAGCACAATGTTTACTGTTAAATGTATCGTAAACTGTGTTAACTTTGTTGTGATGCTACAATCACACTTTTATTACTGGAAAATGTAATAACTTAAAGCACAAAACAAGCAGCCTGCTGGTGGGTTAGTTATCACAAATTTGTGCTGTGCAGTCAAACATTGTTTAAACACAGAACTTTATTTGTAGTATAAAATCCCAAAAGTCATTATTACTAAAACTGGAGAGAGACTGAACGTGTGCACCAAATTTCATGGCAATACATCCAATAGTTTTTGAGATATTTCATAAAAACCACGAATGCCATCTTAAAGGCAGCGCAAGAGGAAAAGTCAGGGAATCACCAAAGTCAGAGGGGTTTTTCTTTCTTGGGATCATGATGTCTGCACCAAATTTCATAACAATATCTCCAATAATTGTGGATATGATTAACTCTCAGCCAAAGTGGTGGACTGATTAACTGTCAGATCAGCGTTACCATTTTTAGAGCCATGCAAAGTGTTTTGCACAGTGAAAATACATACGCAGTCAAAGCAAAAATGTGAGTAGACGCGCATTCACACAGGTCAATGCGAATGACGCGAAATTTGTGTTATTGCGTTTACATGAGCGTCGAACATTTTTCAACTGGAGCGAAAAATTCACGTGACACTATGTCATGAAAGCCTTTCAGTATTGAGATCTAGTTGAGATTCTCCTGATATTCCTGAGATGGAGGACAAACATTAGATATGCTTCCATCCAAAAGTGATTCGAATCATTGGGAAATGCGCATTAAAAGAAATACGAATCCTGTGTGTTTCCGTTAAATGTACGGACTTTGGTGAAAACTACAAACTCGCGCAAGTTTTCCGCAGAACCGCAAACAAAATAAGTCTCGCATTCTTCTTCTTCTGCGTTTTCTGGCGGTTGGCAACCAGCTTGTAAATGCATTACCGCCTTCCCGACCTGCAGTGTGGATATCACCATGGAGAGAGGTGCGCTACGTCAGACTTAATTCAAACATAACTGTTTCCATCCCCCGTTTTACAAATCAACATTTTTTCAAATCAACCAAAACCCGGCTAAAGCGAGCGTATTTTAGTTTGTGCGAATCAGGGGATTTTAATTCGAATTTTGGCGTTTCCATCATAATTTTCCAATGCGATACTTCTAGATACGCATCTAAACAGGCTGATGGAAACATGGCTATTGTGGCCGTCTGTGTACATCCAGCACTCTACTACTCCATGTCATCATTTAGCCGTTAGCTGCCTTCCCCAGTTAGTTAGCACAACCGTTAGCATAGCTGTGATGGGCAAATACTTGCCAGTTACAAGATGCTCCAAAAAACACTCCAGCGGCTGTATACATGCGAGTAACACGACACCTGTGGACACCCCATTGTTGAATGTCCATAAAATACATCGAGTGCTGGGTTTGAATATTTCATAAAGTGTTAACTAGGGATGTCCGTTAAAGTCAGTTTTGCTTTTGATAGCCAGACACCCTAACTGCAAACTAATTGGTTAATATTTAGGAAAATAATGCACAATTACATGTAATAAGAGAAGCTTTTACTTCTGGTCCGGCACACCATTGAATCAGTGTTAGCTTTAGCACCGCAGTTCAAAGCGCTATTCATGTAGAGGTGGTGAAATTTTAATGTTCTGTGTTGCTTTGTGTTAGAGAAACATGGTGCCCACCCTCCAGTCTCCCTGGTGACCAAGTGGCTTCATTTTGAGCAGCAAAACCCCTTTAGCACTGTTAACTATGTTAGCATCACTAGCCGTGCTGACACTGCTAACAGTGCTAACAAAGCTAAAATGGTTAACAATGCTAAAGGGGGATTGCGGCTCAAAACTAAGCCATTTGCTCAGCTGGGCTCCCAGGGAGGAGACCAGAGGGTGGGCACAATGCTTCCACAGCTACTGGCGGTAATCTAACGTTAATGAATGCTGTTGCTGTAGCTCCTACCAGACCCAGCTGGTGTGCAGAGCAGCCAAGACTAGCTAACCGGTCGGGCCCAGAGGATGGGCGGTTGGCAGTATGTTTCCACATTTTGACACGGCTAGCGAAAATCAGATTAATGGTTAACCGCTGACATGGTGTAAATGTCATATAACTTAAGTAAATGGTTGGAATAGTCAGATAATGAATAAAAAAGAAAGGCCCAGATTGAAAACAAAGTTACTCTTAAAGTCTTTGGTTGTATTATAAACACTTTCTTCATCCTCTCACCAACAGGCCTCTGCCACAATCCCCATTTCAAGTTTTACCTAAATCAATACTGATTTAATAGAGGTTTATTCATTTATGCTAAACCTGCCCTGCTGCGACACAGGTGAGAGCAATCGTTAACACCATCGATGAAAGTGCCAGAACATCTGATCCAGACTGAGCAACCATCACGATCAAAGAAACAGACAAGCATTCACAGTTTGTGCCGTCCTGATGATGCCGATGTGCAGCAAACTCTCAGCAGACTGAGCAGAGAGAGGAAGTAAAGTACACAGTATCTGTGGCATTTCAAATCCCATCCTACTTTGAAGGCCAGTTTGAAAAACACAACCCTTAACTCAAGCAGCTCTTCACTCAGGGAGCTAAAAACCAGAGGCAAAGGTTTTACAACAAAAAAGACATCCAGCATTATTGGTTTTGGCTGATCCAGGTGCCTAAAGCTGGAGTAGGTTATTTTGGCATCTCTGGGCAAAAATCTCATAAAGTGGACAAACAGAACCCTAGACTTCTGCACCTCCTCTTGGCTCTTGTTTTCAGGCTTTAGAAAATCTAGCACGTTACAGGAGACTTTGCCTGATCACAGGCCATTTCAGAAAGAGGGCGTTCCCATAGCTCACTAAAATTACTTTTCTTGGTTTTGTTTTGTTTTGTTCTTTTAAAGATTATTTTTATGGGCTTTTTGCCTTTATTGACAGGACAGAGAGTGAAATGGGGAGACAGAGAGAGAGAGAGTGGGGACTGACATGCAGCAAAGGGGCCGCATTTTTCTGACCAAACCTGCCGCCTGCAGATTCATCCAACCTTTTTATATAGTCAGTTTCCTCTATTTCCAGCTCACACAGTATATGGATTTATCACTTTCTGCCCTCCATCTGAATTTTGTCATAATAGTAAGGTGATTGCAGACCACCTGAGCAGTTGTGTGTGCGTGACCCTTCAGATGGTGAAAGCTAGATGCAATGGCGGAGAATCCTGCAAATAAAGTTGTTATTCCAGCACTGGCAACAACACTGCAAAGCAACCCAAAAAAGGAAAGCAGTTTTTAAAAATTTGACACTTAAATGAAATAAAACATGTGTCAGTATCAGCGAAGAGTTTCAGAGATGGAGAGAAAATGTTGCTAATAGTTTAGCCTTCTGCTAACTGGAGTCAGAGGCTCATAGCTGCAGCTTCATGTTCAGGTTTGTGTAGCTAATGTTAGCTAGAGATTCAAATCACAGTGTGTCCTCCGTCTAACTCCCCGCTACAGACCACCTCGCAGGAGGGACTGGACAGGTCTGACTCCCTGCCAGATTAGCAAACTTTCTGTTGCTGCTGTTACACAAGTTAGACCTAGTGCTGCCACTAGCCACTAGCCTGCTATGACACCCATTTGCACTAGGTGGATTTGAGCCACTACAGCCGCCGACCAAAGGTCCATCTCCTGAGCTTTCCACCCCGCAAAGCAGTCCACAAATAAGACAGCTCGTGTTTCAGTTGTGGTCTGATAAACAGAGAGAGAGCACAGCAAGGAGAGGCTGAAATTAAATAAGATTAAATAAATGAGTGTATGGGAAACACTGGGTTACTGTATGAAGCACATGCCTGTGGTCGTCTAGTGGGAGGGGCTTAGGACACAGAGGGGAGAGCTGCAGGAGGAGAGTGTATTTATAAATTCTGCCTGTTTTGTTTTGTGTGGGTTTTTGCTTTTTCCGTATTTCTGCCTACCCCAGCTGTAACCAGGCCAGCAGGATCCAAACCCCAAAAAGGCAACCCAGACCCCTCAGTCATCATTCCAGCTGTTGCCATCTGGCAGGACATTCAAGGTCCCACTTGCCAGAAAAAAATGGGTACGAAAAGTCATTTGTTCCCTCTGCTGCTCAGACACATAATAAAATCCCCCCAAAACATTTTAGTATTTTACATATTTTAACTGCCCTTTACTGTCTTTGTGTTGCCAGAATGCCAAAGGCAAATTTCCGTTTCATGTAATGCAATGGACAATAAAGTTTCCTCATCTTCACCTTTTTGAAAAAAAGCAATCTGATAGAATGTTATTATGGTCTGTCCTTTGTTTGTTTGATTGGCTTCTGTCTTGCTGAGGATTCTGAAATGTTTCAGTGTGTTATTATGTCAGAGCTGCCTCCAAAAGGACCTTGTTAGCGAAAGAAGATGAATACAATTATGTTTTGTAAAAAGTGTTGTGTTCAGTGTTGTTCTCAACAAGTTGACAGCTCTGATTCTCAGTTTTTGTTTTGAGGACAGTCAGACTCAGGGAAGGAAACAACATGGAGTGAACGTCCAGATCATGCAACACATTAATCTGACTCACTAGACTGTCCTCACAACAGAGATGACAAAATGATACTCTTTTTCTGCACAAATTAATGTGTATATGTGGAATGCATATAATAAAAATACAATACACCACAGACTCTTTTCCCATTGCCTGTTGATGTGTATGCCTTTTTGTTTTTTCCTTGTTTCTGGTGTGTCACGTTCAACATCACAAATGTCCTGAAAACAGTATTGTAAGCAGTAGAAAGCACTATGAAAATGTTATGGTGGTTGCATTCAAAGAAATTATGTGATATATTTCGTCAGTTTTACGCATTTCAATTACATATAAAATTTCTGTTCAATTGATCAAGAAATTCTCACATAAACCAACAAATACCATTTATGTATATAAATCAAATAAAACTGAGACGAATAGACTTCGACAATTTATGTAACTATAGCCCATAGAATTTCCATAGAATTTTATTATTGATGTTCATTAACATGTTTGAAATACATAGAATTTATTAAAGTACGAACATAAATTTTAATATAGTAAATTAGGTAAATTCTATGAGCTGTAGTGACATAAGTTCTTATTGTCTATTTAGTTTTATTTGATGTAGTTACAAAAATGGTAGCTTTTTGGTTTACGGTAGAATTACTTGACTCAAATTGATGGTTATTTTTTTTTTGTCAGTGAAGATTCTCAGTCATCCAGGTCATGGTAATCGTAAGTGCTAATATCGTAGGCAACTGGACTTGCTTGCGTTTCTTGAAGACGTTTCACCTCTCATCAGGGTTTATAGCCTGCAACTTTGTACCACTCTTTCAGAACTGAAGAAGCTTCGTGGATGAGAGGCGAAACGTCTTCAAGAAATGCAAGTCCAGTTGCCTACGATATAGCACTTATGGTTATTTTTTTTATATGATTTAAATACTTAAACCTGACAGTAGAGAAAATAATTTGTTTGAGAGTACATCTGTTACTTAATCAGTCTTGAACGATGTTCACGTGCTGCTTCAAGGGAGATGGATGGAATTTGTGGCCGAGATGACAAAGAGTCGCAGAAGTTACAGACGGAGGTAAATTTGGAAAGTTATTTAGCCTCCTTCCCAACAAGTGAATCCAACATGGTTGGTACCAATCAATGCGTACGGTTGTCTAGTTTCACAAGGTACCACTGACTTTGTGCTAGCCTAAGAAATGAATATACCACGGCCTCTTGAAGACAGCCATGTCAGCTCTAGTTATTATTGGAGGAGCTACTGCTTGGACAGAGATGGCTGTAAACTGTTGCAGAAGTTACCAATGGAGGTGACAAGCCATCGTGGCATCGTGTTGGAAAAGGGGCAGAAATTAACGTGTCCACCTAAGTGTCATATTTTCATTGATCGGAGCTGGAGCCGATAAATAACCATGACTACAACAAAGTGTTTTGTCCCAGGAATAAATGCCGATCATAACCTTTCCCACTAAAGACAAAGGCCAGGTGCTAGTTGGTGTTAGTGGACTTTATGTCCAGTGGGAAATGGGCTTTAGTTGTTAAAGGGAAATTTCGGTTTATTTCAACCTGTCTCCTATCGTCCTAAATTTGTTTCAAGTGACTAGTGACATAAAAATAATAGTTAGCATGTTAGCCGTTAGCCTAGATACAGCCAGGGCGCATAGTAGCATCAGACGTGTTAAAACGTAAGTGAACGGGCAACCTTCAAGTGCAAAGTTAGTCCACTAAACAAGCTTTTTTTCCACAAAGACCGCCTCATATCGTTAGGATAAATGTCAGAGAACATATAGAAAACGACATGTAAATGTGTTGTCTTACCTTACCAGTGTGGTGCCATGTTTGTTTACCATCTAGCTCTGCTTTCCAAAGCGCGGCTGAAATATATCTCGCCAGCTCTAGATAAAGCCCAGCTGGATACTACTCCAGGTGGAGGTGTCTCGTCCTCGGTCACATCCAGACCTTGAAAATAAGGCTGCAACCGGTCCCATTCCTTGCAACAGAGGCATTCCTCTTCTGTGGGCACTGGGGCACAGCATTCACAGGTACACCACCAATCTCCAGAGCTACGCAGCCTTGCAGCAGCCATTCCTCCTCTCTCGTCCTCTACCTGTTGCGCCTCTCTCTCTCTCCTCCTCCATTCTTCAGTTTCACGAAGCTCTTCGTCAGTGTATTCTGGCTCAAATAAATAAGGGCGGCCATCAAACTCTGCAAAATCAAATTCCTCCTCCACAAAGTCGAAGTCTGGCAAAAAGTCAGCCATTATTCTATAAATCTTTAATAAAATAAATGAATGAACTTTTCAGGCTACTGTCCGGTTCTGCCTTCCAGCTGTTGCTGCTTGTTCTTGCGAGATTTCAGGCACGCTATGAGATCGCTGCTTGTTCTCGCGATATTTTGGCCGCACTTTGGAAAGCAGAGCTAAATGGTAAACAAACATGGCAGCACACCGGTAAGGTAAGACAACACGTTTACATGTCGTTTCCTATATGTTCTCTGACATTTATCCTAACGATATGAGGCGGTCTTTGTGGAAAAAAAGCTTGTTTAGTGGACTAACTTTGCACTTGAAGGTTGCCCGTTCACTTACGTTTTAACAGGTCTGATGCTACTATGCGCCCCGGCTGTATCTAGGCTAACGGCTAACATGCTAACTATTATTTTTATGTCACTAGTCACTTGAAACAAATTTAGGATGATAGGAGACAGGTTGAAATAAACTGAAATTTCCCTTTAAGTAGTCTGCTTGAGGCTCACAACTCAAGGTTATGTTAGCTGCTACTAGCAAAACAGAATCTCGAGTTGCATTGTGGGTAATGTAGGCACCAGGTTTTGACGAGTATGAAAAAAATAAGTGGAATAAACAAGACGACATTTCTGGTTCTGCTGCTGTTTTTTTCAACTGTCCACCATGAGTCCAACACTGTTGTAGTCTTTAAACCATGTAATTTTTCTGCCTAATCCTAACTAAACCTTTGGACAGATAGGAAACCGTCATATGAATCAGCTGTAATGTTTTTGTACGGCACTGACAGAATATGTAATCTACTGTTTTTGATGGAGGACTTATTAGACTCATAGCTGCAGATAGTCGTCTCATGGGCTCATCGGTCGGAAGGGGTGAAAGGTTGTTGGACACCTCTAATGAGCAGCTTTTACATGATACACATAAAAAAAGTCAGAAATGTCCATTAAAATCTTACATTTGACTTATTTAACATCTATGAGATGGAGAAACAGAAAGTAACAAAAAGCTGGCACCAGATGCAAATTTAATGAATGTCACTGTCCATGTGTTTGAGAGACGAATACTGCTTATGATAACAATGTGAAAAACAGATTCATATTTACATGCTTGTCAGAATTAAATGTGCAATTTCCAGAAAGACTGTTTTTCAGAGATCTGCCGGGTTCAAAATGTGCCACTAAAAAACAATAAAATTGACTTCATCATCCACTGTTTTTCTTGACTTTGCAATGCTGAGGCAACACTTTGCAAATGCTTCCTTTTTGAGAGTTGAAAAGTTTTTTTAGGTAGATTATTTTGATTTGAATGATTTTGCCTTGTAATGTGTTGCTGCAGCTGTGAGCAACTGCAGTGCAGTTTTGTTCGTTTTAAAAAAAGATCTTTGTGAGGATATGATTTCCCAGATTGAGCAGCATTATCCAGAACATCGAACAAGTCGTGCTAAGGGCGACTGTTTCAGCTGTGATTCCCATTTGCTTCTGCGAGTTAATTCATTCAACAGAGAAAAACACTTCCTCTGTTCAATCAAAGGTGCCAATGTTCTCAGTCTGATTGCGTCAGCGCACAACCCCTCCCGCCCCAAACACAAGCATATACACAAACAAACGCACCCTCGTTCTACACGTTTACCCCAGAATAACCCGTCTCAAGGTCAGCTGGAACAATGCAGCGTCAAAAAACCCTAATTAAATGAAACTAACACTTGACGGGTGTGTCTCTGTTTATAAATCATGCACGATGACAGAACCAAACCTGTTGTGATGCATTCTCCTGTAAAGTGTCAGGATGCCACTGAACAAAATAAAACAAAAATATAAGGTGTATTGTGCCGGACTTGGACAGCGTCCTTGGTGGTAATCGAATAATTTCCTAAACAAAATCAAACTGGAAGGCTATTCCCTCGTGAAAATGAAATCACGGATGTACTCTCACCTCACTTCACAGCGCATCATGTTTCAGAAAAACAGCATCAACAACACTCATCAGCACATAACAAAGTACATTATACAACAGCTTCAAGCATGGAGGAGCTCGCTGGGATCCAATTTAAAAGAGCGAGGGGGGGAAAAAAAACATGATTAACGAGGGCGAAAATGCAGAAAAACAAGCCCAGCCCGCGAGAGACTGTGCAGCAGTACAGTGGCTATGTGATTAGTGATTAGCAGGTAGGCTAAAGTCATGATTCACTTCCTTAAATTAGCTCTTTTGGACATGACACCATGGGAACTGACAAGAAGGGAGGGCTGAATACTTCAAATGAAGTGGTGCTAATCAAGTGAGGAGTGAAGACCAGCAGGATCAGGCTCTGCAGATGGATGGGAAGCGAAAAATAAGGAGTTTGTAATATAACCTACTGACCCCTCTCACAGGCCACTGCAGAGACACGCAGTGACTGACAGACTTTGGCATGGAGCTAATTATCATCGGGCCTGTCTGAGCATGTGAAATAATGACTTGATCTGAATGCAAACAGCATGAGTAAGCAGAGGTACGCCTCTTTCATAGAAGTTATCAGCGCTTCATGTTTCTCTCAGCTGTGAGAGACCAGTGAGGGTAAACCCGGCTGCATTTCAGCACCACGTCACTGTCCGCTCTTAATCCACTCCAGGCTTTCTTTGAGGACAATAAGAGGACTCCTTAAAGCTTCACTTCACACAAAAAAACCTTTGTGTTTGTTGTAAAGGAAGACCTCACCACTGCAATATAATCAGGAACATTTTATCATGATATCCAGTGCAGCATTCACTTACAAACTCTTCCAGTTAAAGGATCCTGTATTCATCTATACTTATTTTAATGTTCAGTGTTTGTAGCTCCGAGACATTAATATTGCCCTCACCTTATATTATTATGGTTTATAGCCGCGCTATATGTGGAGGACAAATGGCAGTGTTGTCCGTAGTTCATCACTGTGAGGCAGACATGCCTCACAGTGCCTGCCATGAAATTGAGTACTCACTCTTGTGGTCCCCAGAGGATGGACCCTACTGACTTTATGATGCCCTAGTGCCACCAACATATAAAAATGTTTACTTCTTAATATTTTAGTGTCCTGTTGCCATGTTTTTTTCTGCTTTTTTTGCCACCAACAGCATTTTTTAATCAAAACATCACTGCGTTTCCATTGTTTGTGCCACTAAAAGTGGTTGTTTTTTTACCAACACATTGCTGCATTTCTATTGGGGAATTTGCCGCCAAAAGGAATTATTTTTTATGGAGACATCGCTACATGTCTACCAGGGATAGTGGTACCAAAAGATTGTGCCGCCAAAAGTAATTGAAATGCTGAAATAGCGCAGCATTTCCAAGGGAATTGTGGAACCAAAAGAGGTGATTTACTGAGATGTGGCTGTGTTTATCCTGGGGATGATGGCACCAAAAGTTGTTTTTTTTTAATCGGGACATTGCTGCATTTCCAACGTGGATTGTGCCAGCAAAAGCAGGTATTTTTTTAGGAAGACATTGGTGTGTATCCACCATGGATTGTGCCGGCAAAAGTGAAACTGAGATATCGCTGCATTTCCAACGGGGATTGTGAAACCAAAAGACATTATTTACTGCGACATGGTTGTGTTTCCCCTGGGGATGATGGCACCAAAAGCAATTGTTTTTTACTCAGACAACGGGGATTGTGTAGTATCTAAAGCCAAAATATGATTTTTTCCTAACCATAACCAGATGGATTTTGCACCTTAACGTAACCACACATTAACCACTATGTTGTTGAAACACATAGAAACCTAGAGTTTCAAAATACCTGCTACATTATAAAGTGAAGCGTATTCGTAATTTGCAGGAGCATACAAAGCCAACATTTCTTCTCGGGATTGGACTGACATGTCACAAAATCTACTCGATAGTTTGGCACAAAATTCGGCGATCCCTTTACTTTTCGTAGCACCATCAGCAGAGTGACATTTGACATCACAGCTTTTGATGTAAGAGAGTTTGAAGGTTTTATTTATCAGACTCATGCTGTTCTCTGGTATTGATATTAATACATTGAAATTATAATGGAGGGGGTGACATACAGTCAAAGCTAAGCTGAGATGCCTCTATAGAAAGTTGTTCTGGGATATCTAGAGTCAGGCTGTTGTTCTGTTACTTCTACCAAAATCGTCCAGATGTTCAGGACAGTTTTGTCCACATGCAAGCTTTAATATTAAAGGGACAGGGAGTGGGGCTGTGTGGGCAGGTGGCTGACGTCTATCCCCTGGAGGATGCCCAGGGCTGGTTGGACACTGCCTGGCGCCTGCAGCATGATGGATTGATCCAGTTGTACATATACTACAAAAGGGCATGCATTGCCTTCCTTTTTTTCTCCCTTTGTATTCATCTATACTTCGTCTGATGCACAGTGTTTGTATTACAAAGCCATAAACACCTCACAGAGGGTCCGACAGTCCACCAGCGCTTTACTTTTTCTGTTTTAGACAAAATATTGACACATTTTCAGATTAAAAATAACTGCTGGCTCGACATTGCTAAATATTCCCGCAGGCTTGTAAGTTTTTGCAGCACAGGATAGAGTGTTTATATTACTGAACCGTCAGGCGTACTATTACTATTGTGATATTACTACAGCCTGCCGTTCAAATGGCAATCCGAGGGAGTGATATGCACTGCGAGTTCAGCTGTGATGTCTTTATAAAGAGCCATCCTGAGAGCTGTTACCTCCTGCAATCATCTCAAACAACATCATTCACATGCAAGCGTTCTAATATAAGGAGAAGGGATGAGCAATGTAAGCATCTATATTTAGCCTGATGAGTTTGTATTTCCAAGACAAAATGTTCCAACAGCCCCACGAGCAGGTTTTTTTTTTCTCCTTCCACTGTGAAGCTATTGTTTCACAGGAGAGGTTAGGTAACACACAGACCACTCAGACCAAGTTTGACCGGAAATAAAAAAGACATGATCCCATGTTGACATGAAGTGTTTTTGGTTGGTGCATTTGTAGAGGGCTACTGTGAGATTTCCATAAGTGTGTTTAAGACTTGGATATGAGCATGCAGTGATGAAACGAGGCCAGAGAAGAAGTACCCGACAGATGTAGGCTACTTTTGCTGACCGCTTTCCATCAGCACTGAGCTGAAGTTGAAGGTTGCCTGCGGTCATGCCATCGCTCTGTGTGTGTGTGTGTGTGTGTGTGTGATGCTGATGTTGCCAAAGCGCCGAGCACCACGCGTCTCCTTTAAGGAGATGTATGCATCAGCTGTGGCCACTGCAAATAAATTGCGCGTACAATAAATAAACACAACAGCAGCAGATGACGATGATGATGATGATGATGATGATGATTATGTTAAAGCTTACATCCCCGTGGCTCGTTTCAAAACGAGGCTGTTGGTGCGATGACCAAAACATGGCTGTGATTAGACACCCAGATACACACACATTGTATCCGTCACATGAAAGACACTGCACGGATTGTATAAGGAGGATAACTCACGCGCTCCCGATGATCGATCCGTAAATGCCATCGCTCGGGGTAGTGTGGGAGGCGGGGGATGAGCACCCCCCAAAAAAGCGCTCTGTCTCTCGGTGTGTCCAATGCCCGGTGGATAGCCTGCTGGCCGCTGCTCCGGTGCTGCTCCGGTGCTCCTGTGGCAGGGACGCGCTACTGTGCAGGACTGAGCATCACATCGCACACCGTGGAGCCCCACTAGTGTGGGATGATGATGTCGCGGGAATAGGAGCGTCAGTCTCTCCTTCTAACGAGAACATCTCCTGCTTGAGTCACCCTGCATGTTAGAGGCAGAGCCAAGGCAACCAATCTCTCTGCAACCTGCACTTTATATCATATATCTCATATTCTCATTTGTCCCAGAGGAATTCAAATTACAGCCAGCCTCACACACAATCCTCACACAGTCTCTGGAATAAAACAAAAGCAGCACACTGGAGTCAGTGTATTCACAGCTCGGGGTAAATGCAAACAGTTCAACAGCTTACATTTAAAGCCACATGGCTGGAACAGTAGCCATATCCTCTCTATACATGGACACTCTTCACACCTTCTGTTTTACAGACTGTGAGGAGAACGTGTCTGTATGTGGACAGAGCTGGCGAAGCGTCAGGGACTGCAGACACAATTTGAAATGGTCTATATTTGTCTCCTCTGTCTTCTGCAGCCTCGACCCTAATGTGGGTTAATGCCCCACTTTGCTGTTGCACATGATCTGTGCCAGGGATGTGATGTTGTTTCATTTTAATGTCTTTGTTAGATATTTAATGAAGTCTTTAGGTGATATTTTTTACTCATATTATGTTGCACATCCCAGTTTCATTATTATATCTTTTAAAATGCGTTTCATATTATGTAGGCCTAGCTTGTTCTTCAACGCCACAAACACAAGCACTTATAGGTTTTGTTGCAATATTAGGAGGACAAATATGAACCAGGGGGTCTGAGGGTCTCCACCAGAAAATTTTGTGCATCAAACACTTAATTTCCTGCATTCTGCTGAATTTTTATGCACCAATTTGTGCCTTTTCTGCAACAGTTTATGGTGGAAATGTCTGTAATTTTGTCATAATAAAAGTCCCTCTACTACTTAAGTGTTTTACCAGGGGAGACAAATGCACAAGTTACGAGCCCCCTGCATCCCCTTGAAATCTATACCAAAAATAATGTATTCATTTTTATTTTTTATATATTCAAATATATTTCTATTTCTACTCCAAATAATCCGTGCATTGAATATAGAATGTTCACCCCCAGGGCTTGACCTTTAACCTTTGCAGCCAGTCATATCTTCTACTCTTGACACCTTTTTATAGCACATCACAAAAAACAAACAGAAATTATAGCTGCTGCTCAGTGATGGGTCGGGTCCGGGCATTTTTAGGCAATTCTGAGCAACAAGCAGAAGAATTGGAAGACATTTAGCAACACAATCTGCCTTTTGCATCAGCTGAGGTTTGAACTCACAACCTCTGAGACTAAGAATCAATTTCTGTCACACTGAGCTAATTAGTCAGTGACAGTTCATGTGTAGCTTCACAAACTGACTAAGCCAGACGTGCAGGTTTAGCAGCCGTCCATGCATGGAAAAGCAGATTTCAAACCACTGTAAAAAATTCAGTTATCGAAACAAAAATCTGAAAATACACATCTTGCATCTAGACAGCATGGAGATGTTGGTAATTTGTTTGTAACAATGATTGATTTGCTCCATAAGTGAAAAACTGATGTTTAAAATTACCATTTTTACATTGACTCCAATTATTCACATTAGAGCAAAATTCAAAATGCTGTCAAAAATTCAGTTTTGAGATAAAATTCTGAAATTTGCCACACATCATCTACCATGACTCTAGAATTTTGTCTTTTTTTTTCTTGAACATTGAAGATTTATTTAGCAAGAATTTGCATGTATATATTTACAGTACCGTTTACAGTCAAACATTTTGATGCACTATAGGCTCAATTTTTGATAAATCAAAAATCTGGGAAACGTAGTTTTTGTAGGACAGTCTGAAGATGCTCTGTAGCAAGTTTGGTGTCAATTGAGCAAAAATTGTGGGAGGAGATAGGTTTAAGAAGTTTTACAGTTTTTGAAAACTGAACTTCATAATTTTTAATAGGTTTAAATGTACCAAGGTTTCTTCAGTATTGGGGCTACAGTTTGATGAAAGTTGTGAAGTTGTAGCACGTATGGTTGATTTGTTATGAATTTTCAAAGTTTTGAACTTTAGACGCTTGCTGTAGCGCCACCATCAGGACTATTGGCTTAAGTTTACAGCTGAGGATATCTGGCATGAGACTGGACCTTTGTGCAAAGTTTGGTAAGTTTTCACCCATGGGAAGTATGATTTCCTCGGAAGAAGAAAGAAGAAGAATATCTAGGATTACAATAGTGTCCTGGCAGCTTAGCTGCCCGGACCCTAAAAAGGAAAAGACAAAATTAGCAAGTTTGCACATCCATATTCTTTTATTGTTTTGCGACATTATTCTTTGTTGGCTAATTTCATTTCTTTCACATGCAGTATGATTGTGGACTGATGATTGTCATAGTTTTATTAAGTGTTAGTACATCATCAAAATGTTATAAATTGCACAGTATAGTATGTCATAAATAAGTGATTATAAATTCATAGTGGGTGAGCTCTTTCTGTGCGTCCCTCCGTCATATGCTGGCTTACTTAACTGGCACCACAACTTTGACAACCCCTGATCTAAGATTTAAATGAATAATTATTTTCAAATAAGATGTTACAGTTAAGCAACAGTTAAGTAATATTACAGCTTACTGCAGTGGTGTTGTTATATCCAAGCAGAAGCCAATGCTCACCTGCTGTCAGCAGATCATCCTCCTGTAGCTGACATAGGTGGCTGCCTAGGGCGTCTCCCAGAGGGGGGCACCAAAACTACACCCAAAAACAAGCTTTTTTTTAAGTAAGCATTTAAAGAAGCATAAGTGAAAACATAAGGGAAAAACGAGCCAAAGGTCTAATGCTAGCAGGCAGACTGTAGTAGCCAGTGAGCGATCAGTGTATGTGTGTGAAGTGAAGTGTATGTGGAGAACATTAGAGACAGAGATATTGAAAAGACAAAGCCATTCAAAGATGAAATTATCTATGTTAGCTAATTTGTTGATTTGTTTGTGATAAATACAAGTACAATGCATCCATACAAAAAACTGGAATAAAATTCAAGTCAGTTCAGTAAAACATACTTAAAACAGGTAGTTTGAGCATAGCTGCACTTTTCATTGTCATCAATCATTCATCATTATTTTTCTATGAGACCACTTCAGGCATTCGGTGTGCCTAAAAGACTAAAGACATCTTTTTCTGTTGGTGTAGCTAAAGACGTGAGTGCTCCGATGAGCTTATGTTTTTATGTCTTAGCCAGAGCACTGATTGAGCGATTGAAGTGTGCAGATCTGGTGAAATACATGACAGCACAGGAGAACTTATTGTTGGGCACTGTGATGATGTACAATGGCCATGTTATTCATTTTATAATTTCATATTAATTGTATTAATATCTTGTATTTGTCATAGTATAGTATGTCAGAAAAAAAATTCATAGTAGGTGCACTCTTTCTGTGTGTCTCTCAGTCATGTGCTGCCTCCTCAAAATGGCACTCGGTCACCAAAACTTTGAGGACCGCTGATCTAAGATTTTTGTCTCATAAGGCTTTTAAATGGTCTGTTTAGTTGTTAAGTTTCTAAAATGTCTCCCCCCAGACCCGCCTGAAGGGTTTGTTTATAGGACTATACATTGAAATTGTTCCCTATCAATGTTAAATAAATCAGTGATGACGGCCCTGCTACAGCTCCAGCCCTGAGTGTTTTCTCAAAGCCCAGATTCTACGCTGTTCCCGAAAGAAATCTAAAATAATTGAGTGAATGTTCTTATGTACTTCTGCAGCCCAGATTATTACGGCATGGACTCAAATGTATCTGATTTATCAGCAAAATATTCACTGTGTGAACTCTACTCCAGCGTAGTAAAACAAAAATAGGACTCAACATTAGTAATGCTGTTTACGCCTAATTCCTGCCCTACCTTTGTTATATAACTCTGAAATAGTAACATCAGACAATTTTCGCCTCCTCTTAGGTGGCAGGAGCGAAAATTAGTCATCCTCAACATTTGTTGTGTTATGTTTTCAGAATGATGAAGACAGTTGGAGAACAATGAGATGCAAAAGAGGATGTGGCTTCCACAGGATGATTTCTTCCCCTGATGTGCGGATTTTTAGACATTCTGTCATCTCTGATGGCTTAAATTATATATGATACTGCATGTAGCTGCTGTAAGTAGGAAATCCCTAGGAAAATCTTTCAGTGTCTGGCTCCAGCCCTGGTGTTTCCTATAAAAGAACTGGTCCAGTCATGGAGTCCAGATTTCTTCTTAGTCATTAGTTCAAAGTTTAATATACTCAGCGTCATACTTGTGTTTGGCCATGTCGTTGAGCTAGTTCATTGTCTCTGTCAAGTGGCTGTCTGTTAGTCACTCACTCTACAGCAGGAAGCAGCACTTTAAAGTAAAAGCTCTGTGCCGGAAATTCACTGTACTTCAAAATAAAGTGTGTCTTTACGAACCCGACAAGTTTGAGAGTCAGTCTCACAGAGTGCAGTGTTCTAGTGAGATAATAGGATACTATGAGCTCTCTAAAGCCCTTTTTAAACAGGAATTGTGCAAATTTGCAGGAAAGCCCAATCAGTCTTTTTTCAGCATTGGCAGTATAAAAACAAAATCGGGGAGTGCAGCAAAATGCCGCCTACCTACTTTTGTTTATACAGAATGTGCCTTTTTCGGGGCAATGGGGGGCGTGAGCAAGTAACAAAACATGTAGCTCAGTGTGTGTCGTAAACAGTGACATGGGAGGGAAGCCGCGGCTGGTCAGTCCTTCAGCGATTCTCTCATAAGTCGGCCCGTTCTTCACCGTCCCCGTCATCTGACGGTTAATGGCCTCTTCGTTTGCGAGGACAAGGAGGGCGCGCAATTCCTTGTCTCCCCAGTTGCTCATCTTTACAGTGTCTGTTAGGTTTGTGTTTCCAGCTGCTCTCTAATTCCTGCTATCAGCTGTTTCCTGTTTATCCACCACCAGTGGGTCGCACGTGTGGCGTCATCAACAGCTCCTCCCACAAGTCTTCAACAGCCCCTCCCGTTGCGGAAGGCCGCCTTGGTCTTTTTAAACTAAAAGGGTTCCGCCAATATGTCTACCCTACGAGGCCGAAAATTGGGCACCTCGGATTAATTCACCAATCCGGCTCGGAGTGTCTAAACGCTCGCAGCTTGCCGGCAAAACGGCCCAACATCCGCCAAAAATTTGGCAGTGCAAAAGGGGCTTAAGATATGATGGTGCCTGACCATTTAGAGTTTTGTAAATAAGGAGAAGGAGTTTAGATTAAATTTTAGATTTTACAGGAAGCCAGCGCAGAGAAGATACAACATAAGAAATATGGCGTCTTTTGCTAGTTCCTGTCAGTACACATGCAGCAGCATTCTGGATCAACTGGAGCGCTTCTAGAGACGTATTGGAGCAACCTGAACATAAGGCACTGCAATAATCCAGCCTGGAAGTAACAAATGCATGGACTAGTTTTCCTGCATCTTTTTGAGGCGGGCTTTGTTCCCATTCAGACACAAGAGCATCAGTGAGCTCCAACACTGATGCTGGGTGATCAGATGTGGCTCAAAGTGAATGTTCCACAGTTCATCTCAAAGGTGTCGCATGGGGTTGAGGTCAGGGCTCTGCGCAGAACAGTCGAAGTCTTCTGCACTAAACTGGGAAAACTATTTCTTTATGGAGGAAGATCTGTGCTGTCATGTTGAAACAGAAACAGGACAAACACAAACTGCTCCACTAGATTTCCTTTGGGGGCTCAAACATGATACTTTTGGCCATATACTGTAAATGATATGTTACTTATCTTATGTCAGAGCATGTGCACTGAACAAACACACACAGTGTACATGCAGATAGTTAACATACAGTGCAGTGCAGTCGGGACGTATCATGTGACATCATATTGCACGCTAAGACATGTGCTCCTCAAATAGCACAACTCATACGACCTTTATTTTCACTGCTTACACCACCTGACTGATAGGCATGAGAAGTATATTAACCAATAAGGACTATAGCCTGATTGAAAAGGGTGATATTATATGTGGTCAGAGTCACTTTTACCAGCATGTCATAAAACATCCTGTTGCTCTGCTCCCATAATCCTCCAGACTGTCTACTTAAAAAGCATTTAGGCTTTTAGCTGCACAGCAAGGTCACCGACCTGGGCTGAAACTCTGAGTCTTATGAGGCTCAGCAGCTCCATAAACCCCGCCTGTGAAAGAAAAGCAGTCTTCTCTGAAATCAGGAACAAAATCTTTTAATGTAAACTCCAAGTTTCCGTGCAGGAGCAGATGTGAGTGATGGATTCATGATGGATAACCACAGGCTTGTACCTCTGGGAGATGGCTCTTATCACGCCATTTCACAACTCTCTCCTTATACTGATTTGGTGCTATTCTCGTGCATTAAGCCCAAGATAGCTGCGTCTTCTGAGAGTTTGATGACACAATTATCAGGGTTCATGCTTCTGCAGTCGTGTATGTGACTCAAGCAGAACAGAAGAGAAAACACCGACAACAGAGGCGTCGACATCACATGCAGGATGGGAATTTGTTTTGAGGAGGAGAGAATCTTTAGAGAGTCATTAATGCAGAGACTCAAATAAATGGAGCTTTTTACACGCACAGGCATGAAGTTCAGTTGTGGGAGTAGAAGTGTAACACAAAGTGACATATCTATAACACGGTTATATTGCATGATATTACTTACATCAATATTTATTACCAGAATATTACTTTTGTACGTTGATATTATTACATACTATATCATAATATTTTCTTCCAGTTTTATTATATATATATTTACTCATTATTCATACCTATACACTTCTATAATATTAAGTTCACATGTCATGGCTGAACTTAAAGGTCCAGCGTGTAGGATTTAGAAGGATATATAGGCAGAAATTAAACAAAATAAGTATGTTTTCTTTAGTTTATAATCACCTGAAAATAAGAATCATGTTTTCGTTACCTGAGAGTGAGACGCTTATATCTACATAAGAAGTCAGTTCCTTGTCCACAGAGTCCGCAATGTTGCATGGCCATGTTTCTACAGTAGCCCAGAATGGACAAAACAAACACTGGGCCTAGATAGACCCCAAAATTAGGTCTAACGTTTGAGTCATTTAGAGCCTGTCCCAATACCCACACTTCCCCTAGAAATAGCCACTTGCACTTGGTTGTGCGCGTTCACGTTTAGGCTAGTGGTGTCTCAAAACAGAATTGAGGTAGTGGAAGTGGTTTCCAACACTTAAAACCCGCCCTTGATTCCAAGGGAGCCCCGACCCACACTTTCAACAAAGTGGAAGATGAAATTTCCCAGAACACCTTGCGGAGTCAGCAACTTTGGCAAGTTTTGGAAAGCAATTTGTTACTGTACGATCGGAATGTAGGCTATACAAACAAAAGATGGTTGGAGTAGCGTAAACTCATCAGCAACTCGGTTGAACACAGCGTCAAAATATTTAAACAAATCAACTTACCCGAACAAAATCGATCAGAACTAGAAGACGTCGCAGGCGCCTCCTGTTTTCAGCATTTCTTCACTGTTGATTCATCAGACGGAGAAGAATAAACATAGCACACACCACAACACAAGCGCTGGAGCCGGCATTTTCATTGCGTCGCTACTACGTGTGACGTAGGCCTGCACATTGGCAACGCCAATTTGCATGAAGTGGTGTCCCATTTCTTAGGGAAAGGTCTCTACCATAATATTTCTCACTTCCCTCATCAAGGGCTATCTCGCAAACGAGGGCACTCAATACCAAGAGGAAGATTTAAGGGGTAGAAATGGGATTGGGCCTTACTAACCACTTCGTCCATTTCTCAGTAATTATTTCCATCTTCGCTCTCAAACTAAAAGTCATTCTCTCCATTACATAAATATTATATACCAGGTCAATCCATTCATGAATACTAGGTATTTCTTCATTCATCCATTTCTTGGTTAGGGGTTTCTGACATGCCACCAATAATATTCTTAGCAGATTTTTTTTTCACCAACCAAGTTCCTCCAATCTAATCAGGTACATCAGTTCAAAATTAAAGGTTATTTTGGTTAGAAAAACAGTCTCAGGAATGCCATTATTTTTAGTCCAAAAAGGAGTGATGGAGGTGCATGCCCAAAAGATATAAAAGTAATTCTTTGTTCTCCAAGGTACAGAAGTAATGAATGAATTACATTCTAAATTCTCTTTAGGATGGAGAGCTTGTTGTTTTCCAATGTTGACAAAATATCTCCTCCCATTCCGTGGAACAACACTGATTTATAATGTGAAACTGAAATACCGATTTGTAACATGAAACTGCTTTATTCAGTATTTTTACTTGTTTGAATCACCTGGGCCGCTTGTTTTGGAGAGGAAGAGACCCCTGCCAATAATGTGGCTCCTGATGAAAACCTCCTGAACACTGAAGGAATCCTAGCACGGAAGTTTCAGCTGGTTGCAGTCTGCAGTCCTCACCACTAGATGTCACTACACTGCTCCATTTAATTGCACAAACTTCTGCTTACATAGTCGGAGTTATTGTAAAGTATTTATTGTACATAGCTTTTTGATATGCCATCTCTCTAACTTCTTCTGTCTCTTACTTCAGTTTAGTCTTTTATGTGTTTTGTGACCTGCTGCCTGTCTCTGTGCTGCTGCTGCAGCATGAGTTTACCCTTTGTACTGACAGTTAGAATGGACTGATAAACATAAATGTACTTTTTACATCTTAAGTATGTTTATGTAAACTGGGCAGTAGATCATATCAGCATTCAAACACCATGTAACTGTGTTGATAAAGTGATTGAAATGCCTCTTTATGTTCAGTTGGGAGACCAGAGGGCAAAAACAGTTCAATCTCATTGATGCAGCAGTGCTGTTTGTGGATGTTATATTAACTGAATACCTATGCTTTCTTATGTAGTGGAGTTACACGTACTGAATGTTAAATTAAGGACTTCTTAAAATCTGTTTTAAAATATATTTTTGCTGGAAACTACTCCACAGTTTGTTCTGTTAACTCTCGGATTCAATTGGATATTATTCTCAGTCAGTTATTAGGCTTTGTACGGTAATTTACTGTTTGCTGTTGTGCAGAACTCCAGAAATTGATTTTTAGAAACAGACTTTTAGGAAATAGTTCCTGGCAGAGCATGAGGCCGTGGATATGCAGAAAAAAAGGGACAAAGATTCCAGATCAAACTTTGCTCTAAAGAAGGTGACCTGGTTCAATCAGAGTCCTGAATTTGGATTCTCAGTGCACCACTGATCGCCACCTTCATCCTGAGCATACACTCCATCGACTAAATAACATACTTGTGGGCGTTTCTTATATAACATACCCTACATATATACAGGCATTTTTATGTTGTGATGAATTTACTGAATCATTCATTCTCCGCTGCAGCTTATTCATTCTCTCTCATGGGGGACTGAAACCAATCCAGCACACAGTGGGCAGAGGAAAGAGAAAACTGATTTTTAAAAACACTGCTGTTGAGCCCATGGGCAACAGATGACGTCTGCTTTACAAGAACTTTATATACTCTGTTATTATAAGACACCAATACTTGTGCAGATCCAGAGTCCAAGATGAATTTCCCTTTACAATTATGATTTAGACCGTATCGTATCGTATCACATCATATCATTACTTCAGCAAAGAAGCAGTTGTTTGTAATTTATCCTCTTTTGTGCCAGGAAAGTACAGAAAATTTACAATATAAAAATTGATCACATTAAAAAAAAAAAACTAGAATAAAAGACAAATAATTCAAAGTTTTAAAGTCATTCAATTCTTCATTACACTACCTTTGAATGGGCATAAATTCAGTAATACACATTAATGAAAAAACCTTTAACATAACCTTCTTTCACATGAAAAACATATTTTAAAAATGATACATGTTACATCATAATTCCCTCTCTAATGTTTATGTTATAGTGCTGTGAAAACATCAACACATTTCACCTTCAAACAGCTGGATGTATTCAAGTTTTTCACCAAAAGCTACATTTTACAAGATTACATTGAACACATCATGAGAACATTATAATCTACCTTCATCCAGAGCTCATTTTTACTGAATAGAGCTTAAACGCTTCACGATGTAAATCAATGCAACCTCTGTTAGCTGTTGGTTGTGGCCACTGGCTTCTTAGAGATAAGGATAACTAGCTGCTAACAGCTAACAGCTAACAGCTAACTTAACTAGCTCTCCTCCTGTTGATGTCATGTTCTTTCTCTCCACAAACACTCCTCTTAGTAATGTAGAGGTAGCTGAGTGGGCATCAGAGAGCTTTTGTCGATTTGACATGATAACAATACAGCGTGTTTCGGGGTTAACGTGACATGCCCATCTCCCCCAGAGAGCAGGTGAAGTGAAACAAGCTGAGGAGGGGTGCCCAGGAAAAAAGGCCTGTCATATTTCAAAATAATAGTAATAGTATGAGTAAAAAATAGTAAAAAATTAACTTTTTTTTTTTTTTGTACTTTCCCCATTTGTGGTGCCCCCCTATAGATGGCGGTGCCCTAGCATGGGCTGGCACTGCAAGCATCAGACCACTGTATGAGAACAACAAACAACAAAACCAGTTGTTTTTCCCAGTGTTCCCAGTGGCTTTTTTTTAGCAACCCATCACAACGTTTCCATCGGGGATAGTGCATCAAAAAGTTGTTTTGTAGAGACACATCACTGTGTTTCCTGCCGGGATAATGCCACAAGTTATAATGCAGACATTTCAAACATTCAGTTCATCAAGAACTTCCTGAATAACCTGCAACTGGCATTTATTTTTGCCTGCTTATAGTACAGACTAATTTATCTTATAGTTTTAGATATTATTTTGTTAACAATTCAGTCAAATTGCTATCAAATTTCCCAAACTTATCTTGTGGAATAAAAATGTCCATTTAAAGGATTCATCTGTGTCATTGTCTTCGTACAAAAAAAGACAGAAATGTCCTGCTGTCAAAAAACATTTAGAAGAAAATGATCATTCTTAGAAACTGTTGTCCAAACTGGAAATCCAACAATTACTCCTGTTTACCTTTTAAATATACTTAAACACTATTTCTGCAATTTTTAACACTAATATTTAAAGTGTGCTGATGTGTTTGTTTGATTAAATTTGATCTTTTGTGTATATCCTATGGGTGTGTGTGTTGTTTTTAAACCATTACAGGTTTCTACCACACCGTCATACAAACTTAATATTTTATTTATTTATAATAATATTTATTTCAGGTAATTTGTGTGAAACAAATAAATCAATAATATAACAAAATAATAGTAAATGAGCTCAGTCTTCTCTCGGATGTTCGTTCACCTTTGACTAATCATCCATCCTGATGTTAAATCATTCACGTCATCATGACGTCCTAAACGACTCTCGTGTGACATTCTAATCTCTTTGTGTAACCCCGTCTTCTATGATATTTGTTTAAAGTAAATGTGCAGTTGTAACTGTCTGGATTATGTTTGGTGGGCACACAGAACTCAGGACTTTGACACCAGAGAGCTGGATGTGCGTCATGAGTCCTGTGTGTTGTTGGGTTTTGGTTAAACTGAAAGAAAGATTGTGATTTCGGTTAAAAGTTAATAGAGTAAAGGTGCTTTGTGATGTCATTAAAGTCCTTAAAGAATTGGAGAGATTCAACGAAAAAAGGCTGTAAGAAGAAGTTCTGCAATTGTGAAATGGATGAACTATTAAATAAACTTAAACAAAGTAAACATGTGACCGTCACGAGCATCAGTGCTGAAGTCACAGGAGAATCTAAACTCAGCAATGGCAAAACATTTGATGCTGTGAATGTAGCAAGTATTCAAATCCTTTACTTAGGTAAAAGTTCTGTACCACACTGTGAGAATACTCTGTTACCAGTAAAAGTCCCGCATTGAAAATGTACGTTTTTAATTGTATATTTTATATTTCCATGTGGTTTGTGCACAAAAACCTTAATTTGTAAAGCAACTAATGTTACAAAATAATTGTACTGAAGTAAAAGTATTTCGTTAAAGGTCAAGTGTGTAAGATTTAGGGGGATTTAGTGGCATCTAGTGGTGAATATTGCAGGTTGCAACTAGCTGAAACTTCTGGTTAGAATTCCTTCAGTGTTCATTGTTCAGGAGGTTTTTAGCGGGCCGCTAACGTAGCACCTGCTAATGTGTGCTAATCTCTGATAACTTAAGATCCGGATGTTCAGGATGTTTTTACTAGGAGACGAATTACCTGCAGAGGTCTCCTCGGACTATCTGATTCTAACCAATAAAAACACTGAATAAAGCAGTTTCGCAATGGATTAAAAAATCAGATTTCTTTACAGTCATTGTACAAACATACAACGAAATTCAGGTGCACTTAAGGACTGGGCTCACATGTATATATATATATATATATATATATATATATATATATATATATATATACACATACATAAGTAATAAATAGTGCTAAAATAGTATAAAAGTAAATAAATAAATGGCTCCATTCCACTCACATTCTACACAACTGTCAATACACATCATACAATCATTCATAAGTTATTGCAAAATAAATTATTGCACTTAAAACTGCACTTGAATAATTAAAGAGCACCAATATGTAGAGTGCTGCATGTACATGCGCTGTCATCATCCTCCTTAGCCCTGTGTTTTTGTGACGCTCTCATTGTGGAGGGGCAACTCACTACAGTGGCCTACACAAAAATGCGAATGGCCCTATCTAGAGCCAGAATTTGGTTTGTCTGCTCTGGGCTACTGTAGAAACATGGCAGTGCAACATGGCGGACTCCATGGATGAGGACCTGCTCCCTATGTAGATAAAAACAGCTCATTCTAAGGTAGAGAAAACACAACGATTCTTATTTTCAGCTGATTATACACTAAAAAAACCTACGTATTATATTATATTCCATTTCTACCAATACATACCTCTAAATTCTACACACTGGACCTTTTAGTGTAGTGGAGTAGAAGTAGAAATTGGCATGAGACTAAAATATTTAAGCAATGTAAAAGTACCTCAAACTTGTACTTAAGTACTTGAGTAAATGTACTTAGCTAAGTATAGTTGTATTTCTTTAGCCCTGAAATGTAATAATCCAATCATTGTAATAACTCATCATCTACATTTGATTATATGATATATGCATGTTTTATATTTCTTAAATCTGTGGACTGTGGAAATGAGATGTTTTTTTCTTATCTTGGTAAGAGTGCTCTCGACCACTTGTGTTAAAAATTCTCCTATGTAAGAGTAAAACTAAAATGAGATAATATTGCTGAATCCCACAAATCAATGGGTACTAACAAAATAAGAACAAATCATAAACACAACCATAGAAAATATTTTCATATTTCACTTCCTGCATGAGGCACATTTCCTATTTAAACCTGTGTGTGCATGGGTCAGTCTGATGTCTCTGGATGGAGACTGAACATATATACTCTGTCTACAGACAGTCTTTCTCAGCTGCTGACCAGATGTTGGCTGTGATTTTGTTGTCTGCGAACCAACAAAGGATAAAGAAGAAGAGATTTAGCCATTTTCCGGTTGGTCTAGCATTTCAGTTTGTGGGGGTAAGATCTTTACTTTTCTTTATGGCCTGCAGAAGTTCCTGGTCCCAGTTGTTCAGAAGTAATCTGATTGGATTTCAGCTATTGCATTGGATCAAATCTTGAAAACGAGTTGTTCGATATAGGGGTGTGCCATATCGTCACGATCCTCACGATAACACCAGTATCATTTTTAATATCATATGAAAAACTCATATTGTGATACTCTTGATATTTTGACTTGTTGACATATTGACATCATACTGTTACCCACGGCAACAACAAGAATGACTGAGAGCAAAATTATTACCGACTCCACGGTGGTTCCAAAAAGAGGAGCAGCTTCAGTAGTGTGGAATAAACTGTGGCGTCCTGAATGTTTTATGAACAGCCCTGGACTTCTCAGACTCTTTTAGTGACTTACCGCTCAGAGGGAACTCATTCAGCGGCTCCTCTGGCAGCAGCACAGCGTCTCTCCCTCTCCTCTCTCGCCATGCGCACACGGGAGTCGGTGTCGTCAAGTGATTTTTTTTGTAAACCTTTGGTAACACAAAGGTAACGGTAACGACAAAAAAATTTGGAATGATGAGGATACCTTTGATCCAAAAAAGTGGGATTATCCTGATCACAGAAGAGGAGTGGATCCGGGATAAATTTCAGCAACACAATTATATATATAAAGTGACCCCACTGGCTTATCCAGATATGGTAAACTTGAAAAGTGTGTATCTGGATCAGGGTGATCCAGTCTAATGTTGAACACAGGCCCAAAGGTAAAATGGATTATCTGAGCCTGGATAGGAAAACATGGGATTTCCAAAACTGGATCTTTCTGATTCAGATTGAATTGTTTAAACAACTGGGCACTGCAGCTCAACACGATTGGCCGGCTGATTCAGAGGGCTCTGCAGTGAATAAATCAAGACCAAATCTCCACTGAAACATTTGTTGAACTTGTTTGGCTGCGTAACCTTTGAGAGATTGTTCACTCCAGACTAAAGTTTTTTCTCTCTTTCAATTATACTTCTTTTTTTCATTGTTCCCTGTCGGCAGTACTTTCAAAATGATTATAATGAGCGTCTAAAAGCTCAATTCATACGCTTGATTAGTGGAACGTCTTCTCTAATCTGCATTTATGTCGCGCTGCCATTATCAGTTGTTACATGAATAGGAACTTAACACGCTGTGAATGTTGTAATGATTACACTGACCAGACAAATTGTATAAACGCAAAGGGCTTGATGAATTATTAAATGTTTTGGCCTTTGCAAAGGAGCCTGCGAGCAGCAACGTGCAATCAACGAGAATAGATTTAAACTTTAATCAGGGGGATTCTTTTGTCATGACGAAGATGAATCCTGTTAAGTGAGTCGATGGTAAATAAATGAAGTGACCCCAGTTGTGCCTAATGGGCCATCGACAGCTCCCCCGTGGCCCGCAGCCAGAGGAAATTTCCACTGGCGTTGTTGTTGTCCAGTTACGCACACTTCAGCCAATGACAGAATGCCCAAACATTTATGCCTGATATGCCCGGCTGTTTGTTGACAGTGGGGAATAGGAGCTGACTACTGGCAGGAATGTAGGCTGATGGAGAGCGGAAAAGTACTGGGGGCAGCCAGCAGCCCCCACCCCCGACCAGTTAAGCACTCTCCACTACATGTGTCTCCAGGGCCAGTTTTAAACAGCCTGCAGTTTCAGGCTACGACACAGTAATATACTACTTATAGAGCTCTGATCCATCATGGATGCCCCTACTCTTTACTAGCTACTGATATGCCACAATATAAGAGATAATAACTAGGAAAAATCTTTTCAGTGGTCTCAGCAAAATGTACTTGAAGTATCAGAAGTGCTCATTATGTAAGCCTGAAACAGCCCTTTGAGACTGTTATTCATGGAGCTATCAATCAGACTTGTTCTCTCGCAGTACCATCCTGGTACCTCAACTGATCCTGAGTATTAACCTGATAGAATACTTTATTTTTCCCACATTAAAATCTGTGCACTCACAGCTGAAAAATGAGGCCAGGGATTGCAGAATCAGTCCAACATCACTTCATGAATATAACTGATCATGGAAACACTAAGTTTTATAAGGACGCTTATTGGAGCCATGATGTAGTTCTGTTTGTTAATTCTATCCTTATCTAAACAAGGTAAATATAAATATACACATGCATTTAGGAGTGATTTAGGAAAGTTCTCAGAGCAGCTCTGAGCAGGAAGGGACAGAAACTTTGACCTTACTGAGGAGGTGTGGTCGACCCTGTTGCTAGGTGTGATGCATTCTTTTAACAGATGTGATTGGTTGTCACAGACACACCCTTTGTGAGCCTGCAAGGTGTGGACACCCAGTGGAACTGAAATGAACCGCTGACTGTGAAAGTGTTGTCACTGTCAGTGTGATCACTCTGCTGAGGGAAGGTTGAGACAGACGAAAGTCATCACTGCTGTGCTGCTGCATTTTTCCAGTTTTCGAAATATCTCAGTGTTGTGATCACTTTGTTTCTGGTGTTATAGCGTTAGGTGGGAAATGTGTGCGTACCCCCACACGTATTATCCCTGCATGATCTAATCTGTAGCATTTCATTAACTCAGTGTCATCCAGGATATTTCTCTGACCTCTGTGTCTTTCTGCAGTTTTCTCCTCTGATTAAAAAAACTCCTGAGCCCCTTAAAAGTCCTCCTCCCTGCAGTTTTTACCTTACCTTTAGGAGCTCTTTTAAGGTCTAAGATGCTCTGTGAATAACTCCTAGCTTTACAAGGACTTAGTGTGAATTTCAAGGGGAAACTCAGTTCTAAGAATTGTGTGTGGTGCCATAATTCTCAGCTGGTACAAACAAGGCTGGAGTACATTCTTTACATGTTGCTCCAGGGTTAAACTACTGTCCAGAATAACTGGACGTGTTCTTGCAGGCGAATTTTCTCTGTCGCCTTCAGGGGCATCGTTACGCTTTACCTGCTGGTAAAACTAACCAGTATGCAAAATCTTTTATTCCCTCTATTTGTCTTTTAAATTCTTTGTAAATTGATTTTTTATGTTGTTGTTTTTCATCTTTTTTTATTGATAATCCGTCTATTCACTTTTTTTAAAATTATTTATAGATTCCTTTATTCCACTGCACTCTTTGTAGGGCTGGGTATTGATTCAGATTTTCCAGATTTTTAAGGACTCAGTTCGATCCGATTCACGATTCGATTTGATTCATTTCAATTCAGTTCAATATCGATTCAGTCAAGTATATTTCAATTGTGATACAAAATTTGCTTGGATATTAAGATATTTTCTGAGAACTAACAAAGTATATTTAACAAGGAACCCTCTGACCTGGTGCATTACTATTAAAAATACTGTTTACATTAAGAATTGACCCCAAAGCAGCACATTAGTCATCATGTACTTTTATTTAACATTACCTGACACATACAAAATAAATATTTTAAATTAAATCCAATCACAAGGCAGACAATTTAAATGAAGTGGCTACAAAAAATGTAAACAAAGGACATCCACAAGTTTGCTGCCTGTAACCGTCCTATAAAGCTTTTGTGCAATACACTACAGTGGTTGTGATGCACACACTGACTGTATCAGAAGAGAAACAATATACGTAGGTGAACCCTGCAGCAATGTGAACCCTCTTCCTCAGAGAGGATCTTTGCCTCCCAGTTTGTTCCTGGCGGCAGAGCAGAGTGAACTGTCTTTCTTCTCAGAAAGTAAACAACTTTCACTGGCAATTTGACAGTCACTAGAAAAACATTATGACCCTTTGTAAAAGTTTCGGTGTTGTACATGAGCTAACGTTAGCGGTATGTGTGTGTGTGTGTGTGTGTCTGAGTGTCTGAGAAGCATCAGTACGTTAGCTTGTTAGCCGTAACGTTAGCCTTGCTGATTGTCATGTTAACGTTATCGTCGGCAGCCCTGAATAGCTTGTAAAGCTTTAGCATAGTTAGTTAACACATTTGTTATTGGCCCATGTGTTTACTGCTACAGAAAATTAATAAATCTTTGGTTTATTTGCACAACGTCACCTCTCTGCCGTTTTTTATCACGCTAGCTAACGCTAAGTTAACTTTACCAGCAGATCTGTATGCGGTACAAACTGAAGCTACAGTTAGCAGTGTGCTGATGCTTAGTGGTATTTCTTAATCTTTTTCTGTGAAACTAATGTGCATTTAATAAACATTCGTACATTATTAGCATTATATTTTTAGGGGAAAATGCGAGTGAAAATACTCGCACCGTAGACCCATGCCTTCAGTGGACGAGCTCCCACCATTGTTTGCTGCTCTGTCTTCATTCAGTGTCCGGCCGTCTCGCGAGATCTCTTGCCATGACCTCAGGTGCTAAATGCTGATCTCGCGAGACTACCTGGGTTGATAGTACTGCAGGCTGCTGCAGTCTGCTACCGGCTGCACAACACGTGTACGGAGGAAAATAGTTATAGTAAAAGATCGATTTTTTAATTAATGAATCGATATTGTGCCATTTAAAGGAAAATCGATCCGAATCGATTAAATCGTTTTTTTCAACCCAGCTCTAACTCTTTGGCATATTTTTTTATTTTCATTTATTACTCATCTATTTATGTGTCTACATGTTACTGTATGTTATAGTATGTGCGCACAGCAAGCTGTTCAAATTGCCCCTGGTGGGATTAATTAAGTTGTCTGAATCTGAATCTGAAGTGTTCTTCGTCACTCCTGCAGTACTCACTTTGTCTACTTAGTATCTGGTAGTTTAATCTATAATAATATGTCATATTTTAAGGGTTCATCCTGTTTTACAGTCTCAATCTACAAAGGAACTGCTGTCCAACATTTCCCTGTGAAACATAGTAGAGTGTTGGTGTCGAGGGGCATAAAATGGACATATTCAAGTGCCTCAACACTGAATTTTTAAGTACTTTGCTTGAGTAATAAGTGAACCACTGTCACTGGACTGACTGACTGAACAGACAAAGAAAACACCCAGCTTGGCAACAAAGGTCTTTAGATATTGATATTTCAATCAGGAGAGACTTGTTCTGAGAAAAAAGAATATTTATTTACATGTGCACGTAAGCGAGAAATGTGAAAAGTCTTTGGCGATTAGACCCCATCATGAAGTCATATATCCCAGAAGGGTGGTGCAGACGTAGAAGATGAGGGACAGATTTAAAGTTTGGCAGTAGCAACATGAATGGCTGAAGTGGCAAAGTCTTCCAAATATCTCTCTCTAAGGTCATCTTAATGTACAATAACCACATTAGGTCGTAAGGTCTGGAGAACAAAACCCAATTTTAACAAAACCTCATGATGTTAACGTCCACCCAAGATGAAATTCTATCCTCCCCGGCACTTTTTCTTGATAAACAAGCTCCATTAAATATTTATTGAAACCATTTTTGTGATAGCACCATAATGAAATGATAAAATAATTGAAAAATAATGAGAGCCAATGAAACAGAAACTGCTTGAGTATATACACGACATACAATTTTACAACTCTAAAGATTGGCAAATCTCTTAATTATTATTCCAGTCCAATGTTGTCGTTTTGAGTCTTGCACAGAGTCCATTTTCCCTATTTTCTTCCTGGTTGTGCTTCTTGTAGTCTCAGTATGTGTGTGTCAGTTTCTCCATTAAAAAGATTTCTTCCACAGTTGTTAGCCATTGATTCTTTGGTGGTGAGCAAGCTCCATCTTGATGCTTTTTATGTACTCTGGTACCTTATTTACGTTAAAAGTACAAGAAATTCACAATGGGAATCAATAGGTGTTTCTCAATACGCCAAGTTCAGACTTGCTCACTTGGGAGTTCGGACTTGGCAAGTTCAACTCGGGACTACAAACTCCCAAGGATGGCTGCCATTGCCGCTGGTCTTTGAGAAATGCATTCTGGGCTACCTGGCTGTCAAAAGTCCACGCAAGTCTCTTCCCGATGCATCCCCGATGGAACGAGCAGAGCAAGTTCACATCCGGGCATTTGGACTGTACTTGGCTGGATGCGGACTTTGAATTGGAACAGTACCTGGACTGTGACTGATGATGTTTCACAAGTCTGCAAGAACACAAGTCCAGGCAAGAATGCAGATTGAGAAATGCCTAATTTATTCTTATTTTGAATTAGAAAATGTTGGGGGGCCCACCTAGCATCCCATCATGGGCCAGATTTGGCCCAAGGGCTGTAAGTTGAGCATCACTAGTTTACAACTTTACACAAATGTGTCACCCACGAAATGATCATTTGTATATCCACTACTCAGTTACGTTGAATTTGTGAGGCAAATATTTTTCTTGCGTGCCTCCACAGCGAACAAAGAATCCAAAAAAGTCAAACATACTAACATACATACTAGAGTAAAATGGAGTCTGTGTTTTAGTACTTCCAGTGCCAAGAAAAACTTATGGAAGCTACTTTTCTGTCTGTGATTGATTACTGTGACATACTGTATATGATGCATGCAACCTCCTCCATTTTACGCAGCCTTGACTCAGCGTACCATGCATCTCTACGTTTTTTTGACAAACACAAAGTCCCTGACTCATCGCTGCATTCTTTATGGTTTGGTGGGTTGGACGTCATCGACCACTCGCAGACAACAGCACTGGTATATTTTTATCTGTAAAGCAATATTGGGCAGCCTACCTCTGCAACCTCTGTGTGTCAGCTCTGGTAGTTACCAGCTGCGCTCCTGTTATGTACCTGGATCTGGGGAAAACTGCGTTCTCCTACTCTGCACCTTGGACATGGAACAATCTCCAAAAACATCTAAAATTAGAAACACTTATATCCATTGAGGACATCATAAAGGATGTGGTGACAGAGGCATGTGCCACTGTGTTTAAATAGTTGTTGTTTTATTGTGGATTTCTGTATTATATGTTGCATTTGTTGCATTTTGAATGTGTTCTGATTGGCTTTTACCTTGGCCAGGTCTCTATTGTAAAAGAGATTTTTAATCTCAATGGAACTTCCTGGTTGAATAAGTTTAAGGAAATAAAACCATAAACAACAGCAAAACTATTTTCAAAGATCTGTTCACATACTCGCACACAAGTCATGCAGTATAATCCAAGTCTCATTTATCCAGTTGTATGTTTGGTACCTCCCAAACACATGCATTTTCACTAAAAACTTTTATTCAGAACGCTCCTGCATAAACAGTCTAACCCTCTGATGGGAGGTGTACCTCGGCATGCGCGTGCGTTTGCTTGTGCTTTCCACTGAGCAGAGCTCTGAGTTGAAATGCACACGCCTGCCCAGGCCTGGCACTGGTATGTGCAAGTGTTTTAAATAGTAAGGTTAGGGCACAATTGCATGTGTTTGGGAAGCACTTAGCATACGACTGGAAAAATGAGACTGGGATTATACTGCACAAGTTTGTAAACCCATCATTTGATTTGATTTTGCTGTTGTTAAATGCGGCTCACTTTTACTTTACTTAAGAAGAAGATTTTGGATTCTGTGATCACCTTCGAGGCATGTGAGAAAAAAGTTTTCTTCACAGATTCAACATGACACAGGGTCTCTGGTGCTTTAAGAAACCTTGGTGAAATTGTACTAAACATATGTTAGGATGCATGAAATAAGGATGTTTAGAGGGATCATAGTTCAACATGCAACCGTTACAAATCCTTTCACAGGTGTTGAGTGACCTGCAGTGAGAAAGAGGACCCTCTGAGCAAATATGAAATGAGCTGGCCTAAATAAAAGCTACATCTTTACTTGTCTGCCCTCAATTTCCTGTGATCAAACACGTCTCCACAGGTAATAAATCCACTGCTGACTAAGGCCTTCTCTTCCCCAGCAGGAGCTCTTTCAGTTGACACATTTCGGCCTCCTGTACTCTCTTTCTGAGGACACATCTGCCTGAAGGACGACATATTTCACCATTACTGGCAGATTTCAATGTGTTGTGTGACAGGTGACATGTTCTGCTGCAGACTATTTAAATCCAGGCTATACCGCAAGCGCAACATAAAAACACCTGGATATAAAAGACGCTGATGTTTGTGTTCATCAGCTTATATCACAGGTGTCCTGCACAAAATACCTTGAGCTCAAATAAGATTAGATCCAGTAAGAGCCGGCTGCAGCAGATATAGTACGACAAGCGCTAAAAACCTGAGTAGCTGACATTTGAAAACAATATGACTAATACTTGTTGTGATATTGTCTAGCAGGGATCAGCATATTATCCTCTGTGAGCTGGCAAAGCCGTAATATTTTGTTGTGCATATTTTTGACATCACTACACAATTACTTTCAGGTTTTTATTGCCTCCCACATGCGAGCACAAAAGGTGTAAACTACTGTTTTGATGGAGAAGCAGGACAGACTGGCTTTATAAGGACAATCCCAACTGTACTGACACAGCCGCCGCTTATGTAATGGGAGATTTGACCAGGACACTGTGTTCCCTGACAAAGGCATTTCTATTCAAAACCATGGGTGGCAAGCTTCCAGCGAATCGTTCACAGAGGGTGAACTTCTGCTCATCAGGAGGGCAGGAAGTAAACAAAGAGCAGAGGGCATCTGACTGTGTTATCATCCCGATGAGGATGGAGGTGGATGGAATTCCTCTGAGTTTTTAAGCAACTTCAAACTGCATCAGCTCCTCAACTACAAGTTTGTTGTCGAAAATTACCCCTGAATAAGTCCATCACCCCTTTATTGGATTGAATAAAAATCAAGATCCGCAAAGGGCCTTTCAGTACAGATACTTTCCTGAGCAGCATCAGATTGACCTTAATAATGTAACAAGGAAACTACAGTAAATGTAGAACAATTTATGTTCACTACAGCTGAACTGAGCATCACAAGACCCAAGGGCGTAGGTTTCATTTTAACATGGGGGGTTAAAATGAAACGGGAGGCTTGGGGGTCCTCTGTCAGAAATATTTGAGTGTCAAAAACTTAATTTCCTGCATTCTGGTGAATTTTTATGCACCATTTTTTGCATTTTCTGCATCACGTCATGGTGTGAGAGTCACCCAGTTCACATACTTTAATTAAATGAAATGAATCTTAATGCTACAGCATACAATGATATACAGTATGATATGATGATATACAGACAGTAAAGTGCTTCCAACTTTATGGCAGTAGTTTGAAGAAGGGTCTTTCCTGTTCAGACACCCTCGTGCACAGAGCCAGATCCATAAAGAAAACACAGACTGGGAGCGAGACCTGATCGCCCAGCCAGCCCAGTCACCAGAAGAAAATGCTGGCATTGCACTTTTCTGCAAACTGTGGATATATAACATTAGTACATTCTCTATGTAGCATGTCAACATTTCTACAGTGACATCGCTCTGATTATATGTATACAAGCTGACTTTGTCATCTGGAGGTGGAGGGGATGGTGGATTAGACAGCTGCCAAGCAGCAGACCACTGTGCAAGACCAACAAACAACAAAAGTGGGTGTTGTTTAGTGAGACGTCAGGGCATTTCAGACCGCAATAGTTGTACCAAAATCATTTTTTGACTGAGACATTGGGGCACCAAAACTGCATGTTTTTAGCAAGACATTTGGGCATTTCAAGCAGTGATTAAAACACCAAAATAGGGTGTTTTTCAGGAGACATCAGGATATTTCCAGCCATGATTGTGGCACCAAAACTGGGTGTTTTTTTAGTGAGAAATCGTGTCATTTCCAGTTGCAATTATGGCACCAAAATCAGGTGTTTTTTAGCCAGATGTTGGGGCATTTCGGAATGTGATAGTTGTACCAAAATATTTTTTTGTAGTGAGACATTGTGGCACCAAAGTGAGACAGCAGGGTATTTCTAGCCCTGATACTGGCATCAAAACCAGGTTGTTGTTTTTTTTTTGTTTTCTTTCAGCAGGACTTTGCGTCATTTCTAGCTGTGATTGTGGCACCAAAATCAGGTGTTTTTAGTGAGACAACAGGACATTTCCACTTGTAATTATGGCACCAAA
Organism: Epinephelus lanceolatus; assembly: GCF_041903045.1. Lineage (NCBI taxonomy): Eukaryota > Metazoa > Chordata > Actinopteri > Perciformes > Serranidae > Epinephelus > Epinephelus lanceolatus. Next base: position 33,818,621 of record NC_135754.1, on the reverse strand, counting down.
ATCACCTTTTTTTAGCCAGATGTTGGGGCATTTCAGACCACGATAGTTGTACCAAAATAGTTTTTTTTTAGTATGACTCTGTGGCACCAAAGTGAGACAGCAGGGTATTTCTAGCCCTGATTGTGGCATTGAATCCAGGTTGTTTTTTTTCTGTTTTTTATTGTGACTTTGCAGCATTTCTAGCTGTGATTGTGGCACCAAAACTTGGTGTTTTTAGTGAGACATCAGGACATTTCCATCTGTAATTATGGCACCAAAATCAGGTGTTTCTTAGCCAGATATTGGGGCATTTCAGAATGTGATAGTTGTACCAAAATTGTTTTTTTTTTAGTGAGACATTGTGGCATTTCTAGCTGTGATTATGGGACCAAAATCAAGTGTTTTTAGTGAGACATCAGGATATTTCCAACCATGATTGTAGTATCAAAACTGGGTGTTCTTTAGTGAGACATTGAGGCATTTCCAGCTGTAATTATGGCACCAAAATCAGGTGTTTTTTAGCCAGATGTCGGGGCATTTCAGAATGTGATAGTTATACCAGAATAGTTTTTTTTCAGTGAGACGTTGTGGCACCAAAGTGAGACATAAGGTTATTTCAAGCCCTGATAGTGGCATCGAATCCAGGTTTTTTTTGTGTTTTTAGCAGGACTTTGCAGCATTTCTAGCTGTTATTATAGCACCAAAATCAGGTGTTTTTTAGACAGATATTGAGGCATTTCAGACCACGATAGTTGTACCAAAATAGTTTTTTTTTTTAGTGAGACATTGTGGCACCAAAGTGAGACAGCAGGGTATTTCCAGCCGTGATTGTGGCATCGAATCCAGGTTGTTTTTTTCTGTTTTTTTAGTGCGACTTTGCAGCATTTCTAGCTGTGATTGTGGCACCAAAACTTGGTGTTTTTAGTGAGACATCAGGATATTTCCAGCCATGATTGTGGCATCAAAACTGGGTGTTCTTTAGTAAGACATTGAGGCATTTCTAGCTGCAATTATGGCACCAAAATCAGGTGTTTTTTAGCCAGATGTTGGGGCATTTCAGAATGTGATAGTTGTACCAAAATAGTTTTTTTTCAGTGGGACATTATGGCACCAAAGTGAGACATAAGGTTATTCCGAGCCCTGATACTGGCATCGAATCCAGGTTGGGTTTTTTTGTGTTTTTTTTTTAGCAGGACTTTGCGGCATTTCCTGCTGTGATTGTGGCATCAAAACTGGGTGTTTTTTAGCCAAACACTGGGGCATTTCCAGTGACACTGAAGCAACAAAACTGGGTATTTTAAGCCAAAACATGATCTTTTCTTGACCCTGTGCCTAAACATAATCACACTTGGTTATGCATACATGAATATGCAACATATCTGTGGTTTGCAGAATGGGTTACAGTGCCAGCACATTTTCTGCCTATTAGGTTGACCCACCATCAGTGCTGGACCTCTCTGATGCTCTTGTGTCTGAGTGGGAGCCATCCAGATCAATGCACATGGAACTTTGGCCATGTGGTGCTGTTGTCCCCTTAGCAAACACAGGGCTTTACTCTAAATCTGCAAAACCTGTTTGCTTTTTAAAGTCATAGATAAATGAAATAACCTTAAAACCTGAAACTTATATTTGCCTCCAAAATGTGGAATATGAAAGGCATAAAATAAAAATACTGAAGAACAAATGCTTCAAACTTGCACTAAAGCACAGTGCTTGAGTAAATATACTTATTTTCATCCACAACTTTTATAATTTGTTACTTTATGTGTTTGTTTGTTTGCTAACTGGTCGGTTAATCACTGGCTTATATAATCAAATGAGAAGCTGCTGCTCTCAAACAGATTCCAGACTGTGAGCACCCAAACTCACTAACCCCGCCCCCCAGCTGCTCCCATTGGCCAGTGTGGAACGTAAATAAAAAAATCCCGTCCTCCTATTGGCTGCAGCTCCCCACTCTCACCCGGGTGTCCTCCCCTGTATATGATAACAGGTCCGGGCAGTCCCAGAGACAGCTAGCTTAGCACGGGACTCTGTGGTCACTCTCACACCGGGGCCAGGACCCTCCGCAGCCATAATGAAGTTCGTTAGGTTTATAATGAAAAACGCGGCGTTAGCCAGCGTCCCCAAACACATCGAGCATTTCTCCAAATTCTCTCCGTCACCGCTCTCCATGAAGCAATTCCTCGACTTCGGTGAGTGTCGTTATCGATCCGCCTGCAGATATTTGTGATCTGACTAACAGGAGAGCTGTGTGTTGGAGCTGTGTGAAGATGATCAGAAATAAACTGTGATTCAGGAGCAGACTGTGCAGAGTGTGATTGTAAAGTGAGCCTCCATCTACAGTGAGGAGGGTTTGCCTGTGTCTGTGGCTGCATAGTGCTCACACTGCTGAGTGTTGCATCAGATCAGGAGCTCAGGCTGCACTGTCTGGGCCCTGTTGGGACACATGGCTCTGCTGCTGCTTATGATTATAATGTCTAATAATTTATTATGACAGTGTTTCAGCAGCTTGCAATTTTACTATCATTGCAGATTATGCAGATGGTTTTGGTGTAACATTCACAAACACAAAGGTTTAACAGAAATGTGACTATGCAGAGCAACATGCTTATAAATAATCCCCAATAATGCAAATGCAAATAATGCACTTTATTATCATTATCATTATTAATGTATTGTTATTAGTCATGCATAAGGGTGGGGATCACAGGAGGTCCCACAATGTGGTTACGATTTTGCCATATGATGAGTATGGCGTTAACATATATTGTCATATATTGTAAATTATTACCATTTTTCAGTTGTAAATTATGTCCCCAAAGGAAAACTTTGTCAACTATAGTAGTAGAGTTTCTCGCTTCAATATTTTTATAGCAGCAAAATGTATTTTCTTGACTAACAAAGCGGTAATTTTTTTATTCTGGTTGGCTACTAAATGTTTAATTTGTATTTGCAATATTAATACTTGACACTCATATTGAGACTTGCAATGATGATGATTTTATATCTAATATTTATCATTATTATTTTTGTCTTGTCATTTTATCAACTTTTATTGTGTAGTACGGAAATATTTGATTTTATGATCTATGGATAAACTGCTGCTGTTTTTAGCTGTCTTGTAAGGTGTCATTGAGTGCTTGGAAAGGCACAGATAAATAAAATGCATTATTATTATTATTATTATTTTTACTTATAAAAAGAAAAGAAATATTTAATTTAAAAATACCAGGCAGCATTGATTTTATCCCTCCACCTATAGTCCTGTAAGTAATGTTTTTTTCCTGTTATCTATTTATCTGATTTTTAAAAATTATTCAATGAATCAAAATCTTGAAATATCAGTAAATATTAAAATATCCAAGCCTTTAAATTGCTTATTTTGTCCAACCAAAAAAATGTGAAAAATGTGTGGAAAAATGCCCACCAACAGTCCAAAACCTGAATATATTGAATTTACGATAATATGAATCAAACCAAGCAGCTGTTCATTGTTTGACACATGATTGAAAAGATTGATCATCACATTCCTGCCCATCAGCTAATCAATAAGTTGATTAATTATTATTTCGTTCGTGTTTCTTCAGGTTCCATTAACGCCTGTGAGAAGACCTCCTTTGTCTTCCTGAGGCAGGAGCTCCCCGTGCGACTCTCAAACATCATGAAAGAAATCAACCTGTTGCCTGACAAACTGCTCACAACCCCGTCCGTGCAGATCGTGCAGAGCTGGTAGGTCAACCAGTGGATTCATGTGTTGTTGTGATCCGAGGTACACAACGCCTCAACTGTAGCTGTGACGTCATCCAGGAACTAAAGAACAACATAAGTCTTTGTTAATGTCTGTTGTGATTCACTAAATACCAGATTGTATCCCCTGACGTGTGAAATGCTTACAGTCACAGCTGTTGACTTGTTTATGTCCATGTAGTAGGACAGTTGGCCAATTGAACTCCTTCCAAAATAACTCCGTGCAGAGGGGGGAGGCTCTCAGCTCTGAACTTTCCCCTAGTTTCTCGTCACAAGTCACGTGACCTTGTTTTCAGTCTGCCTTTCTTTCCTTTGTGAGGAGTGACCCACATCCAAGTCATCCAAAGCTTGACTTTTCACCAAAAGAATTCCAGCAGCCTCACTCAGTTGTTTGCATTTCAAAACATTTGTTTATATGTGTGTGAACATCTGTATTTATGATTGTTTCCAGGTACATCCAGAGTTTAATGGAGATCCTTGAATTCCTTGATAAGAATCCTGATGACTACAAAGTCCTGGGAGAGTAAGTTTTCATTTTCCTCAATAATCTCACATTTGTTTTTTTAAGGATGATGTTTAAATGAACCCTGAAGTTGTTGAAGTTGCTCTAGGTTGGTTATTTATGTCACATTTTAGGAAGAGGAAGGTGTAACAGATGATTATTTGATGCTCTTAAAGGGACAGTTCACCCCAAAATTGAAAAATACATATTTTTCCTCTTACCCTTACCACTATTAATCTATCTAGATTGTTTTGATGTGAGTTGCTGAGTGTTGGAGATATTGGCTGTAGAGATGTCTGCCTTCTCTCTATGGAACCAGATGGCACTCAGCTTGTGGTGCTCACAGCGCCAAAAAAATAAATTTGAAAAACTCATCAGCAATGTCACTTTACAAAAATCATGACCTGGTTACTCAAGATAATCCACAGACTTTGTTGTGAGCAGTTTCATGTAGGAACTATTTTCTTGTACTGAGTTATGCCAACCGAATCATTGCACAGAAGGAAGTGTGCATCTACTCATAGCTCACCTAGCACCACTGAGCTAGCTAACGTTACAGCCCAGCTGAGAAGAATGTTATGTTTAAAGGTGCTTTCACACCTGCCTTGTTCAGTTCGCTTCATAGCATCAAAACATTGTTTTCTAGTTGGAGCCGCGCCTCGTTTTCAAACTGTGTGGTTTGACTAAAATGAACAATGACAGCAATATAGTCCACGATGAGCAGCGCTAAAATCAACCTGCGTAGTTGTCCCTCCATTGTGACATTAGAAAGTGTCACATTTATCTTGCAAGTGTACTCTTCTTCAACGTTTGCTTTACTTCCTGGATTTTTCCCACATGGAAATTCTGACCAATCAAGAGCAGCTTTCTCACACAAGGCATTTGATCTGGTCCTCTTGTGAATGCTGCCGTGAGAACACGAACCAACTCTAGGCAATTATACAACTTTGTAACAACATGAGTCCCTGATTCAGACCAAAGGAGACGACTCTAGGTCTGAAAGCACCCTAAATCTCACACTGTCACATGCATGAGCCTCGTCCATGAGTAGATGCACGTTTCCTTCTGTACCTTGATCCGATGGGTGGGTGTAGTTCGGTTGAAAGAAAAATAGTTCCCACATGAAACTGCTCACAACAAGGTGAGAGAAGAGAGAAGGCAGACATCTCTACAGTTAGTATCTCCGACACTCGGCAACTCATACCAAAACAACCTAATTTGGCAAGTAGCACGACAGGAAAGACTAAATGCATATATTTTTTGATTTGGGGGTGAACTGTCCCTTTAAGAAGCTTTATCCCACACATGTCCATCTGTAGTCAGTTTTTCCAACCCCTCTATCCATTCAAGTGTGATATAACAGAATTAATGATAGTATCTTCTTCCTCTCCAGGTTTGTTGACACCCTAGTCACCATCAGAAACAGGCACAACGACGTCGTACCAACTATGGCCCAGGGTATCATAGAATACAAAGAGACCTTCCCCCAGGACCCGATGACCAACCAGAACATCCAGTACTTTCTGGACCGCTTCTACATGAGCCGCATCTCCATTCGTATGCTCATCAACCAGCACAGTGAGTAACATTTCAATCCTTGGTTTTATTTCCCTGGTCTGCCGGCATGCACACATCTAATGATGTCAGGGTTAGTTGTTGTACCTTCACACAGATATCAACACGGTATGAAAAACATCTTCCACAGGCAAAGTTCTGTTTTTATTCTCCCTGCATTGTGTCTGAAATGAATATTTTCAAACCAGGCTGTGTGACAATAATATACTCACTCTGCTCGCTGTCACTCGTCACCCAGAGGGAAAAATAAGTCTTAACCCTGAAATAATCTTTCAGAACATGTCGTCTCACTAACTTTATTGTCACATCCATTATAGATTTTGATGTGGGATGTTTTTATCTGCCTGGGGAGCAGTTAGCATCTAGTTAGGCTTCACATCATAAAATTTATACTTAAATATGCAACATACATTACAACTTATAGACACAAGCAAATGGGATATAAACTTATGGGTTTTTTTGTTACTCCTCCCTCCTTCAGTCAGCACTAATTTAGTGTAGATGGATGTCCTTTCCTTGCATTAAAGTGCCATGTGTAAGAAACTAAAACCCAAATTGAAGAAAAATATGAGTTGCTTTGGACAAATTAATCTACCAAATTAATTCATTTTTCAACTGTCTAATATCTGATTTGGCTTTAAACACTTAGCATATTTTATTGTCTTTTTCTGCAATATTTTGCATTGATTCCAGTGTTTTTATTCGTAGCATATTATCATAAAAGACTCACATACTCGAACAGCAGATTGCCTGCTCCAGGATGATGACACGCTAGGATTCATCATCGTCCATGTGGAACAAAGATTGTTGATTCATATCATGGTGTGATAGTGTAATCTCTCAAAACTACCGTTGCATGAAGGGAACGCCATTATGCTCAATGCTCAGACTCTCATATCTGTCTTACGGCGTGTTTTCATCTTCTTTTTTTTCTTTTCTTGCACCTTTTTCATCACATTTCTTGTGTTATTACCTGACCTGGCTATCAAACCACCTTTCTGGGTAGCAGCTGAAATGTGCATCTAGCAAAGAGCATCATAAAGTTCCATGTACTGTATAAAAATATTTTTTTATGGACTCTATGGAAGTTTGGCATTTTGGTCGTAGCCATTTTGGGTTTTCTGGAACCGAGGGTGACCATATTTGCACAAGAGGGTGGTTGAGTGAGGGGTGGATCTGACTACTGCCGTTTTGCACAGAGATCATGGATAGGGCCGCTACAAAGTCCTGTCGTTATGCCGCATTTGCGTTTTTATACAGAACCAAACAACGGCAGCGTAACACCACTCCATTGTGTGATTTAGACAGCGTACTGGTGTTCCAGAAGTAATAATGGGCTTGACGTAACACAACAGCGTTTTCCCAATTTCTGGACATTTTTAGCTGCTGTTCTTCTTCTTCTTCGAGTTAGCTGCTAACTGCTGCTAGCCCCTTTTTTAAATCTCTCTTCAATGAGTTGCCCGCATAACATGTCGTCAAAACATTCCACCCGTGTCGTCCATGGTCCCGTCCTGTTAGCTGCCCCTTTTACACAGACGTTGATCTGGCACTCTTACTGCTGGCTTAAAGGCGAAACAAGTCTGTCCCCAAATTCTGCAATTGTACCTTTTGTAAAAAACAGTGAGGCATAATAACGGCATGAAATTCCCGCCTTGAACGGGCAGTGTAAAAGAGGCTATCGACTGAAGTGACGCCTTGCAGAAAGCCTCACTCAAAGCAGCCACATCTTTAGTTATGCATATCTTTAAACCTTTATAAAAATGTAAACGTGTGAGTTATTAAACAGTTCAACACCTGTACAATGTCGTGATTGAGTAAAGTAGTTACAGAGATCAAAACTGTTTTTGTACCAGGCTATTCACATGTTTATTTCTGCTGTAATGTTGGGCATTTTAACATGGGAGTCTATGGGGACTGACTCGCTTTTCAAGTCAGCCTCAAGTGGCCATTAGAGGAACTGCAGCTTCCTTTTGTTCCTTTTTTCTTCTGGCCCTGGAGGTTGCTGCTTGGAAAGCACCGAAAGTTTGCTTTGCCTGATTCCCAGTCATGTTTACTTACTTCAAATATTTGCTTCTTTAAATAATGATTCTGCTGATTTGGGCAACTCAAGCAACTGCTTTATGTCAAGAAAAAAGAAACACAAATTTGGCTTTTTCTGTTACGATTTTGTGGAAAAACATTCTTATATTCTTCAACAACAGTAACACATGACATGGCTAGAGTACAACAGATGTTACTTAAACAAATAAAGGACATTACTCAAATGATACCAGTCCCAAATTTCACTGTACTTGATATATTGATATTCCAATAACTGCAGATAACAAACTTTATGCTTTCTCTAACATCGACATTTCTGTTCCTTGCAGCTCTTATTTTTGACGGTACCCTCAACCCTGTCCACCCAAACACCATCGGCAGCATTGACCCCCACTGTGTAGTCGGAGATGTAGTTCAGGGTAAATATGAATTATGTATGAAGTTAAAGTTGTCAGATAAACTATGTAAAATGTCATTTGACTTTCAATTGTTTTGTTGCATCCTGAGGAGCTTGTCTATTGATTTCTACTTTCCACACATTTTAGATTTTATTTTGTATTATAATCAAAATATCTAACATTATTATCTTCCCTGTTTTTGCTCAGATGCTTTCCATAGTGCTAAGATGCTGTGTGACCAGTACTACCTCCGCTCCCCTGACATGGTACTGCAGGAGATGCACGGTAAGCTTACGTTAATTTAACCTGGCAGGTTAAGTTCAGACCCAATTTTACCCTTAATGCCGACACCCCGGGGTCCAGAAGTCCTTGTTGTTTGTTCAAGAGATTTAAATGAAGAGCAAATGGAGCCAACTCCTATGTGTGCCCTTACAGTATGAGTGTTTGTATACAGATTAACGCTCAGCCAGGTGGACCTGAGAGGCCTCTAATTATAGCACTGAAGCTCAAGTAAAGGCTAAATGAGCCCGGCTCACTGCTTCAGACAATATTGACACACGGACCCTTTCCTCTCCATCCTCTTCAACAGTCAAACCACAGCTTTGTAGAATAATTGCCACTGGTGAAACACATCCACGAGAGGCGAGGGTAATGAATTTTAAATGAAGTGGAATGAATTAAAAAACAGTTTGTTTTTTGTGCAGGCAAGAAGAAGGCGAAGCATCCAATGAGCATCGTATACGTTCCCTCTCACCTGTATCACATGCTGTTTGAGCTCTTTAAGGTGGGACACATCTTATAGTTTTAAATTATGGAGTGGTGATTGATATAAGAGTGAAAACCACTTTAAGGTAACTTTTATTATGTTATCCTTTTTGTAGAATGCTATGAGGGCAACCATCGAGACCCACGACAACAGCAACACCCTCCCAGCCATTCAAGTCTTGGTGTCTCTTGGAGACGAGGACCTGTCAATCAAGGTGGGTTGCAAGTTACAGTACAGTAGGGCTGCCGCCGACTAAGAATTTTCCTAGTCAACCAGCAGTCGTCATTTAGAGCCATTAGTCAACTAGTTGCCCGCATGTTTACGATATTAATGTAACTGTTAAATGATATATTTTGGTGGTTTGAGTTGAAGGTGTGAGAAAGAATAGTATCAGTAACATTGTTAACACTGTGCTACATTACAGAGAAATACAAAACCGTACTAATGAACCTTCATTAATATATTTTATCTACAAGTGCACGTCACACACTGAGCGAGCCGCCTGTTAATGACGCTGTGGGCAATGAAGATGAGTTTACATATCACCTTGGGTTCGTCCTTCACCTTCTCAAAATGATCCCACACTTTGGATTTCCTTGCCCGACATGTTATTAACTAGCCTGTGGAATAACCGCAGGTACCAGCCCTGGAAATCAACCTGACTCCACTTCCTGTGTCTGCGAGGTTTTGATTTATTTTGAGAAGACACAGCTCCTAATAAAGTTTCACCTTGTTTTTTTGTGACTAAGCGACCAATAAAATCTTGCCAACAAATGGTCTTTCTGGTCGCCTATCAGGGGGCAGCCCTACAGTACCGCTTCTTGAAATGGATAAATAAAGGCAAACATAGGAAATGCTCAGAGGGACTCCTTCCTGCCTTAATGCTCAGATACTTAATAGCAGGTGGATCAGAGTTCTTAAATTGTCTGTGGGAGTGAGCAGGAATGCGGGTGTGTTTTTATGTCTGTAAGCTCTGTGTGAACCAGCACATTAGTGGGTTTAATGAAGCCTGTAAAGATGAAACATTTCCACTAAGTTAATCTTTCACACTGTTGTCTTCGCTCAAGTTCATATCAGTTTAGGATTAAATAAATCATCGTACAGCCCTGTTAAACACAAAGTGTGGTATGCCTTTGCTTTCAGAGCCAAGTGTGCCACCTTATTTTTGTCGTCACCTCCCAAATCCTTCCCTGAACCTGTTAGGTAACAACTCCACCCTCAATTAATCACGGTGCCAACTGAAAGCAAAGCTACTAAGCCCAGATAAGATTAGCTACAAGGGCTGTGTGCTTTCATAAACAATGTCTTAGTGCCCTTGTTGTTACCAGGATGTGTAACTACTTGTTGTGACTCACACATGCTGTACACAGTCAGTGATGTCACACACAAATAAACAAAATCAAACTGCTAAAAGTGAAATTAAGGACTCAGAGCTGCAGGGAATCCTATTTTTACATCAACATTGGCAGAAATTTTTGTATGTAATGTGAAAAGTGACGAATCTACAGGTGATTATCACCAGACTCTGCAGTGTCCGCTGTAATGTCTTTCAGCTCATTGTTTTGGTTTTACCCCCTACAACTGTTTTTGGTTCACGCTAAACACCATTCAGAGAGCAGCAGGCAAATAAACCCACTGCACACTACCTGTTCTGCACCAAACAGCAGATGGGCACAGTTAGTGACTAGCTGATAAACTCAGTGGAGCTTTGAGCTGCGAAGACATGACAAGAAGATAAGAAATTTCCCTCAGGGGTTGGTGGAGCCCAAAACAGAGCTAATAGGAGAGTGAATTTTGGACTTCTCTTAGGTGGCTAAAGGCTAAAGTACATTTTGGTGGTTCCTGGGTCCATAATAGGACATTGCCTAGCTTAAGTGGCGATACGCCTGCCTGCTTCTCCAAACTGGGGGCGTGCCAACTGCCATCTATTTTAGGTAATACACTGACTAAAGATAAGTACCTCCATACAACCTCACTTCAAAAGATCAAAACTATGCCTTTAAGATACTGTTTGCTGGCATATTCACCACTATAACTTCAAAGGCATTAATGTTGTTTTTTCCGCTTTTTGTGTTGCCCTAAGTGGCCAAAAAATAAGAAAAAATCCTCCACTTTTACTCCTGTTAATCTAAAGATTAAAAGCTAATTAACATATTTCTTTTGACTAAAACATACTTGGAAATTACCCTTAAATGTATAAAGAGCCTTGGAGGAAATGTTCTTTTCAATGCATCTTTTTTGTCTGTACTTGATCATTTGCCACTAGATTCCCCTTTACCATATGTTTTCTCTGATCCTGCACTTGACCTCCTGCACATTTACCATGAGGATACATGGAGTGAACAAACAGAGAGCCTCTTCGCTTCCGCTGTCAGTTGAGGCCGTGTGTTCACGACAGGCAGGCACTTGTCTGCTGGCATCATCTCCACCTTTTATGGCTCAGCACAGCTCAAGGACATCAAGTAACTCTCTCTCATTTTGCTGCGCTGTCTCACCACTCTGTATCTGCCTCTGTCTGCAGGTGAGCGACAAGGGCGGAGGTGTCCCCTTTCGCAGGATTGAGAACCTTTTCAGCTACATGTACTCCACCGCTCCTGCTCCACAGATAGGAGAGCACACACGGCCTCCGCTGGTGAGTAGAGATATACAAGCGGTGGGATGCTTTCGTTTATTAACTGGATTTCACACCTACATATATAGGCTATTGAAAAACAAATACATATATTTTTTGCAGGGTGTTAATTGCACCATATGTCATGTAGTTGCATTTCTGTGCAGCCCACAAGCATTAAAATGCTCATTTAGCCTTTCATTTATACTCCTTCCTCTTTCAAGATCCTAGCATCATTTTTTCCCTCCACATACGAGTGACCTACAATACACAAAGCAAACTTGACAAAAGAGCGGTTTGTTCCATGGAAGAGCGCCGCTGCTTGCAGTGTGACAGAGAACAAAGCCTTCTTAAACCCTTGATCCCCTCTCTCTCTGTGCAGGCTGGCTTCGGCTACGGTCTGCCCATCTCACGTCTCTACGCCAAGTACTTCCAGGGGGACCTGCAGCTCTACTCCATGGAGGGCCACGGCACAGACGCTGTCATCTACTTGAAGGTGAGCCAGACGTGGTGATGGTGCATGAAACTCTGACAAGACGCCAGGAGTTAGAAATTCTGCAGCACAGAGAAAGCTGTCTGGTGGCACACTTTTTGCTCAGCACACAGCAAACTCTGCAGACCTGTGGAGACAGTGCAGGTGTTTGTGGTTACATCTTGTCTTCTTGACCCTCCAGGCGCTGTCAACAGACTCCATCGAGAGGCTGCCGGTGTACAACAAAACCGCTCTGAGGAACTACAAAGTGAGCCAAGAGGCCGACGACTGGTGTATACCCAGTAAAGAGCCTATTGATATGAGCATATATAAGGTTCCCAAGTGAAAAGGTCCTTCACGCCTGGTGTTTCAAGTCTACAAATTTCTGTCTTCATATTCCCATGTCATCATCTGTCCAGGCAGATGTGGGCACCGAACATTTTCCCACTGAGAGCTTCATCGCCAGACTAAACCCCTCTTATATTTCAGTCTGGTTTTAGCAGCAGCATATCCACGTTGCTTTCAGTCCCCGCTGTCCTTTTGAGTTCTTCATAGGAAAATAGAAAACTGCTACTAACAGAAAAGACTTCATCTCTTAGACTTTGGAGACGCAGCTCCAATGTTGCATCATGCGCAGGTAGACAGAGGCAGCACTCAGCATGTTACGAGTGTGGTGTTAAAAGCGGGAATATGATTGGACTGATGTAAAGGAGGGTTTGAATACTCCAGTTGAAGACGCCACACGTGCAGTAATGTTACTGCAGATGTTTGAGGAGAGACATGTGGAGGGATTGAGTTGAACCGAGGGGGACCGAAGAGATCCTGTAGGAGATGTCACCCAAGCCTTACGGTAGCAACTTCACCCAAAGGCTCATTTCATCGAAATACTTGAAGTATCTAAAGAAAAAAAAAACACTCATGTTGCACCTTGTTAAAGTTTAAAGTGCTGTAAAACTATTGGATCTGTCGATTTGAACAAATGTATGTTGAGTGGTGTTGTGCTTTTTGCATGGACATTTGTTTTGATATTTCAGCCTTTAAGGTTTTAATCACAGTATTTGCGTCGACTGATAAGATACAGTGTTATCTTAACATCAGTTTTCTGGACCAGGCTGAATGTAACCCACTCTCTTCTGTGCATTAATTACAGAGACAAAGAGTATCACATGAAAGAAATGCACAGCACTGTAGGGCCCAAGCTCTCTGATGCACCAGGTTTTACAGCCAGACACCAGGGGATTTGTTTCGCTTTTGATTGGAGGTTTAATGCTTTTAGCTGAGTTCAATAGAGGCCAGTGTTATTAAACCCCAGAAAGCAGTGCGTGTCATGTTCGAGTTTTCTACCAGTCTTTGATCCAATAAAGGAAGGCCAGTCTCAGATTGTATATTACACTGTGCCATATGAGGAAAAAAGGTCCCAGGTCCATATGTGTTATAAGTGCACAGTTTTTTTGTATTAAATTGATCTTAATCATACAATAAGTTAGAGGTTATTTTTATAGCTACATTTCTTGCGACTAAAATGATTGTACATAGTGTGAATACAATCCAAATAATAAAGAACAACCTAAGTGTAAAATGCTTCTGTTTGATTTTATCCTGCATGCTGTGTGTGTGAGAGTCAACTACAGTTGATTAGGTGAGCAGAGGTGATTGATTATATCAATCAGTGCAGCATCCCTGTGGTGTAGTCTTTTCTTGCAGCTGTGTGGGACGAAAATGAAGAAACTAGGGCTGTAATTATAAAACGCCCCCAACCCCATTATTCAGATATGCTCCCCAATATATTGATAAACATATAAATAAATAAAAACCTGGCTATGCTAGAACAGGGAACCACACACAACCATCCAAAGTAAACATTAGCAGATGTAATCACAGCCATAAATCAAACAAATTGCTATTTTTATTACTGCTGGTTCCTGTACAATGTTGCCCTGCAGTTCTGCAATGTGGTTTGTCCAAGTGGTGTAGCCGTATCCCAGCAAAAGCAATTGCTCATTAGAGTGCTACACTTTTATTTTTTTTTTGACAAAAAGTCAATGGGATTTTTCCATTGGATTTTGGATCATTGCAGAAAATAATCCAAACAATTGTTTTTTTAAGTGTACATGCTAAAGCTAGATATGAAAATCTAACAGACTTTAAATGAGCTACACTTACAGTCGCACGACTTCAACATCACCACAAGGCTGTGAAGCCACTGATGCAAAAGTTAGCGTTGCCTTTATGCTCTTGTTAAAAAGTTAGCTAGCTAACTTTACCAACAGTAGGCCTATATCTCTTACTTTTGCCTATATTTTAACAATTTATTTCACTACTTTCAGCTATTTAACAATCCAATTGTCTTTATTAGCCTGCTTTTAGCTAGCTGTTTTTGTACTTTATAGTGCTGCAGGTATTTATTTATTTTTTGTGGGTCCATGTCATTGGTTCGACAGCTCATCGGTTCGACATCCCATTAGTCCGACTGTCCGCGGTGCTGAACGGCTCGCGGCGAGCGTATGGTGTGCTGCGACCGGCTTGAGGCAGAGCAGGCTCACAGCTTATGTGTTTGTCACTTTCTTTTTCATTTTAACCCACACCATGATCTTTTCCTGACCCTAACCAAGTGGTTTTTGTGCCTTAACCTAACCAGACCTTAACCACAGGGCATCATGATGATTTCGGAACGGACTTCGGAACAATGAGTTTAATATGGTCGGAACCATGGGATGTCGAACCAATGGGCAGTTCCCATTTTTTGTATGGGCCGACGCAGAAGTTAGCGTTGCTGTTGTTCCCTTATCAAAAAGCCGACAGGATTTTCCCATTGAATTTGGAATTAGTGCAGAAAATAAGCCAATCTTAACAAATTAACACAATTTTTATGATATTTGAAGTACAAAGGCAGTTCCCAGAATTAAAGAGCTAACGTAGGCTACAAAGAAACTACACGACAGATGCATGACTTTAGGCTACATCACCACCACAATGAGGCTGTAAAGCCGTCTTCGGTGTGATGACGTTCTGTAGTTTCATTTAGTCACGTTAGCAACTGTCTTTCTTTTTAAGATTGTTTTTTTTTGGGGGGGGGGTCTTATCTTTAATGATAGGACAGCATGGTGTGAGGGGGGGAGCAAGGACTGAGCCTTTGTACATGGGCCGCCTACTCTATCCACGAAGCCACCGACATCCCCAGCAACTGTCTTTTTTAAGACACGTAAATGCTTCGAAATTTACAAGTGGTCTATTTACTGACGTATTTTATGTCGTAGAATAAACGTAAAAGTGTCTTAAGCTTGTGTCAACCACAGACCTTATTTCCGGCATCTAACGAAAAAAAAACTATTAAAAAATGCTACAATGCTAACAGCTAATGCTGTGGGTAAGTACAATTATTGTCCAAAACTCTTAAACTGTCTTTTTTTCATTACTTTCAATTCATTAAAAAGTGGAAAATAACAATGTGCCAATCATTTATGTTGCACTGCATTTGTAATTTACATATGTATTTCTGTAATAGCAGCTTTCATTTATTGCAAATTCATATACTGTATAACTGTTCCTGCTTATCATAAATAATATCACAGAGAATGAGTTCTTAATTTTTTAATGTCTTAGCAGGTGAAAGGACCTCCAAACCCCGCAGCAGATTTGGTCCTCCCCAGCGTTGACTCCATGGCTACTGCCTTCCGAGAAACAAAGCGTGGAGAGTGTCACTGGATCTATTCTGAAAGTGGTGATGAGATCATGTTGAGCAACTGTACCCTGCAGCCATTCCAGCACCAGACCCTCAGGCATTCCTGAAAAAATCTTACTGCGTACGTGGGTACAAACAGCGACAAGGTGGATCACACATCTACTACTTTCCTTTTTTGGCCCAGAGCCCACTGAGGCAGGGGTCATTGTGGGGAAACAGAGTGGTCATGGTCTTGTGGTTTGACATCAGGGGCATGTGAGAGTCATGCAGCTGAAGGGTAGGAGCCTTAAGGGAGTCCTAATAATAGACAGTAAACTTGTGTTGGCTTTTTTATGTTGCACATATAACACGTAGCACATACACTTAGTGCTGTACTTAATTTTGATACACTTGTACCAAATTTTCCTCACTACATACTACACATATACTGTCTGTCAATTCCTGTGTTTAACTCACTCGGCAGCACTTTGTTCGTACATGTTTGAGTGTCTGAAGGCTATGTAGTGTCATTTATTATCTGCTTTGCTTTAATGTTTGGTCATTTAGAAGTTCACCATAGTACGCTATATACTGCACTTGTAATAAGCTAAAACTAAACCATCCACAACATTAAAATGCTGCACACACTGTGTAATCTAATAGCATACATCTCAATATATAAAATGTGACATTCTGAGTGGGGCATTTTGCAGTATGAATATTTTTATGTTAACTTCGATACCTTTTTACACTTATCTAATTAACAATTAATATGTGAAATTTTGAGTTCAAGACTTCTAGTAGTATTTGTAATTGTGTATTTCTTTGTTAAACTTTAAGTTTCTGAATACTTCTTACAACAATGAGCAATGACATCATGTGCACACCCCTTTTGTGGAAGCATATTGCTGTCACGACAAAAAGAGAAAAATAGATTATCATGTTTTGGCGTGAAAAAATTGTATTTTCACGTTTACAACATACAAACGTATCACAAAAAACTTTCCTTTGTGTGAAACATTTAACATTATAAATATAGAAGTGATTATGATATCACACAAAAATGTTTTAAACATAACAAGATAAACATATTGTTAATAATAAAAAAGTTTCTTATTATAGTGTGATTAGTGCCTTTCCCTCTTTAAATTTGACTATTTTATTATATAGAAATATTATTAACAAGTAGTTATTGTACTATATTTTATCTGGCAGATTTTCCTGGGGATGCCCCTCTGTTTTTGTTGATGAATGAAAGACCCTGCGGGTGGCAGATGTCAAGCGAGGCTCATTTTACACTCAGTCTCATGTTTACTGGGACCAGCAGGCCAACAGCAGCTGATCTAAATACGGCCAGTGAACCAGGATGTTTACCTGGAGCCCACCACAGCTACATCGAGGAGTGGAAAGAATCCAACAGTGCCCTTCTCCTTATCTCATACAAACAAAAGGCTGATAAACTCTCCATAGCAACATCAAGAGCAACTGCAACTATACAGTACAGCACAGTGGTGATAGGGACATTGTGTACATGTAAGTGTGTACTGCAGCTCTTAATAACATTTATATAATCCCCTTTTTACATAAGGTGGGCAATATGTACTAATACAAATAGAACAAATGGAACAAAGGTTCAAGTCAAATCGTTCACATTTATGTAAAATAATAACATTAAATAGAGCGTTTCCCAACCAGGCATACTGACCCCAGGAGAAACTTCTGTAGGTGGCAGGTGGTATGTGGAAGGATAGTTGAGTAGGTCAACAAATAAAAATATTTAAATAATGATTCAAATAAAAAGACATATGGAAAAAATGAGTCACCTCTAATGCCTAAACTACATTTCAATGTGCATTGTTAGCATTCATAGATAAATAAATAAATGAAAAATAAAGTTGTCACATTAAGCTAAAAGTAATGGATGCATGGTTGACTCAGATAAAGTAATGGATGATATTTGAAATAGTTAGCTAAAAGTAACTGTAAAATGGGGAAAAAGTTTGAACAGTTTGATACAGTTATAGCTAACATTAGCCAAAAGTAGGCTAATGCATAATGGCAGACACAGATAAAGTAATGGAGAAGAGATAGCTAAAAGGAGACTCATACAATTAAATGATTAAAAAGTTAGCTAAAAGTAATTCTAAAAACTTAAAATTTAGTTAGAAGTAATGGAAGTAATATTATAATACAGTAGTTATAGCTAACGTTAGCTAAAAGTAATGCATTTGTCACAGTTTTGTTTTCCTGGTCACGTGCTCTTATCTGCATGACCAGTCAACCAGTCCTCATTTACTAATTTCCCATTCACTATGGTTTCCCGGGCCTCCCTATCCCCTGTCGACACGTATGTCGCTCCTGCCTGTCCACCACACGCCCACCTCATCAAGGCAACTCAGTTCACCTGTTCCTAATTACACACAGTCAGTGACATTATATATACCCCAGCCTCACAGACACTCATCGCCAGTTTGTTCTTTGCCACTGAAGACACTCAAGCACTTTATTCCAGACTGATTTCCCATTGCTGACCCTGTCTGCTTTGTCTGATTCCTGGTAAATGCCTCAGCCTTCTGTCCCTGACCACAAGACCTGCCTCCATGTCTTTGTTTCCTGTTTGCCTGTGGCTGCTTGGAGTTTCCATCCATGTTTGACACCACAGTCTGAGTGTTCCAGTCAGCTTACTTGCGGTTTCTTGTGGTCCAGAGATTTTCACCGTGTCACCACACTTGCCATTGCTGTGAGTACGTACTTACCAATGGGTAGTTACCTGCTGGCCTCTCGACCCTCCACCTGACCTCGACCTGTCTTCTGCCTGTTTCTGTTTTCTGTTTCCTCATCTACATCACCTGCCTGCTCCTACTCGGTACCATGCCTTTCATTGAACTGAGCTGTGTTTGTTGTTGTGATACCGCTCCTGCTCACTTGTCTGCCTCTTGGCCCAGTTTGGCCTGCCAAACCAGCCGGGCTGCCAAAGAGTCAGTGGAGAGACTTTGCTGGAGTGTTGAACTGAACTGTATGCTGTTCAGTGGCTCTGCTCTGTTGTATCTGCTGAGTAATGACTGTAAACATCATTACTAACTGTTCTCTGTTGTGCTGTTTTCGGGCCCTAACAAGGCTTGCTAAAAAATGGCTAAATGAGACTACAGAACGTCATCACGCCGAACACAGCTTTACAGTCTTGTGGTGGCAATGTAAATTATTATGTAAGTACCATAAGCTTTTGTTTGCCACAGATCTTATTTTCTGCAATAATTCAAAATCGGAAAATCCCACTGGCTTACTGACGAGGGAATGGGAACTGCCCATTGGTTCGACAGCCCATTGGTTCGACATCCCATTGTTCCGACCATATTAAACTCATTGTTCCGAAGTCCGTTCTGAAATCATCATGATGCCCTGTGGTTGAGGTCTGGTTAGGTTTAGGCACAAAAACCACTTGGTTAGGGTCAGGAAAAGATCATGGTGTGGGTTAAAATGAAAAAGAAAGTGACAAACACATAAGCCGTGAGCCTGCTCCGCCTCAAGCCGGTCGCGGCGCACCATACGCCTGCCGGGAGCCATTTAGCACCACGGACAGTCGGACTAATGGGATGTTGAACCAATGGGCTGTCGAACCAATGACATGGACCCGAGGGAAAAAGGGCAGCACTAACCTCCGTGTTGGCCTACAAAAAAAAAAAAAAAAACAGAACAGATAGCCAAAGCAGACTAATAAAAATAATAAGATGGTTAAATAGTTAGCTAAAAGTAATGGATAAACTGTTGGTTTAGTTAGCTAAACTAAAAGTAATGGATAAACTGTCGGTAGGGTTAGCTAAAAGTAATGGATAAAGTGTTGGTATAGTTAGCTGAAAGTAATGGATAAACTGTTGGTATAGTTAGCTAAAAGTAATGGATAAACTGTTGGTATAGTTAGCTAAAAATAATGAAATAAATTGTTAGTGTAGTTAGCTAAAGGTAATCAAATTAATTGTTAAAATTAGCTAGTAATTAGTAATATAGTAGTAATAAGTAATGGATATACTGCTGGTATAGTTAGCTAAAGGTAATGGATAATGGAAAATAAGGTAGGGTACGGATAATGATAATGGGTAATTAAAATATACGAGTTAAGCTACTGTAGCTAGCAATGAGTAATAAACTCAGGAAATACTTAGCTAAACAGTTGAAATAACTAAAAGCAATAAATGGCCTAAATATTTAAATTGTTAGCTAAAACTATTTCAGTCATTCCTCTGCCACTCCAGGCAGACTTAAGTAGTACAAATGGAAACTTGACCAACTGACAGTTGATTTGTATGAAATAACATCCAGTTTAAAATCAGTTTAAATGAACACATGTGGGATGGGTGATGTCGATGATCATCTGCAAGGGTCTGTGGGGGATGTGGGACAACAACAAATTGGAAATCAACTAAAATACAACAGAATACATGTAGTCCACATTGAGGACTAACAACCTGGCTCTGCATAGTGAAATCCCTCAGTGACCTGTGGCCTAGTGCCCTGCTACTGATACTAACCACCACAACCTGCCAACACAGACGCTGCCAACAGAGACCACACTGCCATGCCAAGTATTCATTAAGAGTTAGTATAGAGTGGAAACTTAGAAACTCTGGTTGCTTTGTCATTAGACTTTTCATGATGTGCTGCAGGTGTCTGAAATGAAGCATGTGTTGTACTCTTGGAGTTTTCCTCTGCTCCAATTTCTGTCAGTCTACCTGTCACGAAATCTGCACTGAAGCTCTGAAGAACCATCCTATTCTCTTTCCAAGTAAAAAACAGTCATTATAATGATGGGGTAATGGTGCTCAGGTTGGCTCACTGCTGTTCCCTTCGAGTGGTCTGTTTGGTAGAAACGTCCACTTCTTGGGTTAATTAGTTTGCGCACAAGCAGTGTAAGCAGTGAAACTTCCAAATAAGCAGAATTTCCTTTATATGAGGTTTTTATGAGGGGCTGATGTGAGGGAAAGAAAGGTTGGAAAACTATTCTCTTGCCTCCATTTGCAAAATATTTTTTGCCTCTAATTTGAAAGACATAGTGCACATGTTTTAGCAATGGATTCACTCTGCACTTGTTCAATATTATAGCATAATTTCGACAATAGATTCTGTTCAGCATGAGTTGCGTCTCTCTCATGAATGCTGGTTGGACTGTTTTCACACTTCATCAATCTGTGGACGGTTTGTAGTAACTGTACTGACAAAAGAACAACTTTTACACTTTAACCACTCCGCTCTGACCATACAGACTGAAAATGTGCCAACGTCGCACTAATTTCTTGTCTACATTTACAACAAGTCTGTGAAAAGTAGCACCTAAACTGAGTGG
The DNA here is from genome assembly GCF_041903045.1 of Epinephelus lanceolatus. Lineage (NCBI taxonomy): Eukaryota > Metazoa > Chordata > Actinopteri > Perciformes > Serranidae > Epinephelus > Epinephelus lanceolatus. Next base: position 33,797,532 of record NC_135754.1, on the reverse strand, counting down.
GAAAGATGCTGTTAAACTTAAGTCTGTAAAATCCCCGTGTTTGTGCTTGTACTCTGTCGCCTACTGATGAGTAGGCTGTATCAGGGTGTTCAAGGACAGTGGTTGAGTTTCTCATGCTGATATAATAGTACTTTGAGCAGTTGTGTTGTTATGAGTGAACTATACACTTATATAATTATATCCTAGGAAGATCTCCAGTATCTAATGAGGCTTGTCAGACATATTTAATATGATTTGTCACGTTAATGATTTATTATTCTCTCAGCTCTTATAGCTCCTCTCTCCTGCCAACCGCTGACTGCATAGTTCAAGGTACATTTACATTTATTATACTGTCTTAATATCACATATACTACTTGTATTTTCTACCTCTTCTAATGAAAACTGTTTTTTTACAGTATATTTTTTTATCTAATGTTAATGTTCATGTGTGTTAAGTGATTGATGAGCCTGAATTAAACCTTTAACTTTGCTTCACAACTGTCAGAATATGGTGCAGATGATCCAAATTATGATTTTATTTAAATACAAAAGCAAGGCACAACCACATAAAATTACACCTTAATGAATTTGGACAAAGTTAAAATAAAGAGACACAATATAATGCTAAAAAAATAAGCAGTAACAGGTTTTTTTGCTCTTAAAAATAATCATTGTATTTTTACACCTGCATATGCTACCAGTAATTAAACTGTGTAATATTCTTTACAGCTAATAGGGGAGAGCGGGGTTGGGTGAGACAGGGGGACAGTTGAGACAGTAGCCAGTTAGAAAGCAAATATGCCGAACCATTTATTATGCCTACATGTAACCCACCCTCTTGACTTTTGACCCTAAAGTGGAAACCTTATGACTGTTTCTTAAATTTTATTCACGGTTTTGAAATTTGAAGCATGTAAGTAAATTTTTATTGCATAAATTTATATAGGCCTACTTTTCAACCCCTGATCGTAAACTGAATGTTCAGAGATGAACTATTTAACTTGTTTAACTGTCAAGTTGTTGTTACTGACTTTTTCAAATTGCGACAAAGTCATTAGCCCACATTAAGCTTTAGGCTACATGTAACCTATAGTAACCAAACTGAGCTGATGGGTGCCACTGAAAATAGCGTAAAACTTAAATTTGCTACTATATGCTTAAATCACTGAAATTAATAGGCTTATATTTGGGACAGACCTTTAATTCCTCACAAGATCAGAAACATAATCAAATTGTCTATTTAAAGCAGTATAAATATTACTTGGCTTCAGATTACATATCAGTTATGAATCATTCATTTGATCTAGCTCTGACAAACAGAGCATCGTAGAGCGTTATGGCACTTAAGGATTACGGCACCCAACATACCGACACAACACTACTTTATCCTGTAAAAACAATCCTCACAATTTGGATTAATTTTTATGAAAAACCCTTTTGAATCTTTTGATCCAAGGATTTGTACAGACTAATGGAACATGAATAACTTACAGGGTAATCGAGGAATGGACACGAGATTTGAGGTAGCCAATAACCTGCTTTAATAAATCCAAAGAACTTCTATTAAAAAAAAAGAGAGAGAAATACTGTCGTCTTCTTATCTTAGTATATAATGACAAAAACTTTGTCTGTGTGTGTGTGTGTGTGTGTGTGTGTGTGTGTGTGTGTGTGTGTGTCTGTTCCACGTTTTTCTCCTCACTGACTTGGTCAATCCATGTGAAATTTGGCACAGTGGTAGAGGGTCATGGGAGGATGCCAATGAAGCAATATTACATCAATTGGCCAAAGGGGGGCGCTATAGCAACCGATTGAAATTGCAAACTTTGAATGGGCATATCTCATGCCCTGTATGTCGTAGAGACATGAAACTTTGCACAGAGATGCCTCTCCTCATGAGGAACACATTTGCCTCAAGAACCCATAACTTCCGCTTATATAGATTTTCCGCCATTTTGAATTTTTTGAAAAACACTTCAAATGGATCTCTTCCTAGGAAGTTTGAGCGATCTGCATGAAACTGGGTGAACATAATCTAGGGACCAATATCTAAAGTTCCCTCTTGGCAAAAGTTGGAAAACTTACTAAAACTGAGCTTCTATAAGGCAATGAATATTGCGGAGGGCGTGGCTCATCACATAAAGGTGTATAACATCTCAAGGGTTTCACCCATCACCACGCAACTTTGTAGGCATATGAGCACACATAATCTGAGGGGACCCCTCCATTATTGACCCCATCAAACAAAATGGGGGCGCTAGAGAGCTCATTTCTTATCTAGGCCTAACCGCCATATGGATTTTTACTAAACATGGTAGATATGTAGAACAGGATGCCTCAAGGTGACTGGAGAATTTAACTCCAATTGGCAACTGGGTGGCGCTATAACAACAGAAAAATGCTTAAAAATGGCTAAAATGTGACCGATCGCTGTGGCTCCCCCTGTGGACCAATGTTGAGGTTTTTTTTCTAATTTTTGGTATGACTAAGTCATGGTAGAAGTGTCCTAACCATCCTGGGGAGGCAGAATTTTGAGAAAATGTATTGCTTATCATTTTGCTTTTTTAAAAACGTTATTCCTTTCACATTTGGGTTAGGCTCTAAAAAACTGAACAGCAGACACTCTTCCATTATTATTTAAGCAGTCTGTGAGAAATGGGAGGTTATTTCATGAGGATACAAAAATGTCCCAACTGACCCCGCTCTCCCCTATTATCATTTAATTGTTACTTTTCTTGCATTTATATTTAACACACAGATTTTGTGGCAGGATGAATATGTTTGTACTTATTTCTTACCCTTATAGTTCGTCATATATTGCAGCATAATGCACAAACTTTTTGAAAATACTTCTTATTTTTGTTTAATTTCTTTATGATTGAATATGATTGCAACTGTTTTTTCTGATTCTGATTATATAACCCAGCAGAACTCATTAGTCTCAATATAGGCCTACCATGTGCATATATACATTTGATCCAAAGCAGTGGCAAGCATAATTGAGATAACTACTTATATTAATTAGATGAAATGTGTTCCCTTCATAAACAGCACATGTTTACTGCACAATTCTGTATAATTCTGACTTTACTTTCTTCTTTATAACTACACTATCTAATGTGATGCTGTTCTAATTAACAAATCTAACTAGAATCTACTTTTTTCTCCGAACAGTAAAAATATGAACTTCTCTGCTGATATGATTCAGACTCCATGCCCAGTAATTGTGATCTGTTTGCATCTGTGCATTAACTGCATGTTCCTCTAAACAACGCAGACGTTAAAACAGTGATTCCATGTGATTATAAAATGAGTAAGCGAGAAACCATTTTTACATAACTATTGTGCAACTGTTGTTGTCCCCAGATGGTTGTCTTAGCCGTGGCTGTGTCTGTGGCGCCGTCATCATGTGCACTTGGCTGCATGGGGAGCACAGATTCTGTGAGTACGAGCTTTGTTCACGGATGTTGCGAGGCTCGAAGGCAGATGGAACTTAAAATTCATACATTATGCAACAAAAGTTTTCCCCTTTTCCCAGATGTTGTTCGGCACAGACAGATCTGCGCTGTGCTTTTGTCACACTGAAGAGAATAGAACATTACGTTATATTAAAGCCAATTACTTACAAAGTCGTGTGACAGACTCAAGTTTTGTTTGACATGTAGTTCCATTTACAGACTGAGATGAAGGTGTGGAGCGTGGGAGATACTACTGTAGCTGCTGTGTTCAAGGTGATTGGACATACTGTACCTGTTATCTAATCCAGTTAGTTATTCCATAGAAAATTAATCCGCTGTTTTGATCATGGGTTAATTGGTTCAGGTAATTTTCAAGGACTTATACCAAACATTCTTTTGCTTCAGCTCTAATAGAGTTGCTGCTTTCTTTGTCTTATGTGTCCAGAAAGTTAATATTTTGGGGTTTGGGCCTGCTGTAGCTGCAGCTGTTTCTGTAACATTACATGCAAAATTAAGTGACGAATGCTTTGCAAAATGTCATTTCTCATATGAAGCACATCAGGCCTTCACCCTCACAACACCTCTGTCCATGGCTGTAGCCAAAATTTTAGAAGTCAAAGAGACCTAAAGAGTCCAAATTCCCCCCAGTGCAACCCCACCAACTAAAGAAATGTTTGACTAGCCATTAAAAAAATTCTGTCCTGTCTGTCTTCCCGACTGATGTAACTGCTTGCATAACATCTCCCCGCGTTTGACTGTGCAGGACAGGTAACATTATGTTTAGTTTGCTTCTAATATAACATATAACGATATATGACAACACAGCATCCAGTTGCTAATAGCTAACATTAGCCTACTGTAGCATAGCCTCTGAAACATTAATGTTATCTTCCTTGTGCGTTTCCACTTATTAGTAACGTTAACGCTACTATCTAACGTTAGCACTTTAAACTCCAGGATTGCATTTGACTGTCTTGATTGTAACGTTACACTCACTCTCCTCTTCCGTGTATCTAACGTTACCTTGCCAACGGCTGCATCTATCATAGACGTAATGAGGAGGTAAAGGAGGAGGGGGGAGTAGGCCTTTGGAGGGAGGTGGAGTTGCAGGAGGAGGGGGATGGGGCTTTGGAGGGAGGCGGGAGTTGTGAATGTTCAAATTGTGAAATGTGCTGTGTGAAATGCAAGAAAGGTAAGAGTAGCTTTAAAAGGGTTTGTTCAGATTCACCAAAGTCACACAATACTACAAACAAACTGACTGAGGTAGAGGTAGACCAGCAGCTCCTGTGTTCAGCAAGCTAAAATTACTGTTTTTGTCAATGGAGTCTGGTGTCTGTGACAAGAGCATAGATGGGGAACTGAACCTGCAAACAGTTTCCCCGTCAGAACAGGCTGTCTGATGGAAAGGTCTGCTCTGGACTTGACAAAAGCTGCAACATCTGACAGTATCATTCTGTTAAAAGTTTAATGAATCTGCAATAATTTAATGGCTTATTAACTGAAGTTACAACATTTCAATCTTTACTAAAAAACTGCACACTCTGCTGTATTGCAGGAGATGGAGAGTCTAAGGTGTGAACAAACAACACTTCAGCAGCAGCAGCAGCAGAACGCTCTGACTCAGGTAGCCTCTATATAAATTACTTACAGTCTGTCTCTGTGCTGCACATCAGCTACTGAATGTGTAATTTCCTTCATTCACAGATGCACATCAGAAGCTCAGAAGAAGGTCAGTCAGTCAGTCAGTCAGTCAAAAAAACAACTTTCTGTTTAACATAAAGTAGAATGATTTACAACAATCACTCTCAATTCTTTATGGGCTGAGACCTGCTGTGCTCTGTAGACCAAATTCTGGCTGAGTAACAGTCAATAAAATATAAACTGGTGGAAAATCTTTCCTGTCAAGCTGGAACAAACATATCTATGGAGGAAGACAACCCGCATTTCTCAGACAAAGAGTCAAGTAGACAGGGGGACCCCTGCCTCCAGCTGGATTTTCTATATAGCTGTATTTACTTGAATGATAATGACAGTTGTGGTTAGGATGGCATCACTTTTTCTACCATGAAAAACGTCTCACAATACGATAAGATATGATGTAATACGATATGATACGATGCAATACGATGCGATACGATACGATACGATACAATATGATATGATACGATGCAATATGATACAATACAATACGACATAGTGAAACACAATACAATACAATGTGATGCGATGCGATGCGATACAATACGATACAATGCAATACGATATGATATGATGCAATACGATATGATATGATACAATACGATATGATACGATGCAATACGATATGATGTGATGTGATGTGCTATAATACGATACGATACAATACAATACAATACGATACGATACAATACAATACGACACAGTACAACACAATACTATACAATGCGATACGATATGATGTGAAACGATACGATGCAATACGATATGATACAATATGATACGATACAATACGATGCGATACGATACGATACAGTATGATACGATACAATACGGTATGATGCAATACGATATGATATGATATGATACAATACGATACGATATGATACGATACAAAACGATACGATGTGAAACGATACGATGCGATGCGATACGATACAGTACGATACGATACAATACGTTATGATATGATGCAATTCGATATGATATGATACAATACAATACTATATGATACGATGCAATATGATGCGATACGATACGATACGATACGATACAATACGATACAATACAATACGATACAATACAATACGATACGATGCAATACGATGCAATACGGTACGATACAAAACGATATGATACAATACAATACCATATGATACGATGCAATACGATACGATACGATACAATATGATACGATACAATGTGGTACAATACGATACAATACAATACAATACGATATGATATGACACAGTATGATGCGATACAAAACGAAACAATATGATACGGTGCGATACGATACGATGTGGTACAATACGATACGATACGATACAACATGGTTCATTGTCTCGGTAGGGAAATTTTGCCATAATCAAAGCAAAAATGCCTGAGAGGTGCGTACTTGTGAGCAAATGTGGCCCCTACTCCCCACTGTAGCTGACAGGGCCTCACCTGAACAAAGTCATCGTCACTTGCAGGGTGTGTTGCCACTAGAAGAAGAACTGCTGCAAGTTTCTATCCACCCCCACCCAGGCCTACTATATCATCTTGTTATCTGGCTTACTGTGTAGCTCTTAAATAAGCATTGTTTCATTCCCAAGCTGTACGTTTTCTTTGCATTGCTCGTCTCTCTGCAGCTTTGGTGTGAGGTTAAGGGCCATGATGATGCTGTGGGTCTATTCTCAGATATCAACACACTTGTATGTGGGCGGTGCAGAAGAAACAAGTCCTGTGTGAGCCCAGATAAGATCAACTGGAGGTGTAAAGGAATGAAAAGCTCTTCTCAGATTCTTGCTTCTTCTTATTATGAGATCATGACTTCAAATGTCTCTTTTTGCCAGGAGATCCAGAAGATCTACACAAACATACTGAATGCATTTTCTTTGGATCCTATGGAGATTATAGTGGGAGAAAAATAAAAGACTCTCCATCAAAAAGGCAGATTAACATATAATAAAGCGACCTTGTTTTTTAAAGTCAAATCACAAGCCTCCTTTAACCTGAATCATTTTAATGTAATCTCTAATGTGCCATGCCTCTGATAAATATATGAATACAAATACAAAAGAGCTTCATCTCTCCTCACCATTGAACATTTTGGTTATTTTAAAGAAATATTTATATTTATATTTATCGATATATGTTTTAATTTGTCTGGAATCATCTGCAACAAGTGCAACAATTGTAGGTGGGATGATTAAAGGCATATTCCAGCCACTGAGTGCTGTACTTCCATAAAGTTTGAGGACTTGGTAATTTATAAGATTTATCCAACAGCTGTCACAGGAAAAAATGTTTTGAATCATGACCCTTGTGTTGGAGCTCGATGTTGTTTGCTCCCTTTTTATAATTAGGGTCCGGGCAGGCGGTCCTGCCAGGACACTCTTATTTTCCCTGCTCCTTCTTTTTCTTCTTCTTCTTCTTCTTCTTCTTCTTCTGAGGAAATCCTACTTCCCATGCGCAAAAAATCACCAAACTTTGCACAAAGGTCCAGCTCTATGCCAGATTTGTTCAGCTGCAAACACAAGTCAATAGTCCTGATGGTGGCGCTACAGCAAGCGTCTAAAGTTCAAAACTTTGAAAATTTACAACAAATCAACTGTATGTGCTACAGCTTCACAACTTTCACCAAAATGTAGTGCCAATACTGAAAAAACTTTTGTACATTTAAACCTATTGCAAATTATGAAGTCCACCACTCTGTTTTTTTCAAAATCTGTAAAACGTCTTAAACCTATCTCCTCCCACAGTTTTTGATCAATTGACACCAAACTTGCTACAGAGCATCTTCAGACTGTCCTCCACAAACTGTCCTCACAGATTTTTGATTTATCAAAAATTGAGCCTACAGTGCATCAAGACGTTTGACTGTAAACAGTACTGTAAACATATACTTGCAAATTCTTGCTAAATAAGTTTTCAATGTTCATGAAAAAAATAAAAATTTTGGAGTCATGGTAGATGATGTTTGGAAAATATCAGAATTTTATATCAAAAACTGAATTTTTGACAGCATTTTGAATTCTGCCCTCATGTGAACCATTGCTGTCAATGGGAATAGAGCATCTTTACACATCAGTTTTTCACTTATGTAGTAGATCAATCATTGTTAAAAACAAATTAACAACATCTCCATGCTGTCTAGATGCAAGATGTGTATTTTCAGATTTTTGTCTTGATAACTGAATTTATGACGGCAGTTTGAAATCTGCCTTGACAGCTGCTGTCATCCTGGTGGCTGGCTTAGTCAATTTGTGAAGCCACAAAAAGGTTGTCATTTGCTAATTAGCTCAGTTAGATAGAAAATGCTTCTTGGTGTCAGAGGTTGACAGTTCAGGCCTCAACTGATGCAGAATGTACATTGTAATGGCAACTTTCTTGTTGTCTTCCTATACTGCCTCTTGTTGCTCAGAATTGCCTAAAATTGTCCGGCCCAACCATTGCAGCGCAGCAACTATAATTCAGATTTTGTTTTTTGTTAGGGTGGTACATGACGGTTCTAGATGTCAAATGACACATTCAATCTTGACTAACAAAAATAATACAAACAGGATTATAGAGATCTGTACAAGAGGGGGCACAGTACCAGTCTCAATCCACCAAAAAAAGAGTCAAAATAATAAGATTAAATTTGAATAAATAAATACATTAAAATTGACAGTGTGCCCTGAAAGATAGGCTTCAACAATTTAATAAAATCTGGAAACCCTTCATATCTTATCTTGCAACTGCAAATCTATCACAACAGTGCAGCCCCAGCACACGATAGGTCTCTGTGGGTGAAGGGTGGTGAGAGGACTGGAGAAGTGATGTAGGTATGGGAGGGCAGCCCTGCGACTTTGGGAGCAACGGTCACTTTGTTCGTATTATGGTTATTTGTTTTTTACATTTTTCATTTACTATTTTATGTTGATGTACTTGGAATAATTTTACTACCTCATTTGATTTTACCACTGTGCCTACTACAATATTTGATCCCTTTTTGATCTCAGGATATTGTGCACAACTGTTAAATTCAAGAAAATGAACCTGAAATCAATAAAAAATATTAATATATATTTTTATGTAATTTTATGTATTTAAATCTCCCCCTAGCCTATTTTATTTTGTTATTAATTTTACGCACGTCATGTTGTATGTCTATGCTTTTGTATGTCCTTCTAATGTTCTAGAAAAGGCACTTGCCTGTGTTCTCCACACGGTGGCGCACTAACATCAGTGTAAGCCTGGTGGATAACCAGTGGCAGTGTGTTCCTTGTGTTCAGCTCCTGAAACAAGAGGCCTCATCCAGAGAGAACAGGGGGCACATCAGAGGAGCTGACAGTCAGTTTATTTATGACAGGTCAGAGTCAGAGGGTCGTTTATATATATGTATATAGATATACTGTATGTAGCCATAACTTTCATTCATATCCCACTGAGGAAATGATGATGAGCTCTAATGTTTCCTTTTATGGTAACACAGGGCATCATAAAAGTCAGGCCCAAACATTAAGTGTTTTTCTGCGAGTGTTTTACAACTTAGAGGTGGCCCCGTCATCGTGGAAATATGTATCAGAAACAGAGGAGCTGTGGTCTTCCCAAGTATTTGACCAGTCTGACCAACACCTCTCCACAGGGCGGGGGGCGGGGCCAGGGAGAGGCGGCCTCACTCTGATTGGCGGACGCTCGGTCGGGACGACAGGGGAGAAACTCCAGGAAAACTGACGGAGCTCGCGCACGATGTAACGGGAAGGGTACATTTTTGCGTAAAGGGGAAACTTTGTATGGACATGAGGATAATTGGGGACAACTCGCCATTTGTAACAGAAAAGCTGGACTTGTGAGGAAAAAACGTCATCTTTTAATCACCATTTAAACCTACAGGGTGTTTTTAAACCGCTTCTCGCTCTTAATTAAATATGAAATGAGAGTTTGACGGATGAAAATGCGCGTGGACCCCACAGCTGTGCACTGAGGAGAGGAGGTGCTCAGAGAAGCCCGCCAATGCTCACCTTTGGTCGGCACTTCAAAGCAACTTGTTGAAACATTCATCCGCGAGCGTCAGTGAGAGGAAAGGTAGCAGCATGGCTGAGCACGAGAGCCTGGAGTATGGGAAGGCAGATTTTGTGCTGTTGGACAACGTGTCTATGGAGGAGTTCATGGCGAACCTGAAACTCAGGTAGGCGGTCATTCACCTTTGTAATTCCTGAGAAACGTGTGTCGTCAGGTGCCAGGACAAACTCAGTGTCTTTTTTGCATCATTTAAACCGGAAATGTGTCCACGGTGTCACTTTTAGCCCCTCAACAGGTGCGACCAGCATCATTCAGAGTTTAGTTTTCTCTTGTACTGGACTGCACTGGCCCCCACTTGAAATATATGAATGAAAACAAGTTGCCAAACAGCCCAGCATGGCATTCCTGCCAACTGGCACTGCACCTACAACATTACTATAAGTCAATTGTATCCAAGTTGTTGGGGTGGCACTGCATTCATTTGATGCCTTCTTTCGATCAAACCGGTAAGTCCCATTGGAAAAAATGCTGTGTGAGACTCCACCCAAGCCACACACACACACGCACACACGCACACACACTGTGCCTACTGCAGACCGGTTTCTATCAGCTGTGTTGTCAGTGGCTCTGTGTCAAGCATGATGTCAAGCATGCTTTGTGAATGAAGAGAGAGCAGTTGTGGGTTCACATCACGTTTCAGACGGGCTGTGGCTTGGAGTCAGTTTCACCATCTCCTCTCCTCACCTCTGCCATCTGTAACGAAAGTGCAAACTGATCCCTGACCCCCAGAGTTGGACCTTTTAGTGCTCTGCATGCAGGACATAGTGCTGGTGGTTGTGGACAGTCATGGTACAGTAGAGGGGAAAGGGACATCATAGGTGAAGCTTTCTGCTCCTTTGCAGTGAGAGAAAGTTGTTGTGACAGCTCAGTGGAAGGTGACAGAGCAGTGGTATAGTATCTGATAACACAAGAGTAAGTTATGGTGTGATAGTAACACCGTTAAAGTAAGCTGTTGTCCAAGTTTGAAGGAAAGTTATCTGAAAATGACCTGCCAAAACCATATTTGAAGGGCAATTATGCATAGAAAAAAAATGTCTGTGGAAATGAAGTACCATTTTTCTCTCTGTGGTATCTGATGACTTAATGGTGAAGTGGCTCGACCCCAAAACTGAAATATTCCAGTCAACCAATGATTACAAATCGGAATGGCTGTTTAAGCTGGATAACTTTGTCTCAAAAATGTGGTGAAAAATGCACAAGGAACATTGTCATTTCTTTGATGTATCTAGGTTACACTTACGTCTTATCGGTAATCTAGAAGAATCACCTTTATTGGTCCCCGGGGGGGGGGGGGATTGCCTTTCAGTTACATCCCGTCCAAGAAACATAAAAAAAGACAGTGACACATAACAGGGGAGGACAGGAGTGGGAGAACTGTGGGTTGCCATATGAGCAGCGCCCCGTTTATTTAGATGAAAAAAAAAGGAGAACAAGAGGGAGGAAGAGGGGAAAAAAAAAAAAGCAACTCCCAAACTAGGCTCCTGTAGGGGGGCACAGTGTGGGGTTAGGAAAAAAAAAACACCTCAGCACATAAGCAACATAATAAGACATTACAACAAAACTCGAAGACTGTGTGTCGCAGCACATTTGGGCGCATCGCATCACCCTCCCATGCTACACTGCAATGAAGGGAGGGGGGGGGGAGCCAAGAAGGCGTTGAGTTGGAGGGGGTGTGCGTGTTATATGTGTCTTCATGTGTGTGTATGTGTAAGTCCATGTACTTCATCTCCACTCAGTCCCAACCCATTGTCTCTTGCCGTCTGATAACTGATGACGAAGACACGCCCATTGCCGTGGAGACGACCTCGGAGAGTTCTGATCCAGAAACAAAGTTCACAGGAGGAGGGGGTGGTGGGGGGGAGATAGGGCTGGAGCATCTTGTCTGCATAACATCCAGGAGAGTGGAGAGGTAAACGGCCTTGGGAAGGCTGGTTATCTCGGGGAGCCAATGAAGATAACAATTGTTTTGGGTCAGGCGGACACTGCAATTTTTCGTCTGCCTTTGAGTCTCTCTGAGTCTCCCGGTGGCTTGCTTCCAATGTGCCCGAATTGGTGGCCAGTTTCAGCCGAGCCGAGCTGACAACTTCTCCAAGTTGGCATCCATCTTGCGAAGGAGTTCAGGAATCGCATCCAGCTTGCGATTGAACTCACATATCGCTTGAGTCTGAGTGTTGACAGCCCTGCACATTCCCTCAGTCATGACGGGCAGCTTCTCGATTGCCAAAAGTGCTGCCAACGTCTTCTGAACTTTGCGATAGATCAGGAAGCTGCTAACTCCAAACAGCAGAATGCCTGTTATCATAATTCAAATTATGTAGACGTCTTCAACATCCTCAACGGAAAGGATCGACAGGCACACGATCCTCCACTTCTCCCAGGAGTCCATCGTGTATCCGGCTGCAAATGTTACGTCAGGGCAGGCGGGCTCTCCTTTACCCAGTCTCTTTGTCGAGAAAATTTGGTCGATTGCGTTGAGAGACCAGCTAATCAAATCTATTAGGTTTCGGTTATCTATAAGATAAGATGAGACCTCATTGATAAGATCAGACTTTATTGATGCTGTCACAACTATGAGAACCAGTTTGAAGAGACAGGAACCTGATAAGGAGCTGTTTAAAGTAATCCACACAACAGAATAAAAAGAAGTAGGTAAATTACATTCAAAAGCTGCACCAATAAGCCAAAACATTAAAACCACTGACAGGTGATGTGAATAATATTGATCATCATGTTACAATCCAATGTTCTGCTGGGAAGTCTTGGGTCCTGGTATTCGTGTGGATGCCACTTGACACACATCACCCATCCAAACACGATTAAAGACCCCCCTCATAGAAACGGCACTCCCTGATGGCAATGGCCCAAGGAACATGACGAAGACCTTAAGACGTTGGCCTAGCATTCAAATTCTCCAGATTGCAATTTGATCGAGCATCCGTGGGGCATGCTGGTACTCCATCTTGCAACCCTAAGGACTCAAAGGATGTGCTGCCAACAGCCTGATGCCAGGCACCACAGGACACCCCCCTGACGTCCTGTCTGTGCCTTGACTCTCGAGAAGTCAGAGGCTTTACCATGGATCGGACTTGGCTCTGACCTGTCAAGGCATGGACACAGGATGCTCAATCAGGTTGGGACCTGGGGACCTTGGAGGCCAGGTTGGTACCTGGAGCTCTTTGCCCCATTCTTCAGGTAATGCCTGAGCAGTACCAGTTTATGGTATGGCCTCTGGCTTTTCGAGTGTCAAGGCATGGACACAAGACATCTGGGGGGTGTCCTTTGGTGTCTGGCACCAGGGTGTTGGCAGCAGATCCTTTGAGTTCTTTGGGTTGCGAGGTGGGGTACCAGCTTGGCTAGGCCAGGTTGATGCCTTGAGCTCTTTGTCACATTCCTTTGGCCATTTGTGGTGCGTTGTCCTGTTGGCGGGGCACTGCCATCGTGGAGTACGACAAGTTGCATCCACATGAATGCCAGGTACTCAAGGTTTCCCAACAGAACATTACATTATGACGAGATAAACAGTCATTCATTTCACCTGTCAGTGGTTTTAATGGTGTGGCTGATAGGTGTATACATCACAGCACCAAGGTGATATACACAACATGACTTGAGCATTACGTAGAAAGCTTTGCAAATATACTGTAAACATGCAGAAGTAAATAGTCTGGTAGTGATAAGAATTTTGTTGGAGACGTGAAGGTCTAAGAATTTTTTTATGCCGGTCGTTCTTTCTGTTTTAATTTGCTGTGTTTTGTCAGCCCATGGAGGCTACTGTAGTTGTATACATGACACCTCCTCATCATCAGCTCACTTGGTATAGTTTCTCAGTGCTGCCCACACTTGTGGTTGATAAAGTAAATTTTCAAGCCAGTCCCAGTACAGTATTTAGACACACTTCCAGCAGTGACTTGTAGAGTAAATATTTGGAGAGTTTTATGGATGCAGCTTTCTCTTGTTGGCGAGTAGACTGCATGGTTTCCCTTCTATGGCCAAGTGAGCTTCAGTTAGTTACTTACAGTTTATTTACAAGGAGGAGTGTCCTCCGCTGCTCCCCACCAACGTGTTTGGATTCCTTTTCTGCCACTAGTGCGATAAATGATGATAATATTTATCTGCTTGTTAAAAGCAAGTGTCACGCACCCCGGTAATTTGAAGTATATTCTTTGCCCCGTTTGTATCTGTTGATAACTTAAAGTCTAATCAGCTGTGCGTCTCTGGCCTTTAGATAGTTAGTGTAAGCATTTTTTAACTTTATTCTGCTTTAGGTGTGTTTGTTAAAGTCTGTTTGCTAATGCTTGAGGTAGAATTCATGCTTGGTAATGTAGAGTCTGGCTCACATGATGTAGACAGTGGATATGAGCCTGTCACTGGCTGCCAATTTCAGATGATATTTACCTCCACATCTGCTCTCTGCACATTAAGGTTTTCAAAATTCCTTTGCTATGTGAATCTAGTCATGCATAGCCAGTCTTATCTGCACATTTTGTTTTACCTCTGTGCGTGAAACAACAACAACAACCTCCGAGCAGGCGGCCTACTCACTGTTAAGTTTTTAATGTTTTATGAGGCATTTTCTTTGCATGCATTTAGACATTTTATTGCCAGAGCTCGGCTCCCCACGTGCGAATGTTCCATCAAAACAAGTTCCCACTATTTTGCAGGGTCTGTATCGTGGGCTCAGCGCCATCCAAGACAGTTGTGTCTGGTTTATAGAAATGCAAACAACCCAAAGCATATTTTTTCCCCTCAGTGTGGAATTATGATGAGTTCAGCCAGACCGTTCTCCAGTGCTGGCACAGTATGAGATAGGTGTGGCTGTGCAAGACGAGGTAGTGCAGAACATTTAGGCATTTTGAAGAGATTAATAATATATTGTCATAAGTCCAAAAGTACTAAACTTTTGATGTTTCCATCTTCTTAAATGGGAGTACAGTACTGTAAATGGAAAATCTTTGTGTTTTGGCCTGTCGGTTGGACAAAAGAAGACATTTTATGATATCACCTTTGAAACTGTGGCCATTTTTCACTTTTCTGATGTTTTTTAGACCAAATAATTAATTGATAAATGGAGAAAATAATCAGCAGATGAATTGATAATGAAAATAATAAGTAGTTGCAGCTTTTACAGTACATTTAACTGTTGAAATGTGAAGCTGAAAATGTCTAAGAGAAGAGAGTTCTAGGTGTACAAGTGTGCATGTTTCACAGAGGACAAGGCAGTTCTGGTCACACTGTTTTTATAGCCATACCTCTTAAATTAGCTAAGTTGTGGCGGTGCGTACAGAAGCTCTGGCAAGAAGACCTGAGAGCAGCCAGACAGCACCGGGCCTCATTTTCCCCCATTTTCTGCCCGTTTGTTTTCCCTCCAACTAGACAGCTCGGTCCGGAGATGGCGTGTGCAGATTGTTATTTGTAGAGGGTGTGACCAGCCAGGAGTGCTTCCTTTTTGCTCTTTTTCCTGTAGTCTGAGAGTGTGCGCGTGCACGCATGTGTGAGTGTGTTTGCCTGGGTGGGAGTGGACCGCTGGAGGGAGGGATCCAGAGGGCACGGGGCATCTAATGGTCTCCATTTTTCCTGGTACAGTTATCCAAAACATTTGGGCTAGAGCACGTCTCCACATCTCTCCTGGGTGTATTTTACGCTACAGTACATGTGGGAACTGAGCCTCACAGTTAAATGCTTGGCCTTGCTGCACACTAAAGCTCGGCTCTAGATCTTCTTAACAAAGTGAATGTATTTGAATTTTTATTTCAAGTCCTGGAAGGGCAAATAAACCAGTCTGTGTGTGCTTCATCAGCCTCGTTTTTTTGAAAAGCAAAACATGTGAAATGGTTTTATTTGAAGTGGGTCAAAAGCCGAGCTGTGGTGTGCAGCCAGCCGTCATTTAGGGACTCTGCCTGAGTTTGACTAGCAACCAACTGAATTACACTGCGGTGCAGGGGATTTCTACTTGTGCCATTAAGTGCTCGCCATACCGAAGAGGTAATCAAGTCCCCAAGTGGCTGCATGTGAGGCACGATTTGGAAAAGATTGCTTGTTTCCCCCTCAGCGTGGCCAGACATGGTTGTTCTCGTTGACATTTACTTTGTTTGACTTGAGGTTGAACTGTGTGGCCCATTCCAGAGAGCCTCCCAGCCTCTAAATAGAGCCCAGCAGATGCCCAGTCTCTTTATAGAGATGTCTGGCAGGATAAAAGTTCAAGCCAAATTCCTGTAGGGTCTTGGGAATTTGCCTGAATCGACCAGTCAGCAGATAAAATTTCTGGGGCTGAAACTGTGCGGCACAGCCCATGATTGTACCAGCGTGTGTTTATGTAGGAGAATCAACTGATTAAACATGAGTCATGGCAGCAGAATGCAGCAAGGTCACAGACTGAGGGGAATTATAGTATCAGCTCTCTAAATTGATTTGTAATTGATGCCCACAGGGATGCTACAGAGCTGCAGGGGAGTTTCCCTATGACTAACAGGGATTCAGTATTTCTCAGGAGCTCTTGAGCAGGGTGGACGCCATGGGGGCTTCAGCCTAGATCTCCTAATATTGTCTTCCCTTACAGCTCGGGCAGGCAGTTTGATTTTGACGTCAATGGGCAAATTTTATAAACTTTGAGCATATTGTAATTCAAGTGGTCTGAGAGAACACTAGACTTCTGCACCTCCGCTTGGCTCTGTTTCTCAGTTGTGATGTGCAGGTCGACCCACAACCCACGAGTTAGGCGTTTCAGGTGAGCTTGTTAGAAAATATTACAGATTTCACCTCTGAGTTAGTTATTAATAACTAGCAGAAACACTAGGGCTGGGCAATATGAAGATTTATCGAGATATCAGACTATATATCGTCTTAGATTTTGGATATCGTTGTATCTTGATGTGGCATAAAGTTTTTTTCCACCCCTTAAAGGCGGCATTACAGCAAAGTGATGTAAATCAACCTACCAGGACTTTTCCATTAGTTTTAATATTAGTTTTTTTATGAACCCAGTTAGTCGTTATGTCTACATTATTGATGATTATTGATCAAAAAAATTTGGTCATGAATATTATGTTCCACTTTGTCTTCCAGTGCTATTTAGGAGATTTAAAAAAAGGAAGATATATATCGTTTAACGAGATATACAGATATAACAAGTCTCTAAACACACAGCAAGTGGCTTTATCGTCATCGCTGCTGTGCCAAGGGTTTCCATTATCCAGGGAAATCAATTGGAATCTGACATTTTAAAACCTCTCCGATCACAATGTCAAGTAAAAATATTTCCCTCTGAATATGTAGGCCTAACACTGTGTCCCAACAGCAGGCAAGCGTCTCTCTATCCACACTGAATCTGTTAAAAATGCACCTCTGTCACGTCATGTAAACAAACCATGTAAGATATCAGATACGCACTGGAGATCATACTTGCTCCGGTTTGCAGGTTTGGGGTCAGGTTCAGGTCATTGATTAAAGCATATTAAAGCATATTTTAGCAGTACTAAAACATCACGGTACATATGATACCATAATGTTGGAGTACTGTAGTACTACGGTACCTCACGGAACCACTACTGTGGGATAAGTTCAAAGTCCAATCACAAGAGGGTTAGTGTCCATGTGCCGTCCAATAACGGCGCACACTGGCCACCTGGCACTCAATATGCTGCTGCAGTGGTTTGTTTTCCAGTGACATTTCAGGTATTAGCTGAGCTATTGAGTCTCTTTAAGCAGTGAAAGTTATTATTTATTTATTTTTACTTGTAGGCTAGATTTGTTTATATATGCTACAGTGATTTGTTTTCCACAGAGCTCTACGGTGCGAGCATTTTACTGGCATTTGCGACTAAAAATAGTTTTGTGCGAGCAAAAGAAATCTTTCAGGAGCATGCTGTGCGAGTACAGATTTCAACCAGCAGCAGAAACGAAAGGCGAATCTTGCTGGTTGTGGGTTGAACAGGAGTCGCAGTATTCCTGCCAAATACGGCGGCCATAGTGCTCCGCAGCGCAAGATAACGGCTTACAGGCGACCGAGAAGCCCGGCTCCAGGTCCAGTAAGTCTTCATTGGTGTCATGGCTGCCCAGAAATACCTGAACAGCCGAGCCGTGGCAGCACACAGGTATGTGACGTGTCAGAGGAGGAACGAGCCGTTTACATTTCTCTCTTTGTGGCAGGTAACGGTCCACAAACCTCATCGCACTGAAGGTACTGTTCTTTACTTATCAGGGGAGGAGGGTGGTTGGTTGATTCTTATTTTATTGATTTATTTTATTTTGATCCCCCCCTATGTTCATCACTCATTGATGCTGTTTTTGAAGTATGAATAAGTCAATAAGTAATTTATTCCATTGAAATATCATTGATGTATTATAGAAAAGTGATTTATCTTTTTATAAATGACAAAAGGCACATCTGCCTCATTTTTGCTGTGGTATCGTGATACTACTCAGAACCATGATACTTGCACTGGTATCGTACCGTGGGTCCCAATTTTGGTACCGTGACAACACTAATCACAGGTCATTTTCAGAGAGAGCAGCTGCCAATCACTGCTCATGAACTGTGGTCAAACTGTCAAACTAGGCAGCTCTGATCAAAAATGAATCAAGACGCTGTTGCTACACTGCCTATTTCTCACGTTCTCAGGTGAGAAATGTGTGCGACTTGGCTGCCATGTTGAAAACAGTCAAGACGAAACCAAGCACTGCACACTGGCCGTAGCAAACGTTCTAATTTTACAGCTAAACAGTACACTAAAATATGTTTCTGAAAAGATTTGAGGTCAGAAATAGGCAATGCAGGTACAGGATGTGATTCATATTTGATTGGTGCTGCCTACTTTGACAGACTGACTGCATTTCAGTGACTGATATGACTGACAGCTGTGTTAGAGACTCCCTATATCTGATTGGTTGTTTTCATAACTCTTGCAAATGCCTTTAGGAGTACGACAAGGATTACAGATCATCTTTGTCTTGTGCTACTGTCAGATCATGGTGACAGTTACGAAATGAAAAAGCGTATTGTCATATTTGCTAAAACAAAAGTTACCTTCTTTAGCTTTAACCTGTCTTAGATAAATAAAGAGAAAATAAATATTACAGGAAACTATTTCAAACCTACAGCAGTGATGAAGGCTCTCTGCACGCTGTAGGTCTGGTGGTCCTGTGAGCTTACAGTATGTGTGCCAGCCAGGCTCAGTTTTACTGCAGCTAAATGTCTTTATAAGGCAGCGTTGTTTTGTCTGTCCCCTGGAATCCAGGAAAAAAACATTCCTGCCAAACTGCCATGTGTTTCCCAAATAATTGCGGAGGGATTTTTTCAATTCGTCTTTCAAATGCGTTCCTGATATTCCAGATCAAAAGACTGACAAGCATTACACAACTTCTGTCTCTGTTTTTGTGCAGATGAATGAGAATTGGTGAAGAAGAAGCTGAGAGGGTCGGATTTCACAGGACTGGATGTTTGTTTTAATCTTGTTGGAGTACATGACGGGTGGGGCTTATATATCCCATAGCAAAACACTGTGAGAGCCCAAATATGTGCACTATTTGAGGGACAGCTTCTGCACAGTCTGAAGTGCCCACATGTGGTATGCACCACTATCTGGTGCAAATATGTTCAACAGAGGCTACAAATTCCTAACTGAGGACTTGTGTTTTAATAATTTTCAAGGTATATATTGATAGAAAGTCATGGCTGAATCAGTGGCAATAAATTCTGCAAGCTCCTGTTTGTTTGACTGTATGAACTGCTCCGAGTGATTTGACCTTTGAACCCACCTATGCAGAGTTAAAGAGGACTTTGAACAGGAAGTCTCCAATAATATGGAGCAGGCCAGCGAGGCAGGAAAGCTGGCATTTCCCCTCGCCTTTGCTCCTCACATTTCATTATTTCCTGCAGCTCCTCTTCACAGCTTAGTTGGGAACCGTATGTGCAGACAGACAGACAGACAGACAGACAGGCACATGTATCTGAGATTCAAAATTGTGGGGATTTAATTCTTAGGTAGCAGTGACACATACTCTTCACAGTTACATAACTCACAAAGTTAAAGTTACACTCTATTTCTGGTGTTTCCTGGATTTCACCATGAAATTACAGGCAAATCATTCTCATCTGCTGTTTAGAGGAACAATGGCTCTCCTGTTTTAAACTGGTCAGTAGACTAGAGGAGGTGTGGTGCAGAAAGAGACAACCCGACGCATTCTCTCTTCCTCCTGCAGAATAATCAGAGGGATCAAAGTACCCTTGAGGCTCAGGTAGAGTGAGGATTGCCAGGTGGAGAAATCTGAGGTCAAAGGTCACAGTTTGTACTTCTCCTGTGAGATACGGTTCAATAAGTAAGGCTTTCATTTCAGTGGAAGACCAGGTGATACTGAAAGTATTTTTATGTCAGGTGTAGGGACGTCAGTTTCGGTTAACACCAATTAACCGGTAACTAACTGATTAACTTTTAAGACGAAAACTCAATGATTAGAATACAAGATGTATTAAATGCTCCCTTTAGAGCTCATTTATGCTCAATGTTAAATACGGATCCGGATACGGACGGAGCCTTCTGTCTGTGCTCCGCGTTCATTTCGTCTCTATTTCTGCACGTTTCCATAAAGCTTATGGATACGGGCCAAATGGAGCAGTACCACCGGGAACCGTGGGGGCAGTGTTGCTGTCACTACCCGATACGTAGCTCTAGTGAGACACGAAGAAGAAATAACAATTCAGTTTCTCTCATCGGCAGTACTAGAGAAAAGAATTTTCCGTCCTCCAGTCGCAATGTATTTTACGGCCTCACCGACCACCGCCTCCTACAACGCTGCCTCTGTTTTTGTCTTTTATGCAAGAGGTACATTATCAATATCTCCTCCACATTCGCCATGTTTGTTTTTGAGTTTGTTGTTGTCATAAACTTTTGACGCTGGGCTGCCCCCTGGTGGATATATTGGTTAACATCCATGCCAACATAAAGGGCGCATGGAAGTATGTGGGCAGTGACGGTAATATCGTTTGAAATGGACGTATACATTTTCGTACGTAAAGGGAGCATAAATGAGCCCTTAGTCTGGCACTTCATTGACTCAGTGAGTTTCAGCATTTCAAAGTGCTGTTCATTTAGAGGAGATGAAATTTTAATGTTTTGTGTTGCAAATTTCTTGAGGAAAAAAACAAGTAACACCTGTACACCACACAGGTTTAATGAAGACAATGTTGTGATCCTACTCAGATATTCATCAGGTCATTTTTAACCTGACAAATATCTGAGTAGGATCGAGCCATTGTCTTCTTTACACTTGTGTGGCATGAAGTAGGTGTGCAAACGTTACTTTTTTTACTCATGTACACTGTTTGTTGATAGCCTTGCACCTACGTGATGTGCGTATAATTATTCCCTCTCAACGTTAGTGTTTATTTTCTGTTGGCTTTGCTGACAGACAGCCAGTTGGCCATGTTAAAGGAGCTGCCGCTGTCTACCAGTCATGCAGTCAGTAGAGTCTCAGCATCAGTTACAGTTACGACTGAGCTACAGCAGCACAGCAAGCAGCATTAGCAGTGTCCCGGTACATAGCATGAGCAGCTGTATCCCGGCAGCAGCGTTAGCAGCAGAGAAGCTGGACTTGCTTGAACGGTCCGCTGGAAAACCAAAGATCAAGGACGCGGCGATGCGGCGACGCGGCCCTGCCACGGCAGCCGCCCGTGAGCAAACAAATCAGTCTCCAGCGTGCCGCTGTCCAGCAACCTCGAATCTGTAGGGGAGGGGGGGCGGACACGACTCGCGGCAGTATTTTGAATTTAACCGTTTTGGCCACATTCTTACATACAGTGCCTTTAAAGGGCCAGTGTGTAATATTTGGCATGGTTTATTGTCAATCTGAATATTCTACCCAATAATATGTTTACACAAGTGTATAATCGCTATAAAATAAAATTCGTTTGGTTTTCGTAGCCTTATAATTATGCTTTTATTTATATATATATATATATATATATATATATATATATATAGCAAGGGCCTTGCTTTAGAGAGGTCGCCATCTTGCGCCGCCATGTATGTACGGCAGACCGAGCGGACAATCCAGCCAGCCATAGAACGCGTTTCACGTGTATAAATAAACCAACGAAGACGGCGGAAAGAAGGAGGAGGAGGAAACAGCAGAGAGTGTTAGTAGTTCGTCGACAGAGAGTAGTGAAAAGTTTTTTTAGTTATAAAGTTTGCGAATGGACCACACTTACCACGCAACAGGAGAGAATGAACCTGAACCGTCATCTGCGAGGAAAAGAAGACGCAACTTCACTCCTTGTGATTAGGGATGTCCCGATCCAGCTTTTTCACTTCCGATCCGATACCGATATTACAGCCTTGAGTTTTGGCTGATACCGATACCGATCCGATCCAAGCACGTATTATACATATTCACTTATTTTGTTGTCAGTAATGTTAGAAAAGGTTTGATCAAGCAAAGAACAACTACTTAATCAGGTTAGTTAGAATGATCCACAACAGTTGGTATGACAAACTGACCTGTTTATTGTTAACAGGGTTAAATAAACAAACTTTAAACTTGAACATTAACATTAAATAAAAAAATATAGCTGGTTTGCTTTGGCTGCTTTGGCCCCTTAATAAATAGAAAATAAATCAACACAAGAAATCTTTAAAATGTCTAACAATGAAATTAAAATAGCAGCAAGACTCCACACACTTGTGCTTTGGCCCCCTAATACATAAAAAAAAAAAGATTAACACCACAAGATATTGTTGGCATTTAACAAACAATGCAGCCTTTCCTTTTCAGTTATTTTAGTAGTGTTTTTGTAGTCCATCCATGGCTCCAATTTCACTGATTGTGCCCAAAACAATGCCATCAGTGCTCTTTACTTAAACAGTAAGAGTATAAACCAAATAAAAATATCACTCTCAAAAAAACAGAGCAGAAAACAAATAGTCAGTTAACTAAATTGACCGCTACTCTTCCTACCCTCTGTGTATCTGCCGTCTGCATGCTGGCCTGGTGGATTGATAGTAAGAGCAGGAGCGGATCACTGGAATGGACTGCTTGAATCGCGGAGCGCTGAACTGGCCGGAAAACCTGGCACGGACTCTGTGAAAAACTGGATCGGAGTTCATGGATCGGCATTTTTCCATGCAGTCCGATCCGATGCCGATGCCCGTTTTTTGCTAATATCGGCGGCTGATACCGATACCGATATATCTCCCCAACAATGGTAGCAGTAGCACCGAATCCGATTCTGTGCATTCAGCCTCTCTTCTCGCCTGCTCAGCATCAAACACATGGAGTTCCTCATCTGTATGCTCCGGCTCAAACAGGTATGGCTCTGGGTCTGTGTCCGCTACAAGAAACTCTTCAAAATTGTGTTTAAAGTCGTCCATTGCAGCTACTATAGTCTGGAGATATTGCTAGGCTAAATAAACAGCTGAGCTCTGTTTACAGGCTACGCTGTCAGTCAGTGTGCGGGCTGGAGATTGAGCAGAGAGGGGAGGGGGGTCCCCACTCGGTATGGTAAACGAGTATGTGTGTATTAAGTGTGTGTGTTACGCTAAAAGAGTCAGAGTTTGGGACGGAGTCTTTTACCCCCTGGAGTGTTACCAGAGTTTTTGGAGTGCTCAAATAAACTGGCCTTTTTCCCCGAATGCTCCTCTGGTCTCCTGCTCGTGAGGGATTCATTACAATATCGTAACATGGTTTAGATTTCTAAATAAACATTCACCTCGTCGCTAGATAGACCTACTCCTGAAAAACTCGTGCGCAAGGCTTTTTGTCCCTACGAGGCCACCGTCATTTACCTGATGGGAGGGGTGAGTGAGTGAGCCCTGCAATCTAGAATTTGACCACTGATGTCACTGTTTTCAACCCATTTTACACACTGGCCCTTTAACATACGGAAACGTAGTGGCCACTGCCCACCCTCTGGTCCACACTGATTAGCTAATGCTAGCCTTGGCTGCTCTGCGCTGAGACCACCTGTGTTGGGTGGGAGCTACCTAGGGGTGCCACTCATTTCAGATTACCATTGGTAACGCCTTCCTGGTTGCTGGACAGTGTTGCTGTGGTATCATGGTGGCCACCCTAAGGTCACTTCCCAGATGTCCAGGTGAGGAAGCACCCTCATTTTGAGTTAAAAAAAAAAAAAACCTTTAGCACCACTAGCTGTGCTGACACTGCTAACGGTGCTAACAGAGCTAACAGTGATGACATTGTTAACAATGCTAAAGAGGGTTTGTGGTTCAAAACTGAGCCGCTCACTCATCAGAGCGGCTCAGTGGGAGACTGGAGGGTGGCCGTAATGGGCCTCATTCGCAAACAATGCATATACAAATCTGTGCTTAAACCATGCATACGAACTTTATAGTAAATATCAGGGATTCATCAGTATTTTCTCACCTGAATTTTTCGTACTTTGGGGACAAATTTAGAACTGCATCAGACCATTAGCATGTGCAAAAAATGTAAACACACACCTCTTAACTAGATGTATAACGTATTAAAACCACATTCATCAAAAAAGGTTTTAATTGACAACAATATTTAAAACTGTTAGTTTATTAATTTACTTATACATGCACTTATTTCATCCTCATCAGTTATTGTCATAATTAAAATATTCCACAATAAAAACTGAGTGCCCCAGTCTTATCTTACAGTGGAGTATATGAGCATGTCTGTGTTAAAATTTAACAGTTTTGATTTCCATTGTTTTTATTGAATCTAACAGTGGTTACTCCCACCAATTTTTAGTGTCATGAAATTATTATTAGCTCTGTTATTATCATTATTATTCTAATTAACAGGGTATATAAAAGATTCTGATTTACCTCTAAGCAGGTGGTAAAATCTAACCTTGTTGAAAGATATTGCACATACTGGTGTATCTGGTCCTTAATATGAATATAATTCTCCTTATATAGAGAAGAGAGGGCGTGGCAGTGTGCTGATTATAGATAGCAGGCACATGTCTGTTCATTTACAACGATTCTGATTCACCAACGTATGCTGGGTGATAAGAACAAAATCAGCCGGTGCGCACGTATCATGAATCTGAAGATAATTTTGCATGTGCACTTATTTTATCTGCAGCGTAAGAACATTTCTAGGTACATATTAGTGAATGGTGCCCAGTGTTTCCACAGCAACACTTTTGAACCAGGATGGCGTCACCAGTCGTAATCTCCGAATGAGCGACAGCACTAGCTTGCTCCCACCAGACCCAGTTGGTGCACTGTGCAGTAAATTGAAGAGTAGCAAAGTTAGCCTATAAACCAACATGTATAACTGGTCAAAAATATTCCTGACAGTTAACAGATAATGGTTGAACCTTTACATCTCTAGTCTGGATTCTTTAAAGTATTGGCATTTGGCATCAAAGCGTTTTTAGTTCAGGGTCCTTTCCTTCGCTCACATATTTGCTTTTTTCGTGCCATTGTTCATTCCTCAGCAATAAAAGCAAAGTCCATGCGCAGAACACACAGTTCTGGCTGACATATCCTTACCCTGCAGCAAAGATGAAAATGGATGATACTGCGCAGCAAATGCCTCTAAGAATATTTAATCCCAACCCGCTTATTAAAGTTTTTTCCTCTTAGCGGTAGTCAGTGACTGGAAGAGAAATATTTATAGATGAACGCTAAGATAGATGGTGTCCTCCTGTTAGCTTCCTGCTCATTTGCCCAGTAGCTCTTTCTCTTGGCGAGACCAGCAGCAAGGGAGTGCAACGGGAAAGTTTCAATCATAGGCTTAAAGGGACAGAGTCTGGCCAATTACATAAGTGAAATATTCTTCTTCAAACTTCATGAAAACTCCACATGCAAGTGCTGCCTCAGTGCCTCAGACCGACACTCCCAGGAGATGTCTCACTAATCATGGAGAAAAAAGAGTCTCCCCTGAACTGACGGGTTCATAGAAGGCTTTTTGAGAAATGCTTCGCAGGCCTGCTCTCCTGCAATCCAATAGTGAAAAGTCCAGTCTCGCCACAAGAATTTCCATACAACCATCTGTAATCTGAAACACATTACCATCCTTACATAAACAGGGGCAGTGCTTGTGTAGCTTTATTCCCCCCTAAAATAAGTTCACCAGCTCAACAGAGACGTCTCATTTGTGGACTGCCTGAGCTGGCAGGCGGGGTCGGGAGCAGGCCATTTAGCACAGGCTCATGTTTTTGTTCTTCTCTTGGTGCCTTTGTGTCATAGTTTGATTTGGACCCTGCCTTTCACCATTTTCTCTGATAACTTTAGTCCTCTTACACATTGTAAGATGTGTGTGTTACGTATAGACTTAGTATGTTTCAACCAAGATATTTTAAGTTTCAAATGTGTCTGTAGCATCAAGTATTGGCATTGAATGCTTGGTCAGATGTTTACTTACTCTGTGACGAGATATTTTCTGATTTAAAACGTAACTTTGCAAGCTGAGGTTGAAAGTCTACCCTTGATTGTGGAAACAACGACTCAAGGTTCATTCAGTTTCTGCTCTGGGGCTTTCAATCATTTCACGTGGTTGTAGTTGATGGATAGACTTGTAGATGTTCCTCCATGTCAGCATAAAAGCTGAGGAACAGCTTCTAAATAGACCTTGTGGTGAGTTTGCCCAAATTAAATAGTCTAAAAGTAGTTCTTGAACAGTTGAGTTTGTTAGGACAGCATTATGCATCGTTGTAGAATTGGCATATTTTGTTAAAGGGGAGAAGTGTTTGATCGGGGCTGAGCTGGACGTTCAGTGTGACAGAGACATTTCCCTAATATAGTAAACAAGCTAACTGCGCTAACGACGGATCGGAAAAGTGCATTAAGTTGCTGTGAGCTGTAAATTCACTACTTCTAAGCAGAAAAATAAGATAATGTTGTCTCTGAGCCTTAGCAAAATCTGGGGACCAAAACATCTCCAGAAGTACACCACGCAGCACAGTGACAAAAAAAGGCCATGATTAATATCTCCTCGTCCATGGTGTTCACGGGGTGAAATGATGTCTGAAAACCTCTGACCTGTTGACTTCAGGCCTGCCTCTGCCCATTATGTAGTTTTTAAGGTGTAGTGCAGGGAAATATGATCCGCCGTGAACACTGTGTATTTTATTTTGAAAATTAACCGGATGTTTTATCGTGTTTCTGTGCACGACTTCCTGCCCGGCACGATCTGCTCTGTGCTGAATTGCTGCGTTGTGCTCCGGCGTCCGGCAAAAATAGAAGTCCTGCGTATCTGTTCCGGAGGGCTCCGGAGTGCCGGAGCTGAGACGGAGCCG
Organism: Epinephelus lanceolatus; assembly: GCF_041903045.1. Lineage (NCBI taxonomy): Eukaryota > Metazoa > Chordata > Actinopteri > Perciformes > Serranidae > Epinephelus > Epinephelus lanceolatus. The sequence goes on along the minus strand of NC_135754.1, from coordinate 33,770,121 downwards.
GAACGCAGCACAGCCGCAGCTGGTGGAAACACACACATTGACTAGAATGGAATCCTATCGGCTCCGCTGCCGTGCCGGAGCGGAGACGTAACCAACACGCATCTGGTGGAAATTGGCCTTCAGTCGACTGAGGGATCTCCACCCGATGATTCAATTCAATTCAATTCAATTCAATTCAATTCAATTCAATTCAATTCAACAGGCTTTATTGACACAACATTTAACGTGTGTTGCCAAAGCACAAAAACAATTAAAAGATTGTGAATGAAGCAGCTGATCACATGAAAGACAACATTAGTCACGTAGGGGTGTGATGATGCATCGATCTGGATCGATATATATCGATTCAGTGATCGATCCAGTATCGTCGATGCAAAGTGAAAACGTTGATACATATTGTCATCCGTAAGATACACCTTTATTTTGAAATTCCCATGGCACCATTTCCATCCAAGCACACCTCCATCTTAAACATTCAAACAGTGTTAGCAGCCAAGCACCAGGCAGATAATGGTACGCAGCCAAGAAAAAGACATCGTTTCACATCAATCACAGAATTAAAGTGAATCAAAACGGCATCATGGCAGATTTTGTAACATCAGCAAATATATCAGTGTCGAAAGAAGCAATGAAACACCCCTTTTAGCAGATCTTGGAAAATACTACTGCAGAAGGTTTGTTTAAAGCCTTGAGTGTGAAGTCTGATTATTCGTGTCAACCGGGGCTGAAGACTATAAATTTAAAGGTTAAAAAAGATCGGCTGGTGTAGAGTTAGAAAGAAGTGAGCTTAGCAGACTTCTGTATCCCACTGCTCATCTCTGCTTCAGGCTATCAGCTCGAGGCTACATTAGCTGCTACAAGCATAACACACTCAAAGCTGTTAAATGAAGGCTGGGAAACGCTCCCTGGGGTCTGACACATGCACAGTGTAGCTGGAGCTGTGATGTTGGAGGGTTACGGCAGAGAACGCTGGATATAAAGGGATGGTGTCTGCTCAGGTGCTCTCAGCCTGGCAGAACTTTGTGGGTACACTCAAATTGACGCTGGCCGATACAAAATAAAATGTTTTCATATAGAAACCTTTGAAATAATTGCAGAACTGCTATTCTCACCCATATCTTTATTTTCCGTATGAAATATATTCAAACTCATCAGTGAAACAAATTCATCATTCCCATTTTTTAGTGCGCCCACTATCGAGTGTCATACCCAGTGAGAGAACGTAATATGAGGCCATGACTTCTCCTCTTTTTAACCTTCTTGAACACACCCCAATCTGCAGCCAAACTGTCAACAGTCAAGTTGCATTGTGGGTAATGTAGGCGCCAGTTTTTGGCAGGGAAGAAAAGTATACGGAATGAAAAAAGACTGGACTCTGGATCTGTTGCTCTGCTGCATCGATTTTCATAATTTTGATGATACTTCTTAACTGTCTGTCGTGAGTTCAGCAGTATTATCGAACTGCATTAAACCTTTTGTATGGTAATGAAAGGGTTTTGTTAAAAAAAAAAAAAAAAAAAAAAAAAAGGTTGTGTGGTATCAGTACCAAGACTTAGTTATTGTCTTGATGACCTTGTTCATCACGGAGGAAATTTAAGGTTTCAGTCTCTGTCAGGTCAGGTAACGTATCATCTTGTGCACAGTTTTAGTATCTTTGAATTGCAAACGATCACCCTGAAAGAAGAATCTTCACTCCGGCCATTGTTACTGTCTCACTTAAGGATGTAATGTTGTTGGGCGTCACATTAAAGCTGTCTGGCTCATGATTTAGCAAGCAACCGCATCCTCTGTCTGCAACATTACCCCCAGACACAACTTCCCAGAAGCCTTGTTCTCCGACACACACACACACACACACACACACACACACATAACACAAGAGACGGGATGCATTCATGCAACGCTCTTATCTCCTCTTTGACCCTCATTCACTGAGGCACCAAGCATTACGTTTTTCAGGAATCAGCTTGCATGGCGTCCTGTGTGGGAATCCCTAATGATGCATGTGACTCAGATGGCTGATGTTGCTCGTGTGTGTGTGTGTGTGCGGGTGTTTCCTTTGTGTATGTTTGTGTGTCCTGGGTGGCTGTGATGTCATCCTCTGTTTCCTTCAGCGCTGCATTGTTCTCTGTCCACCTGTTGGAGCTGAGCCCTGAGCCGCTGTGGGGGTGGAAGAGCTTACTCACTTTCACAGCCAGGGCCTCACATCACTTCGCACACACACACACACACACACACACACACACACACTCAAACATTGGGCTGGATTACCTACTGACACTATTCAATGCACACATTTTACCATTAACAACCTTTAGACGGTGGAAAGTAGCTATGTACATTTAGTCAGGTACTGTGACTTACAGTACAAATTTGAGGTACTCTTACTTTACTTGAGTATTTCCATTTGATGCTACCTAATACTTATACGTCGGTACATTTCAGGAAGAAATATTGTACTTTTTTTTTGCTGTCCATTCATCTAGAAGGGTAATGCATTCACTCAAGAAACAAAAAGGCCCTGTTTTTCTGAATAAAAGAGATTATCTCAGAATTCTGAGAAAGATTTTTAGGGAAAAATTCTGCGCTGTTTTTCTGAATTACCAAGATTATTGTTAAAAGTTTTCAAGAAAGAAATCTGCTTTGTTTTTATTGAATTAATGAGATTATTATCCTAGAATTCTGAGAAAAGCTCCTGTAAGGCTAAATTAACAAGATAATAATCTTGTTTCTTCTGAATTGTCTTGTGAAATCAGAAAAATAAGAGCAGAATTTTTTTTCCATATTATTTTTCTCAGAATTCTGAGGTAATAATCTTAATCTTAATCTTAATTCCATAGACTGTAAAAAATAATGTACGTAGCTACTGTGACATCACCCATTGCTTTGTGAACTCCTGTTTTGAAGCCTCGAGTTTGGTATTTCGGCTGAGATCATCTTGGTTTTTTGGAGCCGTGGAGGAGTAAGGGGTGGATCTGTCTGAGAAGTTAAGGACCCTATCAGCAGACAGCCTGTCACTCAAAGAGGCCTGCCCTTAATTATGTGTAACTTTAAGCCTTAATAAAATGTATTCAGCCCTTGTACAGCTGTCATGAGTGTTGAAGCCCAGGGTCTTGTTAATTCAGAAAAAGAGAGCAAAATTTGTTTTTCCTCAAATGAACGCAGTATGCTCTCACAGACAGCCAGTTAACTAGCTTGTTTTCAAATTAAGGTTTTAGATTTTAAAAACACAATAGGCTTACAAAATACAATACAAAACCCTTTACAAAAAAGTAGAGTCTACTTGTGCTCTCTTTTCGTAGTTTTCAGGTGTTAGCAGTTCTACCAAAGTATAACTTCCTGTCTAAAAAGTCCCCAAAAATGAATATTTTTTTCTTCTCAATTTTTTATTCCAACATTCCGACCGTATTGATATAAAAATACACACACGAATGGGATGTCGTTCCTCACAAGACATGCAGAGCACAAGACAATTTAAGTGTGTATTGTTTTTATTAACTAGTCCATACCCATTGGTAGCTTTGTCACCTTCTACCTATGCCAATCCTCAATGCCTATGTGCAGTTTCACATAGATTGACCACGTCAGTGAGTAGAAAAACGTGGGACAGACAGAATGACTGACTGACAGAATGACACACTGACAGTTTCCGTGATTATGTACAGCATACCATACCATGACAGTGTTTCCTCTAGGATTTTTTTCAGCAGCAGGGTGGCGGGGGGAGGGGGTGAGAGACATCCCTTGGCCGAATACCGAGTACCGAATACCGAATGCCGTTTTTTAGTTTTTCATTAGTTTTTGCAGATGAACCCCCTCCAGATTAGTGTTGTCACGGTACCAAAATTGGGACCTACGGTACGATACCAATGAAAGTATCATGGTTCTGAGTAGTATCATGATACCACAGCAAAAATGAAGCAGATGTGCCTTTTGTCATTTATAAAAAGATAAATCACTTTTCTATAATACATCAATGATATTTCAATGGAATAAATTACTTATTGACTTATTCATACTTCAAAAACAGCATCAGTCAGTGATGAACATAGGGGGGGTCAAAATAAAATAAATAAATAAAATTCAACCAGCCACCCTCCTCCCCTGACAAGTAAAGAACAGTCCCTAAAGTGCGGTGAGGTTTGTGGGCCGTTACCTGCCACAAAGAGAGAAATGTGAACGGCTCGTGTCTCCTCTGACACGCCACATACTGTGTGCCGCCACGGCTCGGCCGTTCAGGTACTTTTGGGCAGTCATGACAACAAGTTATTCACCTGGAGCCGGACTTCTCCGTCGCTGGTAAGCCGTTATCATGCGCCGCCGTATTTGACAGGAATACGTCCTGTCTGCGTCTGTGACCCCCGTTCAACCCACAACTGGCGGGATTCGCCGTTTCGTTTCTGCTGCCGGTTGAAAACTGTACTCACACAGCGTGCTGAATGATTTATTTTGCCCGCAAAAAACTATTTTTAGTCGCAAATGCGAGTGCGGTGACGGATGGACTAAAATATCGCCACACTGCCGACATTTTACTCCATCCGTCACCGCACGCTGTTTGATTGCGTTATCAAAACATGTCGCTATTATTCGGCCTTGTTTTTCACTTATTCCACCGAATACCAAATGTGTGTTTTTTTGCAATATTCGGCCGAATATATTCGGTGCATCCCTAAATAGGAGCCTTCCCCCACTCCCCCCTCCCCTCACCGCTGCTCTCCTCACTACACTGTCTGCTGCGCTGTGCAAGTGCACAGATGTCTCAGAGTGGTGGTGGTGCCGCTGCTAAATGAATGTAGCGGAAACACTGCATGACTTAGTCATACCAAAAAACCAGAATAATACCAGAAAAAAAACTCAACATTGGTCCACAGGGGGAGCCACAGCGATCGGTCGCATTTTAGCCATTTTTAAGCATTTTTCTGTTGTTATAGCGCCACCCAGTTGCCAATTAGAGTTAAATTTCTCCAGTCACCTTGAGGCGTCCTGTTCTACATATCTACCAAGTTTAGTAAAAATCCATATGGCGGTTAGGCCTAGATAAGAAATGAGCTCTCTAGCGCCCCCATTTTGTTTGATGGGGTCAATAATGGAGGGGTCCCCTCAGATTATGTGTGGTCATATGCCTACAAAGTTGCGTGGTGATGGGTGAAACCCTTGAGATGTTATACACCTTTATGTGATGAGCCACGCCCTCCGCAATATTCATTGCCTTATAGAAGCTCAGTTTTAGTAAGTTTTCCAACTTTTGCCAAGAGGGAACTTTAGATATTGGTCCCTAGATTATGTTCACCCAGTTTCATGCAGATCGCTCAAACTTCCTAGGAAGAGATCGATTTGAAGTGTTTTTCCAAAAATTCAAAATGGCGGAAAATCTATATAAGCGGAAGTTATGGGTTCTTGTGTTCCTCAAGAGGAGAGGCATCTCTGTGCAAAGTTTCATGTCTCTACGACATACGGGGCATGAGATATGCCCATTCAAAGTTTGCAATTTCAATCGGTTGCTATAGCGTCCCCCTTTGGCCAATTGATGTAATATTGCTTCATTCACATCCTCCCATGACCCTCTACCACTGTGCCAAATTTCACATGGATTGACCAAGTCAGTGAGGAGAAAAACGTGGAACACACACACACACACACACACACACACACACTTAAGTAGACGTTTAGATGCAGGACCTTTACTTGTAATGTAGTATTTTTACATTGTCTTTTGGTACTTCCACCACTGTCTTTAAAGGAGCAAGTCTTTGCTCTGTACAGTTAATAATGCCATCGTCCATTTCCCTCCCTCTTTTGTCTATCCTCTATTATTCTTTGTCCATCTGTCTCTTCTCGTGCTCTTCATTTAACCCTGCTAGAAATTGTTACGCCTTCCTGAAATAGCACGTTGAGTAATGTCTGGTTCTTTTGGATAGATTCATTTCTGTCTTTTTTCTCCAAATCTATCCAGTCATCCCTTTTCATAACCGAGCCCACTGTGATTTTTACATCAGCTGCTGCTGGCCAGTGTTGAAGCATAAACAGGTTCTGCACCAGACCAGCAGCCAGGTCCAAACCCCCACCCCCACACCAGCAGCAGCAGCAGCCCTCCGTCATTTCACCAGAAAGCCCTTTTTATTGAATTTTGGAAATGTAATCAGATTCAAATCATCTCTGGAAATACATGTTACAGTCACAGCTTGGTGGCGGTATATTTTTATATGTGTGAGTGTGTGTGTGTGTGTGTAAAGGGGTGTGGTGGATGGCTGTGATCCCAGTCAGCAAAGAAGGAGGGTCAGCCACCTGATCTGCAGCCAGGCTGTTTACACATGGCTCCCATTTCCCATAACCACCCAGAGCTGGCAGCCTCATGAGAACATCCTGTAGTGTGAATGGAAGGAACACATGCTGCTGAGGACTATTGAAGTGTGGCCCTATGGCTTTGTCTCCGAGGATTGTTTTCATAGTCCTGCAGAGTGCATGCAGGGGAAAAGAAACTATGAAAATGTAAACGAATGTAAACTACACTGAACACACTGAGTAAGCTGTCTGTGTGCTGGGTGCAGAGGTGAAGTTAATATCGACATAAAAATGACGTAATGCAGGGACAGAAAAGGTGCTTCTTAATAAAGTAAACCTGGTGAAATTGGTGGACATGCTGCCATAACCTCGCCTGTCAAAAAGGAAAGTCAAACAGTCATACTACTTGAAGCATCTTCCAGTTTTCAATTCTGATATATGTCTTAAATTTTGCGAGTCATGTAATACATGCCTGTAGTGATGGTCTTATGCAGTTTATTTTGTTCTCCTTTACTTCATTGACCAATGTAAGAGCTCAACAGAAACAGAAGGCAAAATATTCCAGTGACCTCTGCTCTGAAAGCACCAGAGAGTTAGTAAATACACACAAAAAAATCAAAATTAATAAACAGTTAGACACAAATAATGCACTTAATACCTTGGTGCCCTCTTGACTGGAGCTAAACACTGGTTAAACTCGCCCCGTTCGACCTTATTACATGTTTATCTTCTGTTGTTTATCTCCATGTTAACATTACCGCACTGTTTACCTTTCTGTCTATTTCCATCTGTTACCTGTTTGTCTGCTGTCCCTTTCAAAATAAAAGCATTTCATGTTCATGGGGAATAAATAAATTAAAGCCACATAAATATATTACAAATGCAAATTTAACATGTGAACTACTACTATTGTGTTGACCTGCTGCATGCATTGTACCCCACAAAACTATGTACATTTAAATGACAAAGACAAACCCATTTTTTATGGTATTTATGGCTGATATCAATTTATTTATAGCCATTAAAATGCACTCATTAGTTACCTCTTCACTGAGGCTGCTGTCAACTAAATAAACTCCTGGTCACTGAGGTTTTACCAACTCTTCAACTGCTTGATTTGGTCCCAGAAAGTCTGCATGTCATCTTTAGTTTGACTAAATTTGCCACACTCCACCTGGTAGCCTGTTTTGTGTTTACCAGTGTTTTTTTTTCCTGAGGCCTGTGTATATTTTTTAATTCTTTGCAAAGGGTGTGCAGTGTATTTACACTCTGCTACAAATGCCAGCAGCGTGATGAGGCGGTGAGCGTCTACTCTGCACTGAGCACTGCTTGTTTGCATTTTTCTTCTGGTCGCTCAGAGCTGAAAATGTTCAACTTTGGCAGCACAAATAACACAAAGTCCAATTGTCACATTTTAACATTACATGTGCTGAACAACGCAGTGGTTAGCATTGTGGCCTCACAGCAAGAGGGTTCCTGGTTTGAGCCCAGGTTGGGGGGGGGGTTCATGTTCTCCCTGTGTCAGCGTGGGTTTCCTCCAGGTGCTCCAGCTTCCTCCCACAGTCCAAAGACATGCAGGTTAATGGGTGATTCTAAATTGTCCGTAGGTGTGAATGTGAGTGTGAATGGTGTCTGTCTCTATGTGTCAGCCCTGTGATAGTCTGGTGACCTGTCCAGGGTGAACCCTTCCTCTCACCCAGTGTCAGCTGGGATAGGCTCCAGCCCCCCCGTGACCCCTAACAGGATAAGCGGTGACGGAAAATAAATGAATGAATGAAATAAACGTGCTAAACAACATCAACAATGGAGGAGAAGTTAATACTGCTGGCTACATAGTAAGGATAGACCGATACATCGGCCGGCCGATATATCGGGCCAATATTTGAGTTTTTTTACTTGTATCGGCATCGGCCGATACGCGCGTGGGTTCGCGGATTTATTTTTCCCTGGCATGATTTACAGACAGGCATCCACGGGCAGCTCTGTGTTGCCAGAAGACCCTGCAGCGCACATGCAGCGAATCCTACTGTGTACAGTAGTTGTTGTTTTTTTTATGCTTCAGCTTAAATATTTGTTTATTTTATAAAGACATTACTGGAAGATTTAAGAGCACTGAACTCTTTTTTTTATTTGAATGTATAGTAATAATAATAATATTCTACCTGTTCTACCTCAACTTTCTATCTTGTTTTAGTATTTTTTACTGTTCAATAAATGTTTCTTATTTTAAACTTGAGACCTGTAATATTTGTTATCATTGTGTCATTTTTTTGATGTAAATTGAGGGAGCAAAAGCAGTATCGGCCCCAAATATCGGCTCAAGAAAATCGGCAGTCCATAATCGGTCATCGGCTAAGGGTGATGGAAAAAAATCGGTATCGGCATCGGCCCTAAAAAATCCATATCGGTCTATCCCTACTACATAGACCGGCAGGTCCAGGGGTCACGTTAACCGGATATTCTCGGTCATTGACTGTTTTTTTACTACAATGACCGGAAAATCTGAAGCCTGTCTGTCATTTTGACCGGTTGCAATTACCACCCCTGCCCACTTGGCGGCGGAGTGCACAGTCAGTGGTTTAAGTGGCTGCCGTTTTCACACTGCAGAGAAAAAGTCATTCATCTGCTTCATGTAGCGTTGTTGACATAACGGCCTGGACACACCAGATGCGGTAGTGCCACAGAAGTCCTGCGAGTATACTCGCAGGCGCTTGACTGTCCACACAGGCAGCGCATTTCTCCTGCGCTCTCCGCGCCGGTTAAACATCGACTCCACTCGTCTGTTCCCGTCAGTACTCGTTTTTTCACTTCAACAGGTCATTTTAAACATGGGTAAGGCCATATTTTAATCGTTTTTGGTAACGTAATAAGTTAATGACAATTTGTCATTGCATGTCCATGTATTGAGCGTGTTGGATAAACACTAAATGAATAGGGCATATTGTTCTGACCATTTAATTCATGTAGTTATGTCTGTAGGCTCGGTGACACAAAATTAAAATTGTAATGAAGTGATTAGGTATTTGAAAAATGTGTTTGGTTATGCAGTTGTGTTATTTTAAATTATAAACACGGTATTTTCTCCTCACATTCCTCAGTGTGTGCTGTTGTTATTTTATTTTGAAAATTGGCCGGATTCTCTCATCTTTTCTATGTCCAACTTCCTGTTTGGTATGATCCGCTCTATCCAGCTTGACAGAAGCGCTTACGGCTCGCATGAAAAATAGACCAGACGCCGAACTGAAGTGCTGCGGTGTGTGGATGTGTCTGTTCATCTTTTCGTTCATGTCCTTATTAATGCACACTTTATAACTTGCTTGTTGGATTTATTAAAAACGAATGAATGAAAACTAAATGTCTTTGAATATCTTTATTATCATTTAAAAACGAAAATTAAAATGATCGGTAAAAATAGATTATGACCGGATTTTTATGACCCCGTCGGTCAAAGTGACCGGCGATGAAAAAGTCTAGCGCAAAATCTGGGCAGGTCCGTCCTCTCTGCCGTGCTTCAGCTTTCCCTTCATCTGGAGCGAGTACTCTACCTTGTGCTGATACTTTTACTTCAGGGATATTCCGCATCATAGCAACTGGCCTCCAAAGCGTTCTCAAGCACCCCCAGATGGGCATTTTCAGAAGCGTAGCTGCAGGAAAAGAGCGCTTTGGTGGACACAAAACTGTACTAATCTTACACCAGCGATTGTCCGACCAATGAGAATTTGGTTGGACAAGAACATATTGACCAACTAGTCGACAGGGAAAGAAGTATGCACACAGTGGCTGAAATTCAGAATACAAGAGCTGGTACGTTGCACATAATGTGTGCATATATGTCACGTAACTGGAATAAAATCGGACAACAGAATTTTATAAAATAATATGATTATTTAATTAATTATATGGCACAATTTTCACATGATCTCATCTACATCTAAAAGATCAATAAAGTTTGCTGTTTTAAAACAGACAGTAGTAACAGTGGAGCCACCTACCGTAATATGTAAAGATATAATATAAAGACGTATTGGGTAAAATATAAAAAATGTCAATGTGTATGGGGAATTAATCATGATCATTTCTATTGTTGCTGTTGTGTCCTGCAAGGCAAAGAAGTTTAAGACTGCACTGAGATAGTTGCGCTTGTCTGGCTTGTTGCAGTGATGGAGGGAGGCAACAACAGCATCATCCATGTCTGAGTGTGTTTGTGTCACATCCTGCACATCGTCATGTTTTACCTTTTTGTTGTGTTGACAGGTGGGATGTGTGGCTCTCCCCTAATTCCATGACACTATTCTCAGATAGACACGGCATCATTGGAGGGCGGGGAAGTGGGACACAGTTTTGTCTTCAAAGCCTTTTTGTTAGATAATAGAAGATTTAGTGGAGCCTTTGTCGTCAGGACATTAAAAAGATGATGTAATGGTCATAAGATACTCTATCACACAGTTTTGTCTGTGTTACATCATGTTTATTTTTAGACTAGGAAACATCTTTGTTGTGAAATGCACAATTCAGGATTTGTAAAACCTCACTGTGAGCACAGCAAGACGCCTTGTATGAAAGTCTTACGTAATCTGTCTCCCCACTCCAGCCTCAGTGCAGGCCAGCTGTGTCGGTAGTAGGGAAACTACCTCGTCTGATTTGGGAGGAGATTGATGTGGGCCTGAGGGAGGGTGGATGTGTTATGTGTTGATGGGCTGCGTCTCCTACAGACAGTCTGGGAGCTGCTGTTTAGCACTAAGCAGGCTTTACAAAGCAGCGGAAAATCCCCTAATGCAGAGCCCAGATGTCTGATGGCTGCAGACCGTGAAGGAGGCCTCTGTCACACTGTACATAACAGAGTGGGGAAGGGGAGAGGAAGGTGGAGCAGAGCAACACTTTTGACTCATTCCGGTGGGTCCAAGAAATAAAAACTACACTGATGTGTCTGAGACAAAAGCCCAGTGTCATGTTAAACCTCAACTTTGTTCCTGCAGCAGAGTAGGTCTTTATTAGCCACCAAGGAGCAATAGCTGTCAGAGAGAGCTGATGAATGGATGTCACATAATACGCAATGACAAGTTAAGTTTACCCGTTAATCAACAAGACCTCATTTTAATTGCCTCTGTGTGTGTGCGTGTGTCACAGCTGCTTCTGCTGACCGTCTTCTGCGAGTCAGCAGCCTAAACAATACATTTCGGGAAACCATTTCAGTCATCTGAGGGTCTTCAACTGATGATTTGAATCTTCGACTTTCAAGGGCCATCCCTAGATCTAACTCTTCAACAAAAAGGTCTGTCTCTACAGGATCCTTTCCTTGTTGTCGTCAGACGCTGAGAATAACAATCCGAGCCTGTCGGTGGCAAAAACAAGCACTTTTAATGGACTGAAATTGGCATTGCACATAGGCCTCGAGTAGTTACATTGCAGCCTGTATCGTGCCTGCCAGCTGCAGCCCTCTCACTTAGTGCTGGACAAATATGAAAAATTGTTGTGCGCATTAGTCACACATTAGGTACAGGTTAACAAATACAGAATTTACCTCGTTGTGCACCATTAAGCTCATGCAGTATCTTTCCCTCATGTCTCTCCCTCTGTGCCCCCTCACACTTTGAAAACCTCTGATTTACAGGATAGGAGAGCAGATTGTTTCTTCTCATTGTCTTTACAAGATGTCCCTCAGCCTGCAGCGGTGGGGATAAGCCTCAAAGCATACTGCTGTTGGTCTAAACAAGAGCAGTGATGGTAATGAACTCAGAGATGGAATTGGAACAGACACAGATTATCTCTGTACCCTTCATAATTCCTACACTGACCCTGAAGATCAAACACATAACGAAGACGACGTGCGCCGGCTCAATATGGGCCACAGATTGCACCATACAGATCCAGAAGTAAATCAGATTCCTTCATTACGACAACTTTTATGGATTAGGACACACACAAAGTATTTAAGTCTGGATAAACTTTCTCTTCAGCCTTTAAAGTCTGCTTTGAATTTGATTTTACCAGCGGAGGCTAAAAGGCCGATAAAGTTTTTACGATGGGTCGCCGATGCGGTGCTTTTTATTTTGGAGTTGCTCAGCATGTGTGCCTTTTGTAACTTGGATTTCTGCTGTCTTGCTGAAAGATTGTGATTGTGAATTTGTGACAAATCTGAGTGTTAATTAGAGGCTGACAATTATATAAAATGTCATAATTACCCCAGTGTGTCCAGCCTTGGGGTAGAGAGGCTGAGGGTGGCATTCTCGCATCATTACGTTCGTCACATTTACCTCTTAATGTCTTTTTTGTGAGGGGAGAGGGGAGGGATTGTTGGTGAGAAAATGTCATAAATCGCTCGCGCTCCTCCCAAAGTTAACCATAAAAAAGACCCACCCAAACAAGATTGGAGACAGTGGTTGTGCTCAGCTTTGCTCTGTAATTCACATCTGAGGGGAGAGAGTGCGTGTGTGTGTATACATGCTGTAGGTTTGTGTATCAGTGTGTGTGTGTGTGGCATTAGTGTTCCTCTGGTATTTTTGGTTCAGACAAAGTTCTTTGGTAAAGTGAAAAACACTGGTCACATTTCTCTTCTGTTTTTGTGTGAGACAAATCCTTGAAGATTTTAACCTCTTTGCAGAGTTGTGTGTGTCTGTGAGGGTCTGACTGAGCGAGCAAAGGTGGAGGAATAACATACATAACATACACTGGATCTCATACATCCATTTTATCCAAGCCTTTTGAACTGGAGGCCAATGTGTACAGACAGTGTCCCAGTGGTCTTCTGGGCCCATAAACAGGCTTTTAAACGGCAGGCTGCCCGTTCCATGTTTCGCAAGTCCAGGTACTCCTTCAGCCAAGAGTCCTGAGTGACGCAGCCTGTTTTACACTCCTTCCAGTTAAGAAGAATTAGTCTACCAAACATCCATAGGAGGTCAACAGTGATTCCAACATTGCTGTCCAATTTTAGGCCCAGCAAGCATACTTTGGGGCACACAGTAGTCCTCTGCAGCCCTGGGCAAAACCATGATAGCAACATCAAACTCTCAGCTAAAATCACAAATCATCACCACATGATGGTGGTCCCAAGGAGAAATAGACTCACAAGTCAGTCTTTAGATGCTTTGCTTAACTAAAGACTGATGTCTTTCTCCCTGATTTTGTGTTTAGATGGGCGGATACAATTTCAGAGTTTAAAAAAACTCCCTACGTTGCAGAACCAATAGTAAATCCGCAGGGCGGTCCTTCGGTGGCTCACTGAACTCTTGTGCTCGTAAACATAGTCCGACTGCGTTAAAAGTTTCAAACAAAGCTGTAAGTCCTTCATTTCCACAATCTTGTGGACTGAGCACACGTTTGATAAAACAGAGTTAAGCGCACATTTCCGGGAGGGCGTGTGTTAAACACACTTTAGCAAGGAGTGTCCCCAGACTATCAGAAGGCGGAGATCTCTGATTGTCTGGTGGCGAGACTAAAGGAGAAAGAGCAGTATGAATAAAGACACTGAACTGGTGGAAGAACTCAAACGAGTTGCTCAGTCAATGAAACGAACCAAGTTAAAAGCTTCCAGCTCTGCTACCATGCACAACAGAGATGCAGAAAATCGTGAATTGCTAGAGAACTCAGAGGAAGAGGAGGAAGGAGCAGACAGAATTGAGGTCTCTAGACCTAACTCACCAGTCCTAACTGGCAACCCGCTGATATGTGAAAGCAGCAGAGGTGTTACCTCATCATCTATCAGCGCATCTATTACCGCAACCGGTAAGTGGATGGGCACCAGCAGACTGAACGAGTCAAGATCGGAAGCAGGCGCCTCTGACATCATCTCATATGCACAGGCAAGGTGTACACCAGTAGCCTACTCAAGGTCTCGTCCAAAAGGAGAATGACCAACAGTACCATCTTACAACGAGCCTATGGGGATCTGATGGAGACCCGAGCAGAAGCCGCTGTTGTGGTAACAGATGCCAACCTAGAAGTGAGAGAAACCCTGCGCAGCAGATGGGAGAAAGTTGGGAGTCATTACCGAAAAGCAATCATCAAAGCCAGACAAGCGAGGGCACCCGTATCTATAGTTAGATAGTCTCAAAATCATGTCAATCTGCTAAAGAACTGCAGCCAAACTGTCAGATGAGGCAGCGCTGATCAAATATGAACCAAGATTGTCACTGCATTGCCTGTTCCTTCAGAGACATATTTTAGTGTACTGTTTAGAGGTTTTTCCGGGCATGTCCAACTGATAGGAGGCCCTGGGCAGACCCAGAACACACTGGAGGGGTTGTACACCTCATCTGGCCTGCGAACGCTTCGGGATCTGCCAGGAAGAGGTGGAAAGTGTTGCTGTGGAGAGGGATGTCTGTAGCATCTCGCTCAGCCTGCTGACTCGGTGACTGAGCCCTGGATAAAGGGATGAAAATGGATAGACAGGTGGATGTTTAGCTGTAAAATGAGAATGTTTGACTGTGTTCAACATGGCGGTGAGGTCAGGATTGACAGATACTCTCGCTGAAAAGGTGACTGGCTAAACTCTCCTGTCAGGGGCTAGATCTTCTAAAGCCTGAATAGAGCCAAGAGGAAGTACAGAAGTCTAGTGTTCTCTCAGACCACTTGAATTACAGCATGCTCAAGGTTGTTGGATTTTGGCCCAGTGACTCCCAAATTAAACTGCCTACCTGAGCTTTTAGCTTGGAACAGCCTACCTGCTTTTGTTGAGCGTATTTGATGTTAGTTGTTTTGCAGAATCCAACAAAGCTGCACAATGAAAGCAGCATGAAACTGTGACACACTGGCACATCCCTCAGTGGGCATCAGAGTGTACATGAATCTTTAGAAATCTCACAATCACACAGAACAAAATTGCTGCTTTCACGTATGCTCTTTCGTCCTCCCTTTTTCTCCTCATGCCTACTTTAGCCCCTCTGTCTGTCTGCCTGTCTGTCTCTCATTTCCTGGCAGCTCTTGGGAGGGGTCCTCTTGGAAATAGATCACACAGCTGCGGGTCAGACCGGTTCAGACACACTTCCCCTCACAGCTGGACAGTCAGAGAGATGAAGGGGGAGATGGAGGATGATGTAGAGGGAGTTTCGCTGTTACACCTGCAGCTTTATGGACCCTCTTTTTCAGTTTTATGCACTTTCAAACTTTAACTCATATCTCACTGTTTTATCTAACCCACCGCTTCAGATGGCTCAATTCAGTTTGAAAAAACAAACAGGAAGATGACTGTTACCAGTTTAAATCTGAGTCAGCTTCCATGCAACTATAAATAGCATTTCTAGGCATTTCTATCACGGCCCATAAGGTTCTCTAATCTCTGTCCTGTGTGTCCATTTAAATCCTCCTAAATGAGAGTGGAACAGATGGATCAGCTGACCCTGTGTCTCCGCTGACATGCTCACACTGATTGATTCTTCTCTTCTCTTCGCAAACATGACTCATAGATGCTATTTATAAAGGGAGAGGTGGGGGAAAACCACCAGGGCACCTCTGGGCCTTTCACTGATTTGCTCTGAAGCTCCACAAAGAATCGATGCGATGTTGGTCGGACGGTTTGATTTGTGGTTTGTTTGTCCAGTGTGTAATGTTTTGTTATTGGGTGGATAAATAAAAACCACAACACCAGACTGACACTCCCGGTGATAATGCTTAAACAAATATCCCCTTGACTCATGCTTCAATGAGGTAATTATTTTTCTTGAACACCATGTCATTTTTTAACAGAATCTAGACATTTCGCAAATGTTCAATTACGTTATATATCTCTGTGGTAGAGTCATCGTCGTTCCTGTGGTAGAAAAAAGTCTCTGTAATGGGTTCAACCTGCTGTAACAGCTGTATTTATTTGCGTGACTGCACAAATAATCAGGGCTGCTTAACCCTATGAAGTCTGGACAAATGAGCTTGATTTCTTTCAGAAACATTGGAAAGAAGGCAATGAGCAACGACAGAAGAAATGACCCAAAGAAATTGAAGGAAATTAGTAAAAAGAGAAAGTTAAAAAACAAACAAAGAAATGACCTGGAAAGTGCTTAAAAATTTATATTCTAATAATAATTCTGACATTATTTTAAAATGTAATAACTAAATAATATAGTTTTCCCTTGCTTTTTTCTTTTTTCTCTGTTTTTTTCAAGATAATTTTCTAAATCTAGTTTTTTTTTTTGCAATTTGTGTAACATTTCTTAAAAAAAAAAAAAAAAAAAGGAAAGAAAGTTAATAACAAGCAAACAAACAAGAAAATGACCTGGACCATAATGTTAAATATACAATAATGATAGTTAGATATATTTCTTCCCTAGTTTTTCCAAAACTTTTTCAAAATATTTTTTTATATCTAGATTTTTTTTTTTTTTGCAATTTGTGGAATATTTCTTTCTCATTACCTTTTTTTCCCCCCATGTTTTTGTCAGAAATAGCAACAATTTGCTCATGGCTCAAAGGGTTAAATACTTGTGAAAGGCATCTGAAAGCAGCACAAGAAAAGTGATGTTGCTCCAGGTTTTAAATGTTATAAATTAACAGACAGGTTAGAGTTGGACATAAATTGAGTTGGATATTTATAAGGACATTTTAGTTGAGTTAATTCTGATTGTCATCACAGCAAAAATACAAATTCATCTTTGTATACATTTTTGGAAATATGATGAAGACATCATTTAGAGTTAGTACTTGATGATTATGTATTTAATATTAATATTAAGAATTATGGTATTTAATTTCAGCCTGTTGCCTCTGACTTGCATCTACAGACAGAAATCGTCAGGCTTACATTTCATCACATTGATGCAAAAATGCTGCCATAAATCACTGCTGCTGGTTAACTTATAGCGCTGCCCACCAGTGTTGTGCAAGTTACTGAAAATGAGTTACAGTTACTAGTACTTCTCTCAAAATTAATGGAATTATTTAACCAATTACTCTGTATAAAAATAATTTTGTATAGGGAAGGTAACTTTTGCTTGACTTGAAATACCTGCTTCAGTTCTCTTATTAACGCACATATAGCTGTATTTTTTTTAGTGCTGCTGTGGCACTGTGTGGGTAGGGGTGTGCCATATCATCTCGCTGACGGTGATACCAGTATAATCTTTAATATCGTATGAAAAATTGATATTCTGATACTTGCAATATTTCGACTTGTTTTCATATTGACGTCATTCTGTTACCCACGGCAACAACAAGCATGGCTGAAAGCAAAATTATTACTGACTCCATGGTGGTTCCAAAAAGAGGAGCAGCTTCAGTAGTGTGGAATAAACTGTGGCGTCCTGAATGTTTTTATGAACAGCCCCGGACTTCTCAGACTCTTTTAGTGACTTACTGCTCAGAGGGAACTCATTCAACTCATTCAAAGTGTAGTAGTGGAATTATTCCCAACACTGCTGTCCACAGTGGTTTAATACATGCAGATATTCTTAAGCAATATCGACCTCTGTATTAACAGTAAAAGCAAAGTGTGTACACCTCCTTTTATCACTCAGTATGAGTAACATATTTGAATATATTGAATGTGAACAGCACAACAAAGTGTTTATGAGCCATCTTTAGTTCAGGTTGGTGCCCACATCAGTTTCCCTATATCCCCTCTTTGGGACCAGCTCAGTGTCCAGTTTGGGAAACACCTGTACAGACAGCAGACCCTGTCACCTTCTGTCTATGCACACCCAGCTGGGGCTTCAGAAACACCCCTCCCATCATGTAAACCATTGTTGACCAGAAGCTATTGTACATGTGGGTTAAGTGGGAAGCTCGCTGTGTTGGCCCATGTAGGGGGAGAGGTCTCAGACAAAGACCTCCGATTGACATCTGAACAATGGAGCGGGCACACAGCAGCCTCCTGACTGAGGGGAGGGGGGCACAATGGGCCTTTTTCTGTAGCTGCAGCATGTTGGCTGCTTGGAGAAATTACGGTGGACCTGCTTATTCTATGCAGTGTGAAGCGTGCATGCTACAAAGTTCAGTCTTTTGCATTCATTATGAGCTCTTCTTCCAGGCAGGTGTGGTTTCAATGTGTTCTTTAAACAGATGCATAACTCTTCAAGTGATTAGCGGTGATTTGTAGTGTGAATTATCTTCCAAACTTCAGTGAATATTGTTTCTCTTCTTGATGTTAGAAATTAGCTTTATTTTAAACCGAAGCATTTTATTCTGCATCTTTATCCCACCATGCTCTGGCAGTCCGTCCCTGTCCAGGACACATGAGCATCCCATGTCATTGTCAAGCCAGTCGTGGCAGTTTGTACATGGCCTGACATACAGTATGAATGCTCACATACAAATCTGAACACACACAGATGAGCTAATCTGAGCACATACAGTGCTGCACAGTGTTGGGGACATACAGTGGTGGTAAAGCAGTGTTGTTTCTATCTACTGTTTGAATATACATTAATTCTGCATATAACCTGGAGGTTTAGGAAACACTGATAAACAACATCAGTGTCACGGACATTCGTCTGCAGCCTCACCCTAAATGTTTTGTTTGGTGCTGAAGGCCTTTTAGGTTGACAAATACTGCGCTAACTGCACAACACTCTAGATTTATCGTCCTAACAACAAGTCAGCATTTTAATTTAAAGAAATAATATCTCAGTATCTGGCACGACTTTAAGCAAATAACAGTGCTTGATTGATTTCGTCTGGCAGCTGCTTTAAAGCCACAATCACAAATGCGTATTGATCCACAGGGCTGTTAGGATTGTTTTGGAATAATATGGTTTTGGCCTTGTTTGCGAGGCAGCGGCAGAGGTTTGGCAGCTGTGAAGAAAGAGGCCATTCTTCTGTGGAGAGAAACTGGGATCCTCGGCCGCTTTGGAGAGGAAGGAAGTCAGGCATGTGGCCTGGGGCAGGGAGAGAGGGAGAGATTGTGTGACGGAGTGAGATAGAGCTACAGCATATCTCCAATCTCTAAAAGTATATAGACACCAGGATATTACAGCAATGTCATAGTGATAGTAGGGTTGTCAAGGGGTTAAAAAAATGTATCTAATTAATCACATACTCTGTGGCATACATGAACTTATGCTGTGAAAGTATTTAAAAAATTTTCAATTCAAATGAATTTTGGCAGATGTGTCGTATTGCTACTGGATTTTGGACACACAGTTGTCCCCCCTGTCCTCTACCATTGAAACTGGTCTGCTGTCCATTGCAGTCCATTTTGCAAGGAAGTTAGGTCGTCGGTCACAGGTAGACTGACTCAGCTTGCGTCTGAACTCCTGGCTGAGCGTGGCTTGACAAGACAGGCTGCTAGCGTTAGCATCAGAGGCTGTGCTAGCGTAGACGTCCAGGTTCACTGCTAAAAGCTTTGCACTTAGCAGACATTTCAGGCTTGAAGTTCTCCGACTGTATGTAAATTCCTTACAGCAGAAACTGCAGAGAATTGTGCTCCTATCAAGAGTTCCATCTGGGAGTTTTTTAAATGTAAATGTTCCATTCGCAGGGCCGAGCAGCGTCGTCTCCTCTGCCCCCATCATGTGACAAAGCCACTGTGGCCTTCATTGTTGAACTGCATCAAAGGGCACCACTGAGCGCAATGAATCAGCGTTCATTTTTTAACACATTATTGTTTTCTGTGATTAATTAGTTTAAATTAACGCATCATTTTGACAACTCTAAATAAGGAACACTTTCGTCAAAAAAACGTTTTTCTATTTGCAGTATTATATTTGACACTATGGCTCTATTCTGGAGCCTCTCTGCCTTTCCTCGGGCCTACACCTTTTCCAAGCGCCTTTGGCAGAGAGATCACACCTCTCCACCCTGCAGTGTGCATAATGAGGAAAGCCTAAGGCAGAGTGATCAAACCTCCCTGCCCTTCCATGCGCCTACATGGAAAGCCTAACTGTACGTTCACACCAGAAGCTTCCAAAGAGGCAAAGTCTATCGTGGACGCCCAGGAAGCACGACTGTCAAAAATATTTGTGGTAGCTTTGGTCGCTCTAGTCGCTCATCACGAATCATTGAACGTTCGATCGTGCTTGTCAATTTAAAGGAGGCACAAAGCGGACTACTGGCTTGAAAGCCGTGTAGTTGCTGCTTGCTGTTGTCCAGTCAAAAAGATATTGGATGGAGTTGAGGCTCTGCGCAGACCTGTCAAGTTCTTTCACACCAAACTGGGGAGATCATTTCTTTATGTAGCTGGCTTTGTGGATGGGGACATTGTTATATTGAAACAGGAAGGGGACAAACTGTTGTCACAAAGCTGGAAGAACACGATTGTCATGTCCTTGTGTGCTGTAACATTAACAGAAACACATATGGAAAGTGAGGGAGTGGGAGAGAAACTTTTATTATATTGACTTCCTCATTGACAGGGACAGAACGTGTGAGAACAAACATCTGTCAGATTGTAACATGCAAATTGTCCCCTTGGACAGATGGGACACATAGATTCAGTGTTGTATTATTTATGGCTTATGTCAGCAGTTTTAGTACCTAATAAACATATTTACAATGGCTGATGTTTATCTTGTGATAAAGTAAAAGTCTAAAATCACAAATTAACATTTTATACTGTTAATAAGGGTAATTATTTACTTTTATATACTTACTTTCCAAGTTTCCTGCATGATGGATGTCCCTGAATGAATAATAAGAAGGCATTTGGACTTACCTGAAGTAGGCTAAATGTAAAATAACATCATTCTAGGCTGTAGGTGAATATCTTTAATGTTGTTATTTCTATGTATAATGATATTTTAGTAAGCAGCAACAGTTTGATCATGTATGGCTAGTGTTGATCAGGTAGGCCTTTGTTTACCAATGTTCATTCAGTCAGAAAACTCAAGATTCTAATGTTTATTGCAGCTTCAGTATGTGTGTGTGTATATATATATATATATATATATATATATATATATATATATATATATATATATGTATGTGTATATGTATATATATGTGTGTGTGTGTGTGTGTGTGTGTTTATGTGTGTATGTATAAAAATCCCATCTGCGCCACTGTCTCAAGTGGATCAGACCTGTAGAATCATGGCATGATAACCTACTGTATGAATTACAACACCTCCAAATGTTTCCTTTTCTTTCAGTGTGAAGAAGTTAATTTGGAAAACATTCATGCTTTTACAAAACAAAAGTGAACTGCCTGAGATATCTTGAGAAAATGAAGTGCAATTTCAACAATATGTGTGCATACATTTCCACTCCTGTGTAGTGATGCTGGCATCAAAGTGGAAGCTCATGAAGAGTTCCACCTGAGTGGACCCACAAACACCTCCGACTTTACAGAGGGGGCACAGAATGATCACATCGGGACACACACATGAAAAAAGAAACAAGAAGTTTGCTGATCATCATTTGTCGTCCTCATTATTTGAAACTTTGGCCAGGTTTACTTTAACCATTGCACCACTCCGTATCTGCTGCACTACGTACATCACGTACATCCCATAGGCTGCTCTAATATGCACCTTGAGCACTTTGATTGTACATAGGTTTAGAATATCTTCTAGAGTGTCTTGTCTTTTGGTTAAACTGCTTATTTTTATTTTACTTGTATATATTGTTTCTATTGTATTATTATTATTATTCCAATTTAGCTTTTTTTTTTTTAACATTAGTACTAAGTGAGAGGGAAACAGCATTTCGATTCTCTGTATGTCCTGCACATATAGCAAATTGACAATAAAAACCTTTTGAACTTTTTAAATTTAATATAAACATCCGATAATGTACATTATATATTTGACAGAAAATAAGGAAGAGCATAATAGGTCTCATATCTGACTGTACCGAAACCAGGATGGTATCAGTTCTCAAAAGTTCGGTTGTACCTTTAATGACAAATGAATGAATGACTTTATTTCCTGCAAAACAAAAAATAAAAACAAAACATAAACAGCTCATAAAGGAGTAGGAAGAAGTGAACATTTATGTCAGTTTGACCAAGTCCTTGAATTTCAGTGCATGTGACTTTACAAACAGTGTGTTCGTGTGCTCCCTGTATCCAAGGTTATGTACATTGTACACTGTAGGCACTGTATCTCCAAATTTTTAGGCATAAAATAAGGCTTTGGTTCATCAAGTATGAAGTCCAAAATATTCTTTGAACTGAACCTGGGTGGAGTTGTTTGTTTTCATTCCATGTATAAATGCCTATAAACAAAGGAAGTGAAAGTGCAGAGCGCCAGTGTTGTTTTACTTCCTTGAACACAGTAATGCCTCAGAAATGCAGAATGAGTAATTCAGAGTATTTCTGGAGTCATAATTTCGTTAAATGGTCAAAGACAAATTTATATCTGATATCTGATTATATTTCTAAATCGCCCATTCTGTGTGTCCTCAGGTTTGAGAAGGGGAGGATCTACAGCTACATCGGAGAGGTGGTGGTGTCCGTCAATCCTTACCGTGCCATGAACATCTATGGCCGCGACACCATAGAGCAGTACAAGGGCCGCGAGCTGTACGAGAGGCCGCCCCACCTCTTCGCCATCGCCGACGCTGCTTACAAAGCCATGAAGAGGAGGAACAAAGACACTTGTATTGTCATCTCAGGTAACATGGGAAGCCCCCTGCATGGGCCACACAAAGAAACAGCACCACAGCATGTTTTAGTCTCTTCTTATACACTGTGCATCTCACATACAAGTTTGGGTTCATATGTTTTCTGTGCATTTTTTTTGTCTTATTTCCTTATAATATAAATATAAAGTCCAGCTGTAATAATCATTTTTGTCCTGTGATACTCAGATGTTTTGTCCCCTGAGAGATGTTCTAGAGGAGAAAGACAAATATTGATGTAGTCGCTGTTAAGTTAATAAAAGCAATTCACCTTATGTTTTCTAAAACAAATATTTCATGTAGTCACAAGCTGTGTGGCAGCGTGGAGACACCACACAGAGGCTGAAGCACCACTCAGTGGTCAGAGGAGGAACTGAGCCTCTCAACACCCTCAGAACATAGACATAAATATAAAACATAGACAGAAATAATGTACCTAAAAAAAATAATGTACCTAAAAAAAAAAAATTTTAAATACTGCGATGGACTGAAATATTTTTGTGCCGCACAGTGTAGATTTTAAAATGAAAATGAGAAACTTCAGGGTTCTTTGTCCACAGTCTACCAACTTTTAATATAGTAATGATAATTATAATACTGTTTTGTTTTTTGTTTTTTTTTAAAAAAAGCACTGTTTTAAAACAGAGTTACAGAGTGTTTTACATTTCAATAATTAAAACAGAGAAGACGTGGAAACAACAACTTTTAAAAGAACTGATTAAAACACTTTGGTATAACAAGCTCCCGCCACATTGACAACACGTGTTTTGGTCATGCACCAAGCTATTAAACGTTTAGAAATCTATCTTTGAGACATTCTTTAGAATATCTGTGAAAACAATAGACTTATCCCTATTGATTTCACTATATGCTACCCGGTCCCTGGTTGCGGCGAATTGCGATGCTGGCCAGCTAGGAATGAACTAGCAGCCAGTACAGTACAGTCCTCTCTGGTCTAGCTAACATTTAGCCGTGTTACTTACCGATCCATTAGAAAGAAAGCTAGCTGGACGTGGGTTTTGAAGCCTCTTTGGTCACGGAGTTCCCTCCATCTCTTGAACACCTGACTGAGGTTTACTCTTGTTTTTCCTCTTCTTTTATCACTCTCCTTTTTGCTCTTCTTTGCCTCCTCACACAGAGGAGCTCCTTTTCTTTTGCTAGGCCGTTTTTCACTTGTCTCCAAACTTTGTTCGTCTGCCATTGTGCTCGTGACTCAACTATCTCATGCCCAACTTCTCATAAGGACCAGCTCCAGTCCCTGATTGGCTGACCGACTAATTTTTTTTAAACAATTTCCTCTCGGGGATTAATAAAGTATTCTGAATCTGAATCTGAATCTGAATTCACAATACATGACGCGTTTCCTGCCGTAAAGCAGATTTTTTCTGTGAAATTTCGGCGCCGGTGGCAGAAGCTTATTGCACAACCACTAAGTAACCTATGTAAACGCTGATAGTCTGATTTTACTGTGGCCACTACCCTGTGCAGCCCACATTATTTTCATAATGATATATTTAGGAAGAGATGCAATCTGTTGCCTCTTTAATTTATTGCTATCTGCATTTTACTTTTCTCTATCTGGCATTTATGTATATGTGAAGCTGGGGGCAGGGGAGATTTGATTTAATTGTTCTGTGTTCAAGTTTACCGCTTTCTTACATTTGAAAATAAAAAACACTTTGGTATATAAAAACGCAGGAAATAAAAGACAAAAAATGAACTTAAAAACTCAAGTAAAATCAGGAAAGACAAGTTTTCCTCGGGCAGATTGTTCCAGAGCCTCGGGGCCCTGACAGCTTTGTCCCCTTTCAGTCGAGCCTCTGGAGCAGATGAAAGACCTCTGCCAGAGGACCTCAAAGTACGTCCTGGTGTGTACTAAGAGGTCAGAGATATAGCTGGGAGAGAGACCATGAAGAGCCTTAAAAGTAATCGGTAAAATTCATTCATTCTCCGTGACCGCTTATCCTATTCGGGGTCGCTGGAGCCTATCTCAGCTGACACTGGGCGAGAGGCAGGGTTCACCCTGGACAGGTCACCTGACTATCACAGGGCTGACACATAGAGACAGACAACCATTCACACTCACATTCACACCTATGGGCAATTTAGAGTCACCAGTTAACCTGCATGTCTTTGGACTGTGGGAGGAAGCTGGAGCACCTGGAGGAAACCCACGCTGACACAGGGAGAACATGCAAACTCCACACAGAAGTGCTCACCCTGTGTTTGTGCCAAGAACCCTCTTGCTGTGCGGCAACAATGCCAACCACTGAACCACCGTGCCGCTATTGTATAGTGTACTGGGAGCCAGTGTAAAGAGGCTCAAACTGGAGTGATTTGACCGTGACAGCTGAATTCTGTACAGTCTGATTCAGGCTAAAAGAGGCTGTTGTTCTTGTTGTTTAAATAATCTGAGCTTTGGTGGTTTGACAGCCTCAAAATTGTAGACACCAGAATATGAAGTGTTATATTTAAGGACTCATTGCACTGTGTGTGTTTTCTTGCAGGGGAAAGTGGAGCAGGAAAGACAGAAGCCAGCAAGTATATAATGCAATACATTGCTGCTATCACCAATCCCAATCAGAGGGCTGAGGTGGAGAGGTGAGCTGCTTTTATTTACTCTGTTATTAAATCTGAACACAGAAGCTGTGCGTGTGTTTGGTGTGGTGGTGACTAACCTGCAAATATTATCAGATAGGGAGGGAGGAGTTTTCTGTGGTTCTGAGTGTGCAGTTGTTTTGCATCGTCACTCCTGCTGCACAAACAACATGTTATTCATACGTTACACAGAGATGTGTTTTGTCTTTCCAAATGAGATGCCCAGATATACAGAATATTTTCCATCATAACGAAAATGTCTGTTTTAGTTGCTGACACAGCTACAGGAGCTTCGTAGTTCATTATTAATTTGTATTTTCTAGGTCACCTTTTTTATCTTATCGTAGCTATTGTAGTTAGCAGTAAGTCATTGTCATATTCCAGGGATTAATACTGCCGGTAGTCAAAGTGTCGTAGATCATAGTGAGATATTTACAGGTCAATGAGGCTTTCGACCATATCATATGATAACAAATGAACAGCCCCACCCACCACAGCAGAGGAGAGGCCAAACCACATTACAGAATGGTTTTTTAAGTGTGTTGAAATCAATTAGACAGATTTTAGGAAGAAAGCAACAAATAAACTTTGATTTAAAGTAAACAAAATGTAGGCCAGAGATAAAGATTTGTGCAGGAAAAGGTTTTAAGGTCAACTTTCAATACAAAGTGCTGCCCAAACATTTGAACATATAAATAATCTACTAAGTGCAAGTGTACACACATTAAATACACATTAAACACCAGGGAGGACAAAGTAGTGTAGAATATAATTTAATAAAATGTAGGTCATTATGATCTAATTTGGGTCACATACCAATTTTAATTCTCCATGTGATAAGAGTATGTGTAGCCTATGACATTTCATCAAGGTATACGAAATATTAAGGTATTTATGTAAGCGGTGAGTCCACTTCATTCCACAAGCTCTCTTGGCATTTTTAGTCTAATGAATAAACAAAATAAATTCACAAAATGTCAGGCAAGGAAATATTCTATACCTATTTTCCTTATTAAACTAAAAATTATTAGGGATGCACCGAATATTCGGTAACCGAATATATTCGGCCGAATATTGCAAAAAACCACACAATCGGTATTCGGTGGAATAAGTGAAAAGCAAGGCCGAATAATAGCGGCGTGTTTTGATAATGCAATCAAACAGCATGCGGTGACGGACGGAGTAAAATGTCGGCAGTGTGGCGATATTTTAGTCCGTCTGTCACCGCACTCGCATTTGCGACTAAAAATAGTTTTGTGCGGGCAAAATAAATCATTCAGCACGCTGTGTGAGTACAGATTTCAACCAGCAGCAGAAACGGAACAGTGAATCCCACCGGTTGTGGGTTGAACGGGGGTCACAGACACGGACAGGAATACGTATTCCTGTCAAATACGGTGGCGCATGATAACGGCTTACTGGCGACGGAGAAGTCCGGCTCCAGGTGAATAACTTGTTGTCATGACTGCCCAAAAGTACCTGAACAGCCGAGCCATGGCGGCACACAGTATGTGGCGTCTCAGAGGAGGAGCCATTCACATTTCTCTCTTTTATTCTTTCAGTGGCAGGTGACGGCCCACAAACCTCACCGCACTTTAGGGACTGTTCTTTACTTGTCAGGGGAGGAGGGTGGCTGGTTGAATTTTATTTCATTTATTTATTTTATTTTGATCCCCCCCTATGTTCATCGCTCATTGATGCTGTTTTTGAAGTAAGAATAAGTCAGTAAGTAATTTATTCCATTGAAATACCATTGATGTATTATAGAAAAGTGATTTATCTTTTTATAAATGACAAAAGGCACATCTGCCTCATTTTTGCTGTGGTATCATGATACTACTCAGAACCGTGATACTTTCACTGGTATTGTACCGTGGGTCCGAATTTTGGTACCGTGACAACACTAATCTGGAGGGGGTTCATCTGCAAAAACTAATGAAAAACTAACAAACAGCATTCGGTATTCGGTACTCGGTATTCAGCCAAGCATTTAGTATTATTCGGCTTCGGCCACGAATTTTCATTTCGGTGCATCCCTAAAAGATATAATTGTATACCTCCTGAAATTAAGTTTTTCTCTCTCAACGAACTAAGACTAACTAAAAAAAATTTCATTCAAACTTGACAGAAACAAACAAAATCTGAATTACCAGCTCTGGTTTGTTCAAAATTAGCTTTTAACACCCAGTGTCAGATGTGAAAATATGTTGTTTTCCACTGGTGTCTCTTTCTGCTTTTGCACACAGTGTGGTTTTGCCAAGTAGGACATGTTCCAAGATCAACATCCCAAATGCTTTCCATGACAAACATTGCCATCAACCCATCACAGCCCTGTGACATCATCAGTGGGCTGCTCAAAATTACTATGTGCTTCTTCAGAGCTACGCTAGTTTTCCAAATTAAAATTTATACAATTGAACAAAATCCTTAGGAACTCTGAACCAAACCCTAACATGCTACTGCAGGGCTAGTGAGTTAGCCTGCAAACTTAGTAGGCTATGCTAACAAATAAGCTCGCCAATAGGCTAAGGTATTGTTCATTAACATTAAGAGTAAGGATAATGTCATTTTGCAGTTGCAAAGACCTGTGATGGATACGTCTTCCCTCCTTTTTAATAGCCTATTCCAAACTATTTTTTTTTGCAAGATTGCAGTACTCGTATTGATCCAGACTCATTACTGCCAACTTGACCCTGGATAATTTGCTTGTTGATCCAGAACCTTCATCTTTATCCTGTATAATTTGTTTGATCCAGGGACATAATTGCCATGTTGTTCCTGGATAGGATTGTATATTGATCCAGGACCATCACTGCTATGTTGATGTTGACATTAACAGATTATTCAGAATCAGCATGAAGCTAGCTCGCTAAAATCCTCATCCAAGTTTACTCATTAGCATAGCCTACCTAGTTAGCAGGCTAACTCCCTAACCCTGCAGTAGCTTACAGTGTTTATGTTCAA
Source organism: Epinephelus lanceolatus (assembly GCF_041903045.1). Classification (NCBI taxonomy): domain Eukaryota; kingdom Metazoa; phylum Chordata; class Actinopteri; order Perciformes; family Serranidae; genus Epinephelus; species Epinephelus lanceolatus. The sequence continues at coordinate 33,741,796 of NC_135754.1, read as the reverse complement.
TGTTACTGAGGATTTTGTTCAAATGTACTACAATTTGGAAAGCTAGCACAAAGGAATTTTTTAGCACACTGGTGATGTCACAGGGCTATGATTGGTTGATTGCAATGTTGTGCTGTGCACTACATCAACACAAAATGTGTGGCTTAGCGTGTGACGTAAACAGTGATGTGGGAGGGAATCTGACTGTGATTGGCCTCTTCGTTTGCGAGGGCAAGGAGGGCGCACAATTCCTTGTCTTCCCAGTTGCTCATCTTTACAGTGTCTGTCAGGTTTGCATTTCCCTCTTGCTACTAGCTGCTCACTAATTCCTGCTATCAGCTGTTTCCTGTTCGTCCACCACCAGTGGGTCGCACGTGCGGCGTCATCAACAGCCCCTCCCACAAGTCTTCAACAGCCCCTCCTGTTGCGGAAGGGCGCCTCGGTCTGTTTAAACTAAAAGGGTTCGGCCAATATGTCTACCCTAAGAGGCGGAAAATTGGGCACCTCGGATCAACTCGCCAATCCGCCTCTGTGAGTCCAAACGCTCGCAGCTGGCCGGCAAAACGGCCCAACATTCACGGAAAATCTGGCAGTGTAAAAGGGGCTATAGACAGAGAAGCATCTGTATTTCCAACAGTATTGAAAATCATAACGTCTGGATTTCTACATTCCCTGGTATACTGTAATTCTGTGATAGTGTCCAAGCAAATACAGAATATTATAGCATTGTATATTTTTATATTTCAGCCCTTGCAGTGTCAGAGTTCATTCCCATACCTCTTTGAAACAAAAATTCACTTTTAAATGTACTTTTCTGTCTCACGCAGGTGGATTTTAGGACCACCATATTATAACCTTACACTTTACACAATGAAAAGCTGAAATCTAAGTTCAAAAGTCTGAGAGATTAGATATGATTGTTGGAATGGTATCTGTAGACATCAAGTTATAAAAGTTGGTGTTTTAAAGGTCACATTTTTAAGCAAAACAGCGCCTTGTTACACTAATTATTCACAAAACAAGTTTTAAATGATAAATTGACACTGCAGTGAGAATGTAGCAGGAGGGACACTGTGTGAGAGCAGCAGTGGAGTCCCATATAGACATGGTTTACAGTGAGGCAGACCAGCTCAGTAATATGCCGTCCTGACTGCTCCCTGCAGATTACTGTCTCTTATCTGTGTGAGGTCTGTATCGGCTATGATTTCCCCTCTTCCTGTTGTGTTGTTAGTGGGTGTCAGGGGAAACTTTTGGCACCGCTTGTTAATGGAAACACATATTGATGAACTCCAACTGTGTCTGGTCAAACGCTGACTTGGAGGGGTGACCAGTCTGAGAGGACATGTCTGTCTCTGGTCTGGTCAGGGTTTGCACATGTGGTTCTGTTTTCATAGTGCTGTGTGTTTATTTATATTTAAACCTGCATTATTTTTATTTTGGCCATTTGGGGCACAAGTGATGATCGATCTGCAAGTCATGATTGATTAGAATATAAAGAAGGTATGAAGTATAGGGCTGGTTGCACTCAGAGGACATATCTGTACCTGTAATTTCGTCCTGTCGTCCCACAGGGTGAAAAACATGCTGCTTAAATCCAACTGTGTCTTGGAGGCCTTTGGGAACGCCAAGACAAACCGCAACGACAACTCCAGCCGCTTTGGCAAATACATGGACATCAACTTTGACTTCAAGGGAGATCCCATCGGAGGCCACATCAATAACTACCTGCTGGAAAAGGTAAAGGCGCGTCTGCTAACGAAGGGTCGTCGTACCTATTACCTGGTCATAGTGAAGTCAAGAATGTTGTTAACTCTGCTGTTCCACTTTTGTTGTCCACAGTCCAGGGTGATTTTCCAACAGGAAGGAGAGAGGAGCTTTCATTCATTCTACCAGGTAAATGTGTGTGTGCACCTGTGTGTTTGCATGTGAAGAGAGAGTATGTATGTGTGTGCATGCAGTCATTCATTGTGTCTGTTAAACATGTGAAAGACTGGCTTCTCTGGCAGGAATATGAATCCATGCAGCATCAAAAGGCCTTTTGTTCCTACATGTAGGAGTTTAGGGAGTTGAGAATGAGGCCACAGTTTGTATTGGACGTGAAGATGCATTAGATTCAAACACGATGAGCATGCTAATAACTCAAGCTGTGGTGTGTACATTAATTTAAGATGTTAGAAGTTACATTTGGTGGTAGTTTGACTTATATAATGTCTTTGTATTGATGCAAAACACAAAGGTACTGTATGACGTGTGTGTATTTTTGTTCCTCCACTAGCTGCTTAGAGGAGGTCCAGATTCCCTCTTACGCTCTCTTCACATCCAGAAGGATCCGACGGCCTACAACTACATCAAAGTTGGAGGCCAAATTAAGGTGGTTCTTTCAATTCATTTTACATGCAAACAGAGGTAGCAGAGATAAATACAATCAAACGCACGATTGTTTCCTCACCACACTTGCCCCACACCAGGGTACGAGTGTGAGGTATTGCCTCTAGAGAAGGTATTTCCGTTATCGTCATCTCTGTGTTACTGTACAGAGGAGTGTTTTCTATGTGGACCTCTGCTGTGGGCCGTCGTCTTTGCACAGGCTTAATGAGTAGGAACAAAACCACTTGACAGCAGCAAACAGCCTGATGTCATGGAACACAACGCAACCAAACAGCTGAGGTGGCGGTTTGTACACTGTGTGCCTCAGCGGCTCCTATTTTTATAACGAAACATCACAGTTCAGCAGCAGTTTGTAATTTAATTAACTGTGGGAATTTGATATCCCTGCTGCATTAATTGGGAGAGAAAGGGAAAGGCTGTGACTGCGGGACAAAACACACGAGAACTGTCGTTTATCCACATTTATATTTGTCTCAGCAGGAAAAATCAACCAATGGTCCAATGCAATTAACTTTAGCAATGTTTACTTTCACTGATTTGTTGTCGTCCTTCTCCAACATCTCTCCTTTCTTTCCTTCTAGTCTTCCATCAATGATGGAGCTGATTTCAAAGCCGTAGCCGATGCCATGAAAGTGATCGGTTTCACAGGGGATGAGATTCAGACTGTTTACAAGATCGTGGCCACCATCCTACATCTGGTAATACCCGATAATATCAAAATCCCTGCTTGTTTACTTGTGCCAGCTGTGTCCCAGTTTGGGAGATACTGTGTATAGACTGTAGGCAGTGAGCACCATATTGGCAAAGTGGACCAGTGTCCTTGCCAAGATAGAGAGTGTGAGGATTAGAAAATGCACCTGTGTGTACTTTGTTGTTTCTTTTTACCACTGAGTGCTGAGTCCAATGTAAAAGCAGCAGCAGAATGTTTTGTAACTGTTTATTTGACAGGTCTATAGTTTCCTGATAATTTCCAGGCAAGTTTCATGTGAAGAATTGTGTAGACTGGTACCAGTTACAGGGAAAACAGAGACTAAGTTCCAACACAGTACCATCTCTGCCAGGTGTAAGGGTTGGGTGCTCATCTTGCAAACTACTGGACCAATCAGCCTTATGTGTGTGTGCATAATTATGACTGTATGCTCAAGCACCTTTGAGGGTTGCGGTGATTCACAATCCCTGCTTTATTGACAGTATTATACCGTCATTGGCTGCTGACTCCTCGCTCCTCTCAACCAGCCACAAGGCCACAAGTCCTCAACAACATCACATAGTAAAAGTATAGAGAAAAAGGCATTTAAAGTCTGTGTAAAGCAGCAAAAAATGAAACTTTTCTATGGATGTCAGTTTCTGAGCCACGGCCTTCGTCATGGCTCAGAAACTGACATCCATAGAAAAGTTTGGTCTCATTTTGAACCGGAGACCACAACTTTTGCGTGGGAAGTGGCGTACGCCTCATTCAGGCCTCATTTTGTGCATGCGCAATGTTTATAAATGAGACCCCTGCACTTTCCTGAGTACACTTTTCAAGTTTTAGTTAGTACTGTCATGTTTGTAAGATAATGTTGATTTTTAGAGGATATTCTTTGAAATAAGTGCTCTGATTAAACCGAGGTCAACATTCAGCCGGAAGTATGTTTATTTGCTTTCTTGCCAAAAGTTAGATGAGACGTTCAATATCACTCTCATTTTAGTGCCCTAATTATAAAGCTAGAGCTAGCAGTTGATTATCCTATGCTGTGTCTCAAAACACATACTTCCCGTAGTACACTTCCATGTAGTATACTATGTGCACTATGTACTTATTGGCGTAGTGCGTGAATTTTGACAGGGTAGTGTTATCTCAAACCAAACAAGGCCGTTGTGCACTCACCGGAAATGACGACCGCAAATTAGCTAGTTAGCAAACTAGCATTAGCATTTGCGTTATTGTTCACAGTACCAAATCATTACAGACTGCTAAATTAACCCAATAAACATACTGCTGGCTTATATCTATATCTATATAACAGTATAGTGGTGCTTCGTGCAAAAAACACATGTATTTGTAAAATGTAGCAACATTCACGGTCGCACAGTCCTTGGCCGCCATTTCCAGTTTGAAAAGTGGTCCCTCCCCTTCCGCTACATAGCCAAGATGGCGACCATTGAGGGCGAGAAGTGTCCATAGTTCCACACTCAACTTCTTGACCGTTTTGAGTGCACCATCCGGGTACTCATAGTGCACTGCATTTTTCCATACTTCTCAGTGTGAATGCACATGTAAGTACAGAAGTACACGATTTGAGACAGCATTAGTCATCAGGACAGAAAACAGGAGGAGATGGTTAGTCTGGCTCCAAATTTGAATTAACACATTATATCTTGTTTATTTGTTAAGAGTTTTAAAAATTGTGGTCTTTCTGGGAGTTATGAGCTGGAAGTACCAGTAGCCAGTCAAGCCTTCAGTCTCAATGCTAAGATAAGCTACTGCTTCTAGCTGTAGCCTCATATGAAGTGCACAGACACAGGATTGGTCTCATTTTTCTCATCAAACTCTTGGCAAGAAAGCGACTAAGCCCATTTCCCACATTGTTGAACTGTGCCTTGAACCAAATTGTTATGCACTGCAGAATAATCCGTTCTCTCTGGCTCCTCTTTCAGGGCAACATGACATTCGGGGTGGACGGTGACGTGACCTTGATAGAGAACACAAAGCTGGTGTCTGTGATCAGGGATCTGCTTTCCACCAAAGAAGAAAACGTGGAGAAGGCGCTGCTCTACCGCACCGTGGCCACGGGTCGAGACGTCATAGAAAAGCAGCACACGGCACAAGAGGCCAGCTACGGACGGGACGCTCTCGCCAAGGTTATTGTTGGGAGGGTAGAAAATTACAAGTTGCTGGTCGTCTGTCAGGCGGAGCACTTTCACATAAAAAAGAAAAAGAAACAAAACAACATTGGCCAGCTGGAGCCTGGAGGGTTGTGACATTTCCCTTAGTGCATGGCGATATTTTTACCACAATTCACACTGATTCACACAAGCATGAGTCACAATGTTATGACACCAGACAGAGGCTGGAGACTGTGGAGGAAGCAATGTATGTAGGCAGTTTCTAAACCAGCACCGTGGGCTGTGAACAAAAGTCTGACTCACTGACATTATGACATTTCACTTTCAGCGGCCCATCTGTGCCAGACTGCTCTGTGCCCTTGAGCAACGCACTTGCTCACCAGCTAGCACCCAATTAGCCGACTACTCACTGTGAATGCATTGTCGTCCTCAGGCCATGTACGAGCGCCTGTTCTGCTGGATTGTGGGACGAATCAATGACATCATCGAGGTGAAGAACTACGATGCCAGAGTCCACGGGAAGAACACCGTCATCGGGGTGCTGGACATCTACGGTTTTGAGATTTTCCAAAACAACAGGTTCGGATGAGACAGAACATTCCACCAACACAAGAAGCATCAACACAGATTTTACATCTGTGTCCATATTTAACATTTGATTGTATTGCTTGTACCTGGGCGGTATCTATTTTTTATACCTTTATACCTTCCTGACATTTCACAGAGATATACAGTATATGACGGTATTAGAGTGGGAAAAACAAACAAATGTAAAAGCTGAGCTACTGGTGACAGAACTCATTGAAACACCTATGTCGTTGTTTAGTCTACAACGTTTCCACAATGCAGTTAGCCTTGTTAGTCTTGCTGGATTTAAATACTAATGGTCCATAGAATAATGAATAGTTAAGAAATGAGCCCTCTTCTTGCTGGAGGACCCAATGACACTTGTTGCCAAGACAGATACCGACACATCAGTGGGCAGAAAAGAGATGATGTGTTGAATAAACTTGTGGCTAAACAACTGTTTTGTAGTTGGAAGAGGTCATCTCAAGATAAAGTTATGCCTGACAGGCATGTCCCCATCAGCCGATACCAAGTCCCGATTGGATACTTCTGTTTTCCTAGATAATACAAGTTGTCTGAATCAAATGTTTATGCTTGACAATTGAAAATCTATGCAGTGCATTAAAATCTTGCATCCAAGCTGTATTTTCTACAAAATAAGTAAATAGGTCTAAAATAATAAACCCTCCCTTTAATCTTTGTGGCCTTGTCACTGTCTTGAGGGAATGTCTCTGTCCCTTGAAGAGAGTATCCTCGAGTGTTGCTTCCGTGCAGCCTTTGCCTGATTTACCTGACTGAATGGTTTTTCACTCAGTGTTTATTTTCATCATCTGCACATCTGTATCTTTTATGCAGATTAAGCTACATTATTATAAAACTCTTAAGGCCCGAACATACTCGGGCGTACTATAAGCGGAGCGGACTCCGCGAGGAATGTCCGCAGTCATTCAGGCTTTCATAGTCGAGCGCACTTCCGCGTTGTAGTTTCCTGTAAAAATGTCCGTGAAAAATCCCTGCGATGTGAAAAATAAATGTCGAGCAGTCACTGGTGCGCGGAGCGGAGTCCACGCGGTCGTAAAATCTGAGCTTTGCGTGCACAGGGCTTGCGAACGTCTGCTTTGAGTCCGCGCGGACCTCCGCAGAGTCCGCTCCATGTACGTTCCGCCCGAGTATGTTTGGACCTTTATGTGTTTTTTGCTCCAGGAACTTTTGTTGCACTTTGCAGTGGCGTGGGGAGAGTGGTCGTTGTTGGCTCTGCACTGCTGTCTATCTCTACTCCAGCTGCGGATAAAGACTTTCACACTTAGCTGAAATAAAACCAGTGCTCACAATTTTGGTTGAAAACATAAACAGTCTCATATTGCATTTTGACTGTAGGTTATGGCACGTTGTGTTGAGGGCCTTAGTGGAGGCGAAAAGAAGAGTGGAGAGTTGGAGACGGCTGCACTCTGCATGTCTCTGCATGACAGCTTCATGACTTAAAACACTTGTGTGACAGCTGACATTAAACAAAGAATCAGATCCTCTATATAGCTCTATATACCCAATGCCAATCAGTTAAAAAATGCCTTGATCAGCCCCGATCCAGATCTTTGAGATTGGATCGAGACATCCCTAGTGACAATAGAGTGCTGAAGTCACACCCCTTCCGGTTAAGCTCATGGGACCTTAGATTGGAAAAAATATGAATAGCAGTGAATGAGGAGAGCAATATTATCTTTTGGTCCTATTTGAGTTGTGACATGAAATCCAAATATGTCGTTAATGAATTTAAAACATAAATTTTACGGTCAAGAAAGTCATACTTTGTGATAAAACTGTTGAGATATAAGCTTTTGAAAAAAACATAATTAGAAAAACTACACAGGAGGTGGTCGCGTATGTGACGTCATAGCTTTCGCTCGCTTCCTGCAGCTTGGCCTCCCCGCTGAAATTCCACTGTTTTATAATTAATGGATTTATGATTGAGGATGTCTGTGCCAGGTTGCAGTCACTCCAGCGAAGCGAGCGAAAGCTATGACGTCACATACGCGACCGCCTCCTGTGTAGTTTTTCTAATTACGTTTTTTTCAAAAGCTTATATCTCAACAGTTTTACCACGAAGTATGACTTTCTTGACCTTAAAATTTATGTTTTAAATTCATAAATAACATATTTAGATTTCATGTTGCAACTCAAACGGGAACAAACGCTAATATTGCTCTCCCCATTCACTGCCATTCATATTTTTTCCGATCTAAGGTCCCATGAGCTCTACCGGAAGGGGCGTGACTTCGGCACTCTATACTCCTAAACAAGGGCAAAAGCTTGTTTTTTTTTTTACCAGTCCTGTAACATTGCCCTCACCAGTTGCAATCAATTGCAGTCACCATCGTTCTCAGCTCAGCTGCCTGTTCCACCAGTAGAGACTGACCTCTGGTGGTGTGTGCTGGGCACTATATCACCTCAACACACCGTCTCTGTATCAGTTTAATAAAAAAGGGGAGTCATCTGTATTTTTGACAGTATTGAACATCATGAATTTGGGATTTCCAATTACCTTGGTATACTGGAATACCTTGATACCACCCATGCCTGACTGTAACACACAGCAAGCATTACACCTCACTGTATAGACTTAGTACTATATGTGGTTGCATCTATAACAAAAGATTAACATAACATTCACTCTCCTGTGTCTCTGAAGCTTTGAACAGTTCTGCATCAACTACTGTAATGAAAAGCTGCAGCAGCTGTTCATCCAACTGGTGCTGAAGCAGGAGCAGGAAGAGTATCAGCGAGAAGGCATCCCCTGGAAACATGTAAGGAGGACATTTTGTTTTTTGCTTTGTTTGTGGTTAGGGTTGTTTCTAGTTGCAGTTTCGAATATGAACGGTCCAGCTCGGGTTGAACAAGTTATATACGTCTGGTGTATGAAATGTGACACTTTTATAAACTATAATGAAGTTGTCACATCTTTCGCCACATGCAGACACCAGCTCAATCCTCCTTCCTCTCCTTGAAGTCCTCATACTCGTACAACTAAAGTTACATTCGAGTAAATTACCATCAGCAGAACATTACCAGAGAAAAGACTGGTCTCTGTTTGCAACTTCATGGTATTGAATTGTGATGTTTAACAACAGCTCCAGTCTGTGTTCCTTTTGCCCCCATCTGGGAAACACATTCAGTGTGTATAGGCCATTACTTGTGACGTGTAATCAATCAGATAGTGCTGTGGGCGAGACACTGAGAGAGGCAACAGAGTGATGACTGCAGACAGAGAGAGGCGGCTGCATCACAGCCAGAGTAGCACATTTTTCAATTAATTTATTTCATCTGTTACTGGACTTTAAATAGTAAAAAAAAAAAAAAAAAATATTTGGCAGTCAGTGTTGGTATTGTAGCAGGCCGCCACAAATATATCAATGTATAGAAAACACTGGGCTAATTATTCAATGCATCGTGATTGTCTCTCAGATTCACGAAGATTTCAGGAATTGCTTTTAATACTTTTCTCATTTTCTCTTGTACAAACAGATAGCCTGCTGTCATCTTAGCACTGTTTGTATCCTCTGTGTCCTGTGTTCTTAGATTGATTACTTCAATAACCAGATCATTGTGGATTTGGTGGAGCAGCAGCATAAGGGCATCTTCTCTGTGCTGGACGAAGCCTGTATGAACGTGGGCAAAGTCACGGATGAGGTTTTCCTCCAAGGACTCAATGGCAAGCTGGCCAAACACGCCCACTACACGAGCCGCAAGGTAGGAAACACTAAAGATATGACTTATTATTAATTTACATCAACTAATAGAAAGTACGTGACTTTAGTTCTGCAGTTTCTGCCTCTGTAGCTGAAGTCGAAGATTCAAATGCTGCCCAACTTTCTCGCCATATCTAAGGGTTTTTCAGTCTGGTCTGTGATCAGTATCACACATCATACTCTCAAAGTAACATGCTATGGTAAGTCCATTACTTTTGGGGGGTAGCTAGACATATAACTAATTACTTTTACAAGTAAATTATGCAATTACAGCAACCAAAACTTAAATGGTCTTGTTGCTCGTAACTTTTCTTTTGATCATAGCCGACAAAAGCACCAGGTTATGATCTAACGTCACCTGTAGTGATGTGCTTACTAACTATCTATCTTGTGTGTGTTTGAGAGAGACTAGGGATGCACGATAATATTGGCACGTCATCGGTATCAGCCAATATTGGCTTTAAAATGAAATTTTGGAATCGGCCAACATGTTGATTTCTGCACAGAAAAAAAGAGACGACTTGGTGCTGTGTATAATCAAACACAGATCAAAACCTTGTGTCAGGTGCTCACGGAGAATGGGAAACAACAGGATCCACAGGAGGGCCGTTCAGGCACTCCATAAATATACAAAACAAGGAAGGAAGTATTGAAAAGCCTTTATTGTAGTCGCTAAATCTTTAGAAGAGCCAACATGCTTCATCCGCTGCAGGTCTTCGTCATCTGTTTTTACAGAAAATTTCAGTAAGTTCAGTAAGCAAGTAAAACAACACCCTCAGAAAGCAAAAGGCTATGAATTATTATTTTCCTGAGGGAAACAGTCTTTATAAATACATATAAATCAGACAATTACATAACAGTGCTGCACAATGCAAACACAAATACATGGTCTTACACCAGGGTGTTACATAAGTAGGCCTACATAAATGAAAATACATATAAAAATAGATATAAACCAGGGTACAAGCATACAAGTAAACAAGGTAGAGTCAGAGGATTTGGGGACTAAAGTTGCTTAATTTCCCATTATATGTGGATGAATAGAAATCGATATCATGCATCCCTAAGAGAGACAAATAAGGAGACAGGAAAGAGGAAGGGGAAGAGAAGGTGCTAGGTGTACTTTGGCGCAGAATGTCTCTGTTAAACACAGTTTACGCAACGCCAGTTGACCAGTGCATCAGTAGTCTTACAGCGCTGCCATAGATGGCGTGAATCATTCCATCAGTCAGTCAATCAGCTTTAGACCATCACTGCACACAGTGGCCAACAGTTCAGGTATGTTTGCATTCCTGGAAACATGGATATTATTTTTCCCTCCTTGAGATCAAGGACACATTAGGCCTTTAGTTTTTTTTTTTAAGATATTTTTTGGGCATTTTGCCTTTAATGGACAGGACAGGTTAGTGTGAAGGGGGGAGAGAGAGAGAGGGGATGACATGCAGCAAAGGGTCACAGGCTGGATTGAACCCGGGCCGCTGCAGCAACAGCCTTGTACATGGGGCGCCTGCTTTACCCACTAATCCACCGACGCCCCAAATTAGGCCTTTAGTCGTGAGCTACAGTCTATGTACAGGATTTGAATTACTGCAAAGGTTAAAGGATAAACCTCTGTGTGATTATGTTTTTGTAAAAAGGTCAAACTTTTATCACTTAAACCCTTTGAAACTTCACTTTGCTTATGCTGCTTTCAGACACCTCTTACAAGTATTTGAACCTTTGAACCCTGAGCAAAGTGGTGTGATTTTCAAAAACATGGGGAAAAAAGGCAGTGAATAGGTTGGTAAGAAGTGTCCCACAAATTGCAAAAAAAATTACAGATTTAGAAAATTATTTTTTAAAAATAAGGAAAAAGGTAGAGAAAAACTGTATTATTATTATTATTATTACTACAATTTAAAATTCTGCCACAGAATTATTATAATTAGGCACTCTTTCCAGGTCTTTTGTTTGTTTGGTTTTTTTTTACTAATTTTCTTGTTTTTATTTTTCTGTTTTTACCAATTTCTCACTAATTTTTGGGGTCATTTCTTGCTTAAATCAAGCCAATCTGCTCAGTTTTCAAAGTGTTAATTTAATCAGGCCTGTCATAATAAGAAATTTCTGTCAAATGTCTGAGCAACAATTATGTCATTATTAGTAAATGAGCGTATCAAACACTGAATTGTGTTGCTTGATTTGAAAGCCTGTCGAGGCTCCATTGAAAAGAACGATCTAAATATATTTTATTTTATTGTTCCACTACTTTCTTTTCATCATAGTGATAAACGGTACAATCATCATACACAGCAACACTGAAATAATATACTGTGCATCACAGGAGAATTGAAGCAACGCAAACATTACTTTCCACAGTAACTAATTACTTTTAAATGCAGTAATTGGTAAAGTTATTTAATTCCTTTTTTAGATGAGTAACTTTACTAATTACTGCTTTACAGTAACTTGCACACCACTGCTGGAGACAGACAAATTCAGTCAACATCAGTGTCTAAATTAGAGCTGCAACAATTAGTCGATTAGTTCAGTTATAGAAAATTAATCAGCAACTATTTTGATACTTATTAAAGTCATTTATCAAACAAAAATATCAATAATTTTATGTCTGTCCTTGTCTAAACAGAAAATGAGCTTAATATTTTTGGGTTTTGGACTGTTGGCATTTGGCATTCAGTTTTCTGACACATTGAGAACATGTTATTAATGAGTCAATCTAAAAACAATCATTTTATTAATCTACAAAGGAAAAATAATTTGTTGCAGAGCTTATCTCAATTCTAAACACATCAAAATTAAACTAATTCTGGATTTTACAGTTGATTTTATCTCATATTCCTGGCCTAATTCACAAATATAATTAAAAAATCAAAACAATAAAATGACCAATAAAGCTTGATGTAAACATGAGGCAGTACATCAGATTGTGGTGGTGCAGCGTGTAGCTGTAGTAACTTGAGAACAGCAGAGGGCAGATTACACCGTGCAGTAAGTAACCATGAGCGCCTGAACATGATCCTGTTAGTTTTATTAATCAGGAAGGCTTCCAGTCTAATTCACTCTAATGGTGCGTACGCTCAGACACAACATAAGCCAATTTACTCTGCTGACATCCTCCGCTCCTGTTTGGGATCAGATGACTTAGAGAAGGTGAAAGTCCTTTGTTATGGCTGATCTGGGGTCCGTGTATCTCAGTCCTTCTGCAGATGTTGAACATGGGGACAGCTGATAAGTAGACTCCAAAACACAGTGTGTTTTTATTTTAAAGGACTGCAGTTTTCTGTGTGGGCACAAGGGGGCATCAGCTGTCAGAGAGAAGGAGCCGTCTGAGTCTGACTCGACACTTTGCACAAGTGATGTCACTGCCAGCCAATGGGAGTGTGTGGAGCTGGTGCTCTGCTGTGTTTGTAGTGGGTGTTGGAGGGAGAAGGGGGCAGGGTGGGAGGGAGGAAGGTGAAAGGGAACATATTTACAAATTTATGAGGAGAACACAGCAGAGAACTGGGACGAAGAGAGGGAGTGAGGTGGTGATGCAGTGGAAATGAATGATGACGACTGGTAGGAAAACATCTGCATACTGTACATGTCTGGCCAGTGTACTGTAGATCAACAGGCCATGGAGTGAAGCTCAGAGAGCATGCTCAGAGGCTTCCTGGAAACGGCATGTTCCTGTGGGATGCAGAGAAAGAATATCGAGCCAACGTGTTAAAGGTCAAGATGAAAAAAAAATCACAATGAGAAGGAAACTGTGAATAAAGCCTGGTTGAGTCAAGATGAGGTAAAGATTGTACTGTGCTGCAGGGTGTATTGATCCGTGACGTATCCTTTCACTCCTATCATCTTGGCGTCGATGTGTTCCCTGCTGTCGCCCCTCTGCTGCTCTCTCACCTGCTCCTCTGGAGTTTCAAAGACTTAAGAGTGGAAGGGTTACAGTTATCCAGCTGTTACTTCCTGGAACCAATATTGGTACAAATCAATATTAGCCAGGGATTCTTTTTTCTTTTCCGGTACCGTCTGGAGTCCTGTTGCCAGGCAACATTAACATAATGGAGTTTTTGTCAGGAAGTAGTGTGAGCTGTTGGGGGGGGGATCTCCAGGGTGTTTTTGGGAGGAACAGACAGTGTGTTTTACCATTTAAATTAACAGTCATGGAAGTTAATTTGTCTTCAGAGACGAGGCGTCACTTTAACTGTTAATGTTGTCATTGTGTCATGAAATGAATCTGTGTTTGACAAACAGAAAGATGATGTATCAGAGGACCATTTATTATTTTCAAGCACCAAATAAACATTTGTACATGGTTTACAGCACTTAAATGTGGCTGCTTGCAGATATAAGGACATTTTAAAGTGTTTATTAATGCACAGTAGTAATAGTGCCAGGGCAACTCTCTCTTTTTAAGTTGTTGTCAAATACATTAATAAATATCTGCGTGGAACTACACTATAGTCTGTTATAAACCATTTATTATATGTATATACACTGCTCATAAATGCTAAATGGAGCAAGTTAAAGAAAAGTGTTTTTATATATATACTTGTTATGTATTTACTTATTCTTATTAACTACAGACAATGAAAGATACATGGTAATACAGGAGAGTGTAGGAATACAGGAATCCAGTCCAAACTGTTGAATCTTCCACGTGACATATTATGTCGAAGTCCTCTTCTGTAAAACAAAAAACACCTGTCTTTAAAGGAACAGTGTCAATGTTAGAAAAAGAAAAAGCACACAGTGTGTTATCTGTAATTATCAACTTGAATGAAAATTGGTACTGGTCTTTTTTAGGGTTGGGTCGGTTCTCGGTAATACCAGTTCGGTTCGGTACTCCATCTTGGACCGTTTTTTTTTTTTTTTTTTTTTTAAGACCAACTGGACCGCATACGTCATTTTACAGCCTGTGTCTGCCTCTCCGCCAAGCGCACAGCGAGCAGGAGAGAGGGGTGGGGGTGGGAACTAACAGCAGGGCCACACTGCCTGCAAAGCACGGCGCACCGAAATTCTCGCACGAGCCGGAGCACTTCCGTTCACATCAGACGCGCATTTTTCCACGCCGGTCGAAGAAATCAAAGAATGCGCCAATATGACAACACTTTAGCTTTGAGCCAGACGAAGGAGGCAACCCTTGTTTGCACTGATTGAGTAAGATAAACCCGCAAATTTATTTGTAAGGAATAAAAGAAACAATGTGTTACTGTCACTCTGTTGTCCTAGGGTTGTTTTTTATTTTAAATGAGTCAATTGCGCCCCCAAGTGGAGAAAATCTGGTATTACCGACTTGATGCGGTTTTTCACAAAAACCTGACCGTTTTTTTTTTTTTTTTTTTTTTTCTCATACCGACCCAACCCTAGTCTTTTTTACAGATTGTCCTTCCTGTGTGTAGAAGGTCCAGTGTGTGAAATTTTGGGGGATTTAGTGGCATCGACTGGTGAGATTTCAACCAGGTGAAACTTCTCCCGGTTAGAATTCCTTCAGTGTTTATTGCTCGGGAAGTTTTCACCAGGGGCCAAACTATCCGCAGAGGTCTTTTTCTCTCCAAAACAAAAGACCAGGTGATTTAAAACAGGTAGAAATACTGAATAAAACAGTGTCATGCTACAAATCAGTGTTTTTCCAAAGCTGTTTGGTGTGTCAGCGACAAGCAGCTAGCCCAGTACCTGCTAATTTGAGTTCACCTGTTTTCTCTGATAACTTCTGATCCAGATGTTCAGGAGGTTTTTATCAGGAGCTGAATTATCTGCAAAGGTCTCTTCCTCTCCAGAACAACAGACCCAGTGATTTAAACCAGTGAGAAACTCTTAATGAAGCAGATTCCCATTAAAAAATCAGTGCTTTTTCAATGCTGCTCATCGTGGAGAAGTTGCTAACTATGGGGCCAACATGAAAATGCAAATTGCCCTTTTAAAAGCTCATATTTGGTTTGTCCATTCTGGGCTACTGTAGAAACATGGCAGACTCCGTGGACACAGACCTGCTCCCTATGTAGATATAAACCGCTCATTCTAATGTAACGAATACACGTTTCTTATTTTCAGGTGATTATACACTTAAGAAAACATTATTTTATATTCCATTTCTGCAAATATATCCCCCGAACCCCTAACCCTTTAATGTCCTGATAGTAGAGACTGAACACACCCATAACTGACTGAAATGAGGTGATGCTCAGTAGAGATCAGATATTGTTGTTTGTGTTAAGTCATTGTAAAGTAAAGTGTGTGGACAGACACCTTGTTTGCACAGGTGGATGTAAAGAATCTCCTTCAAGTGTGTGAAGAGATTTACCTTTGTTTTAAATCATATATATGGCTTGTGTTGGTTTCCTATTCATGCTCCTCTCAGGTGTAGAGTCTTATTTTATATCCTGCCATTGCATTCTGACATGGTGTAGGGGAGTAGAGCCTTGACATCTCTGAATTACATTCAGCCGAAGAAAAAGGAGAAAGAACTACTCTCTCTGTATATTATCGTGACCCAAAATAGACATCCTAACCCACACTCATGATGCAAATTAGCTCTTGGGAAAGTTCTGAAAATTTCAAGGCACCGAGGGTACAAAGTGTACGCGAGCTCTGTAGACTTTAAACACCCACCGTGGCTCTCCAGCCTCATAGCTCACATCTCTTTGAGTCTGTCTGCCAGGATACAAGTGTGAAGGCTGGAAAAAAAAGATGAAGTGAGAGGGAGAGAGGAAGAGAGGTGCACAGGGAGAGACTGGGAATTAAATGTGAGAGGAAGTGAGATATGCGCATCAAGGGAGAGAAAAGGGTTGACGCATGTAGAAAGAGAGTTTGAAAAAGAAGGCGAGACGTATCATAAATGATGACTGATGTAGCACCTGCATTACTGGTATATTTAAGGCTTTAATAATCTTTTTTTTTGTATATAAGCAATGGCTCAAATGACTGCGTGTAGCGACAGAACCACAGCTCCCCTCGTTCCATCGTTTTCAACTTTTGCAGCTCATTGTTTTGGTTTTCTGCTCCACAAACTTCACTCTCATCAGCCTCATTTCCAGCAGCAGCAGGCAGCTGTTTGCAGTGAAAATGCTCCAATAAACCCACTGTGAACTTTCTGCCCAGCACCACATGGCAGACAGAAAGAGACTGAAACTAGCTGGTGAGCACAGAGAAGCCTGTAGCACATAAAAAGACATATTTTTCTCAGGAGTTGGTGGAGACAAAAACAGCTAAAAGGAATATGTAATATTACATTCATCAGTTGGCCAGTCACACCACTCCAAATAAAAGCCAATGCAGCTCCGTGTTTACTGGATGTGTGAAATAAGCTTATCTGCTAACACGTTCAGCATAACAACTTTAAAGTGATAATATGTCAGATATTTACAGCTTGTCCCGCAGCTTCCAACTGGCCAAATAAAACTCATTTAATGCAGCTTTAATAAAAAGACCTTTTTTAGTACAATATTTTTCAGTTCTTCAGCCATACAACAGCATCGACTGCTACACAACGACAGCAATTCGAGAGTCTAGAAGAACCCCACAATTAAGTTTTTTCATCCCAAATTAACTTAGCGTAGTGTCAAACTGGAAGTAGCTGGCTCAGCCATCGGAAGTCAGTCACTCGGCCATGCTGTGGAGGATCCACATAATTTTTTACCCAAGGCGTCAAACTTTTTCAGCTTCCTGTGCACCTGAGCAACTTTCACAGGAAGTAACGGAGCACCGTCCCCAACTCTATATCTAGTTCTCTTTATACATCCATGGGCATAACCCCAGATTCACAGAATAGTTGTTGCTATTTCAGTGTGTTATGAGTCAGTTGTTCAAGTTAATTGTAACGTTTTGCTTGCCTAAAAAAAGTCTTATTCATTTGATTGTATTAAAAGACCCTCGAAGGAGTCACACGCAATTTATACTTCTGCGTGGAATCGATGCCGCAGCTACGGCGTAGGCTCCACGTCGACGTAGAGCCTACGCCGTGACCTACACCCTGTTTTTCACTTGTAGAAATTAGTGTTTGCATTATCACAGTTAACCAGAGCTGCAAATGTACCATGCTAACCAAGCTAGCAGCTAGCATTAGGGTAAGTTCCACCTTCACATCCAAATATGGTCACTTCTGACTCCAAAAAAGCAAGATGGTGACGGCCAAAGTACCAAACTGGAGGCCTCAGAACTTGAATCCACAAACCAGTGGATTTGTCCTTTATTTTCATGCAGTCTATGTTATACCCCTATTAAAATTCTTTACACCATGGCTTTAATGAAAAAGAAAACTGTACATACCTAATTCATGTTGAAGTGAGATGTCTGAGGAAATGTCAAGCTTCTATCTAGTTAAAGAAAAAGCTGCATTCCACAATGAAATATTTGAAAGAAAGTCTCTTATAAAACTGATTTAGCAAAGACTTGTGTTACTTTATCATGCAATTTAACTTGACAAAAAGATCTCAACACAAGTTGCCAGAGCAACATATTTGAAAGCTTTGAAACAAGCACCATCAATCAGACCTTGAGCTGAGCTATATTTTGTCAGGCTGCTACTTCCAAAGTCAAGAATGAATCTTGAGTCCTGCCATCATCCGTCTCTCGCTGCCACCACCACAAACACAAACAAAACATATATATTAAATATCTACACTGGGAAACAGAAATTGATGAGAGCGTCACTGCCGAGAATTGAGGAGAGCAGCATAAGAAGAGACTGAGTCAGAGATCTATTCTAGGAGATGTTCCTGTAACACAATCTGTGTGTCTGCAGTTATGTTCTCACCTTCCTTCCTGCACTGAGTGATGCTAGACTCTGTCTTTGCTTGGTACGCCCTGTCCATTCAGTCATCCACCAGATACTGCATGTGCACGGTAGATCACACACCTACAGTTAATGACCTGTGGCTGTCACAGTGCACACACACAGAGACATACACACACATATAGAGCCACATGTTGCAAATAAAGACCTCATAGATCAAAAGCAGAGGAGGAAAGGAAGTAAGTGTAGATCACTAACAGATGCAGTCTGTTGTGGCTTCTAATCTGAGCTTCCACATCTCAATATGTCATGTTGCTTTGCAGTCTGCTGATGGAAAGTCTTTTTCTCTAGCTTGCAGGCTTCTCAGCCTTGTTATGAATTAATCAGATGCTTCTGATGCACGGGAGCCACGGGCTTGTTTACAGAGATGTCTTACCTACAGGGAAAATCTGATGTGCTGCGGATGAAGCTTCAGTGTGATTTTTTTCTGGTGCAGTTAAATCTGGCTGTCTCCAGTTGTTTTCCATCAGACTGTAGTTGTTAGCCTCCTCACTTTAATCGCACTGAAACTGAACTAGTTTGATAAACGTCTTACTCTTATTGACCGACTGCCAGTAAACTGCGCAAAGTGAGTCATACAGTGGGTTTTTTTTTCTGTTTTTAGGTCATTGCACCACCACCACCACCAAACTGTCTGGTGATGCCTTTCATTTTTCTTATTATCTTGTTGCCTTATTATAGATTTTACCTTTGTGCAGCAAAGTAAACACACAAGGTTGAAGACAGCAGTCGTCTCTTGAGTCAGTATTGAATAAAAGACAACCTATTATTCAGTGATATTGATTATAAATCAGAAAAAATACAGCAACAACAGACAAAGCAGGTCCCTCTAAAGTATCGATTAACTGTCACCTTACATTCATTGTCCCTCGTGGAGGGTATAAACAAAGTATCACTACTGAAAGATCAACATGAAGTCCCCCTAGGATGTCCAGCAAAGTTTTTAATCTAGTTAAATACAGTGGAGGAAAAAGTACGAAAAGCTTCTACTCAAACTATTCTACAGTGTAAAAATACTAAAGTACCAAAAATAGAAGTACTTATTATTCAAAATGGCACATTCTGTATTCATCTTATTACCAATCCTATTACTTTACACTATTGGGTAGCTTTTCTTTTTTTTTTTTTTTTAGTAATTGTTTTTATTGGATTTTCCATAAACACATCCACCAAAAAAAGAAAAGATTAAAAAAAGAGAAAAGAATCTATAACCCAACCTAACATAACCCAGCATACACTCATGCTTTCACACGCACACACGCACACACACACACACACACACACACACACACACACACACACACAGGGGGAGTGGGATACAAATAATAGATTTAAAAAAAAAAAAAGATATACACATAAGAGAAATTCGATTGGAGTCGTCCTCAAGGACACATAGTTATATCGTCCATATTAAGAAAACACAAAAACAAGAGAGATCAAATGCCAGTCAACAACGAACTGCAGGCCTAGGTGCAATCAGTTTAAAGGGAAATTTCGGTTTATTTCAACCTGTCTCCTATCGTCCTAAATTTGTTTCAAGTGACTAGTGACATAAAAATAATAGTTAGCATGTTAGCTGTTAGCCTAGATACAGCCGGGGCGCATAGTAGCGTCAGACCTGTTAAAACGTAAGTGAACAGGCAAACTTCAAGTGCAAAGTTAGTCCACTAAACAAGACCGCCTCATATCGTGAGGATAAATGTCAGAGAACATATAGAAAACGACATGTAAACATGTTGTCTTACCTTACCGGTGTGCTGCCATGTTTGTTTACCATCTAGCTCTGCTTTCCAAAGCGTGGCCGAAATATCGTGAGAACAAGCAGCGATCTCAAACTATCAGTTAGTACAGCATTGATTTCCCTCTCCCAAACCTTCTTGATACCAAAAACAGAAACAGAGTCCTTAGAGAAAAAATTTAGTGATGAGCTTCTTGCTCTCTGGTGGAAGAGAGAGCAATTCCAAAAAATTATGACTTTCACCAGTATTCTCAAAGTTAGGGATATTT
This sequence comes from Epinephelus lanceolatus, assembly GCF_041903045.1. NCBI lineage: Eukaryota > Metazoa > Chordata > Actinopteri > Perciformes > Serranidae > Epinephelus > Epinephelus lanceolatus. The sequence goes on along the minus strand of NC_135754.1, from coordinate 33,721,507 downwards.
TCTCTCACAAAATGCCGAAGTTGCATATAATGAAAAAAATGAGAATGACATTAATGACACATTTCACGTCACCCAGAAGACAGATGGGCAGGAGCTCCGGGCGCTCACAGCACAGTGGGGAAACCAAACACTGGTCATGTATACAAACTGCCCACACTGGGATGACCCAGAGCTGGTTGAAAATCAGCAAAATGTCCCTTTAGATGTTTTCATTTGGTCTCACTGCTCTGATCAGCGTTGATTTCAGCTTCAGAAGGCAGCTGTTTTAATGGGAAAGGCTTGGCACAGCTTTGTCAGACTTTTGTCTACAGCTTGTTTCTGCTGCCCTCGTGTGGTCAGAAAAATCAGTTCTTGCAGCTTTAAATATTTAGGTGGCTTCTTTAGTAGGAACCAAAGGATTTGGGGCTGAGTACCAGAGACAGAAGAGGAATTTCAAAGTATTGACAGACAAATAATTGTGTAATCAGTGTTGGATTTGGTCTTTTTATGAGAATTGTTTATTGTACACTACAACGTCAGCCTCGTCCTTTAATCAAAACTGAAGCATCAACATGTCTCACTGTAAAATCTTTAATTTCTGTTCCCTAGTGGAAGGTAACAGTCCTCTCTTTGCTTGTGTTTTTTGTGCCATGCCTTCCTGGCCTCCTTGCCTCCCTCATCCCAACACTCTCCTCATCTCACTGTACGTTGCTTTGATCTTCCCAGATGTGCCTTTTTTTTACTTCTAATCATTTGCTGACACAGTCGTTCTTTCGGAGCAGCCATCCTGGCAGCTTCATTTCCTGCCTCTCCCCACTCTTCACCTTTTTTCCTCTCTTTCACAACCCCTCCTTCAGTAGCTCTCTGTTGTCTTCACTTCCTTTATCACATTTTTTTTCTTCAATTTTCTCATCTGCCTCAAATATACTTTTCACAAGCGTCTCAGCACGTGGCGTGTACAGGTGCAGCATACTAATAGGATGTGATGTTAGTGTGGCGTGTGCATGTGTGTTCTCCGCCTGCTGCCACATGTGTTTAATACATGTATGGGGGTCTGCGCTAAGCGGTAAAGCTTTCAAGGGCCATGTGTTGGTGATGCTAATCGCCGAGATGCTCTGTTCATTAGCTTCAGGGAGGCACAAGGTCAGCAGTAGCAGCAAGGACACATAGAGGAGTCTAATTGATGTCTATGAGAGCATGAAGCAGCGGATATTGTAGCCAGCAGTTCAGTGCTGGGACAGTTTGATATATTCGTGTATTCAGAGTGAGGATGAAGCTCGATACTCAGTGTTTTAATACCCTGACAGCTGCCACTCAGTGCATTGGGCATGAAATGCAAAATCCATCTCCTCATCTGCCGCTTGGATTCGCTCCCATGGTACCCACTGTGAGTTCCTGACAGGTTTGGAGACAGTCAGACGCTGCTCATCGGGAGGTCTGGCTTGTGCCCTCGTACTGTAGATGGCTGATGGTCCAGGAGCAGGAGAGCAGGAGGAGGTGACAATCAGTGTGTTTGGTTTGTCTCTACAGAGGGAGAGCTGAACTGTCAGGGGCTGTTTGGAAGTGAAGTGTCCTCACACATTGGAGATTACAACAGTTGAGTTTGCCAGATCTTGTTCGGGGAGTAATGATGCAGACTTGAACGTTTAATACCAGATAGTGCAACATTCATTTTGTACTTTTAAGGGAAAATTACTTTCTCTTGTCACATTGTTGAATGGATTTAGTTTTGGTTCCTGTTCACACAAATTACAGTAACATAATTTCTTACCTACTTTGCATGAAGAAATCTGTAGCCATTACCGGTGAGCGCTGTGAATAATATCTTCTACACCAGTGTGTATGTAATTTTATGCGCAAATATTCACATATATAATGAGTCAGTAGATTTTCTGAAAGCAGTCCCGCTTATTGACTGGCCTAATAAACTCAGAGATGTCAAAGGGATTCCTTCCAGGGTATAAATATAATCAGGGTTTCCCCACACATTAATTTTTTTGTCTGCCAATGCACAACGCTCGATTTCTTAGAACAGCAGCGCTCTCGTGTTTGTGTTGTCTGTCATTTCTCAAACCTACTTTAGACCAGTGGTTCCCAACTGGTCCAGCCATGGGGTCCAGATTGCTCCTTAGTCATTAGTTCAAGGTGCACACAGTTTAATCTATCAAGCGTCATCCCTTTTTTTTTTTTTTTTTTTTAAAGATTATTTTTGTGGGCTTTTTGCCTTTACTGACAGGACAGTGGGGCGCCGGCACTATCTACTACGCTACCGACGCCCCTATCCATCATCATCCTTGCGTTTAGCCATGTCGTAAAGCTAGTTTGCTGTCTATTAGTCACTCAGTCTACAGCAGGACACAGCACTTCAAAATAAAAGCTTGTGCCAGAAATTTGCTGTACTTCAAAATAAAGTGCATTTTTCACAAACTTGATATGTTTACGAGTCACTTGCGCTCCATTCAGAATGAACTTTTGGATCGCGACCCATCAGTTGGGAACCAGCACGTGCACCCTGCCTTCCAGTGCTGGCTCTAACCTGGATAACGGCAGCAACAGAAAGTTTGCTATCAGTCACTTGTGGGTCGCTGTGGCTCAGAAGGTAGAGTGGGTCATCCACTAATCAGAAGATCAGCGAGTCAATCTCCGGCTCCTCCAGTCAAGATACAGAACTCCAATTTGCTCCCATTGGCTTTTACATCGGTGTGTGAGTGCGTGTGAATGGTTACTGAGTAGCAGGCAGCACCATGTACAGTATAATAGCCTCAGGCACCAGTGTGTGAATGTATGTGTGAATGGGTGAATGTGACATGAATGTGTGAATATGTAGTGCAAAATGCAAGTGAGTGGTTGGAGAGCTAGAAGAGCACCATACAAGTGCAGTCCATTAACCATTCACCTCTGCAGCAGCTGCTCTTATAATCCATGGATCTGATCTGAGCAGATCAACTTGGATCGATATAAACACAAACTGATCGACTGATGTCGGTGAAGATTCTCAGTCATCCAGGTCATGGCATCGTAAGTGCTATATCGTAGGCAACTAGACTTGCTTGCATTTCTTGAAGACTTTCGCCTCTCATCCAAGCAGCCCGATGGTCGTTCCAGCTTGACGTAGATGGCTAGCATCAAGCTGGAACGACCATCGTTAAACAGAGGGGATGGCTTACGACACTACTTATCACCCACCTACAATGCAGTCTTGGGATCCCTCCCCAGATGACTTCACACCCTTTCAACCCTGGTCCCACCTGACCGTAACGACTCACATGGTGGCAAGGTGGGTCCTTAACGACTCTAGCTGATGTTTTAATATTGCCTCAAGTTATACATTACCCCCCCAGATGGAAGCCACACAGATGGTTTGAGTTTGACTGGCCAGGTTTTGAGATACCTAGTTTTTGGAAATGCAGTTTTATCAGTGCTGTGAGCACCACAAACAAACTGTTTCATAACAGCTGAAATGAAAACGTTGGCTGTTCTCTGGTTAATGTGCTCTCTGCAGCTGCTGTCTGTGTTCTGCCAAAGATTTTTTATGAGTGAAAATACCCATCACTCTGTAACACCACAGTACGACCGTCAATGGACTGTTTTTTTTTTTTTTTTTTATTCTTTAGTTCAACAGGGACCAACAGTGGAGAAATAATCAGCTGATCGCCTCACATCAATCTAAAAGTTAAATTTAGATTCAGGACTTTCAGCATTTGGAGTAAGTAACTCCTGACGTACAGCAGATTACAGCTGTTAATTTAATTTGTCAGATTCATTTAATTAACGCAGGTTGTAAACATCAATCAGGCTGCCACTAAACACCGTCGTGTTTCTGTTTCTCAGCCAACAAAAGGCGATCAGACAGTTGTGTTTATTTCAGCCTTCAGTTACTCACAAATGTTGAAAAGGTAGATTCTGATCTGTTAAGTGGATTCACGTGGACACTGCAGACTGACGGCCTTTGTTGACGCTCATGGCCACACATGGCCTGTATACACTGTTACATATTTTCCACAGAAAAAAGTATAAGATGCAGGAAAACACTCAACAACACTCAGTGTCGACAGTTGGTGTGAACAATGGTCGTTGTTATCCGTCTCTTTCCTCTCGCACTAAACCTTAAGACACACGTCACAATAATCAGAGCTCAAGGTGAAAGTTTTTGTGTGGAAGCATCTTGTCTTCACTTCCTGTCACTTCAACACCGAGCGCTGCTGCTACAGTGTGTACCTGAAACAGTAAGTCCTCCATGTTCTTGTTATTTCCTCTCTTTCTCTGTCTCTCGCCTTCTCACCTCACCTCTCCTCTGTTCTCACTTTTCCTCCCGTTTTTTTCTCCACAGCTCTAAATTTGTATGCTGCTGTCTGTCAAGTCAAACTTTATTTATTTGCATCTTACCTGCTCTGCTCTACCTTTGTCTTTACTGAAACTAACATCCCTGCACTCTTGCTGCATGTGTCCCAAAGTTTTAATAATCACGATATAACCAATTACCCAAAACTGCACGTCAGTACAGAGCCATTGCCCCACATCCTCTCCAACATGGCTGTGCTGTAGACAGGTATCTGCTCATAATTTGAGGTGACAAATAAATATAGTGTAGATATTATTTTGTATCTCTTTGATTTGCAAACTCCATAATGGTTCTAATTATTCCATTTACATCCAAATTTACGCTGTGCTTTATTGCCCGAAGTTGCAAATATCTAAAGTGGTCCTGGTTGTTTGAAAACCCCTTTTCTATCTCCTTAATCAGTCTGTTGATTTGGCCTGTGTGTTATTTCTACAATCAATTTTAAAATAAGAGAAGAAGGTGTTGTAAAGGCTAAGATGGCTGTAGATGACTGAATTATTATTTTTGGTTTTGCAACTTCACAGTTTTTAAGGCAAGAAACCCAGGTGAAAACATGTACTGGTCAGTTTTGAGATATTCAAGGTGATATCTCTCAGTTTTTCCCCTGGTGTCTCTAATTTTTGTCTATAATTGTTTGGAATTTAACAACACATATATTTAAAGGCCATTTTTCTCATTCTCTGAGACAAAAAGCTAAACTTCAGTAGCACTTACTCGGGCTGTAAATCACTGGTTTCATCATGGTACGATATCATATCGATTCTTTGGACAACGATACAATATTTGCCAATATTACAAAGTCTGCCACGATTTTGATACGATGCAATTTATGGGCCTGCGATCGATATGAGAAGATATCATATGATCATATAACATGATCGATTAGAGAAGAAGCTTCAACCCCTTTCTTTTTTGCTTTTGGTCATAAAAGACAAAATCAACACATAAATAATGTAAAAAAAAAAAAAAAAAGCTGCTTAAGGGCAGTAAAGTTTACTTTAAACTTTAAACAGCCATAAAACAACAAGATCATTTAACAAAGATAAATAAAAAACAACAAGATCATTTAACAAAGATAAATAATTCAGCTCGGTAATAACTGTCAAGATTCAGAGACATGTCAATTGTTTTTTTTGCTAGTGACCCATTATTAGCTAAACCATGTTTATATTGCATAAATTAGCCTAGCGGCTAGCAGACTTTCCTCCATTCATAACTCAACAAATTATTTGTACTTTTTCTTACTCAACATTGTTTAAAGTCACTGCATCAGAAGAGCTTGGTTTAATTTCAGTCTGCATGCACATTTTTTCAGATGTTACACTATTCACCTGGGCTGTCTCCCCTTAAAAAGATTGCTTTGTTGACGTATGTAGTAGAGCTGAACACATTATTTGGTTAATGGATTAACTGATCAACTGAAGAAAATCAGCAACTTTTTGATAATTGACTAATAATTTAAATATTTTTAAAGAAAACCTCGGTTACAGATTCTCATAAGATTGTCTGCTTGTCTTCATCTTACATGTTGTAAACTGGAAATCTCTATGTTTGGACCGTTGCAACCTGATGATCATGATCACCTTTAGAGCCTTAGGAGACTGTGAAACGCAGCGTTTTCCACTGTGGTCTCACATTTTAAGAGGCCAAACTATTAATCTGAAAAATAATCATGCTGCTGGTATTTTGTCGTGTAAGTTTTTGTTGGTCCTGGCAAAGCTTGCTGAGTTTGCTCTTTCTCTGCACCGTGTCTGCTTTACATTCATGAAGTGGTTCGCCTGAAGCTGCTCAGTATAATCACTGTGTTTCACTGCCTGAATTAGCATCACGAGCATTTTCACAACAACTAGGGGTCAAGTGTGTTGCTCTACGGTTATTTTTAAAAGGAGCAACTTATTTGTTTTCTCCATGCACTGATTTCAGCTGCTGGTGTCAGGGTTTGGACTGGCCACCATTAAAGGGACAGTTCACCCCAAAATCAAAAATACATATTTTCCCTCTTACCTGTAGTGCTGTTTATCAGTCTTGATTGTTTTGGTGTGAGTTGCAGAGTGATATAACTCTTTCTATCCAACTACACTCTCCAACCGTATCACCGCGCAGGAGGAAGCCTGCATATACTGCCAGCTCACTTAGCACCACTGAGCTAGCTAACGTTACAGCTCGTTATGAGCACGAGCCTCTCGTCCATGAGTCGATGCCATCTAGTTTCGTTATACGGGAGAGAAGGCAGACATGTCTACGGCCGATATCTCCAACACTCTGCAGACTTTAGGGCGAACTGTCCTGTTAAGTTTCTGTTTTACTGAACTTAAGGCAAGAACAGATTTCTGGTAATAATACCAACACTAAACATTTGTTGAGATTTCGCTATACTAGTATATTTGCTATTTTATATATTTCCTTTTTAATTTCCTTGAGCATTTTTTTTTTGGAAATGAAGAGGGGAATACAGTCATGAAAATAAGGACAAACTGTTTTTTTTAAACAAAAACGTACAACTTTATGTGAATAAAAGTTTCCAAAAGGCTCTAAAACTCTTCTAACAAGCACAGACTACATGTGCAGCGGCAACATAGATGACATAAACATCAATGCAAATGTAGAAAACAATAAGGATTAAAACTAATAATTATTTTCAATATCAGTTTCATTGATTAATTTGTCTTTAAAATGTCAAAAAAAAAATGCAAATTGTCCAAAATGATGTTTTAATTGCTTTTTTTGGTCCAACCAAATGTCCATAAACAAGAGATGTTGAATTTACAGTGATTGAAAACAAAATTTAACATTAAAGAGCTGCAACCAGCAAATTTTTGGCATTTTTGCTTAAATGTGCTCGCCAGTGAAAGGGAACGTAAAAGCCAACCCCAGATTTATATGCTATATTTGAGGGGGTTTTTTTGGCGCTGTGTCTCTTCATTGCCTGCTGTTTATGGTCTGGCGCTTGGTTGCCACCTTTTTTATAAAGCCACAGCCTCACTTGGGGGGACACGCCCATAAACGTGTACAAAAAATGAAAATAAAATTAGAAAACACAGGCAAAGGGCGGAGTCTCTGCAGAAAAATACACCGCCACCTTATATATAATAATAAAATACATTTTTGTCTTTTAAATTTTAGAGATGAATCGTCTACTTATTTCAAGACTAAAAACAACATCTGCCAGTGTGTCCTGGAATAATTGTGTCCATGATTTATGTTACAGTATCTCTGAGGAGCCAGTGCTGTCATATAAGTAGTAAAATGATCTATTGATGATGGTCATGATTATTTCCTTTTAGAAAAGTGTCTCTCTGGCCTGTTGGTTCATCCTCACACTCCTCCCCTCCTCATCCATTCTGACCTTGTTCTGCTTCTATTTGTTTGCCCTCCCTCCCCAAACACACACACACACACACACAACCATTGCACCCTCCGTCTTAACACCAGGCTGGATCCCAAACACAGAGGAGGTGCTAATAATAATGCTGCCAAGATGTGTGTCTGGTTAAGTGTGTGTACAGTGTGTGTGCGTGTGTGTGTGTGTGTGTGTTGGAGTGTAACTGATTGTGATGGATGAGGGGCAGTGCGGCTTCCAGCAGATGCAGGCTGTCTGTCTGATAGTGCATCTGTTTGTCTCTCTGCTTGGTGTGTGTTTGTCTGTGTGCTTTCATGTGTTTGTTTCCTGCAAGTGTTGTTTGTATTTATCCCCTGAAAATGTGTGTGTGTGTGTGTTTTTGTGCAAATAGATTATCTCCTAATCTTGAGACAGTCCAATCTCCACACAGGCTTGAAATTAAGACTTTATTGGAATAGTGTTTGGAGCTCTAAAGCTCTAAATTACAGAAAGTGTTGCTAAGTGTCCACATTAAATAATCCTGTTTAATAACCTGTTCTTTTCTTTGTTTGCTGAGCTCATTACTATTGGCGATAAAAACTTCAGAGAATATTACTGGACGCACTTCAATGCTTCAGTGGATTTCTGAAGTGCCAGGGAGGTAAATAGTTTTGTGATTTCACTGAGGAGTTTCTCTTCTCATGGTGCGGCCCTGTGTGGTTTTGATTCGGGCTTTGGATCTGAATCAAGGCTGACTGATTCATTCAGCTCTCTGATTGAAATCTTTCTGTTTCTGCAAGGCTTTTATTGTGTTTGCGATATTTCCTCTCATACGGGATTGTTCCTTCTTTCATTGTCTGTCTGATTGTCTGAGAGTGGGTGCGTGTGTGTGTCTCTGAGCGGGTGTGTGTGTGTCTGATTCTCCGATGAGTCATTCAACATTTTCACAAAGACCCAAAGTAATGGAACATTCTGTGTTGGCTCTGCTGACGGGAATAGCATCGAGGTAGACGGCTGTGTGGCTGTAAAAGTTTTATTTGATGGCTGTGTTTTTCTTTATTGCTTCCCTTCTGTTCCTCCAGCCCACTGTCCACCTTTGCTGCAACTCTGGGTACACTGCAGGACCAAAACTATGTGGACAACCACACATTACACACATACTCACCAGCCACTTTATTAGGTACACCTGTTTAACTGCTTGTTAACGCAAATAGCTAATCAGCCAATCACGTGGCAGCAACTCAATGCATTTAGTCACGTAGACATGGTGAAGACGAGCTGCTGAAGTTCAAACTGAGCATCAGAATGATGAAGAAAGGTGATTTAAGTGACTTTGAACGTGGCATGGTTGTTGGTGCCAGACGGGCTGCTCTGAGTATTTACTGGGATTTTCAGCACAACCATCTCTAGGGTTTACAGAGGATGGTCCCAAAAAGAGAAAATATCCAGTGAGCCAAAATGCCTTGTTGATGCCAGAGGTCAGAGGAGAATGGCCAGACTGGTTCAAGATGATAGAAAGGCAACAGGAAGTCAAATAACCACTGGTTACAACCAAGGTCTGCAGAAGACCATCTCTGATCCAACAACACCTTGTCCAACCTTGAAGCAGATGGGCTACAGCAGCAGAAGACCACACCAGGTGCCACTCCTGTCAGCTAACAACAGGAAACTGAGGCTACAATTCACACGGGTTTTCTCACTAAAACTGGACAATAGAAGATTGGAAAAACCACATTCAGATGGAAGCATGGATCCATCCTGCCTTGTATCAACAGTTCAGGCTGCTGCTGGTGGTGTAATGGTGTGGGGGAGATTTTCTTAGTACCAACTGAGCATGGTTTAAACACCACAGCCTACCTGAGTATTGTTGCTGACTGTGTCCATCCCTTTATGACCACAGTGTACCCATCGTTCACTGTACTCCAATGGCCTCCACAGTCACCAGATCTCAGTCCAATAGAGCACCTTTGGGATGTGGTGGAACGGGAGAGTCTCATCATAGATGTGCAGCCGACAAATCTGCAGCAACTGTGTGATGTCATCATGTCAATATGGACCAACATCTCTGAGGAATGTTTCCAGCACCTTGTTGAATCTATGACACTAAGAATTCTGAAGGCAAAAGGGGTCCAACGCAGTACTAGTAAGGTGTGCGTAATAAAGTGGCCGGTGAATGTATGTCTTTGTAATGCACCTCATTCTAAACAGAATGCATTAATCTGCAGCTATAACCCCCTCAACACTTCTGCGAAGACCTCTCCAAGATTTTGAAACCTGGCTGCAGGGATTTGCTCCCATTTGGCCACAAGAGCATTAGTGAGCATTCCAGTTCATCCCAGTTGTTGACTCTGTGCAGACCAGCCAAGTTTTTCCACACCTAACTCAGAAAACCATTTCTTTATGGAGTTGGCTTGCCACTTACTTGACTAGTGGAGCACAGTTCTTCTCCAGTGCTTTCTGTCTTGGGCGGCTTCACCTATCGACCTCAAGCCCTGATGCTGTAAAGTCATTGTGGTTGTTTTTGTAGTCATTGTTATCCCACCACGCCCACCATGTTTCACCAGAGCGCTTTTAGCCAGCTTGATTCCCGGTTACTGCCCACCATACATCGCCCCGTTTGGCAATCTCATACTTTGCCTTTTTCAACTCCCACAGTGAGGATCAGGGGTCGGACTTGTGGCAGACAGCTGGCTTGTGCATGGGGCCATTGTCATGCTGAAACAGGACAGCCTTTGCCAGACTGTTGCACAAGTTGGTGCTATTGTGTAAAATATAATTATGTGCTCTAGCTGAGGAGAAATACGTCCACATTTTGGGTGATTTGCTTATTTGCTCTCTTTCCAAAAGCAAGTTGGAATGATTGGTGAATGTCATGTTGTAGTGTGGAGCTGGAATCAGGACGCAGCAAGCCTGGCTCTTTTTTAAAGTGATAAATAGAATCTACCAGCACGTCAAACGCTCACTAATTGACCTTGTTGTTTGATCCGTGAATAACAGAAATATAAAAACTATTTGATGTTTTACAGGCAGATAAGTTTTGTACATATTTCTTAACGAACAGCCGTGTGCAGCATTGTGTTGTCACGGTACCAAAATTGGGACCCACGGTACGATACCAGTGCAAGTATCACGGTTCTGAGTAGTATCAGGATACCACAGCAAAAATGAGGCAGATGTGCCTTTTGTCATTTATAAAAAGATAAATCACTTTTCTATAATACATCAATGATATTTCAATGGAATAAATTACTTATTGACTTATTCATACTTCAAAAACAGCATCAATAAGTGATGAACACTGGAAAACAAACCACTGCAGCAGCATATTGAGTGCCAGGTGGCCAGTGCGCGCCGTTATTGGACAGCGCATGGACAATAACCCTCTTGTGATTGGACTTTGAACTTATCCCACAGTAGTGGCACAGTGAGGTACCATAGTACTACAGTACTCCAACATTATGGTATCATATGTACCGTGGTGTTTTAGTACCACGGTCTACCGTTGGTACCAGTATACCGTGCAACACCAGTGCAGCATCACAGAATCTAACTGAATCTGACAACCTGTGCTACAGCTGAGTGATGGCTGTAACCTCCACTTGCCACGTGCGTAAGGCAATAAGGCCTTTGCATGCAGTACCCCACATGCAAAGTCAAGGTAATGTGTGCTTTAGATAATTTGTATTATTTAAATGAAAGTTAACTTATGTAGGACAGCTTTACTTCTTTATTAGGGAAGCGCGGTATTATATGACCGGTGTAGCTATTTAGCTAGTCGTCCAAAGTCTCATGTGGACTTTTGTAAACACCCCTGAGTGCATGATGAGTCATCAAACATTTGAAACCACTTTATCTGGTTTTACAGAAGGGGAAAAGACGGGGATTTTAATGAAGAAAAATCGGATATATTTGGCATATAACTAGAGATAAATGATAACACAGGGACACAGGATTAAAATTGAGGAATGAATGTTTCATTTAACCAGGTCTTTAAATGGAGCAAAGGTGCACAGGGATGTCCACATGCTTTTAGCTTTTGTAATGTATCTGTATATCCATTTAGACATCAATCTTTTTTTCCCCGAGTCATCATTCGCTGTAATCTCGCTGCTTCTCGCACTTTTGTAGCCCTCTGCTCTTATATGCTAATCACTTCTCTCTGTAGGATTGTTGTGAGAGTGCAGGATACTTCTCTCCACTCCTGTCTCCCTCTAATCTCTGATGTCAGCATAATACTTTGAGAGAATTCCACACTTGCACAACTTTACTCTTCACAACACGTCATGTCAAACTTGCTTGTCACTGGCAGCTTTGCGGATGAAACAGGAAGCCTAATCATGTTCGTCAGAAGCTGTGACGGACCCCTCTGCATTTCCATTCATGTTTCTCTCACTGCTCTCCTGCTAGCTGGCCTACATACAGGCATCACTGTCGCACACACGCTTTCACACTCTCTTTTTGCTCGCGCTGTCTCTTCCCATCATGCTACATTCATCTCTCCTCCTCTTCCTCAGTCCTTGTCTCACCGTCTCTTGCCCCATTCTTGGATTTTATTCATCACGTTGTGCACGTTCCTTCCTGTCTTACTCTCTCTGGCTCTCCATGTTCCCCTCCTCTTTTCTGTGAGACTTTATCCACCCTGACAGTGTTGGTGTTTTCCGCATCACTGCATCTGCTGTTGCAGTAGCTTTTGCAGTTTAAGCAAATCACACTGAGCACTTTGGTTTGACCTGTATAGAGACATAACAAAAGGGCTACTTAAAGAGGTGGACAGTCTGTTTGATAATCAATTTTTAGAAGAAATTTCCAGAATGGATGCTTTACCCAAACTGTCTTGATGTGGGAAAGCTGTACTATCTCCCAAAAACATCCTGGATGGCTAAAATGAACGGGAAGACCCTGCTGAAGCTGAACAGGTGTTTCCGAAAAGTACAGTATTCTTTGATCATTAATACCAATGCTCTCTTCACGTGACGGTTGATGTAAAATGGGAAAATAAAAACAAACACATGCACATGAAAGAAAATGATTGTGCAATCGCATTGCTCAGTTTCTGGTTTTCATTACCCTCACCTCACCTTTTACCAGGGTCTCAGACCATAATAACCTTGTTAGGGCTCTGGCTTGTTGACAGTCATCTTAAGGAAAGGCCAGGTGATGCAGATTTCAAAGCTTCATAAATACTTTGACTCCTGAAACCTTGTCCCGTCAATCAGCAGCCATGGGCTCCTCTAAACAGCTGCCTAGCACTCTGAAAACTAAAATAACTGATGCTCACAAAGCAGGAGGAGACTATTAGAAGATAGCAAAGTGTTTTCAGGGAGCTGTTCAACAATTAACAGGTGGAGGTCTGGAAGACCAAGAAAGCTTTCTGAGAGAGCTGCTCGTAGGATTGTTAGAAAGGTAAATCAAAACCCTTGTTTGACCGCAAAAGACCTGCAGGAAGATTCATCAGACTCTGGAGTGGTGGTGCACTGTCCTACTGTGCAGACACACCTGTACAAATATGATCTTCATGGAAGAGTCATTAGAAGAAAACCTTCCCTGTGTCCTCACCACTAAATTCAGCATCAGAAGTTTACACAGGAACATCTGAACAAGTCTGATACTTTTTGGAAACAAGTCATGTGGACTGATGGAGTTAAAATACAACTTTAATGAAAAGAACACCTGTCCAACTGTTAAACACGGGGGTGGATGGATCATGCTTTGGGCTTGTGTTGCAGCCAGTGGCACAGGAATATTTCACAGGTAGAGGGAAGAATGGATTCAGTTACATTCCAGCGGATTCTGGAAGCAGCAAATGTAAAAAAGCTGAAGATGAAGAGAGGATGGCTTCTACAATAGAACAACGATCCATAATACACCTCGAAATCACCAACTGACTACCTCAAGAGGAGCAAGCTGAAGGTTTAATCGAGGCCCTCACAGTCCCCTGACCTAAACATGATTGAAAATCTGTGGATAGACCTCAAAAGAGCAGTGCATGAGGACGGCCCAAGAATCTCACAGAACTAAAAGCCTTTGCAATGAGGAGTGGGTGAAAATCCTCCAAAAAACAAGAACTGAAAGACTCTCAGCTGGTTATAAAAAGCGTCTAGAAGCTGTGGCACTTGGAAAGAGGGCGCTATTAACTACTGTCCATGCAGGGGGCCCAAACTTTTGCTTCAGGCCCTTTTCCTTTTTTGTTATTTTGAAACTATAAAAGATTGAAATTAAAAAGTAATCTTGCTTAAAATATTGAAGACGTGTCATCTTTAACTTCATGCCTTTTGGAGATCAGTTTATCTGTGTGTGTGTGTGTTCCACGTTTCTCTCCTCACTGACTTGGTCAATCCATGTGAAATTTGGCACAGTGGTAGAGGGTCATGGGAGGATGCGAATGAAGCAATATTACATCAATTGGCCAAAGGGGGGCGCTATAGCAACCAATTGAAATTGCAAACTTTGAATGGGCATATCTCATGCCCCGTATGTCGTAGAGACATGAAACTTTGCACAGAGATGCCTCTCCTCATGAGGAACACATTTGCCTCAAGAACCCATAACTTCCGGTTATATAGATTTTCCGCCATTTTGAATTTTTGGAAAAACACTTCAAATGGATCTCTTCCTAGGAAGTTTGAGCGATCTGCATGAAACTGGGTGAACATAATCTAGGGACCAATATCTAAAGTTCCCTCTTGGCAAAAGTTGGAAAACTTACTAAAACTGAGCTTCTATAAGGCAATGAATATTGCGGAGGGCGTGGCTCATCACATAAAGGTGTATAACATCTCAAGGGTTTCACCCATCACCACGCAACTTTGTAGGCATATGACCACACATAATCTGAGGGGACCCCTCCATTATTGACCCCATCAAACAAAATGGGGGCGCTAGAGAGCTCATTTCTTATCTAGGCCTAACCGCCATATGGATTTTTACTAAACATGGTAGATATGTAGAACAGGACGCCTCAAGGTGACTGGAGAAATTTAACTCTAATTGGCAACTGGGTGGCGCTATAACAACAGAAAAATGCTTAAAAATGGCTAAAATGCGACCGATCACTGTGGCTCCCCCTGTGGACCAATGTTGTTGTTTTTTGTCTAATTTTTGGTATGACTAAGTCACGGTATGGTATGCTGTACTCAATGGGTATGGACTAGTACATAAGTATTCACCATTCATAAAAATTTGACCAATGTTGCCTAAACTTTTGCATGCAACTGCATTCATCTGTCATTATGTCTCTGCATTGAATGCACTTGGTTTCATCCATATAAACAACACTATTAACTTTAATGGTCAACATTCAGAGACCAGATGATGATTCTCTGCATAATTTATCATGGTTAGAACAAAGAGTGAATCTCACAGGTCTGACAGCAGCAAAACAACTGCTCCTTATATGTTATCAGAAAGACGTTGGTTACTTTCATGGTTGGATGTTGTTTATTCAGAACAAAGAGCAGCGAGACAACATGTAGTGGAGGCAGAACGTCTTTTAATTTAGTCTGAAGAGGCAGAAAAAGTACACACTTAATACTCCTTTGGTCTTTTAATACTTTGTTCTGAGATGCCCTTCAGTATAACTCACTCTGCTCTCTGTTTTTCTGCCTCTCTGCAGCTCTCACCGACCGACAAGAGTTTGGAGTTTGACAGAGACTTTCGCATCAGGCACTACGCAGGAGATGTGGTGTAAGTGTCTTAAGGTTTTATTTATTCAGGAAAAGCTTTTACCGGTGATTCATGCTCCTTTTCCCACATTTGTACATTTTTACATATTCATGCCTCAGAGCTGCCTACTGAAACCACAGGCTTGTACTTTTGGCCGCTTCAGGAGCAGATGGGAGTTTGGGTTCCTGAATGAAACTCGACGGTTGTTTGGAGATGTGGGAGCACCACTCATTCACACTCTATGACTAGATGTTGGCCAAATATTCTTTTCATATCCCAGATCTATTCAACCCACTGTATATGAATATTTGCCACCATGCAGTTACTTTCTGAGAAGGAATACATCACTCCTTTGACCCTTTAGTTTATGTACAGTAATGTTTTAGGTCAATTATTATAAATATAAAAACACATATGGGGAACTTCTGTTTCTCTGCACAGATAAAACTGCCATCTGTTCAGACTCCAGGCTCAAAGAATAGGTAGATTTCTGAGGTTTTATATCCACATGCAAAACTTATTAAACCAATATCAGTCACCCACAGTGTGAGAACACAGCACACTTTATCATAGCTCTTAAATACCTACAGGAGCGCCCGCGATCCCATTTGCTTATCTATTTTTAAATGCCGGTAGAATTGCAACCAAATAAGATAGAGCAATAATTCTTTTTGCATATAAAACCAGAGGAGTTACACTAACATATCATGCATTTGTTGTGTCCCAGAGCACACAAAATATGTGTAAAATATATATATATCCATACATATTAATAAAATTTGGGATTTAAGGGTTGTATTGATGTAAAGCACATTAAATTGCTCCAAAAATGGCACTACAGCATGTAAAAATGTAAAGATGTGCTCTGGCAGACTTGTCCTATGGTAGGTCATAAAGGGCTAAAGGGATAGTTCAGAGTTTTTGAAGTAGGGTTGTATGGGGTATCCATAGAGAATAAATTACTAACAGTAGATTTTAGTCCACACGCCTTCAGTTTGAAGAAGTAGGCTTGAGAAAAACAGTGATTCAGCATTGTTGATCACAGGAGCTGCTGGTCAACACTGCCTCGACCAATATTTTTTTTTTTGCTATTGTGTGACCTTTGCTTTTGAAAGAGTTAGTTCAGATTCACCAAAGTCACACAATAGTGCAAACTAAATAATTCATTTGAATTTTCTGCAAACAGAATGCACAACACTTAATAACCCATGTAGATTCCTCTTGATCAGTGTGAATGAGGAATAATTGAAAGATTATTTCATGCACATTCATTTCTTGATAATTCCCCTCATGAGAAGAGTTTTACTCAGCCTGGGTGCTAATTTAAAGCAGGCACACAGGCGTGATGAATCATTGGACTAAAAAAGATCCCATTGTAATCTGCAGTCGTGAAATAAAACAACTGAAATACATCAAAAATAACCCTCTGTTTGGAACAGCCAGCAATTTGCCCCTGCTTCACATTCAAAACATAAGGACGCAGAAACACACACACTTGCATGCACACACACACACACACTGTGCACACTCGAACATTTAAATGACATCTTCATTGCCTGACGTCCCCCAAAATGACAGCAGCACTTTCCAATCCCCAAAGTGTGTGGACACCATTCAAATGAATAAATCACACACGCTAAGCCCCCAAAAAGTGCAGGGAAACGTGTTGAGCCCATTTGTGAGGGCTAAGTGTCTGCCACCCAGGGGAGGGCTCAGGCAGAGGAGCCTGACTGGCAGGCCTGATTGATCCCTGAGCCACTTAGACCAGGCAGGAGGCAGAGTGCCGCACACATCTCCCAGCATGCCGCTGAACAGTGCTGCTATTTATAGCGGGTTCATCACTTAACAGCTCACATTAAATTCAAGTGTATATTGACACGGGCTGTAAGGATGGGCTTATATTTAGATCAAACCACAGTTTATACAACCAGTGCCCACTTTATTAGGTACACCTGCTCAATATGGCTTGATTGACTGAACTCAATGCATCAAAGTGTGCAGACCTGGTCAGGAGATTCAGCTGTTGTTCAGACCGAAGATCAGAATGGAGAATAAATGAGATGTAAATGACTTTGATGATGAGGTGGTTAAAGTATCTCGGAAACCGCTGATGTACTCAAACAACCCTGCGTGAGTAGATCAGCAAGGCTCCATCCTGCCTGTGATTCAGTGTGGGGGACATCTTCTTGGCACAACCTTAAAGGATTACTTTGATTTTTTTTTTTAACCCTGGACTCTATTTTGCCATATTTTTGTGTCCAAGTGACTGCTCAGAGCAACTTTTTTGAAATTAGTATTGAGCGAGGGGGTAAACAGGCTGCAATGGAACCACTCAGGGCTGCACGTCCACATAAAGTGCTTGTTTTTGCCACTGACAGGCTCAGTTTATCATTCTCAGTGTCTGGCAACTTTGTGGAAAGGATCCCTACAGTGATAGTCCGTTTTGTTAAAGAGTAAGACCCTTTTTGTTCAACCCTTTTGTTCGCTATCGCCAAACCCACCAGACTTCATTTAAATAAACAGTAATTTTATAATCGTAACGCACACTTCTTTTAGAGGCGACAGAAGCAAAATAAAACTTGCAAAAACAGTCTTGGTTTGCCTTTCCACTGTTCCAACAATCTCCAACAGTGGTCGGGTTAAAATAAACCCCTAATTCACCCAGTTAGATGTGAAAATACGCTGACTCTATACGTGCTAAAATTCCTGATTATTTGAATGGAGTCTGGTGAGTTTGGCGATGGCGATTTCGGGGCTGTTTCTGGTTGAACAAACAGGATCTTACTCTTTAACACAAAGCTCTGTCTCTGTAGGGATCCTTTCCATTAAGTTGTCACACACTTAGAATAACAATCTGAGCCTGCCTGTGGCAAAAACAAGCACTTTTATGGGATGTACATTGACGTATGTGACCCCAAGAGATGCACCAATCCAGCTTTTTCAGTTTCAATCCCGATCCCGATGCTGTGGCTTTGAGTATCAGCCGATACTGATCCGATACTATGGTTGACCTAAAAAGCTATATACCTTTACATGTAGAACAGAAAAGACTAGAGGCATCAGGCATTGATGACTACACAGTTCTTTCCTAAGATAAAATGAGACCAGATCAAACAGATTAATGCAATGATGAACTATTTATTTTTAACAAAAATATCCAACTGTGCAACAGCAGTTGAAATGGTGTGAAATATCTCCACACAGCAGATTCTCTCTTTCACTCCATGACGTATGACGTAACTCGTGTTGCAATAGATTTAAAGGGAAAGGATCGCCTCAGTTATAGGCTGCATTTTCCAATACCTGATCCATCTATTTTGATGATATCAGGGCCGATATTCGATCCAGATATCGGATCGGTGCATCCCTATGTGCCCCATGTGGTTTCATTGTAGCCTGTGTCGCAGCTGCTACTGTATCTGCAGCCCTCTCACTCACCACCGGATCAGTTTCAAAACCTGCTGTTCGCATTAGTTACAAAAAAACATGGAAAACAGGGTCCAGATTGAAAAATACCGAAGTACTGATACTGAGCGTGGTTTGAATGCCTCAGCCTGAGTATCGTTGGTTGCCATGTGCATCCTTTGTGTTCACAGTCTGCCCATCTTCTAGTGGCTGCGTCCAGCAGGATAAAGCACCATCTCAAAACACACTCTTAACTCAATCTACGTCTACCAATGACAATGGGTTCATGCTACTCCAGTGGCCTCCACAGACGCCAGATCTCTAATAAAGCAGCACTTTTACAATGTGGGGGAGCGGGAGATTCACTGCATGAATGTGCAGCTGACAGATCTGCATCGACTGCTCGATGCTGTCACGTCAACACGAAGCAGCACCTTGTTGTATCCATGCTGCAAAGAATTCAGACTGTTCTGGGGCCAGTGTCAGAGCAGTGCATCTAATAAAGTGGCCACTGAGTGTAAATTGGTAGTTGCAGGATAATTCAGACTTATCCGTAAGTAAAGGTTAAAGTAATCATGTAGTTATGATGCTACCAGCTAACAACAGTAAGCAGCAAAGTATGTGCATTTACCTTCCTCCCTCTCTTCACAGGTACTCAGTGGTGGGTTTTATTGATAAGAACAAAGACACTCTGTTCCAGGATTTCAAGAGACTGCTATACAACAGGTAACACACACACACACACACACACACACACACACACTCACACAGAGTAATACACACCTCTTCAATCACCTCCACACACTGTATTCACTGTACTCCTTGCAGCACTTTGATTACATGACACCCCTCCAGACAGAACAGCACAGGACTAGTACAGCTAATCTCCTCTCAGCCGGCTCTCATCCTCCTCCTCTCCTCCAACCCTCTGGCGCTTTTCCTCTGCTGAATATAAATGTGAGGTCTAGTAATTCCCGACCTGTCTAATGTGCATTTTATGATGCTCTTCACTCAGGTCAAAAGCAACACGTTTGGATAGCATCCAAATGTGTTTTAACGTGGGTCCTAATGACCTAATGGAAACACCTTTTCCTGGTTTAGTGTATCCAGAGTCTAAAGTGAAATACAAATTGTGCAAGGTAGCAGTCTTGTGCCCTCAAACCTCCTACGATCCTGTGTTCTCATATGAGGACATTACACGTTGGGATTGCTTGACCTAAAACTTCACTCTGCTTAACTCAGACCTGTTGTCCTTGTCAGTGGACACTTTATTGCTCCATCTAGTTTTAGCAAAAGCACAGCATGCTAATCCATTTAAAAACAAGATGATGGCTATCTCTGCCAAGTCAGTCTGCAGCTGATCCTGACACAAACTCAGGGACAAAACCTGAACAAATTTGATGGCTGAAACTTGTTTATTTATGTTTTATAATGTTTGTTGTTTGATATGGAATAATGATTTTTACCAATTTTAGCAACAGTAACAAGATAAAACTGTCATTTAGTCAAAATTGAAGATAATTACGAGCACGGCTGTTCACAGCTTTCAATTTCCAATAGTCAACCACTGACATGTTCATCACGTCTCGTCTCATCGATGAAAATAAAACATCGATTTCGTAGGGCTGGGCGATGTGGCCTAAAAAAAAAATCTCCGATTTTTTCACAACAAATCCGATTCACGATTTAAATCGATTTTCCCCCTCTACTTAAAATCAATTTTCAGAGAAATATCTGCGGCCTGGTAGCATGTACCTGGGCTCCAAAACTTTCAGCATGTGAATAAACCCCGGCTTTTCCACGGTAAATATGGGCACCATATCTCTTGCAAGATACATCGCGACTGCATCCGTGATCGCTTTCCACCGGGCCGGCAGTGTTTCCCCTACCATTATATTGCCCCGGGACGCATTTTCCTGAGTCCGAGACAATTATAACCGAGCCTGGCCCGAACCTGCAGCACGGCACCGAACACACACACACACGTCTATGTAGAGGAGCCTGTGTTGCATTCAGGTGTTGTCACGTAGATAACAAATTCAAGCACTTGAATGGGGATATTTTCATAGGGAGCAACACCTCTCCCACTCGGCAGCATGCCTCTGTTTGAGGTGCTGCAGTAAATTGGTAGTACTGCTACCTTGGGGAGCAACAGCCTACAAACACACTTTGCAGCGGGGTGCTGTTTATTCTGTGTCTGACGCCACAAAACCGAACTCCTTCCCTTTCTTGGGAACGAGTTCTTCCTCGCTCGGTGCCATGATGTTTGTGTATCAAGTGCGTGGGGGGGAGGGGTGAGCCTACTCTGAACTACGGGAGCCCAGCGGGGAGCGTCAGTGGCGGATGTTAAAGAGAAACTCGATTTTCATTAAAACAAATCGACCTAAACTACAAATTCGAATTAATCGATAAAATCGATTTATCGCCCAGCCCTACGATTTCATCTTAGTTTTAATTATCAAGATCTGTTTTTAGCTCGTCATGGTCTTGTTTTTGTCATGGAAAAAAGGTGGTTTTTGGTTTACACACTTGTGACTATTTAAAATAAATTCATTGTTCCCACATGAGGACATCATTTTCTCCAAAACCTACTCACTGTTCAAAAACAATGCTTCATTTTTTACACTTATCAGGTCCTTCTCATCCCAAATAGCCAGGACAAATAAAAATTCACATCAAACAAAAGCTGGGGTCTCAAGAGGTTAAAATGTTTGTACTTGAAAACTTGGAACAAACCTCTTTCACAATGCCTGATGAATGTTAGATGGCCAAAACCACAAAATTGTGCCCAGTAGTCATTTAAGTGTTGTTATGTCTACTTACACACCTGTATCTTTCTTGTTTCCAGTTCTAACCCAGTACTGAAGGGGATGTGGCCCGAGGGCAAACTGAGCATCACTGAGGTCACCAAACGACCACTGACAGCTGCAACGCTCTTTAAAAACTCCATGATCTCGTTGGTGGAGAACCTGGCCTCCAAGGTAAGGAGTCAGGACGGATAAACCGTTTGACAAGCATTGCATCCAAGGCTGTAGTTCAGGCTGAACAAATTTAAGCAATTATTTTCCAACTTCCAAATTCTGAAATAGCTTTCATGGAGCCTCAGAGATTCTCTGCACAGGGTCTTGCATGTTGAATTCATGTTAGATACATGTCCAGTGGTTAACACACTGTCTCCCTCTGTAGGAACCCTACTATGTTCGCTGCATTAAACCCAACGATGTCAAGTCCCCTCTACTCTTCGAGCAGGAGCGCTGCCGTCACCAGGTGGAGTACCTCGGGCTGCTGGAGAACGTCAGAGTGCGGCGTGCTGGCTTCGCCTACAGACAGACGTACCCTCGCTTTCTACAGAGGTACCCACAACATAATAATCACTTAGAACCATGTGATAAACCTAGTTTTAATTAGTTATATCTTGCTCCTCCTGAACCTTTTCAATTATTACATGTCAGGTTGCAAGAACGCGTACATCCACTCATGGAAGAGGGGCTTGTGACAGCAAGAGACACAAGGATTAATGGCGTCCTCGCTGTAACGTTAGCTCGCTCCGTGGTGCTAGATGAGCTAGCAGTAGTAGCGTGCCTTCCTCTGCGTGAAGATGTAGTTCATCAGAAAGACAATAGTTCCTACATGAAACTGCTCACAACAAGGTCTGTGGATTATCTTGAGTAACCAGGTCATGGTTTCTGGAAAGAGACTTTGATGTTGAGGTTTTTTTAGCTGTAATTTTGTTGGCAATTTGAGCACCACAAGCTGAGTGCCATCTAGTTCCATTATATTGGAGAGAAGGCAGACAACTCTTCAGCTGAGATCTCCAACACTCACTCACACCAAAACAATCTAGATTGGTAAACAGCACTACAGGTAAGAGGAAAAGAGTGTATTTTTGATTTTGGGGTGAACTGTCCACTAACTGTCCACTAAGTCATGCCTTTGAATAACTATTACCCAAATTCTAGGCATATTTCGTAACATCAGGGTTGTGATTTGAAGGTTAAATGTTTGCTCATGGCACTATCTTTAAAATCTGGCCAGCAGAAGTGATGAGGTAACACTCCTTCCCTCACCTCACAGGCTCTGGACAAACATGCTGAATCCCTGAAGCCGTGCAGTGGGCAGCCATGAAGGATATTACTTGACATTTCCTAACTGTGGGGTGTAAATGTTTGTTGTGTAACCCCCATCAGCTCGCATCTAATCTAATCCTGCAGCTCATCAGTTACATCTCCAGCAGCCATTCAAAAAGATAATCTTTTAATTATCATCTTTTTTTTTTTTTTTGCACTCGCTTTTGTCAGTTTCCTACGAGCGTAATATTTTTGTCCTCTGACCTTGATTAAAAGCAGGCTGGATTATAATTACTAGAGAGAGTTATTGTTGTTAAACATTTAATGTGCTGCAAACATTAGTCTGTTTTTAATGTGGTAAAGTAGCGAACAGCTACTAGTCAATGACCTGCATTAATAACTCATGTTTTATTCATGTGGAAGCATAAACACT
Organism: Epinephelus lanceolatus; assembly: GCF_041903045.1. Taxonomy (NCBI): domain Eukaryota; kingdom Metazoa; phylum Chordata; class Actinopteri; order Perciformes; family Serranidae; genus Epinephelus; species Epinephelus lanceolatus. The sequence continues at coordinate 33,698,300 of NC_135754.1, read as the reverse complement.
TGACATAACAAGTCTGTTTACATCACAATTAGCTCTCATTTGCTTGCAAGCAGAGTACTGATTATAGACCTCGGAGGCTGATACCAAGACTGATATTTAAGAGCTTAAAAATCTGATATTTTGGGCCAGTACATATATATAAAAAAAATAACAGAAACATGTAACATTAACTAAGGATTCCATATATTTGACCCATTTTTGTACAGTATTTGACATGACATTGTACATTGAAAAAACAGCAAACACACCTGTAAACTTTAAACCAAATTATTAGCATGCAGATAAATGGTGTGCGATTAAAAGATAAGATTCAAATCTAAAAAAAGGCAAATTTATTAATACAGCTCATTTCATAATTAAAGACAATTCAAGGTGCTTTACATAATGCATTTAGACAAACAGGAAATACAGCAAAAAACATTAGGACAGACAGCATGCAGAAGAAATGAATAGGATTAGAAACACAAGGTAGATCAAGATCTAAGTGCCAGGTGGGTAAAGAGTTTCCAGCATCTGTGTGTCTGCGAGGGTCCACTTTGGTCCACGTGAAGTAAATGTCGTCATCCACCCACGTCTGTGAGAGTCCAGTCAGGATTTATTTCTAGAGCACATTTAAAACAACATCAATAATAAAAATAGAATAGATGTAGAAAACAACGATAAGAAAACAGACCAAACAGTGCAGTGGGACGGCAGTAGCTCAGTCCATAGGGACTTGGTTTGGGAACCGGAGGGTCGCCTGTTCGAGTCCCCGTCCTGACCAAATATGGAGCGTGGACAGGTGGCTGGAGAGGTGCCAGTTCACCTCCTGGGCACTGCTGAGGTGCCCTTGAGCAAGGCACCGAACCCCCCCAATCGCTCAGGGCGCCTGACCAAGGCAGCCCCCTCACTCTGACATCTCTCCACTTTGTGCATGTATAGGTCCTGTTTGTGCATGTGTGTGTCTTTCAGACCTGTGTGCTGCGCAGCGATGGGTCGGGTCCGGGCATTTTTAGGCAATTCTGAGCAACAAGCAGAAGAATTGGAAAACATTTAGGAATTTAGCAACACAATCTGCCTTTTGCATCAGCTGAGGCTTGAATTCACAACCTCTGAGACTAAGAATCAATTTCTATCTCACTGAGCTAATTAGTCAGTGACAATTCATGTGTAGCTTCACAAACTGACTAAGCCAGACGTGCAGGTTTAGCAGCCGTCCATGCATGGAAAAGCAGATTTCAAACCACTGTAAAAAATTCAGTAATCGAAACAAAAATCTGAAAATACACATATTGCATCTAGACAGCATGGAGATGTTGGTAATTTGTTTGTAACAATGATTGATCTGCTCCATAAGTGAAAAACTGATGTTTAAAATTACCATTTTTACATTGACTCCAATTGTTCACATTAGAGCAAAATTCAAAATGCTGTCAAAAATTCAGTTTTGAGATAAAATTCTGAAATTTGCCACACATCATCTACCATGACTCTAGAATTTTGAACATTGAAGATTTATTTAGCGAGAATTTGCATGTATATGTTTACAGTACCATTTACAGTCAAACATTTTGATGCACTGTAGGCTCAATTTTTGATAAATCAAAAATCTGAGAAACAGTTTTTGTAGGACAGTCTGAAGATGCTCTGTAGCAAGTTTGGTGTCAATTGAGCAAAAACTGTGGGAGGAGATAGGTTTAAGAAGTTTTACAGTTTTTGAAAAAAACAGAGTGATGAACTTCATAATTTTTAATAGGTTTAAATGTACGAAAGTTTCTTCAGTATTGGGGCTACAGTTTGATGAAAGTTGTGAAGTTGTAGCACGTATGGTTGATTTGTTATGAATTTTCAGTTTTGAACTTTAGACGCTTGCTGTAGCGCCACCATCAGGACTATTGACTTGAGTTTACAGCTGAGGATATCTGGCATGAGACTGGACCTTTGTGCAAAGTTTGGTGAGTTTTCACCCATGGGAAGTATGATTTCCTCAGGAGATCAAGAAGAAGAAGAAGACTTGAGATCATCGTGCTCAGGCTGAATGATACGCCAGGCGGGAGAGAAAGGTTTTAGGGAGGATTTAAAAGTCTTTAGGGACTGGGATGACCGAATGTGAAGGGGGAGGCTGTTCCGGAGCCTTGGGGCAGCTGCTGGGAAGGCTCTGTCACCTCGAGACTTTGGTCTGGTTTTTGGCACCACCAACAGTAGTTGGTCCGAAGACCTTAAGGTTCTGGTTGGGGTGTGGCGCAAAAGGAGCTCAGAGAGGTACAGAGGGGTAGACCGTTGAGGGCTTTAAAAACACTTGAAAGAAGTTTAAAATCAATACGAAAACGGACCGGGAGCCAGTGGACGGAGGCTAAAACTGACGTGATGTGGTCGGGCTTTTTCTTGCCTGTGAGGAGGCGAGCAGCAGCGTTCTGGACGAGCTGTAGACGGTTGAGGGAGGACTGATCCAGGCCAACATAAAAGGAGTTATAGCCTAATCTGGTGGTTATGAAGGCATGGATCACCCTTTGAAAGTCTGCAGCTGAGAAATAGGGCTTGGTTTTGGCTAAAAGACGTAGCTGGAAAAAGCTAGTTTTGACAAAAGCACTGATCTGTTTGTTAAATTTGAATTGGCTATCAAAAACCACAGGGACCCCCATACCTGCAGCTCCAAACTCTTGTTCCAAAACATTGCAGTCAAGCCAGCTGCAGCCACTTCACCTGATATCGGCAGCAGGAGGACGGTAACGCCGCCTCCCCTTCTTAATGACTGCAGGGCGCTGACACTGAACACCCCCCCCCCCCCCTCAATTGTACTATAAATCGAACCTCATGTGCATCCATGTGACCACAGCTGTCTGTGGATGTTCAATGCAGAATGTATGTTCAGGCCTCAAGATTTAAAAGTAGTCACAGTGTGGGCAGGTCGTATGTCATTTGCAGCAGTGGTTCCCATCTGGTGGGTCGCAGTTCCTTTCTGAATGGGCTGCAAGTGACTCGCTAATATTTTTTATTTTATTATTATTATTATTTTTTTTTAACCTTTATTTAACCAGGAAGGGTCCAGGAGTTAAAGTAGCTCTTCTTCCAGGGAGTCCTGGCCAAGACTGGCGGCAAAAGTTACAAGTACACAAAAGACAAGACAATGGACACATACTAAAACCACGAAAACACAAGTCTCACATACTAAACATACTAGAACACAAAGGCAATGAGAACACATTACACTCAGTAAGACACATAACAAGGCAAAACAGACATACTGTTAAAAGGCACCAAGTTAGAAGCAGTGACACTGTTCAGTAATGGTTGATTTTAAAAGTTTTTTTAAACATGTTGAAAGGTGGAAGTGACTTCAGATTTAAGGTGTTTTGGAGTTCATTCCAGGCGAATGGTGCATATGAAGAGAAAGCTGTTTTACCAAGTTCTGTTCTTGTTGAAGGAGTGGTTAATAGTATTTTTTCTGATGAACGTGTGCTGTAAACACTAATATGATATGTAAGCAGATTTAAAATGTAGAGAGGTAATTTACCCATTAGTGCTTTTGCAATAAAAAGTAAATAAGTAAGTAATGTGTACGTAACAAATTAAATTTCCTTCTAAGGGATAGAGAGGTCCATTGTACCATTTCATACAGAGTGCAATGGTGAGTCCTAGCTGCTGCACCTGTAACAAAACGCAAGGCTGAATGATATAGAACATCTAGTTTTTTTATAAAGAGGAAGAAGAATGCATATAAATTAGGTCACCATAATCTAACACTGATAAGAATGTGCTCTGCATCAATCTTTTCCTTGCTGAGTATGGAAAGCATCTCTTTAGTCTAAAGTAAAAACTTAACTTAGGTCGGAGTTTTTTTAAAAGGCTCTCAATATGGACCCCAAAGGATAATTTGTCATCTAGCCAAATAGGTATTTGTAGGAGATTACCCTCTCTATTGGAGTACCATTTTGTGTTAAAATCTTCCTCTTAATCAGGAGGAGAACGTGAGCGTGTGAAAACCATGGATTTTGTTTTGTTAGCATTTAATACCAACTTTAAACCTACAAGGGATTTTTTTACCTGATTAAAGGCAGACTGTAAGAAGTTCATTGCCTCTTGCAATGATGTCGCAGAGGTGTACAATATTGTCTCATCTGCATAGAGATGAGCTTTTGTTGGATCTAAATCCATACCGAAATTATGTATATAAATATAAAATAAAATAGGACCCAAAACTGATTCTTGGGGGGGGACACATTTTTACTGCTAGTAAGGAAGAGGTACAGTTATCTATAGCCACACACTGAGTTCTACCAAGTAATTAGAAAACCAATTTAACACAATGCTGCTGAAACCTATGCTTTGCAGTCTTTGCAGAAGAAGATGATGGTCAAAACAGTGTCAAATGCTTTAGATAAATCAATGAATAATGCGGCACAAGACTTTTTATTATCTAAGGCAGTAATGATATCATTTGTAACAGAGGTTACAGCCGTTATTGTACTTGTCTAAAACCAGACTGAGTGGGACTTAGAATACAGTTGTCAGCTAAAAAAGGGAAAGTTGCTCATTTATAAGAGACTCAAGCAGTTTAGCCATGACAGATAGTCAGATAGAAAATATATCAAGTTTTCAACACACACTTTATTTTGAAGTACAGTGAATTTCCAGCACAGAGCTTTCATTTTGAAGTGCTGTTTCCTGCTGCAGAGTGAGTGACTAACAGACGGCTACGTGACAGAGACGGCTAACTAGCTTAACGGCATGGCCAAAAACAAGTATGATGCTGAATGTATTAAACTGTGTGGACCTTAGACTAATCTGGACCCCGTGGCTGGACCAGTGATCTACAGTCATGAAATGTGAACTAAGTACATTCGCTCTTATACTGTGCTCAAGTTCAGCTTTGAGGTATTGATGCTATTTCCTCAACCATAAAACAGTTCAAAGTGGCTCCATCTCAACCAGTTTCAACATTTTTTTGAGCTGCTTTTGTCATGACTATTTTGTAACAAAACGCGAATGTTACGTGGCGAAAAATTGACTGACATTTTAAATGGGTCCTTTTGTATTTCCTGTTGGAATGTTTTGCATTGTATGTGAATGACATCAGCTGACAGGAAGTGGGCATGTACCCAAGCTGTTGCCTAGCAACACAATTCCAGTGAAACAGCCTTGATTTATGCAGATCATAATTAAGCAATATCACACCAGAGGGAGTGATGTTATACTCGTATATCGTCACGGCTGTGATTCAGTCATAGGCACGAGGCCACAGGCCAAGTGCCGAAGACAATCACAGCCGTGACGATATACGAGTATAACATCACTCCCTCTGGTGTGATATTGCTTTTATACAACAGTTCAACAGTTAAATAAGTAAGGCTGATTAAGAAATGTTGAAAAATGAGGACAAAATAGATAATTTAAGCATTTTATTTGTCTTCTGCCAACCAAAATAGTTCCCTCAGGACTCCGCTGTCACCGTTGCTATGTAACGCAGACATGGTGCGCCAGGCACTTACTCTTTATACACATTTATCTACACGTTTCCATTAATTGTGCAGCTGGTGAAATAAGTCTCTGATGACTGCATGGTGGACTGTCGCTTCACAGGCACAGCCGACTCTGCCTTCTGATCTGACAGTATGTTGCTTTTCTCCAAGTCATTGAGCTCCGCTGATGAAACACTGACAAACCTGGATGTGTGCTCAGATGGATTCAGCTTCTCCTCTCCCTCATCTTCCCCTGATGACCATTCATAGTTCAATTCAAAACTTATTTTAGGAAATAAATCCATATTTTTGGCTGTTTGACAGTGGATAAAATAATTAGCCTACAACGCAACTACTGACCTAAGTGACACTAACCGTCAGTTTTGATTTGATTGTTGCTTGCAATCAGCAGTGAGGTGGAGTGATACATACACAGTGAAATAACCGTGATGTTGTACTCCAGTATCATCATGGTTTTACTGTCTCTCGACCAATCAGATTGCAGGGCCGGAACTAACTGTTGTATAAAGTGGCTTATTAGTACAAACCAAGATGCCAAACCTAATTACTCCTTTCAACTTTGATAAAGACAAAAGTGCAAACCAGATCTACCCCTTCCATTCTTACCTTTCACAATAAAAGCCCTGCACATGAACACTGCATAGCTGTTTACCAGAGGGAACTCAATCATTTGTGAAAGGCAAACTCAATAAAATAACTTGCAACTACAACTTGCAGCTAGCTAGAAATTGAAAATATTCTTGGGTTACAGCTTATTATGTGTTTTATACTTCTTTTTACTAACATCTTTGGGCTTTTGACAGTTGGTCGGACAAAACAGGACGTACGAAGACATCTCCTGGTGCTCTTAGATGACAATAATCATTAGTTGCAGCCCTAAATATCTCTGTCTCACACAGGATATTTCATAAGAGTGCTCCGTCTTGTCCGAAGCTTCATAACAAAGAGAGACAAGAGGACAAAGGGGCCGATGTCGGTCAGGTCAGGTACTTTAGAGCCGAGCAATGGACAGATACGGCTCCTTAGAGAGTCTCATACGTCACCTCATGTTTCCCTGCGGAGGACAAGTGCGAGTGATGCAACAACGCTGGTGTCATCACATCAGATAAGACCCAGAAAGCTTCACTCACAAACACGCTATACCCATTGTGTAACAGATGAGATCTTAAGCCTGACAGCCTGATTTTACATGTGTTTTTTAATGATAATTTGGGTCACAAGCTCCTAAATCACCACATATTTCTCCAGAATTTAATCCAAATAGCATGATAATAATCTTAAAATCGTTCTTTGGTAATGGTTTATAACAAACACACACACATGTTTTAGTAACCTTTCTAACAGTACACACACACACACACACACACACTTGTTGTAGCCTTATTCTCCAGCTGTCACATTTGCCCACTGCCCTTGTAGACACCACTGCAGTGGACGGAGGATTAGGTAATGAGTCTTTTGCATAACATGCTAACAAGTCATCCAGCTCTGTCACTCCAACCCCCCCTCTCTGATATATTTGGACTTGGCATTACATCACCGCCTCGTCAGTGGGTCGGCTGTGAAGTGACAGGGGAGCAGTCTGTTGAACACGCACTGGACGACAGAGAATATTGCTGCTGTCCTGAAACCACCTCATCATGTCCAAAAAAAACCCCACTCAAATCACAAGAATCTTGATTTTTTTTTTAAAACTCATAATAATACAGGAGGAAATTTTATACCATGACAGCAGCACAAGTTGTATCAGGACAAACTCAGCTCCATCAAGCTGTGCCTGAAGTTTAACAATACATAATCATTTTTAAATTTATCCGGTCATGATTGAATGTAGTCTCAGTGCCATGACTCTTGTAACAGGCTTCTACAGGTCTGAGACCATAAGGTTGCTGGTTGAAAAAAAGAATATTAGGCCTTAAAAGCTCTCGTATTTCAGTCTAATTATAGCACTGAAAAGACTCTTAAGAGTGTAATTTGACTCCTCACCCCCTGCGCTGGCCTGCAGGTGCACTGTGCAATAATTAATCCCCTTTTTCATGTACTAAATGATGTGATTTCCAGGGCACTGTGCCAGGAGCAAAGACTCATGCTTTCTTAGTAATTAAGAAGATCTATAGAACCGTATACATTATACCAAGGCATATTTTTTTCCTCCTTCAGATATAATATGATCTGAGGACTGAAAAGTATTTTTTTTTCCTCAACAATGGAAAACACAGGATGCATAAATCTAAGAAATAAGAATCTGGATTTTAGGTTGTGCTGTGACAATGTGATTTATCCCTTGCTGACGATGTTTGTGGTGTTTAATTTGTATCAACCTAATAAAAAGTAATAAAAATAAAGTAATAACACTGAGTGTCTGCAGCCACATTGGCAGCTCTGTGAGCTAAATGTCAGCATACTAATATACTGATATTTAGCAGGTATAGGGCCGATCCTACACCTTTTTAGTCCAGTCCATCCAGTGCCTACATTGTGTAAATCAAATGTCAGTCTTTTTTCAGCATTGGCAGTATCAAAACAAAATCGGGGAGTGCAGCAAAATGCCGCCTACCTACTTTTGTTTATACAGAATGCGCCTTTTTCGGGGCAGTGGGGGGCGTGAGCAAGTAACAAAACATGTAGCTCAGCGTGTGACGTAAACAGTGACGTGGGAGGGAAGCCGCGGCTGGTCAGTCCTTTGGCGATTCTCTCATAAGTCGGTCCATTCTTCAGCGTCCCCGTCATCTGACGGTTAATGGCCTCTTTGTTTGCGAGGACAAGGAGGGCGTGCAATTCTTTGTCTCCCCAGTCTTTATAGTGTCTGTCAGGTTTGCACTGATAATTCCTGCTATCAGCTGTTTCCTGTTTATCCACCGCCAGTGGGTCGCACGTGTGGCGCCATCAACAGCTCCTCCCACAAGTCTTCAACAGCCCCTCCCGTTGCGGAAGGCCGCCTCGGTCTGTTTAAACTAAAAGGGTTCCGCCAATATGTCTACCCTATGAGGCGGAAAATTGGGCACCTCGGATCAACTCGCCAATCCGGCTCTGTGTGTCTAAACGCTCGCAGCTTGCCGGCAAAACAGCGGAAATCTGGCAGTGTAAAAGGGGCTAGTGTCCACCAGATTTTATGCTCATCCATCATACAATTAACACAACATTTCACTAAAGCATCATTAATCTCATGGTGGCGCAAAGAAAACTCAGAGGATCACCAAAGTCAAGGGGGCAATGACTGTTTGTACCCTGTTTCATAATAATTCATCCAATAACCACATTGCTTGCAAGGCTATAAACACTTAGCTCTTGGTGTTCCTTCCTGCAGACAGCTACATTTTTTAATAACCTTTATTTTGTCTTCTGTTTGTTTCGCTGCACACTGCTGCATCTCTTCATATGATAATTTTGTCCCTCCTCCAGATACAAGATGATCTCAGAGTTTACGTGGCCAAACCATGACCTGCCATCAGATAAAGACGCAGTGAAGAGGCTCCTGCAGGGGTGTGGATTCGACCATGACGTGGCTTACGGCAAAACCAAGGTCTTCATCCGCACGCCACGTACGCTCTTCAGCCTGGAAGAGCAGCGGGCGGAAATGGTCCAGAGAATTGTCCTCTTCCTCCAGAAGGTGAGTCTAACCACCTTATTGTAGCTTATGAGCTCAGATACTGACATGGCAGCATGATCGCTCTGACCCCGTGAGAAATGTGCCAAATTTAAATATCAGAGGTATCAAGAAGCCACTGATTCGTTACATTGCTTCTTTTGTTTAATCTTTGTTTTCCTCTCTCTGACTTTGCCTTAAATTTAAACCAGTGAATCAAATTAACAACATCCTATTTCAGTGTTCTCATTGAAATTCAACAGCCCTCGCTCTGCATATGAATAACCTTGGAGACCAGAAAGGCTCTACTCAGAATTTTATACAAGTTATACAAGCACTGAGGTATTTTCAGAGCTGATATAATCTTGTATTATTAGAGTTGGAATCTTATATCTCTCAGGATGAATGTCTCTGCCTCTTTCTCCTTCTCTCTCTCTGTCGGAGTTTTCACCCACACAGTTCTCGTAAAGTTGTGAGTGGAATCAGATATATGATTTTGGAGGTTTCTGAGATTTGGGCAGCAACAGAAATGCTCCTCGAATCTGAATTTATCCTACATTGTGAAGATAAATCTGCTCATTGTTTGTGGTTTGCTGGTCATGAAGTCAACCACTCAGACTTAACTGTATGTCAGCGGTCTGTAAATACAACAGGTGTTCAACTTCTTGTAAAGGCCTGTTCATTTGGGGAATGTTTGTTTGGGGAGTTTTGTTTTCAGTTCATAGTGCCATCCTGCATCTCTCAATACATCGTACAACAGTCAATTCTAAAACTAACCGAAGCTCCTGGATCATCAAACAGTGAGTAAACAAAACTAAAGACAGTGAGTTATCATATCTCCCGTTATGGCGTCTGTGGGCGGCTATTTTTGAATTTATTTGGAAGCTGCAATAATGGGAATAGATGATGTTTGCATTCATCACAGATATCCACAGCTTATCTAGAGAGCTAGCTTAGATTACCCATGAGGATGCACAGCAGGATTGTGTTTTTGACGTCTGTTTTAGCACAAGTCTACATGTAATGAAATTATTTTTGCAGACACGTTTATCCAGAGTTACTTACCATAGAACTTTATAGGGACGAGAACTAAATTAATCAAAAAAGTGTGTTTATTCTAGAGGTCGACTGATTTATTGGTTGGGGCAATTGATCAGCGCTGACAGTACTTTTTACACACTGTCGTTACCAGCTAAACTTGGCTTAAATAGTGACTGATGGCTTCATAGCTTCCACCAGTCATGCAGGGATGTACATCACCAACCAGAGCTGAAGAAGGGAGGGTTGTATCAGAAGGAGCTGATCAGTGGGGACAGCTCCAGAGATTGTTTTTGGCTTTGGCCTTTATTTGACAGGATGGATGTAGTGTGAAAGGGGTAGAGAGAGGGGATGACATGCAGCAAAGGGCCTCAGGCTGGAATTGAACGTGGAGCAGTTGCAGCAAGAATGTAGCCTTTTGTACATGGGACAATTATTGGTCAATAACATGTATTAAGATGAAGTTTTTGGCTGGACTGCAACAACCGATCAAGCTGGTCCAGCGCTGTAGACCTATAGCAAAGCTGTGAGTCAGTGAACAAGTAAATGCAGCTTCTTCTTTTAATTTAAAGCCCTCCAACGTCTTGAGGTACACCTGTTTTTTATGTGTATGAATCAGAGATGGGGACTCGAGTCATTGTGACTTGGACTCGAGTCGACTCAAGTCGCTGTTTTGATGACTTGTGACTTGACAAAAAATAAAAGACTTGAGACTTGACTCGGACTTGAAAGTTAAAGACTTGGGACTTGACTTGACTTGAGACACGATGACTTGAATGACTTGAGTGTTATTCACATCATGTTGTAGGTTAGAATATGAAAGTAATAAATTAATTTAAAAAATAATGTTGATTACCCGGTAGGAGCGCAGGCTGAGAATGGCGTTGTCATGATTGGATCACTACCCTGTCAGTCAGTCATGCCCTCTCTACGTACCTTACGTGTTTATTGGAGAAACAGGCCCTCTTATATCAGATAGGTATCAACATGTCAGCATTGTTTTTTAATTTATTTGCTAACATTAACCCCAGAAAACGTGAGCGAACATTCCGACCGGTTCATCACAAGACCGGCTGTACGTTTTATGAACGAGCAACACAGGGTTAAATGAGCTAAATGGGTGATTCTGACAGTTACTTATATCTTGTCTTTTCACTTTATTAAGATCAGATTCTGCAGGTAAAATTACAATAAGGTGACTTGACTTGGACTTGACTTGACCTATTACAGGACTTGACTTGACTTGACTTGACATAACCTGTGACTTGACTTGACTTGCCCAAGAAAAAATGACTTGGGACTTACTTGAGACTTGAAGGTTAAGACTTGAGACTTACTTGAGACTTGCACATGTGTGACTTGGTCCCATCTCTGGTATGAATCACTGAGAAAGTATTTTGAGTGTTTTGAAAACACAAAATTACTGCACCCTAAGGCCTCATTTACACCGCAAACGATGCGTTCGTGTAGCGCTCGTGAACGGTCGCAGTTTACTTGCGTTTTCATTTCAACGAGCATGTTGCTTTTGCCCTTCTTGCTTTCGTGAGCAAGCTCGAAAATAGAAGAGGCGCCGAATTTTTTGGGCGAGTTGCGAGCGAATGGTCGCTGTATTCAACAAAATATCAACATCTACAGTGGCCGAGAGAGGTCACAACACGCGCAAACTCGTGTTAAGTAGTATTACAAAGCAGACAAAGACTACTTCCTTTGTCTTTCTTCAAGCGTTGGAATAATCACTGGCGCGCGAACCTGTCCACCCTGGGCTTTGGGTCCAAACTCACTTCTTCTTTGGGGTTTATTGGAGATTTGCAAACACGGTGCACTAGCGCCACCAACTGCTCAGGTGTGGTTTGTATTTTGACAGGACAGCAGCGGCCACTGCACGACGCTTCTCTTCGTTTTGTCGTGAAAACACGTGTGCTGCCGCTACGCTTGTGGACCTCTTCGCAACCGCTTCACAAAACGCATCGCTTGCGGTGTAAATGAGGTCAAACTATCTTGTTTCACAGTCCATTTTTTTTTCAGCTCCGTCAACTAACAATTACAAAATGCTCAAAAGTAACTGAAGTACATGTTTCTAATACGAGTTACAGAAATACTGCCCATCTCTGATCTCTCTGTTGCATGGTGGCTCTATACACAAAGTCAAGATAATGTCATAGTGAATCTAAAAATCTCAGAATAGAGTATACAGGCCAAATAATCAGCTCACATCATCTCTGTTCCAAACGTTGGTTATTATATCAGCCTTTAAACATCCACTATCAGTCGACCTTTAATTTATTCAGCATGTTTTGTCGCTCTTCTCAGGCTCTGGCCTGAATTGATTATTGGAACATTGGAATAACATGTGTCATTCAGTCGTCTGTACACCTCCTATGCTTTAGTTGCACAACCCTTTTTGAAAGTAGGTGTTTTCAATGCATTCAGGCCTCTGAACAATGCAGGTCTTACATGACCATGATGTTGGCCTTGATTTGCAATATCTTCTTTCAACATCATATGAATAATATTAAAGTGAAAATCGGGACATCTGGGTCAATGATGGTGAATGCGCCTACTGTATAACCTCAACGTCAAATTAAATCAACAAAGAGTGTCTTACCAGAGGAAAGGAAAATTCAAGATAAGATCTCCCAGCCTATTTCTCCTACACATAACTGAACTCAGTATAACATCCATATGAGATTTGGACTATTTCTCCTACTTCTTAAATTCAGCTCCTGAGAAACACCCTTTATCTTGTCCCAGCCCGACCCTAGATTAAGATATTAAAATCCTCCCTTCCTCTCTCACCGCAGCCATCTTTATATCATATAGGCAGTGTTCTTTGATACTGATTTTGCTCTGTTACCAGTTTCTCCTTCAGCTGGACATGTGTTAACTGATCTGCTGTGAGTATGGATCCCTGTTTGAGTCTTTGTATTCAGCAGTTGGCGCCTCAGTGGTGCGACGACACCTTCAGGCAAGAGCGCCAGTATCTTGCTGTGATGATGGTGCATGCGCTGACATGTGTCAGATCGACATGCGGAGCAGAGCTTTGTTACTTTGATAGATGGAGAGATGGGTTTGTAAATGTTGTGTGTTGCTCTGCCTGGCTGTCGAATTTAAGATGAACCGTGCAAAATGTGATCTGTGACTGACAAGCAGGTTGATGCACACTCTGCATACATCATGTGGGCTCTTAGAGCACTACATCCTGCGCCTGGGAGCCGTGTGATTGACACTTAACCTGTCATTAAATCAGAATCATGTTTGCAGATTCCTCCACATGGTGTTGCTTTCATGTCTACCTTTCTCAGGGAGTATCTCAAAGCTCCCAGACATGAAAGGGTTCTCCAGCCAAATTAACTCCTGTAGCTGATTGATTGGTTGACCTGTGTATTGATTCATTTGACCTTTTGCGGACTCTTCCCACGGACACACCAGATGAGCATTTCTTCCACCGCTCCCTCAGGATTCCCTATCTTGTATCTTCCAGGATAAGCGGGCCGGGATAACGAAGGGAAAGCCCAGAGAAATCACCACCAAAACAAACATTTCAGAGGTGTCTGCACAGGCGTATTTAATCTTGCCCTATGTCAGTGTTGAGGCCAGACCAGCTGTATGTGCTCCACACACAGACGCATGCTCACTCATGCTATATGCACTCAGTGACACACAAAATCAAATAGTGGTGTGACAGCAGCATTGACTCCTGTGTCTGTCATGCTGTTACTCAAACAAACATCCCAGCTCCGAGTCTGATCTGCTGCGCCAAGCAATCCCCTTATCAGCACCTGGCACACCACACAGCCTTATGCCAGTCGGGACCGCAGTGCCAGGACTGTCAGCCTATGACTGAAGCTCAGACACACTCCTTGTCCCTCATGGATTTATAATAATACCACTTAGTTTGCCCCATCAAACAACTAAAAAACACAATTTGTGAAGCTGCACACTTCCTAAAGACAGGTTGAGTGGCCCCTTGTAGTGCCACTGCCTGGCCAAATTGGGAGAACATTGTGTTTTTCTGTCTCATTTTACCCCTTTTTAAATTACCATGACCTCCCCTTCTTTTGAGGAGGAGAGGGGGAGTAGGTGGAGGAAGGGATTGTGGCAGGAGGAGGGGAGGAGGCTCCTTCACAGCTCCATTTTAATCCCGCTGCTCTCTCCATCCTTCAGTCCTTTCTTCATGTGCTCTCACTCACTTCATCTCCCAGCTCTTGTTGTGCTCCAGCCACTCACACACCCCACATGAAATTTATTGCAATCAGGCCTGGATGCATTACCAGTGATGGCTCTACATCCACAACACTGAAAGCTCCACCTCGTGTGGAACAATTTAAATCAATGCCACTTTTAGAAACAGCAGGAGAAAAAAAAAAGCCACACAATCCAACATAAATACAGATGTTATAAATTATACATGGGCCACCCCCACCTTGCTTCTGTGTTAAAATGAATATTTCATAAATTCAAGCTCAGCCATCCACATCACAATAACTGTCAGCGCTTGTCAGAGCAGCGGCGATGACGAGGGGAGACCCCCCCCTCTCATGTATTCTGAGCTGCCACCTTAATTGCTTTCCAAAGCTTTACATACTCTCCATGTAGCAGTGGGTTTATCAGACGTGGCGAGCGTTATGTCTCGGGTAGTCAGCTTTCACGGCATGGCCACGGGGGGCTTGTCTGAGCAAGAGCTAAATGAAAATGTCTTAAAAGGATAAAGAGCCTTTTTTTCAAATTTTGCATTGTTTCCTGCTGGATAACTGGTGTCGTGACTCGTGAGGTGATGAATTGTGCAGTAATAAATACATTTTTTTGGACGATGTGAGTGACGTGCAGAGGGAGTTATCTGTGGACAGCTCTGTGCAGCCCTCTGGTGAATAGCGAGCTGCTTAGTGCAGAGCTAGCACTGCCTCCTCTCTGCTTAACTGTCCAGAACTGATCTGTCTCCTGCTAGACCTCAGCAGAAACATGATCCCTAATCCTCTGATCCCCCCTCTGAACCTGCAAAGTGTTTAACTTATCATCCAAAGCTATCACCTCCACAAAAACTTCACCGGGTGAGAACACTGCAGCACATCAAAGCAGGATGGTTTAACTCCTTTTGTAACAATCACTGCTGGATTTTGAGGAGTGGAAATGTGCTCCCTCTGTTCTCAGTTTCTTCTTCATATCCTCTACTTTGTCCTCACTTTCCTTTGCGGCATCCTGTTACCTTTGCGTCTGTATTCTGACACCTAAATGAAAGAAAAGCCACATTTTATAATAACTGTACGAAGGCTTCAGAATCTAGCTGAATCTGTGCTTTTTTCCCAGGGATGTAGCCTAAAAATATCCTTTAGTACACAACACCTTGGGCAAGTATAAAAACTCTGAGAGACTGTAACCGTGGGTCTTTCTCCATGGCAACTGATGTGTGGCTCACAGCCAAACTTAACTAAGCTTTTTTTCGGCTTTTCCTTCCACTTGTCTGTCTCCACATCCTCACAAGAATATTTTATTTTACTGATATTACATTTTTTTCAAAATAGCAGTAACAAGAGAAAGGGGCGTCCTGGTCTTAAGCTAGCATGACGGTTCAGGTCCCATGTGTCTCTTCCCATAATTCTGTCTAATAAATGCTTAAAAAACACCAAAATATATAAAAAACACTGTTCCAGAATAAATTGATTCTAAACAAATAACAAAAATGACAAACCTCATATAAATATGTATGTATTTACCAAAAGTGACTGGGTGATAAAAGAAAGGCAAAAAACTGAAAACTGAAAACATATTGTCAATTCGAGGGCTGCAGCTAACAAATGTTATCATGATCAATTAATCTGCTCATTATTTCCTGGATTAATGGTTTGTTTTTTAAAACGCCGACTATTGCACTCTCCGAATGCTTATATTTGTCCAGCCAACAGTCCAAAATCCAGATAATCATGTATTATTCATTTAGTGACTCAGTTTAATGTCAAATTAAATTCTATTTTTAGCTCTAAAAATGATTGAAAACAATTAATATAAATGATAAACAAAATTATTACAGATTAAAGGCACCCTGTGGAGTTTTTGACCACCAGGAGCGCTGTAAAGCAAAAATACGGATTTTGTTTTGCATCCTGCACAGTTTTAAATGTAAAAAAAAAATCAAATGTTTTATTATATAATCAAATATTTCATTGACTTTATGTTATGACAGTTAATCTTAACAGTGCTTAATAATGTGAAGCATAAAAGCAGATAGTTGCTAGACTCAGCATGGTGTTATGCACCTAAATCAAATGTTTTATGAGGACAGAAATGCATTTAACACAATTGTTTGACTTCGAGGGTACACGATGCAATCTGGTAAGACACCCTGAATAATTATTTTCAATACCGTCAAAAATAAAGACACTCTTACGTCTAGTAAATGCTTTGTAATCAGTCTGTACTGGTGGCAGGGATTTAAGCTGACAAACATGGCGATTGCTAGTGATAGGGACAATGTTAAAGGACTGTAAACACCTGGCAAGCAACGGCAAAGACAAACCGTGGGAAAAACATGTATTTTGACACCTTACTTGGTTTTAAATGAAGTGTGTTTTACGATGAGTTAACACGTTAAAGAAGAGAAACCTGAATTCAGAAGGTTTGCGGTTGTTTTTCTCTGTTTAATACATAAAAAATGTAAAAGTACAACCTGTCTTGACATTTTGTGAGATTAGCGTTTATTTAATAGACTGGAAAAGCCGAGAGAACTTGCGGAGCGGCATGAGCTTGCTGGTGTGTGTGGGAAGAAGGGGATTAGGTAGCGCTGCACAAGTACTGTCATATGCCGTATATCTGGGTAATTTTATACGCAGCAGTTGAACTGTTTTGGGTTCACTTTTGCTACCACTGAGCAACTTTAATAGGAATGAACAAGGACCTGCCTCCAATGCTGTATTGTCAAATTAGCAACGGCTTAGTTCCATTAAGTGACAAACATGGTGATTGGTAATGATGGGGATAACGTTACAGGAATGTTAACACCTGGCTAGCAAGGGCAAAGACAAAACATGGAGAAACTGTGTATCTTAACATCTCAAATTTGTTTGTTTTTTAAAATTTTGTTTATGACAAGTTTGAATAAAGTGTGTTTACGATGAGTGAACAAGGCAAGAGAGAAACTTGAATTCGGAAGACGTGCGGTTATTTTTATCTGTTTAATAAGTAAAACAGGTGTAAAAAAATATAACCTATTGACATTTTGTGAGATTAGTGTTCATTTATTGGACTGGAAAAGCTGAGAGAACTTGCCAGTGTGTCGGAAGGAGGCATTAGGTAACACTGCACAAATACTGTCATATACCGTATACCTCAGTGAAATTTCGGGAAGGTATGAAAAAACAGATACCATCCAAGTATGATAGGTAGGTAATTAGGTAAAGAACTCCCATTGAATTCCGTATAGTCCATACAATAATCTACAAACCAGCTCTGCGGATAGTTAGAGAACGTACATGTCAAGTTTCTATGTGCAAGACCTGTACTGATGCTCTCATCATTTAATTCTAGTGGCTGGGTATAAACTGTATTCGTGCTTTACTTCCTCAGTAAGGTGATTTTATTATGTGTCCTTCAAACCTGTTTGAACAATGTGTTACTTTGAGCTCATACTGCAGACCATCGGCAGTATTCTTCCAATCCATTTTGTCCAGTCCGTCTAATTGATGGATGGGTCGTTCAGGGCGGTTCAATTTAATCTTCAATACTGTCCCTTCTAATTAGACTTTCTTTCTCTAGATCACTTTGAACACATTTGTTTCACATGGTTAGAGTATTAGCCCGGAGCTTTAACCTGACATAATGCTGAGAGTTATGATTGAAGGAATGAGACTCGGTGTATAGAGGTGTCAGTGTTAACGGTGGGTGTGTGCCGCTCTAGCCGAGCACTTTATTGATTTATGATAATGACTGCTGGCCTGTGCCTTGGCCCAGTGTCTCCCTATGACAGGCTGTGGTCAGAGCACATTGCAGCCTCGCTAAATTGTGTCGCACGCTCTCGATTCCGCCTCCCTCCACCCACCGTGTGCATCGAGCATGTCACTGGAAAACCAGCTCAATATCCCCAGAGGATGTGGAAACTCAGGCGTTCAGCAGCGGATTGCAGTCAAGTGTGACAATGGCGCACATTGGCCTATCTGTCTCTCCATGTCGGAATTTGCTCATGGTTTTTCCTCCCCTCGAGGTGACAACTAGGTGAAGGGTTGTTTTGGTATTGGGCCTTTTAGATTGCCAACACTGCAGTTCAACTAATGGCCTTTTTTTAGAGCTGCAGTCCCAATACTTTTAGATTAAAGACATTCAGTATCCAGTAATGGGTCCTGTCTGTGTTCTGCTCTGCTCAACTTCACATCCGAAACCTTCCAGCTCTCACCAGTTGTCCTGGCTCGGGTGTTATGTGAATGCTTTTACTCAGTGAGCATTTCAAACCAGCCGTCCCCCCAAGTCAAACCCCAGCAATCTGTCCCGCTTTGTTGCAACGAAAGATCCCCAATCTGGCTTTGATGAGCTCGTAAATCCAGGGCCCCGGAGCGTGGTGAGGGCAGGCTCCATCATGGCAGAGTCTCTAAAAGGATGATCAGATGGCTTTATTGGCCAGGAGAGGAAGGGGGCAGACTGTCAGGGGCCTTGTTATTGGCTTGATTTATCCGCAATCCCCCGAGTGTCATCTTCATCAGCTCACCAGCGTCATCGCAGTCTGCTTCGCTGGTCGAGAAGCAGCAAAGTGTTTACAGTGTGTGTGAGTGTGTTTGTGTCTGTGTGGGCGCCTGGATGGCCCCGTCATAATTCTAACCTCTCGCCACTTTCCACCTGTCACGCACCTTAATGAGGCTCCGAAGACGGTGGAGACACTTTACGTCGGCTGTTATCTGATTCATTGTTGCTTTATTGTCTTTTTATTCCTCGTGCTTTGCTTCTCATCTGCAGCCCCGCTCGTTTACAATGTAATTAGTGATTTGTTGCTTAGATAAACACAGTTGTTGATCTGGCATAGGCCCGCACACCATGTGGATATTATCCCGGCAACATCTCAGCTGAGCTCTCACTGAAAATCTAATTTGGCCACTTTTTGCTTTGTGTATCATGTGAGCACATATGGGGTGGGACACTGTGTGTGTGTGTGTGTGTGTGTGTGTGTGTGTGTGTGTGTGTGTGTGTGTGTGTGGAGGGGTAGAGGAGAGTTTTATATGCTGAGAGGCTATAACAGAATGAAGAGAAGGAAATTATAGAGGTGTTCACTGGTTTAGATATAATTAGATGAATGTTTAATGCTGCATTTATGACATGTTATGAGATTTTTACAGATCCTGTGTGAAACAAAAGGTTTAATTCCTGCACTGTCAGCACTCAGTTTATTAGAGCGGGTTTCTTTTGGCTGAAAATGATGCGGAGGTGATATCATCCTGATTATGTTGCATATTTTAGGAGCTCTCATACTTACATGATTGAAATAGAAACACAATCCCTAATGGATTGTGGCCAAATTGTTACATGGACAGTAAGTTGTGTGTCTATAATGTGAATTCCCCCATGTAAAATGTTGATCAGGTAAAATAATTTTGTCCTGCTGGCAAAATGTTGTTTTCACACATGTCCTACAGGTGTTCAACAGATGTCTGTTTGAACTTTTGTAGTGATAAAGTAGGGGAAAATGGACTATCACTAAAATATTAAACTGTTACTTCCCCTCATTTCACCGGTGTAAACACTGTAGTCTCGGTACAAGACAGATCCAGCAACACACATTGAGGCGCATGGAGCAATGTTCTCAAACACTGAGTCCGACTGCTGTTTCCAACAGCATTTGTAAACTCCCAGTGACAATTTAAAACTATCATCGAACAGCAGGGAAAAGGAGATTCGTCTTCTTCTGTGATTTTTTGTTGTTGTTGTGGGGACAAAGATGTTACCAGCAGAAACATTGTGGCACACCTGGCTGACCCCCAGGAAGTGCACTGGGTTATGAAGTCAATTTCTATAGTGGCCAAACAGTGTATCTACAACTTCCGAGTCTATCAAGTGATGCCATTCAGCTCCAAAATGACAAAGGGAAAGAGACATCTGTCAAACGGTGGACATCACAACATCTGCAAAATGTCTCGTTTCACTTCCTGGATTTGATCCATTCCTTCCAATAACATTTGGAGTTGAGAGGAGCCACAATACTAAATCATTTTATCCCCATTAAAGTTAGTGGAGCGCTAAACTGGAAGTAGCCTGCTCGGCCGACAGTATTAGTGCACCTGCTTTATGGGCCCAGTGATGCAGAAACAGTGCTGATCATATGGGTAATTTTATACGCAGCAGTTTAACTTTTTTTGGCTTTATTCAGCATTGAGCAACTTTCATAGGAATGAACAGGGCCCCGCCTCCAATGCTGTATCCAGGTCTCTTTATACATCCATGACTGACCTCTACTTTGCTGCAGCCTATTGTTGGGGGTCTTGTCCTCATTGTAACATCTTGCCTCTTCACATTGCACCAAACCAACTTGTAAATATTAGATTAGTGAGCCTTGTTAGCAGCATCTTTAATAGACTACAGTAAATTCAGTATTTCTCTATGGACCATTTTCACAGCAGACTCATTATTTTTGTGTAGCACATGTGTACCTAATACAACCACAATATGTGTTGTTTTGTAGGGGACAGTTAATGACTAATTTAGACCCTGTCTACACATATACAGATATTTTTGAAAACAGATATTTTACTCTGTGTTTGGGCCTCTCGTCGAGTTTTTGGTCCCTAACACAGAGATTGTTTTTAAAAAAACGCCTTCAAGGGTGCAGATTTTTCAAACTCTGGTTACTGTTTATCTGTGTGAACATGTGAAACTAAGCGTTTGTGAAACAATGACATCATCTCCTCAGTTTGAGCATGCACATTGTTGCTTTGTTTAATGAGCACAGACACAACAATAACAATGGCGGACTTTCAGTTTGCTAACGCTTTGTTAGCACTGCTTGTTATAATGCCTACTTTACCCTTAAACTTAGTATGCCTGGTTTTAAGTCTGCCAGAAATTTCAGTTTTGGATCATCAGGCCGGGTCGAACAGCAGATGGTTGGACATTAGCAGAGTGGGATGGTTGTCGATAAGGAATGGAAGTAAAACCTGAGCATGTCTCGAACATCGCTTGTGTGTTTGAGTGATCTCCTTCATCCTTACATGTAACAGTGATGAGATCTCCAGTAGGTGTTTTGAAAAAGGTGACGTTAGCCTGTACACTTCAATAAGTTTGTGACAAGGGGAGACTGTTGAGACAGCGAACACTGGCATTCTAGTGTGAATTGAGATATTCTGCAAAACAAAGGTAGTGTGAACAGAATTGTTTTTTAAAGCAGCTGTGCGGAAATTTACGTTTTTGTTGATTATAGCACCCCCTTTGGTCGAAGTGGTATGACACCCACAGCGTGGTGTCGTAAAATTCTGACTGAAGCCGGCAATTACCGCATGCATTTGTTTTGGAAAGCGAGAGGATTAACGTTACTAATGTTACACTTCGGTAACACATTTCAACCAACTTCATCTGCCTGCTGTATATTTGTGTGCATGGTCATAGTCACAGATAATTTTGTGGTGTTTGTTGTAACGTTACTAGACAAAAGCGGTTCACATCAGCTAACGTTACATTTAGCTTGCTTATAACTTCCATGTCATCATATATTGAAGTGAAACAATGTCTAACAAGTTGCGGTATATTCTCTAAATAAAAACAAAAATGACATACCTGTCGATTAGGAAAAGGGCCAACTTGGGATCAGTTTTAAAACCTTTCAAATCTCTCAGCTCTCTCCACTTGGTGAATGCCTGACCGAGGTTTACACGCGTTTGGGCTCGAGCCCTATCACTGTCCTGTTAGCCTTCTTCTGTTCTTTTTCTTTTAGATGGTGCTCCTTCTTTATCCGCCATGACATCGAAAGTACAACCAAGTCCTTATAGGTACATCTGGTAAAACTGTTATGTGTTCAGCAATGCCCATTGCGTACCGCTTACTCGAAGAACACTGTCTGTAAACACAGCTCCTTCTTCTTCTGTGGTTTAATGGCTGCGGGCTGCTGTGGGTGTGCAGACTTACTTCCGCCTCCAGGTGCCGTATTCTGGTTTGCTGACTTCCACTGTGTCCGACCCGGCCGAGGCTACGCTAAATAGCCATATAGAGAAAGGCTTTTTTGTCGCTGTTGGGTTCAAATAAATATGTGGATCTTCAAGGGGGGATGATACGAACTAGGGACAGTTTTATAAATGGTAAAACGTTCTGCACAGCTGCTTTAAAAAAGAGGGGGAATGTATTCATTTTTAAAATATCTGTATACATGTAGACAGGGCCTGGGCCTACCTTATTCGCCCATTTGTCACCTTTTTTTTCCTGTTACTATTTGTTGGCTTAAATGGCGAGAAATGTCAGTTTTAGTTTCTATTTTGATTTTGTTAATGTCTCACGCTCTTTAAAAAGTCTTTTCTCAGGCCCCCCCAAAGACCAGCAAGCAACTGCTTATATCACTTAATGGGAAGGGGCTTGGCTCTGACTTCAGCTATTGATTTCATTGCAATAGTCTAGTATTCCGTGGCGAGACGAGGCAACCCTTCACATCATCATTGTGCTGTATATCACAGAGTGAATGACAAAATGTAAACCCACATACTGTGGAGTGTACTGTGTAATTATACCATGGTACAGCCAGATAATATGATAGCATGACAAATCTCTCTATCACCGTGAATGTTCTAAATCGATTTCTGCTGCTGTAATGCCGTAATTCCACCTTGAGTCACATCGCCCTGGACCAGCTATGAGAATCCTGTTCATCCTCATCAACTTAAATCCACGGTCCATAATTTGAAATGTCTGCTCAGCAGAGTGAAAATTAGATTTCATTCTGCTTTAACTGGCTCTCCCACATGAATAACTTTTTAAAAAATAATAAAATTAAAGTGTGTAGGTTATAGGCTAGACACTATTTCTGAGTCAGGACAGGAAATGTTTTTACAAGTATGTGAGTAAAATCCTGGCAGAAATTATGATATAAAAAAACTGCACGTAGAAGAAAATTTAAGAGTGACATAAAAATTTATATGTATATGAAATGGAGCTCAAAAGTGAAAATGAGTGCAGTAAAGAGTATTTATAGTGGTGTATCAAACTGACTAGATATCCCCAAATAATTTCTATTTACTCACGTTAAGAGGTTCAAATTCAACTTTAAATTCACTCACAGTCTAGTTTATACACCAGGTTTTTAGCTGACAGTTATGTTTGACCCCACACCTGCTCTTAAAGCTCTGCCTAATTTACCGTAACACTCTGAATACAGTCTGAATTTAAACAAAAGTAACTTTTAACCTTGCTCACAGAGGCAACTAAGTCAGCAGCAGTCGGAGCCGGCAGTAAGAACACATTCATTCCTCCCACCTCTGTCACCCTGAGCATGTGGGAGAGTCATCTCAGGGGTCGATTAGTGATGAATATGGAGCCGCTTCTTTTCTCACTCTCATCCATAATGTATTAGAGACAGTGCAGCGTGGAGGAAACGGAGGATAAGGTCGTCAACTGCCATTTTGCCAGAGAAGCACCATTTGAGACTTAAAATAACACGGGATTAGAGGAGTTATTTTTATACCTGAATAGATTTCATTTGGTTTGCATGAACATGAAAAATCAATATACAGTGCTCAGATATAAATACAGCCTGTGCTTTCTGTCTTTGTAAATGACGCAAGGTGAAACCAAAAGGGTGATTTTAACATAGCATGAGTAATAACAGCAGTCCTGTTTTAAGCTGTACAACGTTGAATGTTTCAGGCAATCAAATGGGTTGTAAAGAGTTATTGTGAATTTTCTTTCTATAAAGAAACGGTTCCTTTATTGAAAGCACATGTAGGAGAAGATGAGTACTGGCACCTCATCACAAGAAGGTCTCCACATCCATTAAGGCAAAACTTAAGTCCTCAAGGTCAACACAGCCCACAAAGATCCACTGACCCTGGAGATAATAGCACTGACGGAAGTAGAAGCCATCACTTAGCATGGCAGTGTCACTGCTGCAGACGTCAGAGCCAGAATCGGCAAGATAAAGGCCTCATTCATCGAACTGAAGAACATTTGGAGCTCCAAAGAAATCAGCCAGCGCACAAAGTTTAGACTCCTTATCTCCAACATTAAGACTTTACTACTTTACGGATCAGAGACGTGGAGGACAACCAAGACCACAATGATGAAATATTCATCAACAGCTGCCTGAGGCGGATTAACTGAGTATTAACTGGCCAGAAACCATCAGCAACAGTGATCTCTGGCACTGTGGAAGAAGAAGTCAGGAAAAGATGGGGATGGATCGGCCTCACACTCGAAAAACCCAATGCCAGCATCACCAGGCAGGCCATAAGACTGATTTGAAGTTGTGTGTAGGGCTCTCCGTAGAGCCTATGCCACAGCCCATGCTGTTGTGACCATTTATACCTGTGCAGTGGTGTGTCTGTGTCACTCTGCGGTTACACCTCTAAAACACAAGTTGGCGGTGGAGTTTCTATCAAGTGCTGTGAAGTTTGATTGACTCAAAACACACACATTAACCATGGCTTAATAGTGACCAAGTTAAATACAAGTACAAAATTCAGCTCCATTATAACTCGCAAGGTTCACTGACAAAACAGTTGTCTTATAATGGAAACATTTTCCCAACAAACACAACATGCTAACATCATTAGCGTAGGCCAAGCCTATGGCATTTTACACTGCATAATTAGCCTAGTGGCTAGCTGACTTTCTTCTACTCTTATGAAGACAGCATAGATAACACAGAAGATTTAAAATGCTATTTTCTGGAGGCTTTATTGTCTTTACAATTTATTGTTTGATATATGTGTAGTAAATGTAAATAAAAGCTTTGTTTCTAATAGGGAAAATGTTTTTCAGTTTAAAAAAAATAAACAGGAGGTCTGCATTGCCGGGACATGCAGTTACATTTCTGGGGAGGTGCACATCAGGCTACAGCTGACGGTATGCCTCTACACAGCCTGTGCTGTAGGTACACTACAAATTCAATGCAGTAGTATAAATCCTGCTGTAGATCGAACCAACAAGGTACAAGAAAAGACGGCTGTCCAAAGAACACCTGGCGCAGGGACCTTAAGACTGACATAAAGCAGAGCGGGTTGACATGGAAACAGCTGGAAAGACATGCCCAGCACAGAAGACTGGTGAACTGTAGTCTACAGCATCGCATTGTGAAAAAAGAGCAGTAGGTGTAAGAAGAAGGATATGAAAGAACAATAATGCTTCAGTTTTTCAGCTATTTTTGTAGACTCATGGTTTTATTTGTGCAGTAAACAACAGGTAGTTATGGGAGAACACGCATCCATCAAGACCAGCTTTACTTTACAAAGACTTGGATAAAGGAGAGGGGGCAAAAGTTCAAATGATACGGGAGGAGAGTTACACTTGTAATAATGATCAGAAAACCTTTGAAGAATCAGAGATTGTGTGCGCAGAAACCAGGCCAGTAAGCTTTAGACGGTATCACTTGACATCCTGGGGACAGATTTCTCAACTTTTTGGCCTGATAGGGCTGATCTCAGATTACTGGACATAACACGACATTTCATAAACTTTTACGGCTTAAAAAGTCCAAATTAAACCTTCTTTTTCTGAGGACAGTATGAGGCTGGTTGTGCTTGGTGATGAGATGGCTGACTGGCCTTCTTTCACTGATCTCAGTGTGATTTAGCTTCTTTAGGAGGCCAACCCTCTGTACAGTTAGGAATTAGGCTGAGGCTGTGCACCATTAGTCTTCAAAAAAATTTAAATATAGCTGAAAATAAACATTAACATAAGTCCATATTATCATTAGCAAAGATAAACTGGCCTATTCTTAGAAAAGCAATCCATTTAATTTACAGTACACAACACTGATGATAGGCTGTTACCCATGACTCCTCCTGCAATCATGTGAACTAGCTAACCTGCGCTAAATCACTGTACATTCCAAATGTATGTTTAGTATTACAACATTATATGTAAATATATGAATCTGTAAATAATTATTATTTTAATAGTCTAGTTTTGTGTGTACCATAAAACCGTCTTTTTCTCAGCTAAGGGGTCCTTGGCCTGGAAAATGTCTAAGACCCCTGCTGCGGACAAATCAGTACTCCGGAGTAGATTCTGGCTCTCCAGTGGAGGTGGCTCCATGTTGTGCTCCTTTAATTAAAGTGTCATTTAACCTTATAAAATCATGTCAAAGTACTTAAACACCCATTTGCAGCTGATATGATGAAAAGTTAAAATTGTGAAATCACATGAATTAATCTGCTGCTTCCATACTCCAGTAGTGCATAACTGTAGACTGTATAAAAGAAGTTTCTTATTTGGACATAAGCCATTAAGCAATGGCTGTAAAGAGCATCAATGCAGAGTTTTAAACCTGCAGTATTTGTAATGGCCAGCAGGGGGGACTCCACTGGTTTCAAAAAGAAGTCTGATTGTATATGAGTCTGTAAGAAAATGACTCTACTTCTCACCTCAGTAAATATTTCCCTAATGAGTTTATAGTCTCTATCGCTAGTTTCAAGTCTTCCTCAATACAATATGATGGTCATTTTGGAAATTATGGTCCCTTTAGAGTGAAATAGACGATGAAGCAAGGTTTGCTTTGGGGCTGGATTCGGCAACCTTTACTATCATCAGAGCCATTTTTGACTGAAAATGATTTTAAAAATCTGTCTAGAGCCGCAAAACATGTTTGAGTCTTATGATAAAGGTAACAGCCTACTGAGTCTAAATTAGACTTTCAGCATTGATAATATGTCTAAATGAGCATTCATTATTATGTTTTACCAGAAGGTGGGTTATTCATGACTATCTGACAAATCTGTCCATCCACTACTAAAAATTCTCAATTTTTCTCTGAGACTTCTCCTTTTTCGCATTTGGAGTCCATAGCTAGCCTAGCTAAGGAGACTCAAGACTAGTTAGCACTATTGGCACAATGTGATTTTGCCGAGTAGGACATGCTCCTGAATCAACATCCCACATCGCATTCCAGGACAAACATTGCGATCAACCAATTACAGCCCTCTGACATCATCAGTGTGCTGCTCCTGTGCTTCTTTCAAGATTGCTTTGTGCTTCTTCTGAGCTACAGCTAGTTTCCAAATTGAAGTTAGTAGAACTGAACAAAAACCTTGTAAATGAGTTAATTGCAGGAATTTGCAACTGAAAAATGGTAGTATCCTTACTCTTTGTAATGAACAGCTTACTTGTTAGCATAGCCTACCTACTTAGCAGGCTAGCTCAACAATATTACGGTCTATTGGCAAGTTTACTCATTAGCATAGCCAACCTTGTTAGCACACTGATGATGTCAGAGTTCTTTGATTGGTTGATTGCAATGTCGGTCCTGGAATGCGATGGGGGATGTTGATCCAGGAGCATGTCCTACTGGCAAAATCACATTGTGCACTACTACTGAGGTTTGGCAAAATTTAGAGGAAAAGGTGCGCATTTTAGTTGGCCGAATGTTAAGTTTTTTTAGGGACACATTTTTTACAGCTGGAGAATGCAAGAATCTCTATAGGCCTACATCAATGATAAATGAAAAGTAAAATATTGAAATAAATAGCTGTTATTCATTTTCATATTGTCATTTTTTGTCAAAGCCACAGGGAGCCACTGGAGAGGGGCTAATGAGCAGCATGTGGCTCTAGAGCCTACTCTACGGCTGGTTAGAGGCGTGGCTTTTTTATGATTGACAAGTCGCCACTACAGAGACCAGTTTGGCTTCTTGGTCACATCCTTCCCTTTCTCCTCCCCTCTTGTCCAAACACGGTCACGTCTGGCTCCAAAAAAAAAAAAAAAAAACAACACGATAACAACAGCCAAAATGCCAAACTTAAGGCTTCAAACTGTAGTCCACATACCAATGGGTGACATCATAGAGGCTACATCCACCTCTTTTACACAGTCTATGTGCATGACTTATCTTCCCCCCTGCGAATTATCACACAGCCAGACTCATCAGGTGAAAACTGCCTCCTCCACATTTTTAATATGCAAATGTGAGAAATCCTTTTCTGTGCCTTCCCCCACACTTTGAAAGATTAAATATTCATGATCTCCGTCATTACTTTGCATTGCTCTTCAGTGATATTCAGGAATATAGCCTTTAAACTGTGACACTAAACACACTCTATCGCTGATTATTTAGGATTATTTAGATTCAATGTGGACGTATAAATGTATAAATAATTGAGTAGCTGTGTGTGTGTGTGTGTGTGTGAGAGAGAGAGAGAGAGAGTGAGAGAGAGAGAGAGAGAGAGAGAGAGTATACAGTAAAAGGGGAGCATATGGTGGTGATTTCAGTGAGGGCGGAGCAGGAGTTACGGCTCCCTGGGGTCCCACTTACATCTATTATTCATGGTATAGAGGGTCTGATAGCCACTCGACCTATGTTTGGTTACAGGCAGACTTGGGGGTCCTTATTTGAGTCTGAATCCATGTTACTCAAACATAACTAATAAACTTGATGTAAATAAATATGTAACAAGGAATTCTTATGACAAGTAAGTAATTGTGTAATTGTAAATTAAGAAAATGGCAGATTAAAATACACACTTGTATATTAGCTTTTACAGCAACATGCAGGTGTATTTATAGCTACATTACTTTCAGTCCTCCTGAGTTAGATTTTAGTGCAGAGGTCATACTTTTGTTTTTACCACTGGTGCATAAAAGCTTAAAATAGCCCAGCAGCCACATAAATAAATAAAATCCAGATACTGCAGGTCTTACTGTCCACTCATCCTTTCCACCAGTGCTAAAGGTGGAACTTGGTCCAACTGTCTACCTGGTTGCAGGTACATCAGGGTCTCTTTGTATGTTTGTGCATCACAGGTCATTGTGTCAGTGCGTCTGATACCTGGACTTGTTGCAAGCACACGTTGTATTCTCATCATCATAAGATTAAAATGTGTTTTTCATAGCAAGAAGAAAAGCAGTGTGTACCATGAGTATGAAGTGTTGCTGCTCTTCACTGCCGCTTATCATGCTGCTGCCAGTGTTTGTGTTGTGGCAGTTCAACTTTGGACCCAAATGCAAACACAACCAGGAAACGAGAAGTGGAGCTGAAGGCTTGAATGGAATGATGGCTGAGAAGCAGAGCGGGCAGATGAGCTGAAGGCAGAGCAGTCTGAATCTGGAGGCAGAAGACGAGAACATGGCTGGAGGTGGCGGGTTATGGTTGAGGGTGGCGTGGTGAATCTGAGACACAGAACAGAGTGTGAATTCCAAAAGTACAAAAGACAGAGTGTCAGAAAACTAGTTGGCCTTGATGTCTGTACCACAGAAGAGTGTCTGAGCCGGGGTTTTATACTGCAGTGGCTTGATTGTTGATGAGGTTCAGGTGTGCAGGTTCAGCAGCTGCTGACACTCAGGAGGATTGGCAGGACGAGGGAACCAGAAGGCCACACTCAGCAAACACACAGAGACAGACTGAAAACAAACATGAGACGCTACGAAAAGGCAAAGCTGAAACCCGTACAGTTTGTGCTTTTCTGTTTGGGTCTAGTTGGGTTTACAGCTAATGTGGACCGCTTCTGACTGTCCCTGGGCGGACCGGCTGTGGCTCAGCAGGTAGAGCAGGTCGTCCACTCATCGCGGGGTTGGCGGTCCGATCCAGCTCCTTATGTCCGCACACACATGTCAAATTGTCCTTGGACCTTGAAAGACATGGGTGTTTACTAGGCAGGGTCTAATGAAAATGTGCTCTTAGGTGAATGCATGGGTAAACTATTTTGGTATTTGAAGCGTTCTGGTTTCTGTTTTGTAGCCTGACTAGTCTTGGCCAATCACATTTGGGTAAGCTTTGGTTGCATGCAGGTGTGGAGAGCCAAAGAGGTAGAATGCGTTGGCCGAAATGCTATTGTGGAACCCATCGGTCATCGTCCAAGAATGAAATAGTTTTGTCGTCTGGACCTAAAACTCCTGCACCTCCTGCACAGGTCTGATTTTCAAGATCACTCCTTAACCAGAACTGTGAGGTGCTATACCGCATCCACCCCACCACCCACACATATGACCAGTTAGCTCCACATCCTGAGCCATCGACCGAAGATCCATGCCCAACCCATAACAGCAAATCCTGTAATAGTACAATAATCATGTGCTGTTCAAGTAACTCAGGTTTATAATGATCATTTTGGGACAGAAACTAAATTTTGAAATGACTCTTGTGAGTCCCCAACTTCATAATGCAGTACATACCTTTGTCCTCCTTTAAGGAGCTGTGCAGAAGTTGTGTTCCAAGCATGTGAACAGTTATCTACAAAGGCTTCATACATTTTCTTTGTGTCGCCCTGTGTCTCCAGGTGTGGAGAGGCACCATTGCCAGAATGCGATACCGGCGGATGAGAGCGGCCCTTGTCATCCTGCGGGCCTACCGACGCTACAAGGTGAAGTCTTACATCCGAGAGGTGAACCGGCGCTTCAAAAATGTCCAGTCCATGAAGGATTACGGCCGCCATGTGAAGTGGCCCACGCCTCCCAAAGTCCTGCGCAAGTTTGAGGAGGCACTCAGGAGCATCTATAACAGGTACTGTTTTCTAAATAGCATTTTCTAAATAACATTGCTTTATCTTTTAAGGGCCAGTGTGTAATATTTGGCATGGTTTATTGTCAAATCTGAATCTGAATCTGAATATTCTAGCCATGAATATGTTTATACAAGTGTATAATCGCTATAAAATAAAATTTGTTTGGTTTTCGTAGCCTTATAATTATGCTTTTATATATATATAGCAAGGGCCTTGCTTTAGAGAGGTCACCATCTTGCGCCGCCACGTATGTACGGCAGACCGAGCGGACAATCCAGCCAGCCAGAGAGCGCGTTTCGCGTGTATAAATGAACCAACGAAGACAGCGGAAGGAAGGAAGAAGGAGGAGGAAACAGCAGAGAGTGTTAGTAGTTCGTCGATAGAGAGTAGTGGAAGTTTTTTTTAGTTATAAAGTTTGCGAATGGACCACACTTACCACGCAACAGGAGAGAATGAACCCGAACGTCATCTGCGAGGAAAAGAAGACGCAACTTCACTCCTTGTGATGCACTCTCTGCGGCGCTTTTCCTCCTGATGATATATCTCCCCAACGATGGTAGCAGTAGCACCGAATCCCATTCTCTGCAGCAAAATGGGAGCGGAGGATTCAGCCTCTCTTCTCGCCCGCTCAGTATCCAAGTTCCTCATCTGTATGCTCCGGCTCAAACAGGTATGGCTCTGGGTCTGTGTCCGCTACAAGAAACTCTTCAAAATCGCGTTCAAAGTCGTCCATTGCAGCTACTATAGTCCGGAGGTATTGCTAGGCTAAATAAACAGCTGAGCTCTGTTTACAGGCTACGCTGTCAGTCAGTGTGCGGACTGGAGATTGATGGAGCAGAGAGGGAAGGGGGTACCCGCTTGGTATTGTAAATGAGTATGTGTGTATTAAGTGTGTGTGTTACGCCAGAAGAGTCAGAGTTTGGGACGGAGTCTTTTACCCCCTGGAGTGTTACCGACTGAGTTTTTGGAGTGCTCAAATAAACGGGCCTTTTTCCCAAACGCTACTCTGGTCTCCTGCTCGTGAGGGATTAATTACAATATCGTAACATGGGTTAGATTTCTAAATAAACATTCACCTCATCGCTAGATAGACCTACTCCTGAAAAACTCGTGTCTGCGCAAGGCTTTTTGTCCCTACGAGGCCACCGTCATTTACCCGACGGGAGGGGTGAGCGAGTGAGCCCTGCAATCTAGAATTTGACTTTAAATGTGACTGCTGCGTATCAGCTGCCAGATTCACATTAACATTCCAGCTTTTCAAACACGAACAAAAAGCTGCTGTGTTTGTGTTGAGTGGGTCCTTTCACAGAATAGGTTTAGGGTCAATTGTCTTTTATTTCACACTGTTCAAAAATGAAGTGGAACTGTATTTAAATGTTTAAAAATGTACCATCCATTCTCATCACGTCCTAACAAAGGCAGAGGATGAAGCTTTTTAAGATTAAATGTTTTTAAATTGCTTTCTTTTGAAGAAAATCACTTTCCTGAATTGGCTGAACTGAGAGTGGATCCGACCCCAACAGTCAGCAGAGAACACATGGCCTCGAGTGTTATTTTACATCCAGATGAGTCCGTTTGAAGCAACTTACACATGTTTCCTTCTGCCTTGGGCTCACACTGGGCATTGATTTTTCTCCCTCCATCAAAGACTCATCACTGCCTTTCATCCCAGTGTCTGTTTGTTTGCTTTTTTTTATTTGAAGCTGGGCACAGTAAGAAAATAGCCTTCCTGGAGAATGATGTTGGCTGTCAGGATGTGTGAGTGAAGGGCCAATAAGTACAGTACAGCTGGGGTCCGCCGCTGACCCAGCTCTCAAGGCTTTGAGCTGTAATCTCAATGGAGATATTTTCCTTTGCTCTTAGTTTTCTCTTTGTGTGTGTGTGTGTGTGTGTGTGTGTGTGTGTGTGCGTATGTGTGTTTGGATGTGTTTACCTCTAGGTGGTGGGCATGGACACTGATCAAAGGCCTCTCTCCAGAAGAAGCCCTGCAGGTGAGGGCCAAGGTAGCCAGCCTGGAGGCCCTGAAGGGCCATAGGGCCGACCTGGGGCTACAGAGGGCCTGGGAAGGAAACTACCTGGTGAGTAGGTGGGATGGCAGTGTGGGTAGGGGTGCAGTAGTAAAGCCATTGTAGTGGGGAGGTTCCAGACGCAAAAGCGTATTCATACAGTCTTTGTACTAACCAGCTGTTCACTGCAGCTTCATACAACTATTGTACAGACGTGAGTTTTTCTGATCCTAATGAAAGTGTGTGTAAGATGAGAGCTCACTTGATGAATGCCAGCACTGTCTCTGAATTCCTGTAAACAAAGCCAAAAACACAAAGAGTGTTTTAACAGGTTTTTTGTGGGGGGTTTTATGTCCAACAGAAGCGAGACAGCCCCGATACGGCTTCATCATTCACACTGGTGTCCAGCGAGCTGCAGCGCAAAGACAAATTCATGAGAGTTTTGTTTTCCTGCAACGTGCGCAAGGTAGGAAGGAGGCTTTTGGAGCATTTATCCTCTCCTGACCACATGCACACACAGTCACAACATGCAACTGTCTGTAAAAACAAATACACCCAACTGCTCGTGGTTTGTGCCATCACCCTGCAGGGTGTTTGGACTTGTGAGTGTGTGTGCTCTCTTATCCTGTGGGGTGACTAATGAGGAGCTTTGTGTTTCCCAGATCAACCGTTTCCACAAGGCAGAGGACCGGGCTGTGCTCATCACTGACCGCCACCTGTACAAGATGGACCCCCTGAAGCAGTACAAACCCATGAAGAGCATCCCCCTCTATAACGTATGGCACACTCCATTCCTTTAACAGCCTCCTTTATTACAAACACAGGGTGGCAAACAGAGGGCGGCTCATTAGACACAGGTGTAATACCATTTTAGTGCAGATTTCCAAAGAGGTTCCATATATTGGTCTAATGGGAGGAGAGATGCAAATCCATAAAACATGGTTTCATGTGCAGCACATCACAGTGAGAATGGTTTCTACAGAATTGCTTTTGATTTGAAGTGAATTACATGTTACACAATTAAAATGACACACAATGAATCATATTACCTCAAGGTAATGCTGCCAGACGTACAAGGGTCTTGTTCTGATTCATCTGAAGTGGAGCCTGATGTGAATTTTCAATATATTCATATAAGAATGAGCAGAACAAATGTAGTATGCTTCTTTGCATCTGTCAAACTTTTATAAACAGAGACACTAAGAGACTCAACCATTTCATCAAACTCATACTTTAATATGTTACTGTTTTATCAGCTGTGATTCAGCCAAGTTTTTCAAACACAAAGACAATTCCATGTGCTTTACTGTACATAAGTGGTTCCCAGCTTTTGGGCCAAGACCCCCCAGTTGTCACAAGATAAATCTACGGTGTCAGGAGTTAATTAAGGGTTAGGGAGTAAGAAAAAGTTACATTTAAGTGCTTAAAATTATGTTTATTTTTATGATTTTAGCCCCGTTTCCACCAAACACTTTCGGTTAGGGGTGTAACGGTACGCAAAAATCACGGTTCGGTACGAAACTCGGTACACAAGTCACGGTTCGGTTTTTTTTTCGGTACAGTAATGAAAAAAATAGACAACTATTAAATATCTTTTACTTATTGGTAACCTTATTAAAACATACCACCACAGCAGTTAACTCTTTTTACCCAATTTTTGAATGAAACAAATATATATAAAATCCTGCTTTTTCACATTGTTTGAATGAAAATAGAAATATAAAAGTGAAAAATAAAATCCTGCTGTTTTTTTAACACATTTTTTAATGAAAAATATAAATATAAATTTCTGCTTAAACAATTTTACTCAATTAAAATAAAAAGTATAGTGCAGCTGGTCAGCTTTAAAGCCTGCTCAGATTCAGTTTTACTAGGAACTTACTTAGCTTTCCCACTTTGTTAAAGTGCAGTAAACAAAACATGCTTATATCTAAAGTGCTGCTTAAACAATTTTACTCAACTCCAATGGCGTTGGTTATTTCTTTAGCGCGATGGTCAAGGAAACGCTCTTTCTTTTTAAACGACGACGATATCGTAAGTTTGCACCAGATTGCTTTTTCTGGTCGTGCCGGTTAACGTTCAAACTCGGGTGGTGTCGCTTTAGATGCCTTAGCATGTTAGACGTGTTTCCAAGTACATACCCGACCGCTTTTCTGCAGTGTCGGCACACTGCTTTTGTCTTGTCCACTTGTTTATTTACATCTTCGTATCTTACCCTGAAACCAAAGTGTTCTGAACGGAGGACTTAAGGTTTGCGGGTGGGTCTTCAGGTTCGTCAGGCTCACTTGCCATGTTGTCAAAATGCGAGAATGCGCTGCACAAAGTGAAGGCAGAGATTTACGATTGGACTCGGTCCGTCACTCAATTATGTCCGTCGGGGAACTAGGTATTTTAAATGGTTCGGCTCACAAAAACGGAATTAAAATAAAATAAAATAAAATAATATCCTGCCCCCAATAATTCGGTACAGGGTCGTGCCGAACCGAAAGTCGCGTACTGAACGGTTCAACACAAATACATGTACCGTTACGGCCCTACTTTCGGTATAGTACCTTTGGAACCAACAGTAACCCTTCTACATGGTACCTAGACCTTTAGTCTGCTTAGCGTTTCCACTGCAGACAGTCCTCGTAAATGTGGGCAGGGTTGTTGTCACTCACTGCTCCGTCTAGCACTCACTGTATTTCCTCCTTTATCAGTCTGCACCTTGTTTATCATCCACAGAACGAGGCTGCACGCCGATGTTCTCTGAACAAAATAGAACAGGCTGCAGTGAGAGTCTCTCTCCATGGGATATTTAAAAATAGCAGGCTTGTGCATTTAGTCCTTCTCAGGCAAGCTCAGGGGTTTAGTGTTGCTGTAGCCCACAGGAACGCCGCTCCATGACGCTTTTTTTTTTCTTCAAGTAAGGATTAGAAAGTATGCAGTTCACATAATCTGGTAGAAATTAATATATATTTTTAAACACAGATCCATTTATTACTAAAAGTGTCTGTCATATAAAAACTAAAGTGATGGTCAGAGTTATCACAGTGAAATTTAAGGTGTATTGATGGATTCATTTTGTCAACTCATGCATTGAGTAACATTACAAGTAATGTTCCACCTTAAAAGTCACCGGCAGTCGGCCCAGTGAATGAAGTTATTTTTTCTCAGACTCCAGCTGCTGTGAGAGGCAGCAAAACATCCTTTCATTTCATAGTTACAGTCTACTAATAGACTTACCACAGTATGAACAGTAGTTACATAACCTTCAAAACCAGCCACAACAAAGTGACCGTCCTCTATTGACCAATCAGACTGCAGTGTTTACAAACATGGGGATGATACAGAACGGTTCCATTGGTACCATCCACAACTTTTCACAGTGGAAACACCTCAGGCCTCTAAAAATTATTCAGATGAAGCTGCCATTGAGGGGAAATCACTCTGTTGGTGAACTGCTCACCACTCATAGACCATGTGCACCATGTGAAGAGGAGATACAAACATAAATTGCTTTGTAGCCAGAGGTCAAAAACAGAAAAATACATGATGCATTTAAATGCTGAGTGAGTAGGATTTGGGTGATATATTGTGAGAAATGGAAGCTGATATTCATAACTATTTTTACATGAGTTTATATTCACCTGAAAAAAGGAATCGTTGTGTTTTCGTCGCATTAGAATGAGCTGTTTGTATCTGCATCCAGAGAGGGGCCGTTTCCACAGAGGTCGCCATGTTGTTTCTACAGTAGCCCAGAATGGACAAACCAAACATTGGTTCTAGATAGCACCTTTCGGGTTTGCACACTGGCCTACATAGTTCTCCTACACATTTGGCACACTGGAGAAGTTACAGTTGGTAACTTCATTGCTATGTGCCACTAAATCTGACAAACTTTAACACTTACAACAGAGATTTAGAATGAAACATTTAACCACCAAAAATGAGACTGAAACCATTTTAAAATTAATTAAAAAACAAAATAGGATAAATCAGTTTGATATGGACACCACTTCTGTCCCAGTTTAATTACAAAGGCTGCCTCACTATACTGAGACCATACGGTATATCAGAAAGAGAGCTCTCTACGCCTGCCTTGTTAGAATTATATGTATGAACTGCCTGGTTTAATTACTGAAGACCCAGTGCAGTAAAGGGATTATGCTTTACATGCTTCTTTTATTCTACGTTAGTCTGAATGTATATGCATTTACACTTGTTCTGGAGCATTACATGTTGCTTTTATTAAATCCCTATGAATGCTGCCGTGGTAACAGACAGACTCTGGCTCATAAATAAATGTAAATATAAATTTTAGATTAGAGGGTTCAGGGAAGCTGGTTCGAATGTGGTTGAACAAATCATACCAGTTAAAATATGTATATGTGGAATAGAATTCACAGGATATCAGTTTTACAGTCGTCTTGTTTACAGAGAATCTAATTTATTTTTAACCTACAACGAATTATTGATAATCAGAAAGTCAAGTTATCATAGTGCTGAAACAACTTGTTAATTTATAGATTAGGCGATCAGGGTAATTAAACAAGCAGAAATAGTTCATATTCGGTGGTTCAAGCTTCCTAAATGTCAGAATTTGCTTATTTTTTCTCTTTTGTGTTGGACATCTTTATATTTTGGACTGTTATTCAGACAAAACGACTTGACATTTTCTGACATTTTACAGTTATTTGGTTCATCATTCATGAAAAGAATCATTAGCTGCAGCCCTACTTGAGATTTTCTTATTAGAGATGTTCCTTCTATACAACAGTAGGATGTAAACTAAATGATATTCTCGCACTTCCAGTTGAGGTTTACGTTCGTGCTGTTTGTGACAGCAGCTGTGACAGAGGTGACAGTTTTATCTCTGGTCTCCACGTCTCACCAGCCTGTTATTCTGTGGCAACATGTCAATATGCAAAAATCTCATTCAGCTCTACAATTGGCTGCTTTTGATTCATATTCACACTGTGATAGGCCCATTAAGGCTGCTACATGCTCTCAGCACATGAGGCTGTTTCCATGGCAAATGTGTCCTGCGTGTTTTTGTGTGTGTGTGTTGACTTCATGCCAGTTATGGGTTTTTTTCACAAGCAGTGACAAAATAATTTGCATGTAAGGTGGAATTTATTTTATCCTCTTTTCTTTTCTCTTGTTTTCTTCAGTCAAATCAATGTCTACTAGGATTAAGAGTTTTTAACCTGTTTTGAGATGTGGTCAGAAAAAGACAAAATATGCTTCTTCATTTTCTTGCTGACAGTCAGATGAGAAGATCAATAAAATTCTTAGAAAGGTGTATTCAGACCAGACATGAGGTGAATTTTTCTCAGTGTTGTAAACAGTGGTGGTCTGTGAGGCCGTTACAAACATACCAACACATGGGGAGAGAATACTTTTCACTATATTAAAGATTCATCCTGTTCCACCATTATTTAAATTTTGTCACTGTCTCCCACTGATGTATCTCACTGGGACGACACTTCACTGCCCCCTGATCTCCAGTGGTACTGCTCCGTTTCATCAGTATCCGTAAGCTTTCAGAAAACCAGCGTATATATGGACAAATTGAACACAGAGTACAGACAGGGGGCTCTGTCCGTCTCTGTCTCCATACCTAACGAGTAAAACTAGTTTCAAAGAGTAGTTCAGCTACATTTAAACTACATCACAGGAAATGATCACAGTCTGAGTCTGGATCTTATATGAAGGCACAACTGGACTGACAGTGAGTAAAGTGTAGGGCAGGCTAATCCTCACCTATGAGCCTTTACACTGTCACTTTTGGCGGCGGCGAGTCAAGCCACGCTGCACCACGTTTCATTATCAGTTAAGACACGCCGTGTCACGCTAAGCTGAGATGGACCTTCTCCAGAGTAGGTCCAAAAGCCAGGCCGCCCAATTTCAAGTGGGTAGCGGTTTACGTCTTGCTGACTGCAGCCAACCCTTAACAACACAGCTTCTCCCCCTCAAACAAGTCGAGGCTCTACTCACCTCTGTCCTTAGATATCTGCTTTATTTTGCTGTTTTCGATTATTCGAAGTTGTGTGAAGTTGCTTATCCTTATTTTGCTGCTTCACAATCAAAGTTTTTACATAACAAAATAAAAGGGGGCTTTTATTGTGAAGAATCAACAGGAAATGAAATGTCTTAGCATCTTTTCTTCAATTAAGACAAGTCTAATAATTCAGCAGGGAGGAAGAGTAAAAGTAGAAATAGCCACAGTGAGATGTTGATGAAGAGCTGCAGACAACAGATTCTTACTGCACCTCTGCAAACAGCTCACCTCCAACAGGTAAACTTCTTTTACCTGCCCTGCTGTGGAAAAACACATGTAGCAAAAATAACAGGGGACTTGAGCCATGGATCATTCCAAGCCGTCATCAGACACACCTTCAAGTTGGTAGCCCTGTTGTAATGGAAATGCAAATCCCTGCCGCGCTGGGCTGATGGCCCAAACCAAACCAAGCCAAGCCACCCCATGACTGTCAAAAAGGGGTATTAGAAAGTGTTTTAAGGAGAGAATAGGGAGCAGTTGTTGGGATTAAATCAGGAAAATGCTAAACTTATCAAATAATTATAGTATTTGATCACAGACATCCTGGTTGCAAACCAGAGGTGATTTTAGTCAAATAGCAGGTAATTGTCATTAAATGACAACCATGGCCAAAGAGCTGTTGTGCCATATTGTCAGACATGGCATAAAACATCATGAGAATAATACTGCAAATTGTAGTTAAACTGGAAATAGAACTCCATGTAGTTAACTACTCACTAACACTGTTCGCGGAAGTATAATGCCCATTCTCACGTACCCCCCCAATGTTAACACTCAGTACATTTACATGACACTTGAAAAAAACGAATTATTGCCTTAATCCGACTATAACTGGACAACTGAAGTGCATGTAAAAGTGATACTCCGACTAATATTGGAGTTCTCCAACTCCGATTAAGACACCCAGATAATGCGATTGGAATTCGATTTTCTCCGGCATGTATACGCCTTAATCGGAGGTAAACTAGACAATGCATGTGCGCATGCTCCACACCCCCCAGGCTGGCATATGACCCCAGAACAGACAAGACATGCTATTGTTGTAGCCCTCCAACAGCATACGGCGTTCTTGTCTGCCTCTCGAAATCACCATGACCACGAGGGATAGTGTGCACCTTATCTGCACAATCAGTAACGGGTACATTACGTACGAGATGAACAAAGCTGTACGATTATCCATCTTGCTGTTGTTCGAAAATGCCGGTCTGCCGCCTGACTCCAGTTGTTTATTATTAAGTGACGTAATAGGTCAACTGGAAAGGGGGCCGTATTAACCCGCTGAAACGAAGCATATCGCCACCTAGTGTTGAGGAGGAGGACACGTTCCCGTCAGTAATTTGATTTTCTCAGTTGCATGTAAACTGGGACAAGGACAGAAGTCCAATTAGATGCCAAAATCGAATTTTGAGCATAGCTCGATCAAGCTGTGCATGTAAACGTACTGACTGGTATCTCTATCAGCACTGTCTGCTCTTGCTGTTAGCACCATTAGCTGCTAGCCTCCAGCTCAGCCACCTCCATGTTGAGAGCCGTGTGCAGACAATCCTGGCGTAGACTCTGAATCATAG
The DNA here is from genome assembly GCF_041903045.1 of Epinephelus lanceolatus. Classification (NCBI taxonomy): domain Eukaryota; kingdom Metazoa; phylum Chordata; class Actinopteri; order Perciformes; family Serranidae; genus Epinephelus; species Epinephelus lanceolatus. The sequence continues at coordinate 33,658,003 of NC_135754.1, read as the reverse complement.
ATATGCTTTGAATGTTGCGTACAGCTCCAGTGAGCTTTAGCAATGCTGTAGGCAGATTTTGTTACGAGGGTAGCTGTTTACACCTGTTTCCAGTCTTTATGCTAAGCTAAGCTAACTGTCAAAGTAGTATTGATCTTCTCACCAAACTCTCTCCAATCATACAGAATACAGTCTTATATAATACATTTTAAGGGTGATGAAATTTGACCAAATCTAAGTCATCACTCAAATAGCCCTTTGAGGAGGTGATCACCAGCTAATATGTCCTCACTCTTTCGGTGTACAAAACAAATACATCCTCATGAAGAGCAAACACAGATATATTTATGCCGTTTCACAAAGTTTAAATGGACTGCCAAATGTCCATCTCAATAAAACAGAGAGAGAAGAGGAAGCAGCAGAGTAATGCATACGTAAAACAAACTATTGGTGATATTGTACAACCGGTTCTTCTGTTATGCTTTGCTATGACACATTTATTGCTCACGCAGTTTATTTGCACCGCTAACCTTGGAGGTGAGGCAGAAATGAGACAGGAAGTGAAGGTGTAATACATTAATCTCCGAGGCGGATACGCCCCCGTAGTCTGGTGTTGAAATGAGTGAGAGATGAGGCTGGCGTGGGGTGACAAACTGTGACGAGACACCCCGGTGTTCAATCTGACAAAATGACAGGAGGGAATTAGAAGAGAGCCCGGAGATGGACACCTGAAGCCTTTATCGCTGCATCTGGAAGTGAAATGTGGAGATGGAGTTGAGACAGATGGTGGCAGCGAGAGAGAGCAGCATGAGTTAAGGAGATTTTTAGTTATTGTTCATTCAGAGAGAGTGACTCACACACACGCACACACACTGAGCTGATAGATGAGGCTCAGTCTCATGCACAGGGCATATGGGGAGCCGTCGGTGTTGTAGAAGGACGTGGGGGTCGCATGGTATGGTTTACAGCTTTCACACATTCAAGGTGACACAACAAGAATCATAAAGCATACGTACATTATAACCAAAGATAGACTTGAGGGAAAAGACGCTTACAACCATTTTTAAACCCTTTGAAAACATGAACAAAACATTTCATGCCTGTATTTTATCTAGATAATTAAGACTTGTTCCATTCATATTTGACATATTTGTATGCCCGTTTATAAAAGGCTAATCAGTATAATGGGAAAGTAATGTTTACTGATTGGGTTTGCACTCCAAAAACAAAATCCAAATGTGTTCATATCCCATAAAAAGACCCAAGCAAACAAGAAATTGATCCTAATAACAAATAAAAACAATAAGTTGCCTGTTTATATATTTGTAAGTCTGGTGCACACTGGTTCCCACTGAAGCTGTAGATCTTTAAAAACACACAGATAGATTGTTCATTTTCCGAACAGTGAAAAAAGACTTTGTTGGTTTTGGTCTGTTCATGAGATTTGTTCACAACCAGAGAAATACAGAAAATTGCCAGCTTCTTCATTTAAAGCAACTTTATCATAGTGCTCCATGAGCAGCTCCTCAAGGATTTTGCAACGAGCAACACAAATTCAGCCAGTCCCATAGAATTCTGCACAACCTTGCAATTTTGTCCAGTAACTGCAGCTTTACTCTAAATTTGAAGATATAAAACAGGGAAAATCTCATTTCTTTGAACAGTTTTGTGCAGCCTATTGATTCGCTCAGCCCCTATCTCTCCCTGTCTTTGCCTGGAATCACAAATACACAGTGACAGAGCTAACCATTAGCTTCACATGGCTAATGTTACCCAATATTTATTCACAGGTTTAACAACGGAGTTGAGCTGTTTTGCTGTCGGTGTCAGATTATCAGCTCAGTATTGGATGTTAACCACAGTTGCAAGGCTTTGGCCCAAATGGTAATACATGACGAGTCGTGATGAGATCACGTCATGCTGTGTTGGCCCATGCTATCCGGGCAGAGAGCGCATGAGGAGAGCAGCTCATGGAGACGGTCCTTCAGTGCTGCGTCGAACGACATTAACAGCTGATTTGCTGTAATCAGCCCCCAACCGTCACAAATTGATTATAATTCTGTGGGAAACACTGAAAGCTCATAATAATAAGCGCTGAATCCGTGAGAGCATCACAACTAATTTTGCAATTTTCACTTGCCCCCTCAATTTCATTGCAGAAAAATGCCTATAAACATCACAAGAAAAGCTGCCATGAAATCAGGCATTTTTGGGCTGCCACAATCACATAAACACGAAATCCTTAAGAGAATTTAAACCTTAAAACAGTAATAGCTGGTGTTCTAGCACTTCGGTCGCACAGTGCAGAATGATTAGTAAAACCTCTGTTTTGTTATTGTTAGGCCATGGGTGGTTTTGATGTATCCACTCTCTGATATCAATCAGGCAGTTATTGAGGGGATCTAGGCTGTTGCAGTCATTAGGAATGATGGGTATGTACAGCTGGGTGTCATAGGCATAACAGTGATAAGACACGTTATGTTTTTGCAGTATGTGACCCAATGGAAGCATGTAGAGTGAAAAGAGAACTGGACCCAAAATAGAACCTTGTGGTACTCCATAAATAACGTGAGCCAAGGAGGATGAGGAGCTGCTGTGTGTTACAGAGTCAGGTCTGTTAAAAGTAGGACCTGATGTACCGACCCGATGTCTCAGGCGGTTTAAAAGAATTTCACAATGTATTGTATCGAAGGCGGCACTGATATTGAGAAGAACAAACATAGGACAGAGCCCTGCATCTGCATTTAAAAGAAGGTCAGTAGTCACCTGAACATCATTACGACAGTACACTGACTTGTAAGGCTTTGGTAAACTGACCTGCTCATCAGAGTTACATAGTAGGGAGAGTGTACATCTCTTTCAATGTTATTTATGAACGATTGCGATGTAAGCTGCAACCTTAATGATGTCATCCCTGTCTCACCAAGTCAAAATCAAAAACAATAGTATTTCAGCAAAACTGAAACTTCTTGTCATTCTTTGTTTTTCTTTTTATTTTGGTGTTTATCTCCAATGTCACAATAAATAAAACTGTGCAGAATCATTTTTTTGTGTAAAATCCTGTAATATTACTTTACCTGTCAGTTGACATGGTGCTTTGATGTCATATTGCCGGCTCCAAACCTTTCAGTTTGTCAACAAATGCACGTGTACAGCCATTCGTGAGACTCCATGAGACAAGGATGACACCGATAAGGGTACATTCTGTCACAATCTTTCATAAACAACATCAGCAGGGATAACACTCACTGTCGGATTGTCTTTGTGTTCCTGTGAGACAGATTACTACAGTTTACGTCAGGGCAGTATAAACAGTTTGCAATCCTGCAGGCGTATGTAGTTACGACAGTGTGATGTGTGACCACTCTGACTGTAGGAGCGCCGACTCGCAAAAATATTAATTCTTGCATAAAGTTGCTTCAACAACATTTGGTTGCCAGAGTCATTCACCCTGTTAGTCACCATGACATCACCGATTATAACCACTGCCCTGCTGTATCCATAACACCGAGCCTTTATAAATGTCAAGCCGAGTGGGTGAGTGAATCGGTCAAGGTGAAAAAAGGCGGGTGAGAAGAAGTGTAGAAAGAAAAGAGGGGTGAGGGGGAGGAGATAGAGATGTACTGTGGGCTGAGAGGCACAGCAGCGTGACGCGCAGCTATCGATCGGAGAAGGTCAAACAGAGGGGAGAGCAGTTAGCTCGATGTTGATTAGCACTGATAGGCTAACACTACAGCATCCCCCCTGGCTGCCCTATACTGTGTATTTACTGCTGCTCCTGCAGGGCAGCATAAGGCCTGATAGATGGCTCGTACCACAGGGAGGAGCCGACTACTGTCTGCCCGAGGATTTACACGCCAATTAATGCCTGTGCAGCAAAAGTGACATCATCACCCTGAATTTCATCTTAAATAAAACACTGAAGAAATGTTGAGCTATACATTCTGCATCAGTGACTCATCTCACTGCTTTTCACCATCTTTCCTTTTCATTTTCTATTCTTGCCTCCTCCTCCTCCTCCTCCTCCTACACCCACCCACCCCCACCTCACCCCGCTCCCTATCCAGTGCTGTCTTTCCCCTCTCTCCTCTCCTCTCTCTCCGCTGCTGCCGCTTCTCTCTTCCCGTTGTTGTCATGCCAACTTCCCAGGAGACAGCGTTGTCATGGATACCAAGCGGCAGGGCAGATCAGCTGATGTCTGGTGTCGTTCAGGCATGTGCACAAATCGCTCTCCTGTATGTGCGCTCCTTTCCTCCCTTTTTTCCCAGCGAGGCTTATCTGTGATCCCCGCGGCTTTTATTCTCCTCGCGCTCTTTCTCCCCTCGTGGGGTTTTCATTCACCCATTGATCCCTTCACTTTTCTCAACCTACCACCGCCCACAGTTGCATAGTGACCGTACAGACTTTGTTTACAGAGATGATTGCTGCTGTACATGTGCAGCCATGTCAAGTTATTCTTAACCAAAGAATACAGTGAACAAAAGAGACGTCTGCTGTCTGCAAGAAGCTCTTAAATTATGCAAAACACTGAGATCAGGATGAGAAGGTGATGAAGCATCATTGTGTTAATAAATTCATTCATCTCAGAGGCAACGTGCAGGGGGATGACTGTTCTTTGCCCTGTAAACATAACTGGCTCACTAGCCTCACAACATGAATGGCTGCAGAGCTTTGCTTATTATATCATATTCATTTAATTGCACCCTTTGCTCCCGCTGCTATTTTCCTCCTCTATCTTTCCGGGACTGTCGGGAGGTGTTATATAACCAATAGGTCGTTCCCCTAAGAATACACCAGGAGAACCTGCTGTTCAAATTATGTCCTCATGTCAACAGCAGAGCAGAGTTGATCACACCAGAGAGCACTCCACAAAAACCACTGTGGTCCTGTCTGCACATTGACAACGCCACATCGTAAAGGAGTTCACTCACTAGTGTTTTCACCAAAATACCTCTTCTTTGGGTGCATGGCATTTATAAATGCAAATAAGACATTAGCACACAATTTGGTGCAGCCCTTCTGGGTCAAACTGTAACAAATATGTCTGTGTCTAATGTTCTCCTTGAGCCAATCAGTGTGATTTGAAAAACGACATAGCAGAGCTGTGAGATGCATTATATTGAGGGCTGCCCCCTGAAAGTCAGAGATTCAAATCTTCAGTCAGAGACCCTCAGTTGACTTAGATTGCGTAAGTGAAGCAGACTATTTTTGTCAGTGTGCTGTGCAGTGTACTTCTGAGGGTGTTTTGGTCCCCAGATGTTGCTGCAGAGTTGACTTTCATGCTACTCTTTAGTACAGACAGCTGCAGACACAGAGCGTGGCTTTGTACCATAACATTATCATCTCTCTTCTGGTCAGAAGTGTTGAATTTACAGCTCACAGCAACTTAACACGATACGGTCTTCTGCTTTTTTTTTTTTTTTTTTTTTTTTTTTTTATGGTATGTTGTGTCAGCAAAAAATGTTGTTGCACCGATCCATCCTTAGCGCCGTTAGCTTGTACATTACGTGAATGCAGCTGCCACTTTGAACATCCTGCTGAGCCCGTTCAAGCTTTGAAATTTATATGGCAAAAACACAAATCGACGAACTGCCAAATCTGATTCAACTGGTGTAATTCTGAGTTGGGTACGGCCACATGCTATTTCAAACATATTTAGTAGTGTGAAAAAGGAAAAAAAGAGACAAAAGTGACAGTTTTAGTTATAAAAAACAATATCACAAATTTGCCCAAAGGGGCTTTACAACCTGCACACCATACGACACCCTCTGTCCTAACACCCTCAGTTTAGATAAGGGAAAAACTCCCCAAAAACCCTTTAAACAGGGAAAAAATGCAAGTAACCACAGGAAGAGCAACAGAGGAGGGATACCTCTCCCACAACTGCCAGACCCGTACTAAATGTGTACAGAATAGGGTTGAGCCGAATACTCGCATGATATATATAATGTACTTTTTAGGAGTATCATTCCAGTGAAATGTGACAGACCTTCATTTGGGCAGCTGTGTTCAGTCTCTTATTCTTGAGATCCAAAATTATCTGAAGCTCAATTCTGAGGCTGCTCTGTAAATAGTTTTCATAAATAATAGATATATCAACTTCTGATGAACCAAGAGTAATTTCATGCTTGAAGTAGCAACTTTCTGTCAGGTCCCATCCACTCCTGGTTTAAGCCCCACCCACTAATTTACACTGCCTACTCCAAGAAATGGTGTACTCACTCAACCCTATAACCAACATATTAAATTACAGTATAGACTATAGGGATGACAGATAATTGGCAGATTGTAAACATATGAGGAATATGGATCCGGGAAGGATGTCGATTTCAGGTGCTGCTTAACAGTTAGGACCTGAGCCACATGACGACCTCTCCACCTTCATAGACAAACAGAAAAGAGGACAGACTACACCAGCATACAAGAGGCAAAGCTCACACACACCATCCACATAGACAGACAGACAGGAGGAAGTAAACAACAGAGAGAGAAAGAGACAATAGGATGGGCTGAATCTCCTCAAGGACGAAGATCCAGATGTAACCAGAAATGTTTGTGGTAGAAGTCGCACATTCTCAGAAATATATAAGCACGGATCTTTTCTTAACACTGAAAAGAGCAATGTGTTTCGCTCGGCACCTCAGACGGCCTTTTTCTTTCATTTATTAGTGGCCAGGTCTCGAAATACTTTTTCTGTGGTACATGTTAATTTTAAAATTACATGCACCAAATAAATTAACTGCACCATTGGTCCTTTTTTCCTGGCACCTCTTCTACGGCTAGGTCCAACCAGAAGAAATAAAACATAGCTGATGTAACATTTTCTTTTTTATGATGGTTAAAATATGAGGAAGTCATTGTTATTTAAGCTGATTTTTCCTTTAATTTTCTTACAGGCAGTACAGTAAAATAAGATCAATTTTTTCATGATCATAGGGTCACCATGAGCAGGATCATGTTCAAAATGTTGGCAGACCTCTGAAGGAATAGATTTATTCATTTACTATTTTTTTCTTCATATATGAGAGTTTAAACATTTTTTCAATTGAAAACCCAAGCAGCAGCCGGCTTGACAGGGTTTTAGATGGTGTCGCTGTTGCGCTGTGCTGCTCTGTCTTGTCTGACGTGCCGTGACGGTATCTGTCAAATCAGTTTTTTATGTGTAAGATAATGGACATGTGGCGCAGGACAAAAGAAAAGTTGAGAAGTTGAAAAGTTGACTTTAAAAAGTTATTCTCACGGTCAGTGCGTCATAGTTGGCAGCCCTGCTCAAGATAATTTCTGTACCAAGTTTTGTGCACCTGAACATGAAGAGCTGAGATTTGCTTGCACGACTCGACTTTTATGTTCACTACCACGCAGATGCATGGGGTACTCTGACACTTGATGTCCAAAGGGCCTTGGACAGTGTGTGTGAATTTGGGCCGTTAATAAATCTGTGTTTGGCAATCCAAATCTTTGATCCTAAATCGAACTGTGAGAGAAGCACTGATGGTTAGTTTAAAGCTCCGGTGTCTGAAGACAGCCTGCATCAAAATACTGGCAGTGCCAGAAATTTAGGATCTAATTGACCCACATCGACAAACCTGCTAGAAGAGGTCATAAAATGATCTAGAATTCACTGATGCAACATTTTAACCAACATTTTTAAAGTCAGTTATGCAGATAAAAGACAAAAGTTGAGTTGACCTGGTTATTTTTTTTTAATTTGCACCATAACTAAGGCTTCAGTTGACATCCTGATTATTTTCTCATTTAATCATTTGGTCTATAAAATGTCAGAAAACTGAAAATGCTCATCACAGTTTCCTAAAGTCCAAGTTGAAAGGTCGTTCAGGTGTGTATTTTAATCGACCAACAGTTTGGAACCCGAAGATACTCAGTTTACTGTCACGTAAGACAAAGAAAAGCAAAATATCTTCACAATTTAGAAGCTGGAACGGGATGATGTTTGGCAGTTTTGGCTAAAAATCAAAAGTTACCATTAGAATAGCGTCTAGAATAGCGAATTCATCAGGCATTCACTGCACAATCTACAGTCACACGCCTCAAAGCTGATATCTTATTGTCTGACACAGATTGGAAGATTTTATTAGACCCATCTCACTCAGTGTTCCATGCAGAATGACTGTTATCTCAGTGTGTAGGAGCATTTTAGATATCAGCACAAATTAACACAAAAAACTTGGCCTGCTTTGATGAAATCTCTGATCATCCTCGAGTTTTGTCTGATTGGTGTGGGTCGGGACGAGACGAGCACTCGAACAGATGGCTGGGCAGATAAATGCCTCCAACACACTTCATACTCGGGGTAAAACTAATTTGGTGAATCAAGACAAAAAATTAGACAAGGAAACGAATCAGAATGTATCATTACCCAACTCATTAGAACACTGACTGTCGTTCCAATCAATTAAGCCTTTAATATAAATGTAAATGTAATCGGCTCCATGTAATTAACTGCGGGTGGATTGCCTCGACAGAGAGGCATGGCTTTAGGCTTTAATTCATGGTGATTACGTGAAGTGTTTGTTTCCGAAGTCACAGGCGTCATTTTGGAGCTAAATAAGCTAGCTGGTTGTTTAGCCGCCGGAAGCAACCTGTCTCAGCCTGTCCGCCCCTGATGGGGAATTTGTCTCAGCGTTGCAGTCTGGTGAGTGGATATTAATGTACCTGCCTGGCTCCCCTCTGGCTGTTTCCTCAACATGTGGCACCTCGGTTCAGCTCAGAAAGACAAATTATGAGAGAAATAAATGGTTAGAAACCTTAGGGTGGGAATGACAAAGGAGAACGCTCGGCAAGAAGGAGGAGAGATAATAGTATAAAAGGAAAACAGGGATGAAAGAGAAGGGAACGGGGAGCTAATGAGCTCCTCATCCTCCTGAGATGTGTTTGCCTGTGAGGATATTGGTTTCTTCCTGTTGTGTCTACTTTGAAGACCTGTAAAGCTAAACAACCCAACCGCAAAAACTGGGATTCCCCTTTTAGCCTCTCTGCTTTTTCGCTGTTACGTCATTTGGGGGCTCTGAGTACAAAAATTCGATTGGACCTTTGGGATGCTGATCAATAAATCTCTACTGCAGGTGCTGATTTAAGCCTTGAGTGGGAGAAGCCCGGTGAATACACCACCAGACACCAGCGTTTGCTTTGGCTTGTTTTTAGTCTCACTGTTAAAAAGCTCTTAACAGAACATGGCACACTAAAACTTAACGTATCATGCAAAATAAAAACAACTTAAGTGGGTAATTCAAGATTTATCAAGGTAATCACAACAGTGTACGTCTTTATCACTGGATTTTACAGTTGTGGGGTTTTTCTTGTTTTGTTTTGCTTTCTGATGAGGCTGTTACACTTAAATTATTAGTACACGACTTTGTTCAATATTCAAGTCAAGTCAACTTTATTTATATTGCACTTTAAACACAAAGTAAATCCAAAGTGCTCTTACAGTACACACAGAACAAAGAAACAGAAGCAAAAGGAAAGCGAGAAAGTAAAAAGTTTGAAGTGATAATAGCAGTAAAATAATAAGATAGCAATGATAACACATCATTTCTGTTATAATCGCACCTATAATAATAATGACAGTCACACTTTGCTCAATTAAAGACTGTAGAGTAAAAGTGTGTTTAAGAATTCTAGAGTTTTGGGGCAGCAATAAAGAAAGCCCTGTCCCTGTAACCCTTAGTCCTGGATCTGGGGACAGACAGAAGTCTTTGATCAGATGAACTTAGTTCTCTCCCAGTGTGATGTGGGGAGAAGAGCTCTACAATGCACAATGGGGCGAGACCGTTTAGCCCTATTCGGATAGGATTGGTTTAACGTGGAGACGTGGGGTAAAGTAATTATTACCAGGGATTTTAGTCCCGTCCGAAAGCGCCATGTCTGTTATCATTACGGATAATGTCAGTAAAAATTACAGCGCCTTTTACCTTCTGTAAAATGGTCCAGAGAAAATACTAATCCCGTGCAAACGCGATCCTCTGTAAAAATGTATGTAAATATTTCATCACGTCCTGTTTACAACTAGTTTTCCGTTTTTTTTTTTGATGATGGAGGTGCTTGAAGAAGCATTCGGTGTTGTCATCAGTCGTGATAGTTGATATTCTTCTAATGATCGCATAGCCCTACGTGGGAGACCAATCAAAAAGGTTGAGAAGAAAGCACTTTTCAGAGCCACGAGACTTCTGGTTGTGTTAGGTAGGCCTAATATAAATCCATACTCTTTATCGTTGTGTACACACAATCCTGATCATGGGCAATATTTCATATTGGGCTAATCATTAATTATTACTAGTCAATACCCACTGGTAGCTTTGTCACCTTCTACCTATGCCAATCCTTAATGCCTATGTGCAGTTTCACATAGATTGACCACGTCAGTGAGAAGAAAAACGTGGGACAGACAGAATGACTGACTGACAGAATGACACACTGACAGTTTCTGTGATTATGTACAGCATACCATACCATGACTTAGTCATACCAAAAATTAGAAGAAAAAACTCAACACTGGTCCACAGGGGGAGCCACAGCGATCGGTTGCATTTTAGCCATTTTTAAGCATTTTTCTGTTGTTATAGCGCCACCCAATTGCAAATTAGAGTTAAATTTCTCCAGTCACCTTGAGGCGTCCTGTTCTACATATCTACCAAGTTTAGTAAAAATCCATATGGCGGTTAGGCCTAGATAAGAAATGAGCTCTCTAGCGCCCCCATTCTGTTTGATGGGGTCAATAATGGAGGGGTCCCCTCAGATTATGTGTGGTCATATGCCTACAAAGTTGCGTGGTGATGGGTGAAACCCTTGAGATGTTATACACCTTTATGTGATGAGCCACGCCCTCCGCAATATTCATTGCCTTATAGAAGCTCAGTTTTAGTAAGTTTTCCAACTTTTGCCAAGAGGGAACTTTAGATATTGGTCCCTAGATTATGTTCACCCAGTTTCATGCAGATCGCTCAAACTTCGTAGGAAGAGATTGATTTGAAGTGTTTTTCAAAAAATTCAAAATGGCGGAAAATCTATACAAGCGGAAGTTATGGGTTCTTGAGGCAAATGTGTTCCTCAAGAGGAGAGGCATCTCTGTGCAAAGTTTCATGTCTCTACGACATACGGGGCATGAGATATGCCCATTCAAAGTTTGCAATTTGAATCAGTTGCTATAGCGCCCCCCTTTGGCCAATTGATGTAATATTGCTTCATTCACATCCTCCCATGACCCTCTACCACTGTGCCAAATTTCACATGGATTGACCAAGTCAGTGAGGAGAAAAACGTGGAACAGTCACACAGACAGAGTTTTCGTCATTATATAGTAAGATTATCCTTCAGCTGAACGTAACACATACAGGAAGCAACATAGCACACACATGCCGACAGGGAGGTGACGCCAGGGCGCAAACTGAGTTACCACTCCCATCTCTGGTAGAATTACGGAAATTTTTCTTTTTGACCTTGTTAAAACTCTTGCTGCTGCATTTTGGACGAGTTGAAGACGGGATAAGCAAGACTGAAAAATACCAAAATATAACGAATTGCAATAGTCGAGGCAGGAGGATATGAAGACGTGGATGACTTTCTCCAGGTCAGAAATACAGAGAATTGATCTAAGTCTAGAGATTATGAGCAACTGCATGAAACTTAATTTTACTGCTTGATTGATTTGTTCGTCAAACCTCAGAATCAAGTATGACCTCAAGATTTTTAGCACGAGATTCAACAGAGGGGACCAAAGGGCCAAGATGAGGAGACATGATTCTGGTCAAGTGCCGTAGTCCAAATAAAATAGTTTGCAGCCATCCAGGATTTGATGTCGTAAAGACAGTTATTAAGGTCAGTTAGTTTGCTGATGTTGGTTGGCTCTAAAGGGAGGCACATCTGTGTATCATCCATTACTATAGACTCAGTTCTGATCACAGACTCTGGAGGGAGCAATAAAATCCCTTTTACATCAATATCTTGCGATTTCTAGAAGCCGCGTAGGCGGGATGATGTACAGGGTAATTTGCATCAGGGTTTATTTCACAATAATGACTCACTGTACATTATCCCTTACGTATACCATTGGTTTTGTCCATTAACAGTTCCAGTAAAGTTTATTCAAACAAGACGACCACATCTTTTACAAATCAGAGAGGCAGCATCGCTTTGTGCAGTTTTATTAGGAACATAAAGTAAGAAAAAAAGAAATATGGAGCTGCAGATGTGTGGAAGATGTAGACTGTGTTTGCTCTGCAGCAAGTTAAGTTTTCTATCACAGCAGTCTTAAGACTATAGTTGACAGAGCACTGAACATCTAAACTCAAGTGAAAGTACAGTTACACCCATAAATAAATAACCTGAGTAAAAGTTAAAACTTTCCATTTTGGAAACTAGAGCTGTACCTGACGAAAAAAACCCTTGGCTGCTGCATGACTACCAACATCCACACAAAAATAGCACGAGCAGTACCTTTTATTTATCAAGGTTTTTTATCTCCTACTGACACAGGAGATCTGGTAAATACTCCAGATTCCTCAGGTCTCCTCTCTTTACTTCCAGCGGAAGTCAAACAGGATGAGTTGTAGCCTGGTGCAGTAACCCCAGTGAATTCACGTCCTGTGGGGTGCGCCAACTCATATTCCCTGATATGCCTGATCATCTGTGTCTCTCCATGCGATGTATTTGTGTTTATCCACAGTACAGATGGTTATGTGTTGCGTCTCTCAGCACACATTTGTACCTTTTCACATGTTTGTGTTTCTCTGTAGGCTCTATGTACATGTTTATCTGTGTTTAATTGTGTGTCCTCTCTGTCTCTCTCTCTCTCGCACTGTCCCAGGTGACGGGAGTGAGCGTGTCCCCTGGGAAGGACCAGCTGGTTGTGTTCCACACCAAGGACAGCAGGGATCTCGTGGTGTGCCTGCAGGGCATGGTGCCTGCCAATGAGAGCCGCATCGGGGAGCTGGTTGGCACCCTACTTAGCCACTTCAAGAGGTAAGCGATGGGGGAAACAAGTGATTGTAGAAGCTGAATTACTCATTTGCCTACAGGTGGCTTCATATTTTCAACTGTTGAAAAAGTGTCCTAAAGTTACGGAAGCCCTGAGAGGCATGGTGAAATTCTTTTTTTTTTTTTTTTTTTGCATACATCGTTGGCCAATACCTAGGTTTATCTCTTTTACGCACAAGAACAAAAGTTGGTTTCCGTTGGTATCAGTGGCCTACTATGGACAGCAGCACTATCCGTTTCTCTTAAAGGGATACTTGGTAGTTGTGGTAAACTTCCCTCTATCTAACCAGTGCCTAGATATCCCTCCTCCCCCCATGGCAAAACTCCACCAGATGACATCTTTACATCATTTAGTGGAGCTTTGCTGGCTTTTGGGGCCGTACTTCCGCTGCTCGCCACCCATGTTGGCGCCGCCGTGGACGCAAAGGGTATAGAAGCAGATCAAGAGACTGACATCGCCAAAATTGGACCAAAATTTGATGGAATATAAATCAAGATATTTTTACTGCACTGCCTATTTATCTAAAATGTTCTTAGAAACCCATTTTAGTGTTATATTTAGCTATAATAGCAAGAGATTGTAAACAGGAAGTGGGCGCCATACTGTTTCCTGTACAGTGAAAACGCTGATCAAACTGTAAAACAAGGCAGCATTGATCGAATATAAACCAAGAGTCTGTTACGGCATTGCCTATTTCTTGCTGCTAGCGTTTTACATGTACCAATGGTACCAATCCACATTAAGTCACCCACCAGCAGGAGCACAGTGCATTCTGGCAGTTGTAGTTTTTATACCTGATGAGCAAAAGTGAATGCCAGAGTGCTTATTCTCTGGTATTTGTGTCTTATATCTATGAAATACTTCTTTAATGGGACACATAGCAGCAAACAGCAGCTCTGCTCTGCTCTCTGCTATGTTCACATTTTAGAGACTGTCATTAATTTTTTTCCACATTAATGATGTATTATTTCAGCCACTGCAACCTACCCACTATTAATCAGAATGTTGTTGCTACTGTGTGACAGCTGCAGTAATGATTGTGTAAACCCGGCCTGTGAGCTGGTATTAATGCATACATTAGGCTAATCAGAGATTTATGGTGGTGTTGTGTTAGTAACATTGGTGAAAAAAAAAACATTAATCAGCATCCCCTGAGTAGACTGTGTTTGTGGACATGTTGGAACCATTGCAAGTGGGCGGTTATGAAATAGAATCCTGCCGGAGCTACTGCACAGTTCCAGTATGTTTTACAGTGGACATTTGTAGTTTGTTAAATGAGAAGGCAAAACATTTTGTTTCTGCTGCATTTGAACTTTTAATCCCCTTTATAGTGTGCATTAAGCACTTTATTCTGCACGGCTTTCTCACTTTCAAAACAGCCTAATTAAGCTTCAGGCTTAATTAGGTAACCTATGCACTCATACAAACATGGTACTGACAAAATTACATGCCAGCTCAACTTAAATTCACAAACACAATTCGTTTTTGCCAGTATTGCCAGAATTTATGAGCCCATATATTTAGGGAAAAGAGAGTCTCCAAACTTTGAACGTTCGTCACAATATCTATCCAACTTTATTGAAGGTTCAATCTGTAACAGTTTTTGTGCTACAGCTGTCTTCCTGGCTGCAAATATATTTTTTATTAGATATTTTGTGTTGTACCAATATTTTAGCTGCAGTATTTCCCACATAAATCGTTAAGATAATACCTTGCACATAAGACATTATACATGTACCTTGAGATAAACTCACCTTTCCTTCCATATAAAATGCTTTAAAAAGGTGAACAGCAGTTTGCTGATGGAAATGACCTCTGTCTGACACTGAGGTGAAGGTAAAGGTCGCCGCATTTCTTCTATTTACTGCACAGAGAAAATCCCTTTCAGTTGATGGTCAGCATATTGTCCCCACATAAACCCCATTTCATTTAGTTTAACCCCCAGCAGTATTACAGACAAAGACGTAGCCTAAAATAACAATCACATTTTGGTAAAGCTGAAATAACCTTCTCAGCTGAATTTCTGTGTCAGATCCAATTGTATTGGCCCAGATGTGTGGCCAATGTGACCTGTGGCAGGAGGATTATGGGGCAGATAGAGTGCACAGCCACAGCTGCCCTCGCTTGAACTCTTATATTCATTTAATCTGAGCTCACAGCGCTCCTCAGGATAGGACCCTGTGAAGGCCAGCATTCATTTTGATTCCAACCACAGGAAAACATACATGCAGATAAAACCCTTGAATTAAATCCCTGAATCCTGCAGTCGCTCTCTCCTGCCTTTTGATTCACTGAGGTTCTTTTCAGGACTGTCTTTTTTGTATATAGCTCTCCAAAACTACAAACTACATATTTAATGTAGATAATCCACTGCAAATCCACCTTTATCACTTTAGGACCCTGAAGAATAGCACAGATAACAACCTATTGAATTTGTCCACATGCACATTAATACAGGTACTTAAGTATTTTGTTATTCAGAATAGTCGTGTTGATCAGTACAAGGTAAAACCCATGAATAGGATACTGAAATGTGGATTTGAAGTTGTATCTCAGTATCTCATCCTCTAGCTGAATTTGTTTTATTTCAGTTCAGATGAGGTTAGTGGACTGCAGAAAAGCAGCTTGTCTTTTCCACTGAGCATCAGGAGAATCATACGCCCACCCACTTCCGTGAACACCAGACTCGTCCTCACTTCACCCTTTTTTTGTAAGTTTTATGAGCAATAATGATCCTCTAGTTCAAGTAAAAGGTCATTTTGCCTCCATACTGCCGATAGCTGTGGCTGGAGGCATTATGTTCTCGTTTTTTTGTATGCACTTACATATGTATATCTGTCTCTACGATCTCCATCTCATTCTTGTGAACACAATATCTCAAGAATGCCTTAAGAGAATTTGTTACAAAATGGCACAAACATCCGCTTGAACGCAAAGATGAATTGATTGGATTTTGGTGGTCCAAGGTTTAAGGTCAAGGTCACTGTGACCTTGCATCTATCTCATTCTTGTTACAGTGATATCTCAAGAACAGCTTGATTGACTCTCTTCAAATCTGACACAAACATTTACTTGGACTCAACAATGAATTGATAGAACAGGATATCTGAAGAAGGCCTAGAGTGAGTTTCCTCAAATTCAGCACAAACGTTTACTTGGATTCAAGAATGAACTGATTAGAATTAGGTGGTCAAAGGTCAAGATCACTGTGACCTTGCATTCGTCTTATTCTTATGAGCGCAATATCTCAAGAATGCCTTGAGGGAATTTCTCTAAATTTGACACAAATATCCATTTGGACTTAATGATGAACTGATTAGATTTTGGTGGTCAAAGATCAAGGAGACGGTGACCTTCGATGCGTCTCATTCTTGTTAGCGTGATATCTCAAGAACACTTAAGGCAATTTTTTCAAATTTGGCACAAACGTCCACTTGGACTCAGCAATCTACTGATGAGAGTTTTGTGGTCAAAGGTCAAGGTCACTGTGACCTTGCATCTTTCTCATTCTTGTTACTGCAATATCTCAAGAACAGCTTGAGGGACTTTCTTCAAATCTGAGACAAATGTTTACTTGGACTCAACAATGAACTGATTGGATTTTGATGGCCAAACATCGAGGTCACTGTGACCTTGCATATATCTCATTCTTGTGAACGCAATATCTGAAGAAGGCCTAGAGGGAGTTTCCCCAAATTAGGCGCAAGCGTCCACTTGGATTCAAGAATGAACTGATTACAATTTGGTGGTCAAAGGTCAAGGTCACAGTGACCTCACCAAATATGTTTTTGGCCATAACTCAAGAATTTACATTTGTAATGACAAAATCCATGTTCCATGTTTTCACAGACTGTAGTATGTACGGTGTAAACTGTAAGAGAAACTTGACTTGAACCATTAGTAAGGAGTTCAAGGAGTTCTAGTTCTGTCATGTATTAACGTAAGATGCTGTCACATGCTTTTAATGTGTTGCATCACAATATTTTGCAAATGTCAACGAGTGTTGTTCCTATGAGTACAAGCAGTATACACACGGTTAAGTGCACATCAGCAGGAGACCTTCCAAAAATGATCTAAAATAGCGGTGTGTGTGAATAAAGTGATTTCATTCATTCCACTTTCATCCTGTGTTTTAATCCCAGGAGAGGATGACTGAGCTAACAGTGGCGTATACACACAAACACACACAGAAACAGGGGAAAAAGAAAACAAAATACTCTTGAAATGTCAGAAAATCCCCACAATATTAAACATCAGGAGACATGTTAAAGCTTTGGGCCTATCTGATGTGCTGTAGAGAACTCTAATTCCTACATTAGTCTTTCAGGGTCATGTTTGTCGACTGAAGCGGCCTGTTTCTATCACACAGATTCTTTCTTATATTGACTGCATAGAGGAAAAACGTCGTGTCCCTGTCCAACCTTTTGTTCCCACTTAAGCCCAGTGCACTTTATCTGAATAATTGATATCGATTTGTCATTAAATCCGGCTGTACTGTTAAAAATAATTAGATGTACCTGTTGTTGGGATTTCCTCACTCCTATTCCATTTACTGGTTTGTTCTTTGGGCCATACACAGTTTCATTTAGACCTTATAAATGAGTGATACTGTCTGGTCTATTGTGAGTGGGAAATGTGTTTGTACCAAGCAGAAACTACCACAGTTGAATACTAAAGCCAGTGCTGAAGTGTCTGAAGCTGCAGTTTCTCTGTAATGACTGCTAGATGCATGAGTACAGTTTGTTGTAAGTAGCTGAGGAAATTTTCGAAATTTGCTACAGCTTCAACACTTGTTCAAAAAAAAGTTTTGATGTGAATAGATTCACCTTCAGCATTGTGAATTTGCGACAACTATCGCAATCCTGTTGACCCAGAGCAGCGTCCAGCAGTCTGTCTGAGGTAAGCTGTTGTATAACCTCAGATACATAAAGCTATTTTATTGAATTTTCTTGAAGCAAACTGCTGTGAACTTGTGCTCCCTCTGGTGAACAGTTACGCAGTGAATATGTCCAGGGCTTTTATTATGAAATGTAAGAATCAATGGAGTGGATCTGGTGTGCCCTTGGAAACATTGAAAGGAGTAGTAAGGTTTTCCATTGTGGTTCAAACTTCAGCCTCTTTGTTGGTGTTTTATAAGCGTTGTAAGTATAGGCACAACGTGATTTGTTGATTCGTGGCACAACAGCCTGAAAAAATCAACCTTGTTACGCAAACAAAATTGCTTTTGAATCACGTAATATTTGTGTTCTTTGTGAAGGAACTCGTGACAAAATCAGCACCTCAAAAAAATAAACTGACGTGGGAATTAATCACAAGAAAAAATCACCCCTGATGCATTAGGGCCTGTGAAAGGCTCTGTGAGGCTTGACTTCACACATTGGCGTTAAAAAGTCTCAAAAAAATCATTTGGGTTCCTTCTCTGGGGAGCATGAATATAACATAATCATAACCCAAACAATAGTCATTGAGAGATATTTCAGTTTCTACATATATTTGTCAAACTATAGATTTCTTGGCCCCAAGAACTGCAAACCCAAATCCACACAAAACATCCCTTAAAGAACAAAATGTCCACACCTCAACTCTGTAAATTTAAAACTCCCTGATTGAACCGTGGAATATTTTACCAAAACATGCTATAAAATCCGATCAAAGCGTCAAAAACAAGAATTCATTTGTTTTCAAACATTTTGATGGCTCTATACTTCTGCTGCTGTGACTGCTGTTTTGATGAAGCATGCTTTCAGATCGCTGACATCTCTCATTTCACTGATTATTGAATTGACTCCTCCACAATAGTCTGGCACATGTATTGATTCGTGCGTTCATGCTCGTCTCGCTTTGTGTGTGTGAGAGAGGGAGGGAGAGAGACAGACAGGGTTTGTGCATGCAGACAGATGTGCCTGAATCTGCTTATCTTAGTGTGTGTGTGTGTGTGTGGGTATGTGTGTGTATGTGTGTGTGCGCAGCGTTGCCTGGAGTGCATTTGCTCCATCCTTGCCGCTCTGTGATGGTATCTTATTCCATTGTGGAGCCCATTTCTCCGTAGGTGTCGGGCTGAGAAAGGCCTCCGCTGGGCCTCCTGTAATGACCCTCCATGTGCTTCGCATACTGACTCATCCATCACTGTACAACACTGACAGAACAAAGAGCACACCAGCAAATGTGTGTGCGTGTGTGTGTTTCTGGCTGCAATAACGTGCATGTGCGTGTCTGTATAGGGTGGAATTCCTGAGAGGCAGCCTGCATGCGACTCCGCTCGCATTTGTGTACCCGCACCCGTGCGATCTTCTGCATGCAGTGTCCCAGCGCTGCAGCTCCCTGTAGATGTGGCTTTAACCTTTATCTCTCCTTCAACATGCTGCACAGTGCACAATATGCACAATATGCACAATAGCGAGCAGGGAGAAGGGCAGCTTACAGCAGCAACAGAGCAACACTTTATCCTCCTCAAAGTGACAGCGAGGCCAAAGCAGAATGACACCACCGCTGGGAATAAACCCTCGTCTTGTCATAGCTGCGTCAGGATACTTGAGTTTCAGTGAGGCACGATTTCTTTTTTGACAGTTTCCAAATCTGTTTGGCATTAATCTGTTTTTTCATGTTATTATGAGTTCTGATTTTGTGCTGAAGACTGGAGTGGTTTTAGTTTGGAGATAGTGTCAGAGCTGGCATATTTCGGGGTTTTTTTTAAGCAGAAAGTTATCAATATCACACCAAGTTGCCTCAAAGTAAAGTGATTCAGAGATTTCGGCAACGCATACATAAGAAGATAACCCTCTTATCGGCCATGACGCACCAGTTGTCTTGAGAAATTCAGAAATACTTCATTCTTATTTTGCATAAAAGGGAGGAGGGGGGATTAGATTCCCATGCCTTCAGCCTCCATCCTCCCTCCATCCTTCCTTTTACCCCTCTCCCTCTTTCATGCCTTTTTTCTGCTTCCTATTTTTGACTATATCCCCTTTGTACTGATCTCAGTCTCATGAACCCCTTGCGGCCCCCCTCCACTTCCTCATCTCTCTCTGCCTCTCTCCCAATCTCTCCTTCGTCCTCCCCTGGCTCACCCCCTCCTTCATTTCTGGAGAGGAGGCAATGAAATATTTAAGGCTGTGCTGCTGTTGAGGCCTATATTTAGATGAGACAGAGCCACCCCCCTTTCTCTCTGTCTCCTGTGCGCGCGTGTGTGTGTGTTGACGTGCACCCCACACAGCAGCGACTGCAGCACTCCCACCGTCCGCTGCCAGGATAGCAGAGCAGACACTCTGCATCTGTCACACACAACTGCAAAATCAATGAGACATTCGGGCGATCCAGAAGCCCTAACTATATGTTCCACCCTCTATTGATTACCATAAATTCTCAAATAGTGAGAGAATTTAAGCCTGTTTGAAAAAGGTTTATATCAGAGACAAGTTTTGTTTCCAATGATACAAGTAGTTTTATCATGCTTTAATAAGATGTCTCCTTGGTTTCTGATCTGTTCGTGTTTTAATTTGCTGTTGATGCTTTGTGCTGTCAATCAAACGAGACTTCCGACTTGACAGCACATTGTCTTTATAGATGTAGGATAACTGACATTTCCTCAGCACTAATTCCAACAGAGTCATGCTGTACCCACCACACTTTTGCACCGAGATTCACTCGTTATTTATAATAGTTGCTTCTACTTTGTCACTGTTAAGTTACTGTCAATAGGGCTGGGTGTCAGTACTTGATTTATTTTTTTATTTTTTATCATATAGGGATAATGCAATTTAACATAGCTCCAATGCAGAGTGTAGAACTGATGTGTTGCACAAACAGTTTATAGCTATTGCTAATATTCAGCTCTTGTTTACTTGTTGGGCTTTTACGTGTAGACCTAACCTGGAAATCCAGATGCCCCGCCCCCAGCAAATTCGAATTTGCACTGCACGGGGATCTGGCCCTGACAAGCAGAGCCCGCTGAATTGCCTATCGGACCAATCAGATCAGTCTGTCTGACAGAGGCGGGCTCTGGGCGGGCGTAACATGATGAAGACAACGCTGCTCCGTAGGAGTCTAAAAGTAAACAGCCAAAATGGCAGCTGCTGAAGGACCGCGTCCATTCAATTTAGCTTTGGAAGAAACGCTAAGCCAACTACACTTATCTTTTCTCTTGAGAGAGGAACAGAAGACTGCCCTAGAAGCCTTCGCTTCCAGGAGGGAAGTTTTTGCCGTTTTGCCGACGGGATACTGCATAATATATCAGTTAGTTCCACTGGTCGGCAAACCAATGGGGCTAACTGCAATGAATACGTCACCTTGTTTTTGCTCTGATTGGCCATCGTGCTATCCAATTGTGTGTGGCGGTCGTTTAATATGCCTCAGTTAGTGCCGCCCCTTGGGTAGGAAGGGTGTATCGGTGAGGGCCAGACTCAAAATCTTTCTAGATTTGAGTCTGGATTTCCAGGCTAGGGTAGACTTACAATGTTATTAAAATATACAGTTTAAAACATCATAAAACCACTGTACACTATACACATGGAACATACAGTAAAGAACACAATCCACACACTATAATACACATACCACAGTACATATCCCACAATACATCAACTACAATAGACATACCACAATGCATATACTGAGGTACACATAGCACAATACAGCAAAACACTTAAACTAATACCCCTTAAAACTTGAGTGCATTTGGCTAACAGTGGGTACAGCTCTGGTTTGCTCTGGTTTGTTGATACCTACACTACTGCATTTGACCCTTTTTGCACCAGAGGACTGATCCTGGATCGTCCCGACTCCCTGCTGGATCAGCAAACTTTCTGTCATCGCCATCTCTGGAGCCACTTCCCTTCCAATCAGTTCAATGTCTGCCCAGTTAGCACGAGCTAACACAGCAGCAGCAGCTAACATCCAACACCAAGCAGGTGCTGTAATCAAGGGCTGTGCACGCATGATTTTAAGCTAATGCATAGGTGGAGGAAGTGCAGATCTTTCAGTAAAAGTTGTAATAACTTGTCTGTTGACGAGCTGCGCCGCGATGGTGCCGGTGTGTTTTCAGTTTAAGGCATTAGTAACACCAAATATAAGTTGTGGAATCTGAGACAGTGATTACAGAATGTTCATTGGTGGATAATTTTACAAAAATAAGAGGGAAGTTCACCAAAATAATTAGAAATGTCTCTTGACCGTCTCCTTTGTTTCTTTGTCATCACTTGTGTAAATTGTTTGAACTGGTTCCTGAAGTGAAACTGTAGTGCAGACCACCTCAGAGGGCCCGTCTTTCAAATCATCCGATTAAACAATGGGAAAAAAGATGACATAAAAAGATATAACGTGGAGCGCTTTTCCGCTCTGAGTTGTTCTGCACAGAGGTTTTTTCAACTGGAGGAGTTCAGAGAGCTCCGCCAAAATGCCAGGTGCCTAGAGCGTAGAAACATGAAGCACATCACGACGCAAAAAACATGAGCAAAAAGCTTAATTATAATTAAAAGCAAATACAAAAAAGAGCCTCCAGCTGCTAAAACACTTTATGTGTGATCGGGGCCTTAACCTTTTGCTGTGTTCTTTGCCAGCGTGAGTTTATTTTTGGTTTGGCTTATTAATCTTTAGTCCTGAGCTACAGTGAGTAACAGGTTCTTTTCAAGACAAACATCATATCACAATAAAAGAATTCAGAGAAAGTATGCTACCATCCTCTGGCAGATATAAGCTTCAAACAATCACATCTTTTCCTCTATAATATATAGTTTGTGCTAAATTTTAAACACTGCGAGGAATAGCTGCTGTTTCAGATGCTCCAAAAAGACAAGTAGACCTGGGGTCAAGCCCTTAAAAAGTTTATGCCAAGTCAAGGAACAGCCTCCTGTGAGAGAGCACAAACATTTGCAGTTTCATTCAGAGGACAAACAGGGAAAATGCATTTCTCTACTTCACCTGCTGAGCCTTTGAGAAAGAGGTTTAACCCCGCACTGCTGTAGTGGACTCATGTAGTGACTCTCAGATGACGACCAGAGCTGAAAGTGTCATACTGAGGTGTGATACCTTTGAATGCATTTTATTTTCTCGTTTTTATTTCTCCTTATTGTTTGCCAGCATTTCTAGCAGCTTATTTCTCCATCACACACTTCCACTCTGCTTCACACCTTTCCTGCTGAGATCTGAGTGTAAAAATAGCTCAGTGTTGAATTATTCATCCACATCCTCAATTCTCACAGGTGGTACGATACAGTTTAAAGATTCCGCTCCATCAAATGCAACAAAGCCTCATGCTGATGCAGAAAAGTCCTTGTCACATATAAGACAGAAGAGCAGGATGTTGTGACAGGTCAGTGTGACGTTAGATGTGTCAACGTTGTGTCAAGTGTGTTGTGTACAGCACGCTGCCTCTCCTCCTCTTTGTGTGCGTTTCACTCTCGACCTAATGACAAAGTTGCCCCGTGACCGACACTTGTAAATCCCTGGATCACGTAATCTCCTCTGTCTTAGCGTCTTTGTAGTTTCTGTGTTGTGTAAGCAGTTGAAATTGGTTTCTTAGAAAAGCACTGTGGATTGTTTCTGCAGCAACAGCTTGGTTCAGGCTCCACCGACTGCTCTGCTTCCACCGCTGTCAGGGTCCTCGGTGACTAATGAAAAACCCCTGTGCAGTGTGCAGTCGATTGATTGTGCGTGCGTGTGAGTGTGTGTGTGTGTGTGTGTGTGTGTGTGTGTGTGTGTGTGTGTGTGTGTGTGTGTGCGTGCGTGCGTGCGTGCGTGTGTGTGAGATGGGACTCATTGACAGATTTTATTAAGCATGCTGTCCTCTGTGTGCATTTTGCTGCATCGAGTAGATTGATGTTTTTACTGCTGAAATGGTTAATTGATTAATCAATGGCATGAAACTTTATCGACAACCATTTTAATAAGGGTTAGAAATCAATTAATATGTATTTTTTTGTCATTATTGGTGGCAATACAAAACCTTCTGACTTCTAATACAGTTTTCCCCAGTATCTTACTTTAAGAACTATAAACAATACTTTCTGTAAAGCTTTTTTTATTTAACAAGAAATTCTAAAATGTTAAATGGGCTTTAATCACAAGCAGTTGCACTAAAACTGTCAAAATAAAACACTATAACAGCGGCACAATTTTGACTTAAGTGAGTGAATCCTGTTAAAGAACATGTAAGCTGAGCAGATATGACAGCTTTCAGCACATGGCAGAGAACTGACCAGCAGTGATACGGATAAATTATTAATCATGTAAGTCCTTGACTCAGCAAAAAAATAAATGGTTTGACTCTGTCCTTAAACCCACTTATAACTATTAGGTGATGTTAGCCATGTGATGCTAACAGCTAGCCCTGTGACTGTGTTTGTGAGAGCGGACACTCACAACTATGCCCATCATGGAGATCACATTCCCGCAGCAGCTACAACAAACTTAACTCAGCTTTTCCAGCTTTTTTCAGATGTGAAAATTTGCTGCTTTTCTCTATTTTTTATTATTTTAAGTGACATATTTTAGTGTTTTGTTCGTCGGACAGAACAAGCAGTTTGAAAACGTCACCTCGGACTCTGGGAAATTGTGATGCACGGTTTTCTTTGTTATCTTACATTTCAGCAGCTAGCATGCCTAGGTCATGAAGAATCCAAATATGGAGAAAATTCTTGTTGGTTTGAAGTCATATATCAAAATATCTCTTAACAAACTCTCACACAACTTGTGCAGTAAAATCCAAGTCTCATTTATCCAGACAGACATATATGAGGGGGGGCTGAACAAAAGGTAAAACTTGTAAATGATCTCTTCAAAGCCAGACAGCACTGACAAAAACAGCAATTTTACTTTCTTCTCCTGCTGCCTTAAGCAGTTATTTGGTTTTCTTTACAGGTTCAATGCAACATGGATTAAGTAATTGATGTAAAAGTGGTCATTTGGGGGGGGGAGTATTCCTTTAATACAAAGCCGTGTCTACATGCAACTCCTCGTTACAGGTTGTGTGACAGAGTTGTTCGCAATGAACATCATTCTTCTACTTCTTTTGTCTTTGTGCAATGAAGTGACTGCAGAACAAGGAAAGACAAGACAGGCACAGGGACACATAGACAGCCAAAAGCCAAAAGAGATTACATAAAAGACAAACAATAAAAACAAAGGAGACGGAAACTAATTACAAGAAACAAAAAGCAAATACAGCACAAGTCAAATTATTAGGTATGCAGTTGACACGAGGTAAAAACAGACAGACGAAAGAAACAGAAAAAGGAGATCAGCAGTGACGGTATAGGCAGATGGATGTGTGTAGGTGTGTGTCTTGTGGGTGTGAGGGGGGCGTGAATGAGGCTCAGTGGTAATATTAGATGTATACATATCCACACAGCATATACTACATACATAGATTCTATTTATCTATACTTACATTTTTACTCCTGTCTTTTACAACAGAGTCTGCAGCCACGTCAGCAGCTCTGTGAGGCTGTATAGTTGTGCTCTGAGCTAAATGCTAACGTCAGCATGCTAACATGAGCGCCATGACAATGATGACATGTTGATGTTTAGCAGGTATAATCATGTTTACCATGTTCACCATCTTAGTTTAGCATGTTAGCATGATAACTTTTGTTGAAAGGATGTTTTGCTGCCTCTCAAAGCAGCTGGAGTCTGAGAAAATAATCATTTAATTCACTGGGCCGACTGCCGGCAACTTTTAAGGTGGAACGTTGACAACGTGAAACCATCAGCACACCTTAAATTTCACTGTGACAACTTTGACCATCACTTTAGTTTTTATATGACACACACTTTTAGTAATGAGTGGATCTTCGAACGTTTATATATATTAATTTTGACCTGGTTATGTGAACTGCATATATTCTAATCCTCACTTGGTGGGGAAAAAAAGCGTCACAGAGCGTCGTTCCTGTGGGCTACAGCAACACTAAACCCCTGAGCTTGCCTGAGAAGGACTAAATGCACAAACCTGCTGTTTTTAAATATCCCATGGAGAGAGACTCTCACTGCAGCCTGTTCTATTTTGTTCTGAAAATGTCGGCATGCAGCCTCGTTCTACGGACAGTAAACCAGGTGCAGACTTCCCTTTGTGTTATCGATAATGAGGAAATACAATGAGTGCTGGACGGAGCAGTGAGTGACAACAATGGGAGTGGAAACGTCAGGGTCTAGGTACCATGTCTGAAGGGTTACTGTTGGTTCCAAAGGTACTATACCGAAAGTGTTTGATGGAAATGGGGCTTAAACGGAAAGTACAGCCGGGGCTGATGGGAATGTCGTTGGTAAACCAAACTGAAATTTTGACCTGAAGTTGCTGCTGAATAAAAAGTCAGAGCATCATCAAAGTTATTAGAATTCATCCTGTGGGGTGCATGAATGCAAAATTTCAATGTACTCCATCCAATAGTTGTTGAGATGTTTCAGTTTGGACCACATTAGCAGACGGTCAGACCAACGCACCAACAAACACGTTGCCATTTAGGCCATTTAGAAAACACTCAAACTGATTGAGTTGGTGATTAATTTTATAGTTGACAGTAATCAAGTAATCACTGCAGCTCTAATTGCCATTTTCAAAGCCAAGAAGAGTAAAAAATAAACAAAATCATTTTATGTTTTTCTTGCGCCAGTAACAATTTCATGACCCTTTACATTCATGTGGGCAATAACTAGATGAAGCAATAATTAAATCCATGGATAATTCATTGCTGCCGCCCTTGATGATTTATTTAGGTCTTTACGGCCCACAGTGAGCATGAGAGCATGTTCCTCGATCTTCCTCCCCCTCTGTAAACTGTCCACATCTGTCTCTGTGACAGATGTTTATAGATTCACCTCCCTCACAGCCCTCATAGGTCTTCAAGCATGGCCTCATCCATTCATACTTTTTCTGCCGTACTCTCCTCTAACCTCCACCACCGCCCTTTGTCCTTCGCTGTCTTCCTCCCACTCGCTCTCATACTTCCTCTCCTTCTCCTTCACCCCCCCCCCCCCCCCCCCACACACACACACACACACACACACACACACACAGTATGAGTCAGCAGTAGTGTGCGGTACACAGCCCTTCATTGATCTGTCAGAGTGATGTGGTCATATTCTGTTTCTGCCCTTGCCTCCTGCCCCCCGTTTCCCTGAAGACCTGAACGTTTAGCCTCCCCCTGTCTGCTCCTGACACTGCAGAAGGGATTTGGGGGAGTGCTAAGCCGGTCTGCTGCGGGGGGGGGGGGGGGGAACAGTGGATTTTAAGTGAGGAAGAAACACAGAAAGTGTTAGTGAGAGTATGTCGGGAGTGGTGAGCTAAGGGGGGGGGGGGGATCAAGGAAGAAGGAAGACACTGCAAACAATTTAAAAACGAACCGGAGAAGAGATGTCGAAAATTTAGAGTTTAATAAAGAAGTGCACTTGATATGAAGTTAAATCTGATATAGCTCTGGTTAGGGTCACATCAGTCTGTTACAGTAAGACTCAGACATGGTGGCGTCAGTGTGCTCTGTTCATTAGCCTCCTCAGTTTGACTAAGATAAATGTTTGAGTCACATAATCTGCGTAACGATTCATCATCTCCCTCCAAAGATTTATGAAGGACCTTACACAGTGTCTGTGCACATCTCAGCTCCCTAACGGATGACTACATGAACTGAATGACCATTTTCAAATTTGTCTGGTATAATTAGAGATTGTTTCATGCATTTTTCCCTCCATTTCATAATCTCACAATCTTGTTTCACATTAACCCTTCAATATGCCCCACCCCCCTTGACCACAGTTGTCATGCTATGGGCTATGTCAATATGGCGTTTTCGACGATATTAGTGAGAGATGGAGAGCATGCTGGAAGTAAAATAGTAGTGGTAGTTGACAGCATTGACCTGGAGTGCCTATGGTTGGGTTGTATTGTGAAAATGTGAGGCCAAGTTCAACTACCACACAAATTTAATTTATTTCCATGCTGTACAGAAATGAACAGAAACCAATTGCTGCCTGAAATAGCAAAGCACTGCTCCAACATTTTCTCTTTTGGTACCAATTAAAATACCTCACCTACCGAGTACTAATCAAAGACCAGTGCCCCCCTTTTTTTTTCTTTCCAAATTTAAAATCTGTTTCCTCACTGCAAGGAACTAATTGGAATCATTTTAGTAACATGAGGCCAGGGAATCGCTGTGACACTATAGTTATGTTCACATTGCAGGCAAATCAGATTTGTTTCTCAGAACAGATCTTTAAGATAGACAGTCCGCATTGTTATTTCCAAGTGATCAGATCAGATTTCTGTGTCCAGACATCACTAACCTGTCTGTGTGGTAATGGTGAAGGTGTCAGTAACTATGTGCCTTCACTGGTGATGGACCGCCCCTTTCTTCCATGGCGTGAGCTATCTTTTGATAAACAGTCTCGTTCGGGTAGGTCCTTTCCAGCTTGGGCCTGCTCCCTGAAAGTACCAGCAGACATTTTATTTTGGTGTCAGTCAGTGGACTGTTGTTCTCCATGTTGCCCTCCAAAGCGCTCTGCAAGTAGCAGCACGGATTCTGCTCAGCAATTCCATCACTGTGGGCTTGACATCATCAATGTGTCGCATTGCAAGTGACATGAAAGATACTTTTAAAATTAGGTTTGAGCGGCCAGTGTCTTGACTGATATGCATCTGTAGAAATATGTTTGGAATTGCATTTCAAACCACCTCCAAATTAGCCTGGAAATCCAGACTCAAATCTAGAAGGATTTAGGGTCTGGCTATGAGTAATGCAAATGGCCCAACTCGAGGGGCAGCACCAAGCATGCATTTGAAAATATCACTACACGCAACTGGACAACACTACGA
The DNA here is from genome assembly GCF_041903045.1 of Epinephelus lanceolatus. Lineage (NCBI taxonomy): Eukaryota > Metazoa > Chordata > Actinopteri > Perciformes > Serranidae > Epinephelus > Epinephelus lanceolatus. The sequence goes on along the minus strand of NC_135754.1, from coordinate 33,629,231 downwards.
CCAATCAGAACAATACACGTGGTGGCGTATCCAGAGCACTACCAGCGGAGCTAACTGGTAGATTAGACTCTTACCGTATCCGGTCAGCAAAACAGCAAAAACGTCCTTCTTGCAAAGGAAAGACTCGAGCGCCGTCTTCTGTTCCTCTTTTAGAGAAAAAGCCAAGTCTAACTCGTTCATTGTAGCAGCCAAAGCCATTTCAAACAACTGGTGTTCATCCATAGCCATCTTGCAGTATTTACTGACTGATTCCGGAATTCAGCGTCGCAGCGCTGTCGTCATCTGGTTAGCTCACCTCTGGCCTGCCTATATCAGATACACCGATGTGATTGGTGCAGCTCAGCTCCAAGGGCATGGGTAATGAGCATCATTACTGATTGCCAGAGTGACTCGCTGAGCAAATTCAAATTGTGCTCTCGCGAGAACTCTGGATTTCCAGGGTACCTTCAAATGGGGTTTGGATCCAATTTGCAAAAATCACATTTCATGTTATTTTTTTTACCTTGCTGTCCTGACTTTCTGAAATCAATCTGGACACAATCTGGATATGCCAAAACAAAAACAAGGATTCGGGCTGGCAGTCTGAACAAGGCCTCAGAACTGAGTGTGCAACCTACAGTGACTGATAGAGGAAACACAAAATTTTATAATGACGGCGACAAAGAAAATGAGGATCCTGTCCATTCGTCAAATAGCAACACTTGGTCAGTGGCCCTCAGCATCAGACACCAATGCACAGAGGGACCCTTAGCTGCGGAATGAGACGTGGCGAGCGGCGCCATTTGTTGACACTCTGCACAACTACCATAGCATAAAGAGCAAGACAGTCCACAGAAAGGGATGCGGATAGGATCAAACAAATTCTGGACTTTCATTTTGGAGCCTGCTGTTGTGAATGTCCTGTGTGAAACCAAAAGTCAATCAAGTTATTTGTAAGTGTGCTAGTATGTGTAGTATACTACAACAGTGACGTATGTTAAGTAACATTCATATTTATTTTAAGCCAAACCATGATGTTTGTTTCTAACCCTAACCACATACTTTTATTGCCTAAACTTAAGGAAGTAAGTTACCTAAAAACGTAGATTTTTTACCTATGTCTTGATTTTATTTTGAAAAGACACTACTGAATGTAAAATTGTCCATTTCTTGTAAAAACTGAAGTTTATTTTGAAAGGACACAATGCATGTCCATCCATTTTCATCCGCTTATCCAAGGGGGCATCAGGCTGGGCAAAGCACCCCAGATGTCCCTCTCCCCAGCAACGCTTTCCAGCCCCTCTTGGAGGACCCCAAGTCGTTCCCAGACCAGATGAGATATGTAATCCCTCCAGTGTGTTGGTGGCGAACCACCTCAACTGACACCTTTCAACGTGAAGGAGCAGCGGCTCTACTCCGAGCTCCCTCCAAATGTCCTAGCTCCTTACCCTATCTCTAAAACAATGCATGTAACAAGCGTGTATTGACACGTCGTACCTTGGCATCCAAAACTGAAGCAGGAGGGTTACCTAATGTGTCATATTTTGCCACTGACCAAGCGTAGGTATTTGATGAACTGGAATGAGAATGTTTCCGTAAAGTCCATGAGATGAAAAACAAATCACTGGTGTGGTCCTTCAATTAAAATAAGGCCATTCATTTGTCTTCTTTTTTTGGGGGGGGTTAGATCTGTTGCTGGGTATTTTAGCTGAAGAGTAATGAATATTCGATAACAAAAAACTGTTCAATAAAGTGTTTTCTGTTGTAGCTAAAGATGGCACCAACATCATTTATAACAGTGCGATAAAATGAGGATAAGAGAAAGAGGGTGGCAGCGAGAAGTGATAAAAACAGAGAGAAAGCCATGCTGCCTTTGTCTTCCCCACCAAGGTCACCCTTTCTGCTGAATCAAATATTTCCGACTGATAGAAGTAGGCTTCTCTCTTCTCCTCTTTCCCTCCATCCCTCCTTCTCTATTTCCTCTTTCTCCATTAATCACCCTCCCCACTGCTGCTCCCTCCCCCCTCTTGTTTTTCACTTCACATTCTCCTCATCCTCCTCTCCCTCTCTCTCCCTTCCTCCTTTCTGGGGCGCTGCGGATGCAGTTCCCATGGCAACCATTGGATCCATGTTTGTCTGATATGTATGCGATCCATTAATAACCCTGCTGGCTGGAGATAATAACGGCACATCTCGTCCCAGACCACAGACACAGGAGCAGAGACACATGCTAATAAAACATAGTAGTATAGAAGAAGAAGAAGAGTGTGAGAGGAATATGGAGATTAGAGGGAAAGATGCTGAACAAAAGAGGACGAAATGTGTGTCAGAGGGCACATGCTTCTATTTTAGCTTTCCTCTGAAGACAATTAGGGCAGGATGTCAGTTATTTAAAAAAATTTTACTGACTGAAATGTGTCTGCAGCATTGAATATCAAAAACTTTGCTCAGATTTTTCCAGATTTCAGTCAAAATTCTGCCTGTTTTCAAACATAACTTCACATTTAAGGACTTTTATAAATGAAAAAAAGGCTTTTGCAAATAAACATGTTTTATATTTCTCAAAGGAAGATATTAAAAAGTATTGTTTGGTATCAAAAACATGTATTGTATTTGCACAAGTACAGACAAAATCATTTTCTTTGTGCAGCCTTCTGTTTAGTCACCGAACGGTCCTCAAGGATAATCTGTCCGCAAAGTCGTTATATAACTTCTAATTTGCAAAGTCAAATTGCAATGCGAGTTCATAAATTCTCTCACACACATAAAAGAGACTCGTACACGCACTCAGAGTCGTCGTTATGTGGGCCAGCGGGGAGTCCTGCTCGTCTCATTGGCACTGTGCTGCAGCCTGGGGGAGGAGGCTGGCTGGGTGGAGTGATGGATGGCAAGTGGCCAGGCCAGAGTGTGTTTGTGTGTGTTTGTGACTGTGGGGATGTGTTTATGCGTGCTGACTCTGTAAATACACATTAGAGATATTATCTAAAGGTGTGAAAATGTGCAGCGTGTGTCAGAGGTTGTGTATGAATGAAAGAGTGTGAACGCACAGCAGGGTCTGACCCACTTTTTCCTGCTGCAGTCAGCCCCCGAATCACTGCCAGACAACCTTTCTCTCACCATTTCTTTCTCTCACACACAAGGACAAACACACTCAGTGAAGTCTGTTAACCCTGCTAATAGTGCCATGTTGTGTTTTTATTATGTAGCATAAGCAGAGACACTGGCACAGGCTTAAGTAACAGATGACTGGGGCGAATATAAAGCTTCATCATGAGCTGTGACAATGACTTTATTAGTCAATATGTCGACTGAGTATGTAACTTTATACATTTATTAAAGGGAAATTTCGGTTTATTTCAACCTGTCTCTGATCGTCCTAAATTTGTTTCAGGTGACTAGTGACATAAAAATAATAGTTAGCATGTTAGCCGTTAGCCTAGATACAGCCGTAGCGTCAGACCTGTTAAAACGTAAGTGAACGGGCAACCTTCAAGTGCAAAGTTAGTCCACTAAACAAGCTTTTTTTCCACAAAGACTGCCTCATATCGTTAGGATAAATGTCAGAGAACATATAGAAAACAACATGTAAACATGTTGTCTTACCTTACCGGTGTGCTGCCATGTTTGTTTACCATTTAGCTCTGTTTTCCAGAGCGCAGCCGAAATATATCTGGCGAGCTCTAGATAAAGCCCAGCTGGATACTACTCCAGGTGGAGGTGTCTCGTCCTCGGTCACATCCAGACCTTGAAAATAAGGCTGCAACCGGTCCCATTCCTTGCAACAGAGGCATTCCTCTTCTGTGGGCACTGGGGCACAGCATTCACAGGTACACCACCAATCTCCAGAGCTACGCAGCCTTGCAGCAGCCATTCCTCTTCTCTCGTCCTCTACCTGTTGCGCCTCTCTCTCTCTCTCCTCCTCCGTTCTTCAATTTCACGAAGCTCTTCGTCAGTGTATTCTGGCTCAATAAATAAGGGCGGCCATCAAACTCTGCAAAATCAAATTCCTCCTCCACAAAGTCGAAGTCTGGCAAAAAGTCAGCCATTATTCTATAAATCTTTCATAAAATAAATGAATGAACTTTTCAGGCTACTGTCCGGTTCTGCCTTCCAGCTGTTGCTGCTTGTTCTCGCGAGATTTCGGCCACGCTTTGGAAAGCAGAGCTAAATGTAAACAAACATGGCAGCACACCGGTAAGGTAAGACAACACGTTTACATGTCGTTTTCTATATGTTCTCTGACATTTATCCTAACGATATGAGGCGGTCTTTGTGGAAAAAAAGCTTGTTTAGTGGACTAACTTTGCACTTGAAGGTTGCCCGTTCACTTACTTTTTAACAGGTCTGACGCTACTATGCGCCCGGGCTGTAACTAGGCTGACGGCTAACATGCTAACTATTATTTTTATGTCACTAGTCACTTGAAACAAATTTAGGACGATAGGAGACAAGTTGAAATAAACCGAAATTTCCCTTTAATCACATTGTATCGCCAGTTGATGAACAGGTTGTAATGTAACTCAGAAAGTTTGATCTCACTCGACTTTCTCCATTGACTCTAACTTTATGTAAAGGACTCAAGATACATTTTCAGGAAAAATCCAAAGGATGTAACGTTACGTGTGTTCCCATGCTTTGCCTCTCCTCAGCTAAATGGTAAATGCACTGCACTTGTATGGCGCCTTTCTACTCTTCTGACCACTCAAAGCACTTTTACACTACATCACATTCACCCATTCATGGCTGAAACTACCATACAGGGGGGCACCTGCTGCTCAGTAACCATTCCCAAGCCCTCACACACCAATGGAACAGCCATTAGGAGCAATTTGGGGTTCGGTATCTTGCTGAAGGACACTTCTATGTGCCAACTGGAGGAGCTGGGGATCAAACTGCCAATCTTCTGATTAGTGGACAACCTGCTCTACCTCTGAGTCATAGCCACCCTGGCTCTGCTACAGCATTAGTGTGCAACACCAGCTAATATTAGACCAACGCTGTGTCTCAAATCGCATACTTCTTTACTTACACATGCGTCCACACTGAGAAGTATGGAAAAATGCAGTGCACTATGAGTACCCGGATGGTGCACTCAAAACGGTCAAGAAGTTGAGTGTGGAACTATGGACACTTCTCGCCCTCAATGGTCGTCATCTTGGCTACGTAGTGGAAAGGGAGGAACCACTTTTCAAACTGGAAATGGAGGCCAAGGACTGTGCGACCGTGAATGTTGCTACATTGTATAAATGTAAGTTATACATGTTATACGATAACGCGAATGCTAATGCTAGTTTGCTAAGTAGCTAATTTGCGGTTGTCATTTCTAGTGAGTGCACAACGGCTGTGTTTGGTTTGAGACAACACTACCCTGTCGAAATTTGCGCACTATGCCAATAAGTACATAGTGCACATAGTATACTACATGGAAGTGTACTAACGGACGTACGTGATTTGAGACACAGCACAAGAAACCATGCCCCCAGGAAAGCCGCTCAGTCTTGCAGCAAATTTTTCCTAGTGGCCACTTGCTGTATTGCAGCAAAAAAATCTATGAGAGTGGATATGTCAGTTGGCTAGCTTGCCAAATTATCTCGCCAGCTTACATGATCAATTATACCAGCATATGTTAATGACAAACATACTGATTTAGCCAAATGATGATGATGAAATGATTTAGCCAATGGCACGAAGTGCTTTCTGTCAAGAGCAATGCAGGGGCAGCCAACAAGCTAACCGTAACCTGAGCTAAAGTTAGCTATCTAGCTGCTACTCCAGAGATCTGCTGTTGGCTGCTTCGTAGTGTCAGCTGAATTTGCCAAGGTGCTAGCTTGTGGCTATGGATGTTGACTGCAGTTCACTTAACAGCCTCAGACCGAGATGTCACTGATAACAATTTTGTGCAACAACACTGAAGTCATTTATCAAGCCAAAATGTGAAACTCTTGCTTTCTCAAATGGATGCATCATTGCAAACTTAATATATACAGTATATATTAAACAACAGTGTGAGTGTTGCCAGAAAGCTGCTGATAATTCTGTTCAATGATCTTCCACAGCAGTCATCTGTACCAGCTGACTGTTCTAAAGATCATCACATCCACCAGCATCGCAATAGCGCACGAAACCTTGTGATACATGTGAACAAAATAGCACTCTTGTAATTAGCTGTGACCCTGTGACAGCTTCTGCACTGGGGGAGAGATTTATTAAGCCTCATTTCAAATGCACTCTAATGGGAGGAGATAAAAGTGGCTCTGGATTTGCCAAAGTTCACACTCTTTACGAGGATCAGTTTTGCATGGAAAACTCTCGTCCTCTGAAGTTTAATTGCAGCCTTGGTTATCATTATCAATATGTGGAATGCTGTTACTTCATTCATGAGCGTTTCTATTTCCGGATCATTATGATTTTATTCCTGAGCTTGTTGATCTCAGACAAATCCCAACTGCGAACTTTGCCTTTTAGCCTCCCACTCAAATGCTAAATGCAATCAACAACAGTCCCATCCGCTGATTGCATAATTAGTTTCTGTCTTAGTAAATCAGACGCTAATTACAAACAGATTGCGAGTGCAAATTGAATGAAAGGCTCAGTGCAAATTTGGCCCGTGCTTTCATGTCATAGATTAGGCCCTTGTTTGTTTTTGTATCAATTACTCGTATTGTTTTGTTTTTGGGGAAGATTTTCGTTTAATTTCAGCTTTATTTTGCATAAAGAGTGAAAAATGGCTCGTACAGAGTGCACTGGTAGAGCTCACCAGGTGGAGCACATGCAGTTAAAGGAATACTTCAACCACAACAAGACAATTAGTTTATCAGTTATTCATGTGAAAGTGAAATCTATGCTTATGCTTTGCACACTCTGTATATATATATATTGGTGTGTGTATTCATTCATTCATTCATTTTCCGTAACTGCTCATCCTGTTGAGGGTCCCAGCTGACACTGAGCGAGAGGCAGGGTACACCCTGGACAGGGCGCCAGACTATCACAGGGACCATTCATGCTCACATTCACACCTGCGGGCGGGCGGCACGGTGGTACAGTGGTTAGCATTGTCGTCTCAATGCAAAAGGGTTCCTGGTTGGAACCCAGGATGGGGATTTTGAATCCTGGGGTGGGGAGCCCTTCTTTGAGGAGCTTGCATGTTCTACTTGTGTCAGGGTGGGTTTTCTAGGCGTACTCCGGCTTCCTCCCACAGTCCAAAGACAGGCAGGTTAATTGGTGACTGAGATTTCGAGATTAAAGTCATAATATTGATGAAGAAGTCATAATATTATGATTAAAAGTAGTAATTTAATGAGATTAACTTCATATTATTTTTTAAGTCATAATATCGTGAAAATAAAGTCGAAAATGTTACCAAAAAAAAAATTTTTTTTTTTATTTTACGTGATTGAATTCGTTAATTAACAAGAGGAAAAAAAGTCGGAGATTAAGGCCCGAAAGTTGGGTTGCATGGTCTAAAAAGCAACCAAATGAAGATGTGATGCATGAATGGTTAATGTATGGGACTTTCATTCACATTAAAGGCCGGGTGGTTTCATGATTTTTAGGGCTGACCCAAAAAATTCTAAGCTTCGAAGCTTCATTCGATGGCACAGGATTCGATTGTGGGGGGGGGGATGGAATATTCTGCCTTTTTTTCTCCCGTTTTTTTTGAGGGGGGACCTTGAACGCAACACCATCTCCGACTAGGAAATAGAAAGCCCGACGTGCAATGAATGGAGACCTATTATCCTGCTTGAACACAGACAACTAAATTCTTTCAACAATGTGACTCAAAATAATGACAAAGTAGATTTTATTGATGTAAAATAGTTTGCTGATGGTGACATTTTCCACCGGTCCGCTGTGCTCTGAGTCGATTTTCAAAAATGAAGTCGAAGGTCAGCCCTAATTATTTTTATACTTAGCATGATGTATCAGCGGCAGAACGCATGCCGTGTCTTTAACTGTCTGGAAAATGCTAGGATGGGCACTGGGGGCTACTTTCTGCCAACTTTCAAGGGTGCGGAGACAGGTTGCATCTGTGGTTGCTAAAACCATAACCAGCATCGTATCATACCCTACTTACCAGAAATCCTGAGTGCAGAGATGATTGTTCCAGGTTTTAATTTGTAAGTACAGTACCTGTTAAAGGTTTGGACACACTTTCCCATTTACTTGAATGAAACAATGTCCAAACTTTTGACAGGTACTCTATGTATCAGGGGGCGGCATGGTGGTGTGGTGGTTAGCACTCTCGCCTCACAGCAAGAGGGTTGCCAGTTCGATCCCGGGCGTGGGAGCCTTTCTGTGCGGAGTTTGCATGTTCTCCCCATGTCAGCGTGGGTCCTCTCCGGGCACTCCGGCTTCCTCCCACAGTCCACAGACATGCAGATTGGGGACTAGGTTAATTGATAACTCTAAATTGTCCGTAGGTGTGAATGTGAGCGTGAATGGTTGTCTGTCTCTATGTGTCAGCCCTGTGATAGTCTGGTGACCTGTCCAGGGTGTACCCTGCCTCTTGCCCGATGTCAGCTGGGATAGGCTCCAGCCCCCCCGCGACCCTCAAGAGGATGAAGCGGTTAGAAGATGAATGAATGAATGAATGAATGTATGTATCAGGCCCATAAACAACATGGTGTATGGCCACTTAAACTGCTGAATACAAACTATGTACATTAAGTTTTGCAGGATAAGTTAAAACAAAAACAATATCCCAAATGAACCACCACGACATAAGGAACACCAGGTATTTACAGATTATCCAGATGAAGAGCTTTTTTCTCTTCTTTCAGGCTTTCTCCACATAACTGGCTAATTTGTTTGATTCATGTGTAAATAGCCCTCTCAGTCTTTGTCAATCTTCCTATTTTGACAAAATCCATATCTAATTTTAAGTGTTGCACTGTCACAACAGAGAGGCCAGCAGAAAACAAGATGTGACTCATTTTCTGTTAGTTAGACGGCACATCCTGTCCAGTTTCAGTCAATCAGTTCAGTCACCAGATCTCATAGAGACATCATTTTCTTTACCATATTCAGTTTTTATCAACGTGAAAATACAGTTTTGGTTTAGGCCATATATTGTCAGCCCACTGCTCTTTGTCTTTGGCAAACACAGACTCTCCAAACAAGCCGATATTGAGCTTTTCATTTTTGAGAAAAGCTTCACTAAACCGAGCTGCAGAACAGTGTACATATATCTTCAGACAAGAACCAATCTTTTCTTTATCACAGACAAATATTTGACTACTTTGAAACATATCGAGTAACTGATTTCCATAAGGGAGCTATACATATCCCATGTGCCCCGCTACAGCTCACTTTGGTGCATATGTATCTATATACATGTGCATCTGTTGATGTGAGCTAAATTTAATCTGCTACTGGGCCACTCTCTCTCAGAGTATCTGCCTCTGCATTCCCACAGGAGCTTTCCTCATACTGACTGCACGTATATAATGTATGCACTTACTGTCGTCTACCGTCTTACTGTCGCTTTGGATAAAAGCCTCAGTTAAGTGCCGTACAGTTGAGACGATACAGTAGGAGCCCTGATATTTTATAGACTGCATCTCTTGGGTGACCTCTACCACCCTCCCCCACCCACCCAAACACACATGTTCCGCCCAGCAACAGCACCATGCCATCTCCCACTGTCAGGCCAATTATGATTAGCTTCAGCACACCTCCTCCTCCCTTCCTCAGCCTCCTTCACCTCCTCTCTTCCTTTATTCTCCCTCCCTTGATCCTCTGTCCCTTACCCCCTTTCTTCATTTCCCACCTGTCATTAATCTCCCCACCTAACGTCTTTTCATCATGCCTCTTTATTCCGCTTCCCACCCTCCCCATCCCTTCATCTCGTCCTCCCTCTACTCCCATGCTTTAATCTCCGTCACATCACTCATCCATCACACCTCTGTCCCTCCTTCGCCCATATCCTTCCATTTCATCTATTAATTTCTGCTTTTTATCCCAACTTATGTAACGTCCAGCCCCGAGCCAACTGACTCTGCTGACCTGGGGCTGCTTGTACAAAGAGATACTTTGACAAATAGTAAAACGTCTTCGTCAGATAAAGCACAAAGGAGTTCAGAAACCATTACAGATTGACCTCAATGGCACAGTATAGGTTTTTAAAGCCTTAACGACTTCAAATTCATTCCAGAAGTCTCCAAAATGCTATCTTAATGTCTTTAGGGACACTGTAAAATGTAATGCTACATTGATCTGGATCGATATATTGATGCAGTGATCAAGCATCCAATATCATCGATACATATTGTGACCTTTCACAAACACTTTTGTTTTAAATTCCCATGGTCTATGTCACCATTTCCATACGAGCACACCTCCTTCCTCAACATTTAAACAGTGCTAGCTGCCAAGCGCCAGGCAGTTAATGATAAGCAGCCATGAAAAAGATAATTGATTATTGAATCGCAATCGTATCATAGCCGACCTTGTGATATAGTGAATATCAATCGTTGTGCAAGGAGTTGATGGAATATCATATCCTGATGAAACTTATGATTGAAGCCTAGGCTTGCAACGATAATTACAACCTTGACTTATCCTGATTTACGGATATGACCTTGATATTTTCTATTGTGTTCACATGCTGTTGTGTTTATGAATGTCACCAACATTTTAGCCATAATAAAGTGCAGGGTTTTTTTGACCATTGGAAGATTTGGGGGGTGCAGCGGTTAGCATTGTCTTCTCACAGTAAGAGGGTTCCTGGGAGTGCCCTTCTGTGCAGAGTTTGCATGTTCTCCCTGTGTCAGCGTGGGTTTCCTCCAGGTGCTCCAGCTTCCTCCCAGAGTCCAAAGACATGCAGGTTAACTGGTGACTCTAAATTGTCCGTAGGTGTGAATGTGAGTGTGAATGGTTGTCTGTCTCTATGTGTCAGCCCTGTGATAGTCTGGTGACCTGTCCAGGGTGAACCCCGCCTATCGCCCAGTGTCAGCTGGGATAGCCTCCGCCCCCCTGCAACCCCTAACAGGATAAGCAGTTTCGGAAAGTTTTTGCAAGGTCGAAGAAAAATAAATCAGCACTTTAAAGACGACACAGTGTAGCTCACCGGTCGACTGCAGCTGCACTTTTTGGCGTAGAGGAAGCACAGTCTCGTTAGTCGATACCTTGCCAACACCTGGCGATGAGCCAAAAAGTCCTTTATTTGCAGTTTTACGCTTCAACAATTTCATCTTCCACTCCGTAAATCCACCGGCAAACCACCTGGCTCGCAGGCCGTCCATCCCCGGGAGCCGACTGCAGCACACCGGCTTCACTAAGCTTTGCTGTTAGTCGCAAGAGGCATCACATGGTTTCATTTTTGTTTGCCAAATTTTCTGTGTAGTCTCAAACAGAGTAATGTTGGGCTTCTCCTATTAAGGTTCTGTTATTTTAAATAAACTGTCTTATACATGTATATATATTATTAACAGGTGTTTATTACTTTGTTTGTATTGGTCTTTGAAAGGGTGTACTTTCATCATTATGCCTTTTATATTAATATTTCAGTGGCATAATTTGGTCTCAATATTACGTTATCATTTATTGCAATTATTGCCGTGACAGTATATTGTCCAACAAAAATAGTTACTGTTACAGGCCTATTTACACCCCTAATATATAAAAAAGAACTAATTTACGGTGTGTTCTTGGAAACATAATTCTCTTTAGAAATTATAAAACATGGCCAAAAGAGTTTCTAGCTCAAGGTAAAAAAAAGAACCTCACTTTACTCCAGTTGAACACTCTGAGATAATAACATATACAAGGACACTTCAGTGATGAGTGTCTGAATAATAGAAACTGAAAATAACATTTACAAGAGGTTACACTCAGACTTAAAAACTCTGGCACATAATATTTTTGTCATGTTTGCCTCAGGAGCAGTGCTGGGCTCGCTGTGCTAAAATGTAATTTATTACTCATTACTTGTTGCTCCTTTCAAAAGTAATATTATCACTTTACTTATTACACCCTGCTTACAATAATACACCCTAAAAAATAGGTAATTGCGTCTTTTCTCTTAAATATTCAGACTTTGTATGTGTGCATCTGTGTGACTATCAGGGTAATCACAAGTAAGCGCAGCTACGATAGAGAGCTTGCAAATGATTTTATACCTGGGGGTCTTCTTTAGCATCTGACCAGTATTTTAATCCAGTTTTCGTTTTTTAATCATTGATTTGGGGCACAGTCATCCTCTCTGTCTGCAGATGGCTCATCTTTGGTGGGGTGTATTTCCACCAGCTTCACCTTGTTGTGCTGTCGGTTGTAGTTGGTGTTGAAGGAGGTTTGAAGTTGTGCTTTTGTCATGGAAATCAGTCGGTACGACCACCTGCACACAATTTGATTTTGTGGAGAGAAAAGATGACAAGAACATTGTTGTCAAATATAGACATCTTCCAAGCTAGTCTGCTACTCGGTGATGTGCATGTGCCACTATTGCAAAAGTGAATCTGGGGATGTGATTGATTGATTAATGGGTTTCAAATCAGTATGGGGGGGGTCACAGCAAAAGTAAGGGCCAATTCATAGCTGCCGTGTCCACTTTGGTTTGTGTGACATAAATGTTGTTCCTCGTCCCTCGTCAAGTTAACAGACGGCTAAACCGAAAGTAGTTGGCTTGGCAGGCAGGAGTCTCTAGCTCTAGTGCACATGCTCTATTGGGCCGCACATGCAGAAGCAGTGTCAATAATCTCCAGATCATCAGGGTGATATTATGTGCAGCAATTGAACCATTTTGGCTTCATGCACCACTGAGCAACATTCGTAGGACTGAACAGGGCCCCGCCTCCAAAGCTGTATTCAGCTCTCGTTATACAACCACGGTGTAGACATCTGCATGCAGCCCATTTTTCTGTGCCATGCAGACTGTAGGCATAGTAAGTGCTTCAACTGTGCATCCTCCAATCTCTCGTTTCACACTCTAGTCCAGAACACTGCAGTCAAGCTCGCCGCATCCGCCTCACCACAATGAAGTTAGCTGTTAAGTTAAGCTGGATATTTGAAAGACATTCACGCCAGACCCTCCAGCATCTTCTTAGTTTCACTTTCACCTGATGTCAGTAGTCGGAGGACAGTAAGCTCACCTCCCAGCCCTCCTGTTTACTGCCGTCGTGGCCCATCAAAAGTACAAGAAATTGAACCATGTGTCTAGCTGGTTGTGGGCGTTCAATGCGGAAAGAATTTCCAAGCTTTAAGGTTGTAATGAGTTATTTGTTTTGGGGGTTAATGATAATATTATTGCCAAAAAATTTTACACTACTTTTTAGTGGGGAAAGTAATTTTACTAGCAACATGTTACCACCCAGCACTGATCTGGAGAAACCTGTATTTTAAATTTTTCCACCATAAACTCTGACTAGTTTGAGGACAGAACATTCCTTTTAAACATTATGGGAAAGACGAGAATCTAATCTCTCCCTTCATTCACCACATTAATGTAACATTTGTTAGTGCTCGTAGTAAAAGCTCTATGTCAGTGTCCTGCAGGTGAAGCAATGAATGGTAAAAACTGTTCAGCGCACTTTAAACACCACCCACAAGATCCACGTCCCTGATCGTGACTCATTCTGAACATTCAAACCTTCCTCCCACTGAATAGAAAACAGCAACATGTCAGCAGATGAAAATAGATGAACCTTCGATTGATGTATTGATTACCTTTTAATAACAGAATTGGAGGCGTAACCACTTGAGAAGTGAGCGGTCTCCCTGCAGTAATGAGGATCTAATTGAGGCAGCCTGTCTCTCTTCTCTGTTTTGACGCAGCGTGCTCCAGCGTATTGATTCACCTAATGTGTTTTTAACGCCAGTCAGCCTTGAGATGATGAAAAGTCCTTGTGAAAGGCCAAACACGCAGCTGATCAGTGAGTAAAATTTAGCTACTGGTTTCAAAGACTGCAACAATGACAGGACCCAGCTCAGAGTTGACCTCTCCTGCTGTGATGCTATTATGGCTCTGCAGTGTGAGATAGCCTCCACCATCTGTGGAGCCACTACAGTATCCCCCCGAGACGGAGGCCTTTGCTTTGTACATTTCCGGTTGTGTTTCATCTCCCACTGATCTCTTAAACAGGGAGGCGCAGAGGTGAGACGTGTGTCCTTTTGTTTAACCAGAGCATCTGTGACCACTGAACTCCTCAGAACAGCTTGCACGAGTAGCTGTTATTGATGGTCATCATTCACCCGCTGTCCTGCGGGAGGAGGGAGATTGTACGTCCAGATGCCATGTGGACAGCCTACCAGTGATCAGCGCACATGTTGCCATCTACTCTGCTGCTCTCCTCTGGGTATTACAAGGAATTATGGGCTCTGGCCACAGGAGGCTAGACTTGGCTGAAACAAAGCTGGGCTGTGAAGCGATTTTGGTGCAGTGGCCACAAATAATACCAGATCCATAAACTTTGGGGCAATACTAGTGAGAGATTGGTGTGAGTACAAGATTTGGACGTCAGTATTTGTTCAGAGTCTAAAGTAATCGCCACCCAACTTCCCACATGTGAGCATGACTTTTCTTTTCTTCCTTTCTTCCTTGCCGCACTGTAACTCTCTCTGTCCATTGCACCAATCCCTTCTGGATCCCTCTGCGGGTGGTGGGCCTGCAACAAAGCAACAATCAACTTCTATTCCAAAGATGTTCCTTATTTCTTTGGAAATCTCTTGCTAATATGGAGACATTAGTGGGCATCTCCAAAAAACATGAAAGTGGTCCGCTATTGATTTACCACACAGCCTCCAGCATTCATCCCACCCCTGAGACCCCTGTTGTAAAACTTTCAGTTTCAGAGTCACAAAATATCACACAATGCTTTTCCAGCAGAACTCCTGCCAGCATCTTGAATTCATTCACTCATTCAAATCATCCTCAGATATCTGCAGTAGAGATGCACCGATCCAGTTTTTATCAGCCGATACTCGATACCAATCCGATACCGCGGTTGACCTAAAAAGCTGTATACCTTTACCCTGGAAATCCAGAGTTCTCGCGAGAGCACAATTTGAATTTGCTCAGCGAGTCACTCTGGCAATCAGTAATGATGCTCACTACCCATGCCATTGGAGCCGAGCTGCACCGATCACATCAGTGTATCTGATATAGGCGGGCCAGAGGCGAGCTAAACAGATGACGACAGCGCTGCTACGACGAAGTCTGGAATCAGTCAGTAAACACTGCAAGATGGCTACGGATCAATCAATCAATCAATCAATTTTATTTATAAAGCCCAATATCACAAATCACAATTTGCCTCACAGGGCTTTACAGCATACGACATCCCTCTGTCCTTATGACCCTCGCAGCGGATAAGGAAAAACTCCCCAAAAAAACCCTTTAACGGGGAAAAAAAAACGGTAGAAACCTCAGGAAGAGCAACTGAGGAGGGATCCCTCTTCCAGGACGGACAGACGTGCAATAGATGTCGTACAGAACAGATCAGCATAATAAATTAACAGTAATCCGCATGACACAATGAGACAGAGAGAGAGACAGAGAGAGAGATGCAGGTAATGACAGTAGCTTACAACAACATTATTGAAAGTAATAATATTATAGTTATAGTTCTGGCTACTGTGGTACAATATGTTGAAAGTATGTATTAATATCTGGCAGTATACATGTGTGACAATAGTCATATGTGTATAATAACAGTAGAAGTATGACTAATGACTAATGATGGCAGCAGCAGCAGGAGGCATCTGGCAAGACCACGGCAGCAGCACAACCACACACGTCACGCTGTCCAGGCACCGCTGCGGTATGAGTTAATCTGAGAGACAGTGGAGCACAAAGGCTCCGGAGAAGAAGCCGAGTTAGTGACATCCAGAATGGCCGAGTTAGCAAGATGCAGTAACAGGATACAAGAGAGAGAGAGAGAGAGAAGGAGAGAAGGTGCCCGGTGTATTATAGGGGGGGCCTCCGGCAGACTAGGCCTAAGTCAGCCTAACTAGGGGCTGGTACAGGGCAAGCCTGAGCCAGCCCTAACTACAAGCTTTATCAAAGAGGAAAGTCTTAAGTCTAGTCTTAAATGTGGAGACGGTGTCTGCCTCCCGGACCGTAACAGGAAGATGATTCCACAGGAGAGGAGCCTGATAGCTGAAGGCTCTAGCTCCTGATCTACTTTTGGAGACTTTAGGGACCACGAGTAACCCTGCGTTCTCAGAGCGCAGTGTTCTGGTGGGATAATATGGCACTATGAGCTCACTAAGATATGATGGAGCTTGACCATTTAGAGCTTTATAAGTTAACAGTAGGATTTTAAATTCAATTCTGGATTTTACAGGGAGTCAGTGCAGAGAAGCTAAAACAGGAGAAATATGATCTCGTTTCTTAGTTCCTGTTAGTACACGTGCTGCTGCATTCTGAATTAGCTGGAGAGTTTTTAAGGACTTACTAGAGCTACCTGATAATAGAGAGTTACAGTAATCCAGCCTAGAGGTAACAAAAGCGTGGACCAATTTTTCTGCATCTTTTCGGATGAACACCAGTTGTTTGAAACGGCGTTGGCCGCTACAATGAACGAGTTAGACTTGGCTTTTTCTCTAAAAGAGGAACAGAAGACGGCGCTCGAATCTTTCCTTTGCAAGAAGGACGTTTTTGCTGTTTTGCCAACCGGATACGGCAAGAGTCTAATCTACCAGTTAGCTCCGCTGGTAGCTAAGCTCTGGATACGTCACCCCTTGTATTGTTCTGATTGGTCGTAGTGTTATCCAGTTGCGTGCAGTGATATTTACAAATGCATGCTTGGTTCCGCCCCTCGAGTTGGGCCATTTGCATTACTCATAGCCAGACCCTAAATCTTTCTAGATTTGGGTCTGGATTTCCAGGCTAATATACCTTTACATGTAGAACAGAAAAGACTAGAGGCATCAGGCATTGATGACTACACAGTTCTTTCCTACGATAAAATGAAACAAGATGAAACAGATTAATGCAATGATGAACTATGTACTTTTAACAAAAATAAACAATTGTGCAACAGCAGTTGAAATAATGTGAAATACCTCCACACAGCAGATTCTCTCCTTCGCTCCATTACATATAACGTAGCTCACGTCGCAATAGATTTAAAGGGAAAGGATCGCCTCAGGTATAGGTTGCATTTTCCAATACCTGATCTATCTATTTTGATGATATCAGGGCCGATATTCGATCCAGATATCGGATCGGTGCCTCCCTAATCTCCAGGCCTGATTCCCTCTCCCGTTTCTGTTTGACCTTGGCAGTGGAGTTATTATTGGAATTTTGTAATCTATTATAAATTGGTGATACAAGATGTTATTTTACTCTTATATCCATCTGTAAATATATTAATCAAATTGGGTTCACTGTCCTCTGATTTCTTTACTGAAGTAGTCTCTGACCTGGAGATGTGGAAAAAAACATATTTTTTCCTAGGTTATAAACACTTGAAAGCTCAAATTCAGGCATTTTAGAAGGCTTTTAAAGCTAAATTTTTGTCTCAAAGAAAATGAAAATATATAATGTATGTAATTAAAACAGACGAACATTTTGAGTGTATAAGTTACACAGTGTAGTCTGTTTCCTGAATATCTGGTGTAGATGTTATTTGCTGTGTTTTCATAGTGAAACAAGACTTTTTAAACTGCAAAAGATGCTGATAAGCTGCATTATTTTGGGAAGTGATTCAGTGTTTTTGTGGCTTCACCCACACTAGAGATGTAAAGTCGAAACATCCGGATGTAGGGCCTCTGCTGCATCTTTTTTTAAGCTTTTTTTTTTTTTTTGCAATTGCAATGCTATAAACTTTATACAAATGCAATGCAAAATCTCTTGAATGCCTCTTTTAATCTTGTATTGTCTCCCACAGCTCTAACTCACTTTCACACATCCATTTATGGGATAATAACTCCTGATTTAAATCATAGTTTTGCCTGATAAAACTATTTAGCTGCCACGGCCCATTTTTCACATCAGTAATCCTCAGTTAAGAATCAGTGTAACGTCTGTATGTTGGGTGGAGCGCAGATGAAACACTGAGACAAAATGAGCGTCTGCTTGTTACAGTTTTCATCAGATAGCACAGCAGCTGCTACATTCTCTTTTTAAAAGCTCCAGTATGTTTGTTTTCAGTTCGACAGATTTCAACCAAAAACCAGAGCTGGGAAATAAATGTGTAAAATATTTATACTTTCACACTTGAGGATCACAAAAGACATTTTATTTCAGACACCTCTGGGGCCCTCGGAGGCCCTTGATAGTCAGCCGCTGCAGCACCCCACATCTCGCTTACTGTGCATAAAGAAGCAGAAACACCAGCTTAGCATATTAACAAGACGAGGCTCTTTTGGCTTGTGTTTACTGTTCATGTGTGATCCAGCTTCAAATGGAGCCTCATGGGAGTTTTGGAGACTCATAATATTGTGAAGTTGAACATGTCTTATGGGATGGCATCTCACATGTTTGAGAGTGTGATGAACGAGTCCGTTTACAGCGCTCGCTTTTCCATAGCTCCCGACCTTTCTCTTCTTTGTCTCGTGCAGAGGCCAGGAGCAGCGCTGATGCTCGGCCGCTTATAGCTGTCTTTGATGTGAGCCTCGCTTTGGCAGCTCCACCTCTGAACGCAACTTCTTCATGTACACTAAAGACTGACCTCTCTGTTCTGTCTGCTCCCTTCTACACACACTTTAATCAATACCCGTTTTTGCTGTCAGTGCATTTTCACCCTGTTTTTTAAATGACCTACTTAGTTAATCTCTCCAGTCGTGAGTACAGCTCTTTTTTTTCCACTGTAGCAGAAAGAAAAGATAACAAGTGAGAAAGGGAACGGACAATTAGAGGGAGGCAAAAGAGATATCCATGCCTGGATTTGCTGCTCTTTCACAGCTCAGTAAATACTGCAAGCAAAAGGCGGTGTTATGGTTTAATTTGATGCACTAAACCTGCTGAAATAACTCAAGACAGTTGCTGCAGATGGTTTTCAGCGCTGCGTTTGATCTGGTCTTTGGGGTTTTTCCTCGCCTCTAAACATCTTATTCTCTGCAGTCTGCACCCGTCTTGTGAGGCTCGACAACACTGAACAAGACGCTTTTGTCAACTTTGAAGTGAAACTGGAAATATGAGGATAGCAAGTTACTAGTAAAGCGGGTAACACTTTATATTAAGGTACACATATTCACTGTGAACTAGTTGTTTAGTAGAATGCATATCAGTAGCATGTTTGCTTGTTATTAGTCATTATAAAGCACTACATATTCTACAACTACTAGGCCATTAACTAACAAGTGTTTTTCCTCATTAATCTCCTAATAACTGCTTATTGATGGTTAGTAATGAAGCTGTATATGAATTTACAAGAATAGTCCTTCTCCCTTAATAACAGTTAGTAAATACGGTCCATTCCTTTGTTTAAAAAAAGTGTTAGTAGCGTCCAGTTAACTCTAAATTAAAGGAACAGTGTGTGACATTGAGGGGAATTAAGTGGCATGTAGTGGTGAGGGTTGCAGATTGCAACAAGCTGAAACTTCTGGTTAGAATTCCTTCAGTGTTAATTTTTCAGTAAGTTTTTACCAGGAGCCGAATTATCCGCAGAGGTCTCCTCCTCTCCAGAACAAACAGACCAGATGATTTAAACCAGTAAAAACGACGAATAAAGCAGTTTCACATTACAAATCAGTGTTTCTCCTATGCTGTTTGGCATGTCGGAGACGGCCTGCTAGCTCGGTGCCTGTGATATGTGCTCACCTTTTTTCTGATCCAGACGTTCAGGAGGTTTTTACCAGGAGCCAAATTATCCACAGAGTTCTCCTCCTCTCTAAAACAAACAGACCAAAAAAAAAAATATGATAAAGCAGTTTCACATTAACTATATAAGGGTTTTTTCTATGCTGTTTGGCACACCCCAGACTGGCCACTAGCCCAGCACCTGTTAATGTGTGCTCACCTTTTATCTGTGATAGCTTAAGATCCAGACGTTCAGGAAGTTTTTACTGGGAGCCGAATTATCCACAGTGGTCACTTCCTCTCTAAAACAAACAGACCAGGTGTTTTAAATTGGTAAAAACACTGAATAAAGCAGTTTCACATCACAAATTAGTGTTTCTCCTGTGCTGTTTGGCATGTGGGAGACGGCCTGCTGGCCCAGTGCCTGCGATGTGTGCTCACCTTTTTTCTGATCTAGTCATTCAGGAGGTTTTTACTAGGAGTCAAATTATCCACAGAGGATAAGAACAATGGACCCCAAGATTAAAACCTGTAAAAACACAGAATAAAGCAGCTTCAAATTTTAAAAAATGTGTTTTTCTGATGTTGTTTGGCACATCCTAGACAGGCCACTAGCCCAGCACCTGTTAATGTGTGCTCACCTTTTTTCTGTGATAACTTAAGATGCAGACATTCAGGAGGTTTTTACTGGGAGCCGAATTATCTGCACAGGTCTCCTCCTCTCCGAAACAAACAGACCAGGTGATTGAAACTGATAAAACCGCTGTATAAAGCAGTTTCAGAAAGGCTGCTAACCACGTTGGCAAGTGTTTGCTTTGTCCATTCGGGGCTAGATAGGAACCTGCTTTCTATGTAGATATAACGGCCTATTCTAAGATAACTAAAACACAGTGGTTCTCTTTTGAAGTGATTATACATTAAATCATATCATTTTCCATTTCCCAATATATTCCCCTAAATCCTACACACTGGAACTTTAAAGTGAGGTCTTGTTTGTAACTGATTCACCTGCAGTTTGAAACTTATTAACCCAGACAGGTTCACTATTCTAGAGTTGCCTCCTCTTCACACTTAGTAATTCTATTATGGCACACAACTACTGCAATAATGACCTATGAGTTGCAGAATGTGGTCAAGCAGAATAAGGCATTAATAAGTGCTTTATAATGACTAATAAAGAGCCAGTATGCTGCTAATATGCATGCTAATAAGCAGCTAGTTAATCATGAATATGTGTACCTTAATATTAAGTGTTTCTGTGAAGTATTTATAAGAAAAGTAAAAGAAGGAGAAGAGGGTAACATTACCTAATACAGAAATTATCTACAGTCAAGACGTGTTAACCCTGACTTTCTGCTGATATAACATCTGCACTCTTGAGATATCGCTCCAGCTTTCCTTTAATAGCGAGCTAAAGCAGATGTATCATACCGCAGTAACTGTATCTCAAGTCAACACACCCACCGTGCCATCAAAACTGCTGGAGCCTCTCCTCCTGCATTTTCTCTATTATTCATACACCACATCTGCAGTTGCAGTACTAGCAAAACTGAATAACTCGGGAACGGTGGTGCTAATTAAAGAACTGCGCTCAGAAAGCCTCTCAGGCAGTTTTCACACTTTAAACTGGGGCAGATGAGGCCATTACAGTTTCATCCATCCAGACCGGTGAAGCTGCCTCATATCACATTCTCTCTTTGTGATGATCCTCCATTGTAATAAGTTTCTCTCCAGTCAGAAGCCTGTTCAGGTTTAGTTTCAGTCTGATGCAGGTTTGTGCTTCTTCATGCTCTATAGGAGCATCATTTCCTCTCTGGTGTGAATGTAGGACACGTGAGATGTGTGATTCAGCCATGTGAGACACAGAAAGGGTGTGACAGTGAGAGGGAGAGAGATGCTGTGTCAGGTCTGGTGTTAAATGCAAATCATTTACATAAGTGGGTGGCTGTGAAGGAAGAGAGAAAGATAGAATAAGAGCGAAGAGATACAGAAACGTAGACTTAAAACAATTGCATCTTGTACAATGTGAAGTTTTTCCTTTTTGTCTAAAACTAAACTTTAGGCTTTGTTGCATGTCATCCACCTTGCTCTGTCCTGTTTGTTTCTGTCTCTACTGTCAACTGTGGAATAAAGGCAAGAATGACCCAAAAATGTATGTAGCGTTTAAAGACAACTGAAAAAGATACCTTATCTGAATGAAAATTAAAAGCAATACTGACATTTTCTGACATTTATAGATGTAATAATGCTGTCTGGTTTGCAGCACACCCATCTAACACACAGTCTCTATCCTGTTAATGATCCACGTGTTTTAAAAGATTGTGTCCGATCCTGCTGTGGCTCCAGAAATGTTGCTGTAAAGTGCACAAGGAGTCTGTCTATCCATCAATCATAAAGGCAGCATGGTTCTGTCTGCTTTGAGTACTCCCACAGTCCTGCCCCATGGTGCCTGACCTTCACACACATGCACACACACTGTCAGGAGAACATGTATACAGTACATGTGTGCATGCTTTCCTCCTCACTCCTTGCACTTTCTGTCTTGATCTCAGTCAGGTCTCACCAACTGAAATATTGATGCGAGGAGACTGTAGGTTTTAAAGAAAGTGGCATCATTTGGTCAGGGCAGCGTGTGTGGAGACACTCACTCTCTGACAGATCAACAGCATGGGTTCATCTCCTGCAGGAGTACAGGTGTATGTGTGCACCTGCATTTTTTGATGTCTTTTGTGTATCTACAGTCCACTCCTTTAGACTGGACCACATATTTGTTGCTTCCTGCGCACTCTTGGCACAGAATCTTCTCTATTAGTAATCACCGGTCTCATATTATCAGCCCTAGCTCTGTCTCAATCATTTTCCAGGCAAAGTATCTTCCTGATGCAAATATTTGCCTCCTACATTAGTCTCCTTGATAATCGATCAGATAGGATTATGCCAAGAATAGAAATTACATCTCTAATTAGGAGACAGAGAGAGATGGACACAGAAGGGCTGCTGATGCTTATTTGAAATAGAGTTGTTCCGATACGGATACCAGTATCAAAAACGCCTCCAATACTGCCTAAAATGCTGCTTTGGGTATCGGCGAATACACCAGTCTATGCACCAACCAATACCACATAATTCATTGGTACTTGACTATAATAGCAGTTTTCCCAGAAATCAAGAATGATGTTCAAGAAACCAGTTTGAGATGATGTGAGCTTTGTGACATGGTGCATTATCCTGCTGGAAGTAGCCATCAGAAGATGGGTACACTGTGGTCATAAAGGGATGGACACGCTCAGCAACAATAAACCATGCTCAGTTGGTACAAGGAAAATCTCCCCCACACCATTACACCACCAGCAGCAGCCTGAACCGTTGATACAAGGCAGGATGGATCCATGCTTCCAAATTCTGACCCTACCATCTGAATGTGGCAGCAGAAATCCAGACTCATCAGACCAGGCAACGTTTTTCCAATCTTCTATTGTCCAGTTTTGGTGAGCCTGTGTGAACTGTAGCCTCAGTTTCCTGTTGTTAGCTGACAGGAGTGGCACCTGGTGTGGTCTTCTGCTGCTGTAGCTCATCTGCTTCAAGGTTGGACAAGGTGTTGTTGCTTCAGAGATGGTCTTCTGCACACCTTGGTTGGAACCAGTGCTTATTTGACTTCCTGTTGCCTTTCTATCATCTTGAACCAGTCTGGCCATTCTCCTCTGACCTCTGGCATCAACAAGGCATTTTGGCTCACTGGATATTTTCTCTTTTTGGGACCATCCTCTGTAAACCCTAGAGATGGTTGTGCTGAAAATCCCAGTAAATACTCAGACCAGCCCGTCTGGCACCAACAACCATGCCACATTCAAAGTCACTTAAATCACCTTTCTTCATCATTCTGATGCTCAGTTTGAAATTCAGCAGCTCGTCTTCACCATGTCTACATGCCTAAATGCATTGAGTTGCTGCCACGTGATTGGCTGATAAGCTAATCACGTTAACAAGCAGTTGAAGAGGTGTGCCTAATAAAGTGGACTACTTTAGGTTTTGTTTTAGAAGTCCTCAAACTTTAATAACAGCTCAGTGATTTTTGTGAGAGCAAGAATAAAATTTGGAAACTTCACTCAGTGTTTTAGCTCCATCAGTAGCTTCTAAAATGGCTCCGTCATCATAGTTAGAAGTGCGGAAAGATCCAACTTTGATCACCTCCTCAAAGTCCTCAGTCTTTATGGCACATCAGCTTTGCAGAGTGTCCCCCCTCCTCCTTCCCCACCTGCAGCGCTCATATATTTTTCAGCAGCAGAGAGCTTGGGGGAGAGCCAGGTACACTATTAGAGGGATGACTCAGAAGTGGGACTGGATGGCTTCACAGACTGGAGGTAATCCTGGCTCCTCGACCTGAAAATAGCCCGGCTCGTCCTCTACCGCTTCTTTCACAGCACTTTTCTTCAGTCTGATACCTCTCAGCACACATACTTGTCTCTGAATATTCTGTCCTATAAATCTTTTTCTACAGACACTCTTTTTTTTATTTTTTTGCCACACTTAAAGGGACCTATTGTGTTTTTCCTCATTTTCTGTCATATACACTACGTTACAGTGTCTGATGTTCATATTAAACATAACCACGGATTCAAATAATGAAGTAAAAGTATGTAGAAGCAAACCCTGTGAGCAAAAACCTCAGGCTTCAACCCATCCTAAATACTTTGTTTCCAACTCTTATTCTACTTTGGCTACACGCTGACGTCAGCTTGAGATGGATTTATTTATACGGTCATCTGCTCCAGGCATGCTACTGCAAGTGTTTACATTACATACAATGCTACATGTAGCTACATGCTAACATCAGGAAAACATTAAATCTTGGTTGCCAATGTTATTAATTTCTTGATGAAGCTTTTGGTGATTTTTCACTAAAGAAAGTGTCGCTATACTCCGTTATAGTCATCCCATGGCTGCAATGATGGTGCAGAGATCACGGATGTATAAAGAGAAGTGGATACAGGATTGGAGGTGCATTATTGGGCCCATAGAGCAAGAACACCAGAGACTTTTGCAGGCCGAGCAGCTAACTTACAGGTTAGCCCTCTGCTAACTTATATGTGGATAAAGTAATTTAATCATGCAGCTCTTCTAGAATTTTGAAATGTTATTGGACTGAATTGATCAACTTCGGATTCTTTTCGTGACCCTCAGAGCTTTCGATTTACTGGTCCATCCAGGTCCCAACCTTCACCTATGGTCATGAGCCTTAGGTAGTGACTGAAAGAATGAGGTTGCAGATAGCCAAAATGAGTTTCCTCTAAAGGGTGGCTGAGCTCAGCCTTAGAGATAGGGTGAGGAGCTCGGACATCTGCAGGGAGCTCGGAGTAGAGCTGCTGCTCCTTGCGTCAAAAGGGGTCTGTTGAGGTGGTTCGGGCATCT
Organism: Epinephelus lanceolatus; assembly: GCF_041903045.1. Taxonomy (NCBI): domain Eukaryota; kingdom Metazoa; phylum Chordata; class Actinopteri; order Perciformes; family Serranidae; genus Epinephelus; species Epinephelus lanceolatus. The sequence continues at coordinate 33,604,159 of NC_135754.1, read as the reverse complement.
GATCAGGATCCTCCTGGGCACCTCCCGCTGGAAGTGTTCCAGGCACATTCAACTGGTAGGAGGCACTGGGGCAGACCCAGAACATGATTGAGGGTTTGCATATCTTGTCTGGCCTGGGAATGCCTTGGGGTCCCCCAGGAGGAGCTGGAAAGCATTGCCGGGGAGAGGGACGTCTGGGGTGCTTTGCTCAGCCTGCTGGCCCCGCGACCTGGCTTCGGATAAGCAGTTGAAAAGGATAGATGGATGGATTATTTTCAGACGTCTTTCACAATGCAAGTCCAAAGGGAAAAAAAGTCTTCATTCAGGCCTGGAAGTTGTAATTCCACAGTTTGGCCACTGTGCCAAATTGGCCTCAGAGGCTTGCAGTGTTCCTGGGGGCTTAGCAGAGACACTGAGATACAGAAGACCCAGAAACCCTGACCAATCAGAGCAGACTGGGCTTATCAGGAGGGGGACGTAGGAGACAGGCACTAAAATGTAGCATCTCAGGATGCGCCGGGCTTTAAAGCCAATTTTCAGAGTGGCCAAACAGTGGAATTACAGCTTCCCACAGACTTACACTGTGAAATAGACGACTGTAAATCAGTGGATACATTTTTCTAGCGTCATAACCCCCACAAAATGACTCCTTCACTATCAGGGTTTGATCCATTAGGTCTGATAACATTTCAAAAGTCAAGAAGAGTCCACACGATTGAATCATCCCCCTTTAAGTTAGCGGAGGGCTAAACGGGAGGTTAGATGCTCAGCACACAGAAGCAGCCTGAAGTGCACTTGCTCTATTGGACCAAATGATGCAGAAGATCTGGGTAATTTTATACCCAGGAAGATGAACTTTGTTTGCCATCATGGGACACTGAACAGTTCTCATAGGAATCAACAGGGCCCTGCCTCCAATGCTGTATCCAGTTCTCTTTATACTCATATTCATGTCTCAGACAGAGGCAGACTGTATGAGGAAAATAGTGTTTTTTGAAAATGAATGCATGTAAACATGTTCCAGTAGAAACCCAAAATACAAAAGTATGAACCTAAATATGAGCAGAATAGGTCCCCTGTAATCTCTTTTCAGCCCTCAACTTTTATTTTCACTTCTGTTTCCCATGTCTCTTCCCCCTCTTTCCCTTCTCCATCTATCCTCCATCCTTCCAAGCAAAGAGGAGGTACTTTGGGGAGCAAGTGAGCCTGGACTCACATGGCATGAAGGGCAAAGGCACACAAAGGGAACTGGGGGTAGGGAGAAGGAAAGAATTGATTTTCCAGTCGGAGAGGCCATCCAGTGAAGGACTAAGTCCACCCTCGGGGCTTGGGCCAGCTCCTGATGGGAAAGGCCAGCCAGTGACCTTAAGACTCCACTGATCATGTTTTTCTGTTCGCAGATGAAGTGTCATATCAGTTTTTAGTGCAATGCCAGAGTGTTTATTCAGAGGCAAGTTTTGGCTCTGACTGATCAGAAAGGTGTCAAAGACCTGTTTGGTGTACCCAGTGGAAGCTTTGTGAGGGTGTGTTGTATTTTGTGCGTGTGTATGTGTGTGTGTCTGCACGTGTGGGTATATTTCTGTGAATGTGAGCCTAACCCTGTTTGCCCTTCACGAGGAGCACAGCGCAGCATCCCCTCTGGCATTTCACTGAGATGGAGAAGTAACGGGATGAGAGACGCTCAGAGAAAGAGACGTATCACAACACACACACACACACACACACACACACACACACACACACACACACAGTACCATTGGCTGGCTGGCAGCCATGACAGATGGGGGAGTTCAGTTCATGGGGGTTGCCATGGAAACCAGCATCAGTGCTACCCTGAGCTTCTCCACTCTGCATAAGCCGAGCCACAGAGAGGCACACGCTCTGCAGAGGAGTGCAGCGTGGGCAGCAGGAGCCTTTCTGCTTGTTGTTTATGACTTATTGTCGTTGCGCAACAAGTCGTCAGGTTCACGACTCGTTTCCTAATTTTAGATTTGAGGGACAGAGATTGGCGGCTTTGTGCGAGCCCAGCTGGGACTGCAGTTAATGGATTTGTTTACAAATGACAAAGGCAGCCACCATCAGAAACTGTGTCAGTGAGAAAGTGTGTCACGACGAGCACTTGACTGAACAGATAGAGATGCATGTGCGTTCACACCCCTCCTCTCTGAGCCAAACTCCTTTACATTTACATTACATCTTCCTCTCTCTTGCTCTCTCAGCCAGAGAGCAATTATCACACTCATCTTCTCCTTCTCCTTCACATTTACATCACATTATATTTCCCCCTCTCTCTCTCTCTGAACAGCAGCTTCACAATTTATGCCTTTTTCTCCCCTCACTCTTTGATTTCAGTCATCGATCCTGTTTAAGAGCAAGCGAGGCAAAGCACCCGTCCACCCAGTAAGGGTCTAACAAGATGTGACAGGTTCTAAGAGCCAATCCAGCCCGGCAACGCCAAATGGATCATTACTTCAACAGCAGTCCTGCCTGATTTCTTTTCTGTTATTCATCTTAATTTTCTTAGCGTGTGTGCTGAAACATGCAGGCAGAGAGGTTTTCAGGACATACAGCAGCATAATCCTGCACATACACTAATATTGTCTCCCACACACACTCCTGTATCCTCACAGCGTCACACTCTCCTACATACAGTCTCATAAAACATAAAACTAAACTCTCTCATGATAGTACGTGTTAGACAAGAGGTTAGACGTGTTAGACATCATGGCTCATTAAAGGGGCAGCTCAGTCAGTAGGGACTTGGGACTTGGGTTGGGAAATGGAGGGTAACTGGCTCAAGTCCCCGTCTCATCCAAATATGGAGCGTGGACTGGTAGCTGGAGAGGTGCCAGTTCACCTCCTGGGCACTGCCAAGGTGCCCTTGAGGAAGGCACCGAACCCCCAGCCACCCGGGGTGCCCGCCCATGGGCAGCTCCCCCACCCTGCCATCCCCCCACTCAATGCATGTATAGGTTCTGTTTTTGGGTGTGTGTATATTGGACCATCTTCTTCTTCTTCTTCTTCTTCTTCTTCTTCTTCTTCTTCCGCTTCTTATGCTTATGCTTGTTCTTGTTCTTCTACTGCTTCTTCTTCTGCTTCTTCTTCTTCTTCTTCTGCTTCTGCTTCTGCTTCTTCTTCTTCTTCTGCTGCTGCTGCTTCTTCTGTTTCCGCTTCTTATGCTTATGCTTGTTCTTGTTCTTCTACTGCTTCTTCTTCTGCTTCTTCTGCTTCTTCTTCTTCTTCTGCCTCCGCTTCTTATGCTTATGCTTGTTGTTGTTGTTGTTGTTCTTCTTCTTCTTCTTCTACATCTACGTCTTCCGCTTCTTCTTCTTCTTCTTCTATTTCTTCTTCTGCTGCTTCCGCTTCTTATGCCTATGCTTCTTCTTCTTCTTCTTCTTCTACTTCTTCGTCTTCCGCTTCTTCTTCTTCTTCTACTTCTTCGTCTTCCGCTTCTTCTTCTTCTTCTTCTTCTTCTTCCGCTTCTTCTTCTACTTCTTTTTCTGCTTCTACTTCTTCTTCTGCTGCTTCCGCTTCTTATGCCTATGCTTGTTCTCGTTCTTCTTCTTATGCTTCCGCTTCTTATGCTTATGCGTGTTCTTCTTGTTCTTCTTCTTCTATTTCTTCTTCTTCTTCCGCTTCTTCTTCTTTTTCTGCTGCTGCTTCCGCTTCTTATGCTTGTTCTTGTTCTTCTTCTTCTACTACTTCTTCTTCCACTTCTTCTTCTTCCTCCGCTTCTTCTTCTTCTTCTTCTGCTTCCGCTTCTTATGCTTATGCGTGTTCTTCTTGTTCTTCTTCTTCTACTTCTTCTTCTTCTTCTTCTTCTTCTCCTTCAAATGCTCCTGGTAGCATAAATGTTGAAAATGTAGCTTTTCAAGGAATAGTTTTATATTTTAGGAAAAATGTAAACTGGTATTTTCTTTCTTGCTGAGAGTTAGATGAGAACTTTAATACCACTCTTGAGGTCTGAAAAGTAAATACATAAAAACATTGTGTGTGCTTAAAAATTCCACTAGCACTGTGACAGTTTCATAGACTTAATCAAGAATTGGACGTGGCCACTGTGATGTAGACCAACGGTTTGTGGACTCCCCTTTTGAAGCCTTGATTTTGGCATTTTGGACGTTGTCATTTTGGATTTTTGGTGCCAGAAGTGACCATATTTGGTTCAGAGTGTAGCGCTGAGGAGGAGGAGCGAGGGTGGTTGAGTGACCCCTCACAGACAGCCTGCCAATCAAAGTGCCCACGCCCATAATTATGCATGTATTTAAGCCTTATTATAATTTAGATGGGTGAGTTATATGAAGATTCACCCCCTGTACAGTTGTCATGATTTGGATGGGGAAACTAGCTTTACAGACCGAAGGCGTTTTTATGCCTCGATCTTAGAAATACTCGCAGCTGGATGCATTGTGTTTTCAGGTTGTCCATCCATACCATTCTCGTGAATGTTTTCATGGAAGCCAGCCTCAAGTGGTCATTCAAGGAACTGCAGTTTTCAGCAACTGACTTTATTTTTAAGCCCTGGAGGTTGCTGCTTGGTCAGTGTGGTTTCCACTACATTTCATATCTGTACACAAAATGCCGCATACAGCTTATACTGACGGCTCTGCAGCACATAAACAAAATACCACATGGACCAAGAGCATCATGAACAATACAGACTAATATTTAACATGTCCTGTCGTGGTAGAATCCAAATGTAAAAGGTACTCTCCCTGCTGACACTTCAGATTAGACAAAATGTAAGTTTTCTGCAGCGTCTCATCCACCTGCTGCTGTCTGATTATCAGCTTACAGAGATTTAGTGTCATACCTGTCACTACGTGACAAGTGGCACACAGCTCCACCCAACCTCAGCCTGACTAGGTCTGATCAGCCAGAGTAATTAAACACCTGTGTGGACGTGCAGGGACTTTTACCGTGCTGCTCGTCTCATCTAATTTTCAAGTTGCAGCTAAAGGTTTTCAACATTAATTATGCTGCTGCTTTACACAGTAGTGTTTGTACGGTCTGAGCCGACAAAGAATCATCACAGATCTCATTTTAATCTTTGAAAATCTTCCCTCAAACACACTGTCGTTTCTCTCTTAGACATATTTTCAGTCTCATTTACAAACTAAATCGTTCTCTCTTGTGTACAGTATCACTCTCAGTCTGACAGCTCTACTGTAGAGTGTGTTATAGTTAGTGTGTGTAAGAGTGTGATAGTATGCATGAGTGAGGATGACTGAGTTTATACGACAGTGCAGTTGTGTGTGTTTGTGTGTGAGCGAGGGTGATTTATGGCCCCAAACAGCACTGTGTGTGTGTGTGTGTGTGTGTGTGTGTTAGAGAGAGAGTATGACTGTGCATATAAAAGTGTATACAGTAGCAGTGTGTGTGTGTCTGTTTGTCTGTTTGTGGATGAATGTGGTGTATTTGTAGGACTATAATGCCGTGTGTGAGAGCAAGTAAGATTTATGGCCTAAATAGCCTTTGGTACTGTTGTGCTCTCTCTCTCTCTCTCTCTCTCTCTCTCTCTCACTCACTCACTCACTCACACACACACACACACACACACACATAGGTCACTAATGGATCTGCATATTTTATTCCTGTGCATTAAACTATGACTGAATGTAATGTGAAGCCACTGAGGCAAGCTGCTTATATATCAGAGCTGCAGTAAACAGAGTGTGTGAATGAATCTACATTTTATGAGTAAGTGTTCACTTTCTTAAGTTTGCTTTATAAAATGTGCAGCTTTACACCTGCCAGTGTCCAATCACTTATCAACAGGGGTGGAGGAATTTTTCAGATTCTTTACTTCAGTCAACGTACTGATATCACACTGTTAAAATACTAGAGTTCCCCCCAATTAAGAATTTTGCTAGTCGACCAATAGTCGTCATTTAAGTCCATTAGTCGACTAGTCGCCCGCATGTTTCTGATATGAATGTAATGATTAAATGATATATTTTGGTGGTTTGAGTTGAAGGTGTGAGAAAGAATAGTATCAGTAACATTGTTAACACTGTGCTACATTACAGAGAAATACAAAATCGTACTAATGACCCTTCATTAATATAGGCCTATATTTTATCTACAAGTGCACGTCACACACTGAGCGAGCCGCCTGTTAATGACGCTGTGGGCTAATGGGCATGTAGCTACTTCCATGTTTCACATGAGACGTCATGTTTGTAGTCGACCAATGAAGATGAGTTTACATATCACCCTGAGTTCGTCCTTCACCTTCTCAAAATGATCCCACACTTTGGATTTCCTGTGGAATAACCGCAGGTACCAGCCCTGGAAATCAACCTGACTCCTGTCTGACTGCTGAGCGTGGACACTTCCTGTGTCTGTCCTTTCAAATTAAAGTCACACATGTTCCAGTCATGTAGGTTTTGATTAATTTGGATTTTTGTCTCTGTTTTTTCTGTGTCGACCAACATTTGGTGAACTATTAGGGTGCAGCCCTAGAAAATACTCCTCAGTGCTGTAACCTATGTTACTGCTTTTTGTTTCTTTTAAAGATTATTATTAGGTTTTTACGCATTCATTATACCCCACTTAAAGTGTGACAGGAAAGAAGGGGCAGGGGGGACGACATGTAGAAAAGGGCTGCAGGCTGGAATCACAACTGGACTGTTGCTATATGGGGCGCACATTCTACCTGCCGCTTCTTGATAACTGCTTTGTGTGAATTTCCATTTGGAAAACATGGAGAAGAATGCAGATGGACCTGCCCTTTAAGAAGATGAATAATTTTCACGCATAAAGGAATACTTCATCCTTCAGTTAATCACAAACATTCAAAGCCAACACATCTGCAGATGCATAGTTTTTTTACCTGGCAGGAAGGGGATGAGGTAATGTCATTTGAAAAGTAGCCAAAGCTGTCAGATAAATGTAGTGGAGTAAAAAGTACTATATTAAAGGTTATAAAGTTGCCTAAAATGGAAAATACAGGCACGTAAGCACAGTACTTAAGTAAATGTACTTAGTTACATTCCACCTCTGCTAATCTCCCTCTGTCTTTTATTTTCTCTGCAGTGAGAAGAGGAAGCTGCAGGTGAACATCGCGAGTCCCATCCAGTGCAGCATGAGCGGGAGAAAGTGCACCATCATCGTGGAGCCCAAGATCAACCAGTCGCAGCCAGACTTTACCAAGAGCCGATCTGGTTACATCCTGGCTGTTCCTGGCAACTAAAAAACGGTGGAAGGAAAAAAAGCGACAGCTGATTTCAAAACCAGGCCATGATGATGATGATGATGATGATGATGATGATGATTCACTTTTGTTTTGCAGAGCTGCTGGTAATGTGATGATACAGATAGCCGCTCTGGAGGAGGATTGTGGCAACTCAGTTCTCCATATGCAAAGCCATGCCAAATTTGACCTGTTTTTAGATTTCTATGCAACTTTACCATAAACAGGGAGCGTACACTACGCCTACATGCACGATGTCACCAGCTAAACAGGTTTTTATAAAATGCACTACAGGATAATCCACCAAAGTGGTGTTTTTTTTTCTTTCTAAAGATCCAAATTTCAACTGATTTGCTTTGTGCAATATTTACTTTATTGTAGATGGAATATTGTGGTCGTGGAGGTGAGAGGAGATTATGCTGCAACTGTTCTCTGAAAAACTGATGTTGCGTAACAGGGAAAAAAATCCAAAGGCTTTGCAGGAATTTATAATCCGTGCAGCTCCCTGTGTAGGAGCTGGAAAAGTAAAACCCTAAAAAGATTAAATAAGATGATATTTATGTTTGAACACTTTTTGTAATGTATATTCTAAGGAATAGTAACGTCAGTGACCTTGATTGAAGTCTTACTACCGACATGGTAAATGAAAGGAAATGCAGTGTCCACTTTGAGTTCACTTAATATTTACAATCACATATGAGAACAGCGACATGTGATTCAGTGGTTCAGTCAGTGTCTGAGGCACGAGCTCCAAAGTCCTTGTTAGTGTGTTAGTCACAGGATGTGTTGAGCATATCCTGAACATCGCACCCTGCTACATGCAAAGTGTTAAAGAGCTATTAATTTAAGTCCTGCTTCTTATACTCTCTACTGCAACGTGTGTACTTTTATAATACTCTCATACTGCTTATATATCAAAGGTTAGAATCAGCACAGTCGCTAGAAGAAAATTTTGGCATTGCACATTCCTGCAAACCATGAGTACTTTACGTTTGCATGTTTCATGCATGTCAAGTGATGTAATAAATGAGCTGACCGTCACTGGAATGTAGAGGGGATGGTGCATGGTGAGTCACTTATAGACAAGATGTCTGCCAAGCTGCAGAGCACCGTTTAAGACTGACAAACAACAACACTGGTTGTTTTTTGTCAGTCTTTCACAGCATATTCACCAGTGTTTGTGACCCCGAACCTGGGTGTATTTCACCAACATTAAACATCGTTTTTCCAGCAGCATTTTGGGTGTTTTCACCAACGCATCATGGCATTTCCCACCGGGGTTTGTGGCACCAAACTTGTGTGTTTTTAGCAGCACATTGCACCGCTTTCCATTGGCGTTTGTCACACCGAACCTGGACGTTTTTCATCAACACATCACAGTGTTTCCCAGCTGCGTTTGAGTCACCAAATCTGGATATTTGTCATTGACACATTGCAGCATTTTCCAGTGGCGTGCGGCACCAAACCTGGGTGTTTTCACTGACCCCATCACAATCCAGCATTTGCTACTACAGCCACTTAACCCGAGTATTTTTCACTGATACATTGCGGTGTTTCCCACAAGTGTTTGTGGCACCTAACCTGTGTGTTTTCAGCATCCCGTCACAGCGTGTCCCCCGGTGTTTGAGCCACTGAACCTTGGTGATTTCACGAACCCATCACGGTGCTCCCCAGCGGCATATGAGCCACCAAACCTGGGTGTTTTTCACCAGCACTGCAGCATTCCCCAGCAACGTCTCAGCCACAGATCCCGGCTGTTTTTCATCAACCCATTCTTGCTTTTCCAGTGGCTTTTGCGCCACCATGCGTGGGTGTTTGAAGCCAAAACGTGATTTTTTCCAAACCATAACCAAGTGGTTTTTGTGCCTAACTTCACCACAGTGAGGTGTCAAGTTTGTATCTGCTACAAAATAATGTACAAATATACAAACGTATGTGTGGTTTGCAAAAACGTACAATATGAACATTTTCTCTGGCGACTTAGTTGTTAGAATATACTTCATGTGGCAGCACTTAAACTGCATTTAGTATAAAAAGAGATGCTTAAACTGAGTATCACAAAGCAAATACGAGGACGATAACCAAAGCATTACTTTTTTGTTTGTTTGTTTTTAAGACATATTTTGAGTTTGTATTCTCCTAAAATGTAAGACTCGAGTGTTGCTGGCCAGTACTGTATAATCCCACGTGAAGTCCAGCCCCTGAACATAGTCTCATATTTGCTGTCTTTGTGCTGAGTGAATAGCCTAATGACTTGTAGTGGTCCTTAGTCCTGTGGAATAGACTTCCATTTGACAAATATCCCCTTCATCAGAGAGAAAGAGAGTGTGTGAGTAGGGCTGTGGGAGTGTGTGTGTGTTGATTAGCTCTTTTTAGCTCTCCTCATCTTGGCTCTGAGGCTGAGAGCCTGGCGAGTGGCCACAGTGAATGAGTGAAGACAGAGGGGTGTGAAGTCTGGAATCAGACTGCTATCCTAGTTTACCTCCCCATCTAATGATGGGAATGACTTTTTCGTGGACTATTTTGGAGACTCGATTTTCATCTGCTCTCGCTAAAACTCCCTTCGCTGGTCCCGAGGCCAAATCACACCTATCAAATCATCAGCACTTCAGAGATTGCTTTGTACTGTTCTCACAAGCTGTCGGCTGTGCTGAAAGTTTTCACTCTGTTTTCCTCCTTTGGTAAGTGTTAGCACATTGCAATATGTTCTTTTTCCAGACATTGCAAGAAATGTGTTGCAACACAGAAGCTCATGAGATGGAGATGTCTGGCTTTACAGTGTGTGTTAATACCCATCCACAGATTGAGTGCATAAGGCACAAATATCTGTTGTTTTGTGGCATTAAGAGGCGTTTGCTGCTCTATAACCAACCTGAGGCTAAAAATGTCATTCTTGACCTTGGAAACAGCAGTTGAGAAAACAATCTGACCACAGCATCATCCCTAATGCTCCTAAGGGCCTAGGCTAGTCATGTGTTGAATTTTGAGCATTTGTCTTTTGATATAAACCAACATTTTGAGATATCGGTATGGGTTATCTTCACTGTTCCAATAGCAAAAAACAAAGACAGATAGAAGTTTTAAATGCAGTTTGAATGTGATGGTGTTTGCCATCTACAACTGTGCAAACTAATGAAGATCATGTGAGATGGTTGAAAGCTAAACAGCAATTAATTACTGCATCTGTGCATCGAGCATCCTCGTTGTTGAATTTGGAAGGAGTGGATATTTAGATGTTTTTGTTTGTTTCATGCCGAAATGTTAGTTTGTTATACATCAGGCAGGAATGTAGCTAACCCTGCGTGAATTTCCCGAAATGAATACCTCACCCCCTAAATGACCGTCTGTATATCAGTTACTCGGTGCATGTTTCATTGAATTCCTGAGGAAAACTTTGTTTTTCTCGCATGTCTCCACGGTGAACGAAAAATCCAAAAATTGAGAAATTTCTCGATGCATTTAAGTAAGAAGGGTCCGTGTTTAACAGCAGCAAAACTATATCAAAACTACTGCTTACAAACTCACACACAGTTCTTGCCGTATAAGGGGCCGCATACATGCTGCCTTTTGCACTCATAATTAATTATTTTCAATGTAGACCAGCAACAAGCACGCTTTCCCAAGTGCCTGTTTTTTAGGGCGCAACGGCTGTGCCTTGAGATAAACCGAGTTCAACTTTAGGAAAGCAGCAGCGCGCACCACATATCGTGACGAGGAACAACCAATCACAGCCAGCAGGTATCTTTCCCTTCTTCCGTAAATATCAGTTTGCAGTAAATCTGGAAAAGTTGATCATGTTAGTGCAGGGCTACCCAGAGCTTTACACCTGCCCCACAGATGATAGGCCTACACACTTATAAACAGCTCCTGGAAGAAGATCAGCTCTGCACTCAGGATTTCAGGTACATAGGCTTTGATACGTTGCTTGTTAAGGCTGCTTAGCAACCTCAGACGCAACCTGTTGCCATGCTCGTGAAAGCTGGCACAGAAGTAGCATCCAGCGCTCGACCTTGCGTTCTCCAGGCGGTTAATGGTGCAGCATGTGTACGGCCCCTTAGTCTCATTTATCCAGTCAAAGGCTCAGTACTCTCCAAACACATGCATTTTCACAAAAACATTACGATTTAAAACACACTTGCATGAACAGTCTCATGCACGGACAAGTAGCATGGCTGGGCTGTTTATGCAAAAGTGTGTTTGGATGTGTTTTAGCCAAAATGCAACTTGTCTGGGATGTACTGGGCATACGACTGGATATATGAGACTTAGATTAAACTGCATGAGTCGTAGGAGAGTTTGTAAACACGTTTTGATAAAGTTTTGTTGTTGTTGAACGCAGACCCCTTTTACATCATTTATCCATGTGTTTGCCGTTTTTGGATTCATCGTTCAAGCTAGAAAAACGGTTTTCTTCAGGACTTCAGGGTAAAATGAGGTCAGTAATTGATTTATAAATCATCATTCTGGGGGTGACGTATTCCTTTAAGCTTGCGATAATGACGGTAAATGTGACAAATTGTTAGGATGAGGAAACCAGAACTGTATCATCTCTCTACCCACAGAGACTTGGCTGTATTGTCTCTGAGTAAAGCCTAAGTAAAGAGCACTGACTGTGGGCTGAGGAACGACAGCTCAGGGTTATGAGCCGGAGCTCCCTCGGTGTCTGGCCTAGTTGAAGAGGCAGAGCCACTCTCGCCGGCTTCAACAGGAAGAAAAAAAACTTGTTAGCAATCACTCCAGCCACAGCAGCACGACGCTCTAATTGTGCCCGAGTGTTGACTCAACGAGTCGTTTATCTTAATTAGTTTGCAAGCACCCCCGTCTATTGAAGGAGCAAATCTCCATTCTACCTCGCAGCTCCGTGGCGCCTGACCTTGTCCTGTCGCCTGATAAGACACTTTGATGCAGAAAAGAGTTGTTTGGGGAAGCTGGTGCATTCATAGTGTGGATTAAGGAAGTGACATTGGTAGCGTTAATAGATGGTTTTCTAAGGAGCTCAGGCGCAGGGGCAGCCTGTGATGAGTGTGTGTGTGTGCGTGTGTGTGGACTCTAACACTGCAGCTCTCCATATCCTTCAGCATGGTAATCTCCCACAGGGCTTCTCCTCTCCTCTCCTCCTCCCTGCTCTGCTATTCACCGCTCATCATTAGGATGGACTCTGTGTCACTTCTCACTTCAGCGCTTCTCTCTTCACTTTCTTAAGGCAAAAGGGGGGGTTGGTGAACAAAGCCTTGCTTGGCCTCGTCTTCTTCTCTATTCCCTCTGCTTTCTTTTCTTCTCTCCAGCCCTCCCTCCCTCTCTCCTTTTTCTACTTTCCTTCCTCTGTCAAATCACTTCGCTCCTCGCCCAGTTGGGCTGACTGTACCGTCCTGCAGGGCAGAGAAGGTTTTCCTATTTTTTTGTTTTCCTAGCTTTCCGTCCTGTGCCCAGGAGGCGTGGAAATAAAAGAGAAACTACACCAGCAACAATACAGTACATGTCGAACAATAGGAGTATCATGCAGCAACGAAAACAAAAGAGATGAGACAAAGCCGAGTATATTAACCTGAATGTAAATACTGTGGATCAAAAACCTGTTTAAGGATAGAAAAAATAATTGTGTGCCTTTATTATTGTCAGCAGACCCCATGAAAAACAACATTTCAGGCTGGGTATCGTTACGCGAAAACTTTTTAGGATTCAACCAAAATAATCCAGTGCTAAGCAGTGACTAAACTCCAGTGAAATGTTACCTGCATTTGATTTGTTTGAGCCAGAGGTCTGATATTGGATCGTCCGTCAGTTCATTGTCTGCCCAGTTAGCACAAGCTAACACAGCAGAGGCTAACATCCAACACCAAGCCAATGAACAGTCCCAACAAACTGACACAGACACCAAAATGGCTCGATCCTGTCATTAAACACATTCAACACTCTCTCATACCTAAACAAAACAGGTCTATTTCCACTGACTTCCAAAACAGCTAATATGACAAAACGACATACACTCCCGTCCTAACAGTCACAGTTTTTAACTCATTGTTAACATCAAGAAACAGTCTTAGTTACGCTCCAAAACTACCTGGTTAGGTTTAGGAAAAACCTCACAGTCTGGCATTAGATAAGTACTTTTTTCAGTAACACATTGTGACATATATCATGTGGCAGATGTCACATATGTCACTCATGTAGCATCCTACACATACTAGCATGCTGCTGACTTTGGGACACAAACACTGGTCTCCCGGTTGTAAGTCCTGTGTTTGTTTAACACGTCCATCAGCCCTCCCGTCCACCCTGTAGGGACCTCTTTGCTACTTGTACAACATTACGCAAACTTTGTGACTTTGTCATGCCTTCAGTGCTACTTTGCTTTCTCCTCTGCTCTTGTAATAATTACTACGGCCACTAGAAGGCACCACCTTAGAATGAACGCAAGTACAGGTCGTTAAAAGCTGCTTGCACAGTCAACTTAAGTGGTCATTTTTCCAGAGAGCAGGCTGATTAGCTATGTGATGCTAATAGTTAGCCCTGTCACTGTGTGTGTGCAGCTGGGTGGACTCTCACAACTGTCCCTGGTGCAGAGCTCACACTCCCGCAGCAGCAGCTACAACCCAACCACATTGTGGTGTGGTGAAGTTGAGCGCAGCATATTTTATGGAGTTGGCCAAAAGTAGGGCTATAGGCTCCAACACGCCACTTACGCTCGCACTCATAATTATTTAAAGGATACCCAGCCCTAACAACAAGCAGAGTCGTTTCCTAAAACAGCTGAGCACTGTTGTTTTTACAGATGTTACTCAAACAGGAGGAAACTGTGTATGTGTCAGGGACTATTTTTAGCGGAGGATTAATTCACATTTGGTGGTCTAGTGAGTATTTTAATATCGAGTTAAAACAAACTACAGTGTGTTTATGGTAATGAAGGAACATTTCACACAGTGCAGCAGCGTGGCTCACTGCTTTTATAGTTTTTGGACACACGTGGAGCTCTACGGCACAGAGGAAGAAGATATATCAGGCTCTGATACATAGAAAATATCACTGTTTGAATTTAGAATACCGTCTGATTTATCCTTTAATGATGTGTTTTCAGTGTGCGCACCCAATCAGCAAAGTTACTTTTCCATTTTATTGATTATCAGCTTTACTGCAAGTGTAAAAATCACAGAATTTTCCTAATTACTGCTTCATAAAAGGATGTTAAATATGAATGTTAACACTAGGAGACTTGTGCCATTGTGTTCTTCCCTTTACTGTTCTCTGTAGTGGGATTTTCTGTCTAGTTTTCAGTGTTGTTGTTCCACACACATTTGACACGTTAGCCAAAGGGTAACAAATTCCATTTTCTTTTCCATAATTTATTCCCTTCTCTGTGGCTTTGAGCAAAATCTGTACCATCCATTCAGTATGTGCCTAATTTTATATTAAGTTTATATTTTTCATATTTGTGATTATGCTCCATAAATATTCTGTAATATCCAGACCAAGTCTAAAGGGAACAGTTGTAATACTATTTTTGTTCAAATGTATTCTGTATCAGTACAGATTCCATGATGAGAAATATTTCATTAATCATTTTATTAATAAATTTATTTGCATCAGTAGCTGCTGCGTTCAGTCCTTCTCTGAGCTTGTTTACTGGCGTGAGGGTGATCAGATAAAAACTGTTGCAAGTCATTAGCCTGGATATCGTGCCAAGACTGATGTTGTGTTGACTCAAATGTTTCCCCAGGCCGGCCGTACTCTGTAATGTGTGACGTGGTGATGGCAGGGCAGAGCTCAACGTTAATCCACCCACTAACAGCTGTTTCAGCGGGTGACGTCGAAACGGCTAAAAACCCCTGCCGTCGGCATGACAACGCTGCTTCCTACTGCCACTGTGTCAGCCATCGCCAGCTTCCTCAGCAGGGGTTATAATCCACTAGTTGATGGATGATGACTGCTGCTGAGAGGGGGATGACTCTGTTTTACTTTCCCCCCAAAGGGCAGTGACTCAGTCAGACAACACTGACTGACCTGGTGGTTAAATAAATGGAACTTAATGGACGGGGAGAGATATGCAAAGAGTGAACTGACCCAAACTAATAGTCTGTGTGGGGGGCTTTCAGTGTATTTGGAGATGCAGCACTGATTCCTGGTACACACCGCCATGGAGATACTGCTGCAGTTTGGTTCATGGAATGACTGGAAAAAAACTGACATTGATTTTAAAAGATTATACACATAGTTGTGTTCAGGAGGAACGCAAAGATTCAGTATAAAAGAAGTCCGAGGAAGAGGAAGTAACGATACACAGCAATAAAATCCTTCTAAGACGAGCTGCTTGGTGTGCACATCTATTTGGTTTAACTCTAGGAGGGACGTCAACACACATTTATTGTCACAGTAAACAATAACCTACCGACTGCAAAGGACCAGCCTCCCACCAATATGAGTCATTTGTAAGCGAGCAGAGAAGTCAAAAAAAGATTATTTTGTTTTTCAAACTGCAGGAAATACAGATCACTGAAATTCATGACAAATGGCTGCCACCTCCAGTTTCTATTGTTCCAAGTGTGAAGAGTACAAATGCAAACAAAATCTACTGAACTCAAACGAAGGCTCTGAAAAGGGTGTCATGTGAAGTGATTTGTAGTTCTGGTCTCTATACGTAAAACTGACCTGGCGTAATTTGACCATTCTTATCCCACTACCATTGAAAACAGTGAATATGGATGTTCGTCCTTTAACCAGCCATCAGATCAACTGTCTACACGTATTAACACCTTCAATCAGACAGGATAAAGCAGAAAGAGAGGGTACGACATCCAGCAAACACCTGATTCAGATGTTATCAGTCCATTAAATGGTCATTATCAGTGGGTTTTCATCTCGTATAGCTGTGTGAAAACCTTTTAAAGTAGCCGATAGACTTTTTTCATGAGAATGCCTTTCTGTTTTTTTGTTGTTGTTGTTGTTTTTTCTTCAACGTCTCAGACCAGCCCAAAAACAGGTTAGTAAACAGTAGAAAGCAGCACGGAGGCTAGTGAAAATGTTACAGTTGTTACTTCTTTGTTATATCTCTGACTTATTCACTAAATTTTGAACGATATCTAAGCCCTGCTTGTACGGAGATGCAAGGTATTTTGTGGCGGCCCATCATTGCATCACGCTGGCAAAGGGACTAACATTAGCACATTCACCCAGGTGTTGTATTTCCATCACTGCCGACTGAAGCCGATCAGACCTGGAGCCGATATGTTAGCAGGTGTTAGTGGGTTTCTTGTCTAGAGGGAAAGGGTTTTGTGATAGTGGTTAGAAGTGGTGTTCCAATCCGATTAAAGCCTAGCTCACATTACACGATTTTCACCGCAATTCTGACGTCGCGGATGATCTTGAGAGCCACCTTGGGTCGGAGGTGAGTCGGCAGATAGTCTGACACGACGTGTCCTTGTGTGAACAAGCCTACGAGCAAGTCGCCCCCTCGTCTGTGACTGGGACTGGATATCTGGCATGCTAGGAAACTGGAGAAGTCTGACACGACTGACAAAGAGCATCAGCCAATGAGAGGTGGGATACGTCCCACGTCAGCACGCAGGAGGACGGAAGAAATGTGAGGAGGTCCGCTTAGTAGCCGCAACTTTGGGCTTGTTTCTAAAGTGGAGTTGCTTATTTGGGCTTGCTCTCTAAACGTCACCTTTCTCTCTATATACTGTATATCCTTAGCTTCTTTTGGGCTTGTTTCCATAGCCCTGGTTGCTTGGTTCTCTCCCAAGATCTGGCAACACTGACAAGCAACAACAACAATGGCGGCATCCACAGGATCATGGGAAGCGTGATGTGTTTGGACCCAGGATAATAAAGAATATCCATGCCTTTACGATGTGTCGTCTCCAAGTTTGGTCTGACGTCACTGCATTATCTGGGGCTCTGTCGGCGAGGGCTCGGTGGAGAAATCTTGTAGTGTACACACACAGGTCGTAACGCAGTTGGCGAGACTCCCGCTGACAGAAACACACGTCGCCAGGTATGAACACTCAAAAGATTACGATAGTCTCCGCGACACAAAATCAGGGTGAAAATCGTGTAATGTGAACTAGGCTGAAGCTGAAAGGCCATTATCAGCCCACTCAACTTTTTAGGTTTCACTTTCCTCATGTCTAGAAGGTCAGGTTAGGTTTAGAGAAACAAAAGTCATGGTTGAGGACGTTCTTGCTCTTTATGCTAAGTCATCTGACTTCCTTTGCTCTCATCAAAGGCTGATAATGGCTTTCTGAACCTAATAGCAGGTGTAGGAGGCCCCTTCTAATCCATATCTATGATGCTTATCACCACTGATAATGTGCATGTAATGGCCTGATAACAATAAAACCAGTAAATCTAATTAGATACATGGCAGTTATATAGTTTGTATCTTAAACACTCGGCCACTGGACGTTCCATGTTTACGATATATCCAAGTTCAGTTTGCTTTCCCCATGTAAACAAACATGGTGGGAGCAATCTGCGGTTCAGTGGCGTTGCTCAAGGAAACTTTGCGTGTAGAGGTGGGGATCAAACCACCAACCCTATGAGTAATGATCAACAGCCATCCCAGAGGTGATTGTCGCTCAAAATGTTTACAGTCGAATTCACTGCAAAGTAGGCTTGTGACTAGACGTTCGAGCCCCAGACTGGGGATGAATCTGGGTGGGGAAAGAGAAAGAGCAACACTTGCCTCCTCCCTCATTGCCACCAAGAAGGTGCGCTTGAGCAAGGTCCCAAAACCCCAAGTAAACCATCAAGCTCCAGTGGCCAACAGATCAGACTGTGGGCGCTTTTCATTATCCTAACTTTTGCTTCCACGACCCGGAAATCATTCCCCCTCCTCCATGATGCAGGATCTTCCAATCCCTTACATACACAACAAGGAGACAAGGAAACAAGGAGGCTTCTGGAGGAGCTTAGAGCAAGGAAACAGATGTATCCTATGCAGAAGTCTTTAATGAAGTGGCATGGTGTAAAAATGCCGCACTTGCACATGTGGCACACTAACTGACGCGACGGAACCAAAGATTTCTCATTTGGCGAGTCGGCATTTCCGTTATCGCGTCTCTTCCTGGCTAAGACACAAAGAAGTGATGTGAGTGAGAGAAGCAAGGACGCACATTAGCATTATGAAGAGCACCCTGTGTGTGTTACTAATAATGTTAAATGTCACATCTTGTGTTTGCAAAGGTCAGATTTAGACTAAACGAGTGCTCATCAGTCCACAGCTGGAGGCACAAAAAGACAAGCGGCCACCTTGAACGATCAGTGCATTTTATTTTTCCATCACAGTACAAAAATAAATTAAAGTAAGCAGAAACTAACTGAAAATAAGTTTCAATTACAGTAACAGCTTTTTTGTCTTTTTCAAAACAAAAAGAACATTTTTATCGAACAGCATCGACACCCCTCCCTCACCCCGCCGAGGGAAAACCAAGTCCTGGTACCAGTGTGGTTGGTGTATGCTCCATGTCTATAAGAAAACATGTCACACATTCTTCTGTACAAATAAAACGCTGTCATTCACACACACTCACGCACACATTCGCGCACACATGCAGCCATCGAATGCCTCCCTTTTTGAAGTTCTTAACCACTGTTTCGTTTTTTTTTATCTACAAAGTACGCAACAAGATACAGAAAAGAATTTGACAGAAATCTTTAACTATCACTTGAGTCTTTTTTCATATTGTATAAGCTTTTGAAAGTATTTTCTCAAACAACTACTCAATGATGCAAAGTGGAAAAGAAATGGCACATTTTAAGTGAGTCGGGGGGGAAAGTGGACAGAGAGAAAAAGATTCGGGGTCTCTTCATGAGGCCCTTTTAACCTCAATGCCCTGCTTTATTTCCTGCCAGAGCAGAAATCCATCCAAAGTGCGTGTCCCCCTATTGTGCCAGTACAAACACACCAAATGAACTTTCTCAACTCCACATGGCAGCCACAATCCCACAGCGGAGGAGGCCGCAGGTTGCGAGCTGCTCATTTATCTCAGATTCACGCTAACACAGCAGCAGAGAGGTTTTCCATTCTCAGCTTTGACAGAAGCCTTTTGTTGGCACCACCAGCCCGTTAGACAGATTTTCAGAACACTGCTAAAGAAAGAGAGTGTAAGGTATTTTCTACATTGAGATGAGATGTGAAACCAGTAAAATTCTCATACATTTCTGGATGGAAATACTGTAGCTTCTCCAGTGACTGCACACATTGCGGAGCTAGAAACTATTCTCCTCTGTAACAAAAAAAGACACAACTGTTCTGCATGCTTTCTGTTTTGGTTGTCGTGTCGTCGCACACTGCAGCGCGGCGTTTTAGTCTATGATTGAAAATGTGATTATTCCTGTGGAGGTCGCCTCGTCTCCTGCAGCCCCTCGATGAATGTGATGTCACCTCACATTTGATTTACACAGAGGTGATGCTGATGGATTATCCTGAAGGTAAAGCTGTGCTTTTTTCCTGCAGCGATGCTGAACCAGTGTCATTGAAATAATCTATTACCCTGGAAAAGTGTGTGTGTGCTTTCTCAGTCTGATATGTGGGGCAGCAGGTTGGGTTCGTGCAGGCCAGCGTTACCGGACAAAAAGATGTTTTTCAAGGGCATTTTCTTAAAGGTCCAGTTGTAGGATTTAGGGGCATCCATTGGCAGATAGGTATATAATATTCATAATGTTTTCATTAGTTTAAAGTCACCTGAAAATAAGAATTATTGTGTTTATTATGGTTTATATCTACAAAAGGAGCAGGTTCCATAGATGTACAATAATACCTAGATACCAGATGCCAAGATGGCGCCTATTCAGCCTTATGGAATTGTTCACCGGGTGCACACGCCAAAAAAGTATCTAGCTTTCTGGTGTAATTCCGCAATATGCGTCCCACTGAAAATACACAGCACTGTTTTCCCTGCTGACTCCGCCCATGAGTTCCTGCTCGGCTCATAGACTTCACCTTGTGATGACGTCACAGATTTTTCTACTGTTTTTCTCGACTCCAGTAAAGTTTTGCAAACATAAAACCTCCATGGTCATTTGTGACCTTGTTTGCAGTTCGAGGCGTCCTAAACGTCTCTTTTATAATGGTGGTCGACGGAGAGAATACTTTTTGAGCTGCAGGGAATATTTTCACTGCAATACCGCAAGTGGCCACTAGGAAAAATTGGAAGCAAGGCTGAGCAGGCAAGTCCTCTTCCAAGGAGTCCGCCATGTTGTTCTACAGTAGCCCAGAATGGACAAACCAAGCACCAGCTCTAGCTAAGGCCATTTGCGTTTTCGCATCAGTTACCATAGCTCCCCACTAGATGCCACTAAATCCTACACACTGGACCTTTAAGTAAAAAGTCAGGGATGTCTTGTTCTGTCAAGGTGTCCTTGATGATGTCACTTTGGTGATGGTCAGATTTAACATTGGCTTTTTAATTAGGTACTTGTCGATAAATTCCTGCAACATTCATTTGCATAAACCAGATCAATCTTCATTCCCACCAAAGATAAGCACACCTGCTACACCAGCGAAGCCCCTCCTCGTGTCCTTCCCTTTTTACCCTCATCACCAACGATCTCTCATTTACATTAAATGTGCCTAAATAAATACGTAAATGGCAATAAATTAGGTGTCAGTAAGTAGTTAGTAGTAAATGAAAATCCATCCCACCATTCACCAAACAGCTGGACAAACAGTACAGTGTTTCAGAGTGTTCTCAGACCTGTGGGATTTTCATTGAAGATATGGCACTGTTTTTTTTTTTGTTTGTTTTTTTTTTAACATTTTCTACGCTGAATCATAAGCACGAAATCAAACATCATTCCAAAAAATCGACAAAAAGTACAAAAAGAACTTTTCCCTGGTAAACAAATAGCCTATTTTAGCAAGCATAGCTAAATAAACTAGTGTCACTTTGTTCACAGCATTCTCTAATGCAGATGCAGTTGGTTTACAAATCAAGTAAAAAGAAGAAAAGTAATAGTTGTTCCTTCCCTCCCGGAAAAAAAATTGCATGGCACACGTGCAAAACATTACATTTCTAAGTAAAAAAAGAAAGAAATCAAAGAAAACTTGTTCCAGAAAAGCAATAAATAAGCCTCCATAGGTGTAAGCCTCTGGGGAGTAAAACATCCATTAACTTGTTTTATTTTTTTGTCTAGATGAAAATAAAGTAGGTCTTTCTGATCACACAGTCTGACCACTCATCATCAGCCACACGTCCTCTGGCTGTTGTCCTCCTGATCAAAAGTCCCACAATGTTTGCTTATTGTCCATCCGCTTTTCCCTTAAGTCCTGTTGCAGAGCCACAAACAGAAACCCACAAAAATATGGATCCGGCATTGATGGCCCCTGCTGTTCTTTCAGATATGCATCGCAGCAAAAAAATGTCCAGTGGTATCCGTATTAATGGAGGGGACGTGGTGATGGCATCCCAAAGAGCCAGGGTTTGCAGCTGGAGGTGCCTGTTCATCCGTGATGCATGAAGTCAGCCAGTCAGGCGATGGCCCTCACTCTCCTGCAGTAGGCAGTGCACATCACATCGTCAAACAGTCAGAAGGTCACTGGTTAGGCTGCCGCAGCCTCAGTCCTCTCCACATTCATTGCTGTAGATGTATGCTTCCTTTCCTAATGTGTCTGAACTTTTTTTTTTTTTTTTTGTAAGATTTTCAGTATTTCATATAGATATATATCTGTACGTTAGCAAAGGATTTACCCAAGTCTGGCATTTTTTTTTTTCCTTGTCAAAAAAAAGCTTTCATTCTCAGGCTGACAGAAAATCCATCCTTTGCTTGTTTGAAAATAGAATTTGGCCTTGATCATCACATCTCCTCAAGAGGCAAAAAGAGCGCTCTCGCTTTTTAAATCCCACTTTTAGGTGACCATTGCAACTGTTATCCCTCAAACACAATGCCAGCATTTTAAATCTGTGAAAACCACTCCTCCCCTCCCCTCCCCTCCCTCCAAGGTTGAAAATTCAAAGTCTTCAAAGTATAAACAAATGTCAGATACTTCCTAATCATCCTAGTCCCACCTCAGTTTGGACAATAATAAATAAATAGCATCACAAATAATATTTCAAACTCGTCAAAATGCCAGACTGGAGTATGCCCCACCTCCCCTGACCCCTCTGCTCCCCCCCAGCATCCCCTCACCGGTCCAGGCCAATAAGCAGGCGGCTCCTCTCCTCCTCCTTCTGGCTCTCGTTCTTCAGGTCTGCGAACACCTGAGTGAAGTAGTGCGGGTCGGAGTTGATCTGGAGCATCTTGGCGCTCATCAGGTTGATGATGGACAGGCAGCGGTCCCAGAAGGTCTCCTTGGAGCTCTCCACTAAGAAGGGCTTGAGAGGGTAGGAGATCTCGTTGCCCATGTAGGAGTAAGACAGGTAGAGGCAGGTGAGCAGCACGGCCTGCAGCTCGTGCTCCGTGGCCACCTCGGAGGAGACCACGTCGCGGCACAGCATGTAGACAAAGACCACGTTTGCAGGGGTGATGAAGCCCTGGTCCTGCCAGCCCTGCAGCAACAGGGAGCGGTCTACGCTGCGCAGCCACAGCACTGGGTCAGTGGGTGACAGGTGTTTCAGCCGGTAGCAACGCCGGCACAGAAACTCCCCGAGGCAGCGCAGCAGCTCACTGGTAGAGGCCTGGACGATCACTCTCTTAGGGGTCCCTGGGGCCACACTGGAGTTGGTCAGAGGGGCCTTCTTGACGGACGATGCTGTGTTGTTGGAGCTCTTGGTGAGAGCCGGAGTGCTCTGATCCTGGGTGAAGGTGGACAGGTTGGCGCATGACTGCGACTTCTTCAGGTTCTCATTGTTCAGGTGGGTGACATTGTTCTGGTAGGTGCCGTTGGGCTGCACCTTCTTGGAGCCTTTCTTCTTAGCTGACACCGCTACAATCCGCTTCCACGGGAGCACGTTGATGAGCGAGTGGCGCTTCAGGTTCTTGTCTTTGGCGTTCTTGCTGTTCTGGACAGCTGTATAGTGGCCCACGGTGGCCGGCCCATCCTCAAAGAGAGCCGCCTTTCGGTAGCTGGGTGACAAAGACAGCACGGTTCCCATGGTGACTGGGGGTAGGCGTCCAGGGGCTTTAGCCGCACTGGGTCAGAAGAGGGTCTGCCAGGGGAGATCCTGAGGGGCTCAAAGCCTCTGTGCGTCTGCTGGGAGTCCCTGGCTACAGGCTGCCGCTGGGCATCTAAAGCCTGGGAGAGAATTGTCCTGTGGGCAGCTCTCAGAGGGGATAACGATCACCTCGACTAGATCTCAGCTCTCTGTCTCCTGATGGCCACTGCTGCAAGCAGAAAAGATCAATAATCAGAAAAATAATTGGTGGAGCATTAACTACCTTTACATTATCCATAATATTACAAATAGCAACCCGAATTCGTTCACTCTCATCTTACATCAGATAACATCACAGTAATGTTCTCATGAATGTGTGCATGCTTTATCTGACTGCACCTCAGCCTTATTAGCAGTATTGATCTGACTCAGTAAGTAGTGGAAAGGATCAGCCTATAGATAATTAATTCAAATAGTACAGATCTCTCCTCTCTGCTTCCTACATTATAAACCTTTTACTGTGAAACTGTAAGATAATAATCATCTGCAGCACATTACAGAGTGCAGCAACATAATAATATGAGTGATTGTGCATGAATTCTTCCCCACATCTGATTAAAATGGATCATATATGGTACATTCATAAGCATTTTCTTATGAGAGGTCCATATTTCATTGGCAATGGCCGACGAGTCAGAGTGAACCACTCGCCACCCCTCTCACTAAAATGGAAGACAGAAACGTAAACACCTTAATAACAGGTGAAGGTCGCGTTTGATGCGTGATTCGGCACATTAACGCGCACATCCAAGGTTTTACCTCCATTTGCCTCCATTAAAACTACACAAACAAAGAGATGTGTGATTCTTTCTTTCTTTGCACGACATGTTTTCATCCCCGCTGCAGTGCCTACAGTGTGCACACACACATACCAAAGACTCTCTTGCGCAGCATCCAGAGCTGCTTCATTCCATCACCCTGTTATCAATCAAGTGTGGAGAAATTCCAAAACATGAGCTTTTATTGTGGCCTCACTGGGGTGGGATTTCAGCGTGTTATTGGGGCTTCTTGCTGTGTGATAAGGAGTTGTGTACATCGGGTGCTCTCCGTGGTGCTGAAGCTGAGCGTCTGCGTCGAAATGAAAACGCGGGCCATCATAGGCGGTGGCTTAGAAATGAAGAAAACACTCATGTTTTGCTTCTCTTTGTTAATATATCTTAATGTGTCGGTGCATTTACCTGCCTATAACTCCACATCCCTATTTATTGTAATGTATGGTCATGTTGTTTCATGAAATAAAGCTGCGCATCATGTGTTTTATTGTATGCACAAATCTGTACAGACTATACTGCTGCGCTTTTAGCACCAATATGATCCAAAACGAAAGAGACTCACCAGATGAGGCTATAACTGCGCTGTAAGGATGATGCTCCGCGTCTTCAATGTGTTTTTTTTTCCTCACAAGACGCGATGAAAACACAAAACCATCTCCGAGAATATAAATGCGACAAAGACAAAAATAATCCGATCCGAGGCAGGAGAGCGAGCCGTGGATGAACACGCCTGGTGTCGGCGGTGCGCAGACGATGGTGGGCAGTTGTGGAATGGATGCTTGGATGAAGATGTGCTCCTGGTCCTCCTGGCCGTGAGATGCGGATGCTGCGAGGGCTGATGTTGTGTTGTGTCAGTTGACTGTGTGAGGATGGTTGACGCAAAGGCGGTGGTGGGGCGCCGCTCTGCGCTCTGTGCGCGCTGCTGTCTCTGCTGGGAAACAACTCCGCCTATAGCCACACACAGCAGGCGCTCGTGCAAACTGAACCGGTGAACCCCAAAGATGTTTGTCTTCATAACACCAATATAATCCAATCAACGCCTTTTATATAAAAGCACTTACGCATGAAATGAGTTGATTGGTGAGTTCTAGTTCTGCAAGTTCTCACTGAATATCAGATCTTTGTATTACATTGTCCTACTTTAATCTCCGTATTGGCTTTCACAGTGATCTCATGCACTCTATATGTTCCTATACAGTCCTCTAGTGGGGGCTTGCCTGTAGCTGTGGTACTCCATTATGAGATATGGTCAGACCAATGCATCATTTTGCCATTTGAGCAGATATTGCTGCTTTATTCGGTGTTGAGTGTCATTTATTAATATGATGGAGATCCCCCTTAAAGACCACACACATGAAGATATAAATACATGAAAATATATCAGTTTTTTAAATTATATTTTCCATTTATTGTTCAAGTATTATTTTGTTTCGTTAATGTTTTAATTCAAAGACTTGGCTAGATTTCGACCATGGGTTCATGCTGTTAGGATAGATTAACTCAGCTCAACTCAACTTTATATATATGGCACCTTTCATCCAAACATGCAACCCAAAGTGCTTCACATAGACAAAAAATAAAGAATAAAATAAACTACAATAAAAGCATTTTGCAAGACTAGAAAATTTCAACAACAAAGCTATAAAGTGGCTGAAAAAAGCAATAAATAAAAGTTTATGGAATAAAATCAAATGAAATGAAATAAAATAAAATAAAATTAAATTAAATTAAATTAATTAATAAAAATTGAAAGACAGGCTAAAAGGATTTATTTATATTAGACTGTGGTTTCCTGAGAGAATTACTGTGTATTGCTGAAATACACTGCTGTTTTATATGCTTGAGTTCGTAAATTAACACAGAATAAACTGAATTTTGTCCCATTCTCATGAAAACTATTAAATTTTGGCACAAAATATTGGTATTGGCCTGGCATGTGCGCATCGTGATTTTTAACCTACTTTAAAACAGAAGACCAAATGATTCATATGAGCCTAAAAAAAATTAAATTGTGTTGCTGGTCTAACGTTTTTGGCCACATTTATTTTATATTTTTATTTTTATTTTATTTTTATTTTATCTTGAGAGCTGAGAAGGATTATCAGGACTACAGTACATACCAGTTAATGATTTGTTTTTTAAGAATATTAAAAGCAAATTTCTTGGTAGGCTATATTATCTATATTTCCCAGGTCAAAATTATGTTTTAATAGGCTACGTTCTCTTCCATGAGTAAAACTGGATTAAATATCTCCCACTAGGATAAATCTATATTCTCCTTCATCCCATAAAGACAGAAGCCTGATTAACAGCAGAGCTGTATCAGTTACAAGGTAAACACATCTATAAATCAAATGCGCAGATAAGAGGCCCTCTGCTACATGTTTACGACCCATTTTTCCATATAACTACATTTCCCACATATGCCTCTAAATCCCGACATGCAAGCCACGGCATGACGTCACCTACGCAAAGTAACGTAGTCCGCGCACGTAATTTTCATTCAAGCAGTATTTGAATAAGGAAGATGGCGGCTGCAGCAGTGGTTGAATTTCAGAGAGCCCAGTCTCTCATTAGCACGGACCGCAACGCCTCTATCGACATCCTCCATTCAATAGGTAGGTGTTCGGCAGAGGTTTGGAGACGGACACTTCTCCTTCGGCCACATTAATTTGCCATTTCTCGGTCAATGTTAGCAGGCGACGCTAGCGTGCTAGCTAGCGGCGTTCAATAGCAGGAGCCGGTGGTGTGCCGTGCTGACTCACTGCTGAACGGTGTGTAACGGCAACTGCTAGTGGATGTTAGCGAGTTAGCAGCTATGCTAACTGTAGGCCTGGGCGTGAAATATGTCAGTAGTTATCAGTAATGTTGTGTTTTGGCTCTGTAGTTGTGTCATGTGTTGCTGGGTCATTGTCCACAGTTTGTAAGCTAGCTACCGTTAGCTCTACCAAGACTGTCATGTTAGCATGATTGCTGTTGGGGCTAACGTCTTTAGCTTGTTGTCAAACGCCTTTAACCAAAATCATGAACACAGTGAAAGGTATTTCTTCGCCACAGTGAAATTAACCACTACATTATTTTGTAATTAATAGGACACGTATTACTAACTGGCCATGGTTCGCGTGCGTGTTTATTTTTTGCGGAAACTAGAGCGTATTAAAATAGCATTACGATGTACTGTAAACAGGTCTTACATTTCCATCACTGTCCTTAAATTGCCTTGTCACTACAGCCCACTAGCTGTCAAGCTCTCCGGCTTCAGATAGAAATGTCGTTACAAGACATTAATTAAGTTCCTACTAGTGAGGTAAATAAGGTAAATTGATTTATTAACATTTTAACAGAAAAAGTGCTTTAATTCTGACAGCTACTTATCAAGCAAAAGGGCAAACTTTCCTTGACTCCACCTTAAATGTGAGGATTTCCTGCTTCTCTGTGCCTCGATATAATTACGAGTACAGTATTTTTGGGGTTGTGACTGTTGCTCAGACATAGGAAGCTATTTTAAGAAAAAAAAAATTGGGCTCAGGAGCATTGTGATCTCCATTTTTTACTGTTTTTCTTACAGACCAGTGGTGTAGCAGAAGGTATACCCACTGCTTTTTCTAGCCATTTACAGGATTTCCACCCATCAACCAAAAAAGCCTTTGGAATAAATATATATATATATATATATATATATATATATATATATATATATATATATATATGTAGGACAGCATACACACTTCCCAGTGGGTAACCTACCTGTCTACATAGGGGTACACCCACCTGATCAACTACCACTACACCACTGTTACAGATTTAAAAAATATGTAGATAAAACTAATTTTTAGTTGCATGTATAGTTGTAAGATTTGTGTCTACTCTGTACCAAATATTGAGTAATACTGAGAGGATGTAAATAAAACAGATCATGTGACATCAAACACCATAAAACAAGATGACGTCAGATGGTGGTTTCCAAAGCTTAAAAAGTCCAGGACTCACACTAATTAAATGAGTGTCTCACTTTGGCACACACACTGTTTTAAAATTTACAAGTTGCATCAAGTGAATAATAAAACAAGTAAAGTGCTTTACAATGTCAACTTGCTGCTTTTCTTTAACAGTGAGGAGAGATGTCCAAGAGAACGATGAGGAAGCTGTCAGGGTTAAAGAACAGAGCATCCTGGAGCTGGGGACACTCCTGGCCAAGACAGGACAGGCTGCTGGTAATGGTCAAACTTTAATTCTGTGTCTTACTTTCCAGCTAAGCCAACAGAAAACCTAATGAAATTAATCAAGGTTATGTTTCCAATTTTTATAATATTTGTTTTTTCTTTTTGTGGCTGTCTCCAGAACTAGGGGGTCTGCTGAAGTTTGTGAGGCCTTTTCTGATTTCCATCAGCAAGGCCAAGGCGGCCCGGCTGGTCCGCTCTCTGCTGGACCTCTTTCTTGACATGGAGGCAGCAACGGGGCAGGAGGTTGAGCTGTGTCTTGAATGCATTGAGTGGGCCAAGGCCGAGAAGAGGACCTTCCTACGACAGGCTCTGGAGGTAAGGAGGTCTAGAGTAAACTTGTGGGTGCTATCAAAAGGCATACATGTAACTTAATCCATTTTACCAAAAGTCATTGAAATATCAGCGTGCCTCGCTGCTAGAATCTGACAAGAGGGCAAAATTTTCCATCTGGCCACCGTCACCCCTTCAGCCGGAAATGGCTCATGTATAATGTGGAGGATAACTGCAGTATACAGTTGGATATCATGAAATATAACACCTCAAATGGAACACAAACCGTTGTAATATCTTTTGGAGAACCTCACTGGAGAACTGCAAATAAGGAGTTTGATGCTGAGTTTAACGACACTGTGTAGGCAAAGGATATCAAGCTATCAGAGGTTTTTGCATCAACTTATAGTGTACCAGTTATGCTGTTTGAGGTTTAGTATTTGCATTATGTTTGACACCTTGACTGCTGATGAGGTAGAAGCATAGGATGTATTCGTCATCCCACCCAACTCTAGTTAGCACCAACATACAACACTTTGGTTAATAATAGTGAAAACAAAAGAGATATCCCTAACATTAATAGCAGCTGTGGGAGGGATCAAATTTAACATGTCCTGACTCATGGCGTGGGAGACGCTGTGATTTCAAACAGATTATGGTGAAGCGTTTGTTTGTTTTTAGGTATGCAACACAGTCACTGTGGCATTACCTTGAGTTTTAACCAAATGAAGACAGGAAACTTGATAAATGTGATGACACAAAGTTGTAAACTTTGCCTAAAGAAAGTGCCAACGAGAGACACTAAAACAGCCACTACACACTGCCATCCATGATGACATCATCCTGCTGTGGCAGCCAAAATGGGCTTCGTAGACAGATCACTGCCAGCAGGTTCACACTCACAGCCAGGAATATATAGAGCTTTTTGGCTGAATTACAAAGTACAGGATCAACAAGATTTTGTGTTAGTACTCTGGAGAGGAAAACTATGTAATGAAACTGTGGCATGTGCGAATGAGTGAAAGCTGAGAAAAGGGACGCTCCTCAGACAGGCAGTGAATCGTCCTTAGGACACACATTATGGGTAAAGTGATAGGAGTAAAAAGATGAACCTTTGTTAATAGCATTGTGTGTGTACCATGAACTCAGGCTAAGACAGAAGTCTTCATGTTTTGAGAAACAGGCGCTGATACAAATACATTGCTCATAGCTATCTGTAGACAACATGACATCATGCTGAGATATGTAAGGAATTTTTTAATCGATCCAGAGCACTCAGGTCTCTAGAAAGACAAGCCAAATTTTTATTTTTTTCCACCATTTAACAAACATGTTTGTCTTCCAGTAGTAGCCTCAACAGCGATAATGTAATGCAACTTCAGACTGCTGCATTTGGAGTAGAATTATTATCACTTAGATGTGTTGGTGTGAAGTTCCACCTTTGAGAACAGTTGGTTTACCTCCTCTCTGTGGCTTTTCCTGTAAGAAGTAATTCTAAGAAATGTAGGAACAGTCTGTAATTTAGCACGTTCTTCCAAAAAGGGTGTGAGTGGCATTTCAACATCTTGCTGTTAGTGTTTGTCATGAATTGCTTCATAATGATTGACTTTTTGAAGGGCTGTAAGGCTAGCTAAAACACGTCTGTTCCATCATGTGGGCCAAAATGTCAGTGAATTCTTTTTTTGGTGTGTAAAGCATGATTAAAACAGTAGCACGCCCAAACAGCAGGTTTTTGTTTGTTTCTACCTGCCCAGGGACCTGAGGGAAATTAGCTAGTAGCTGGTACAATGCATCTCTTCTCTTTGTATGAAATTAATGTGTTTTGTACATGGTGCCTGACAATTACATATAGGAATCTAAACGTTTCTGTCTTAATTTCGTGCACATATATCTAGAAGGAAAATGTGTTGGTAATGAAAAGGATAAATTGGAAAATGAGGCTGGAAATATCCTGCAAAGTTTGATAATGGAAATTCTAATATGTTCGTTACAGTTATTGAAATGTTAAGTAATTAGCAAATATCCAAAAACCCTGAAACAGAAACCCATGCTGGGTCTTCCTGTCTTTTGATTTTTGTTGTATCCTGGTAGTGTTTCTGTCTTTCAGGTCCATGATACATGTTGCAGCTTTTGTACAAGGCATCAGATTGGCACAGCTGCTCTCTGCTTGTCTAACAGCACTCTCTCTTCTTTCAGGCACGGCTGATCTCACTCTATTTTGACACCAAAAGATACCAGGAGGCCTTGGCGCTTGGTGAGTGTTTAGAGACACAACATTTTTATCTTGTGCTAAACGGCAGCATCTGTCTCCTGCCTTAGAGACTTTACGGAAAGGCAGTCATTGCTATGTGGCATTCCACACAGATGATTTCTAGTCCACCAAGAAACACAAAACTAAAAATATCATTTTGTGGTCCATGTCAGAACATTCAGTAGCTTATAAAAGAGGGTTTTCAAAGCAGATAGACATGGTTTCACTTAAAATGAGAGGAGGAAGAACAGCAGCACATATCAGGACTATAATTGTACACTTACCCCGTAGCTGTTTACTGAGTGTTGTACAAAGTTATTGCAACAGCTAATGTGCATGACATTAACTCGCGTTCATCCTCTTTCCCTCAGGCTCCCAGTTGCTCCAAGAGCTGAAAAAGATGGATGACAAAGCTCTTCTGGTAGAGGTGCAGTTGCTGGAAAGTAAGACATACCATGCTCTCAGTAACCTGCCCAAGGCCCGCGCAGCCCTCACCTCAGCCAGGACCACCGCCAACGCCATTTACTGTCCTCCAAAGCTCCAGGCAGCTCTGGACATGCAGTCAGGTCAGTTTGTGTTCAGAATTCTCACTTCCAAAGACGACCTGGACTAAAGTGGTTCGGTTTTTGTGAGTGACGAAGCGGATTGGTAGGATTTATCACATCAGGACAACTGAGAATTTAGCAGTCACAGAATGAATTGTATTGTTACAATCGCAAGCAAAATGTAATTGATGTTAGTGCTGTTTGACAGCTTCATCATCTGGTACTTTGGTTGGATAAAACAAGATATACCACACATTTGGTAATAGCATATTAATTTTTATTAGTTTAATTTTGACTTGTCACAGTAGGAAAAACACAAGTTTAACATATGATATTGACAACAGTCCATTAAGTGTCCCAGAGACTTGTGTATCTATTGTGACATGTGCTTGAAATAGTTCGTAGATTGCTTTCCTAAAATACAATGAGTAAAGCCAAAAATGTGGGATGTTGGGTTGCCCAGTGGCTCACCACGTGCCGGGGTTGTGTCATTTCTGAGGTGGCTGCAGGTTTCACACGGCAACTGTTCTGTCAAATACAGACATAAAAAGGCAAAAAAAAAAATCTTTACAAATGTGGCATGTTTAAGTGTGGATTTTTTAAAATTTAAATACAGCATCCTTCAGATTCTTCTGATAGAAAAGATGAGACAGTCCTTGTTGGATGCCTCATTGTCACTTTTTGATTCTACCACAGGGGGGCGCCAAGCAAATCTGAAATAAGTGTGCAGAGTTCAAAGTCAAATTCTAAGTGTCAGTGTTATTATTTGATGATAATACACACTAGCTAATGCTTTTCAAGCTACCTTATCTTGTATTAAAAAGAGTGTGATGTTCTAAACTGGTGTTTTTTTCCTTAATCTGATCATAGTTATGATCTAATCCTTTTTTTTTTATAAATTCTCTTTTTATTGAGTTGTACCAAGGTCTAAGATGACAACTTAATCATCCTCACAGGGCGTAAAAGTCTGATCTTTCCGAGTCTTCTGTAAAACACTTCTATAACAGCAGGTGGCATAAAAGTGACTTAAAGCAGATAATAC
The DNA here is from genome assembly GCF_041903045.1 of Epinephelus lanceolatus. Taxonomy (NCBI): domain Eukaryota; kingdom Metazoa; phylum Chordata; class Actinopteri; order Perciformes; family Serranidae; genus Epinephelus; species Epinephelus lanceolatus. The sequence continues at coordinate 33,571,793 of NC_135754.1, read as the reverse complement.
AGAAGCTAAAAAGGACCAGTAAAGTAATTATAGATGCAGGTATGACCATAGAAAAACAAATGATATAAATAAAACTGAACTTAATAAAAAAAGAAGATAAGAAACCATAGAAATTTAAAGACAAAAATTTACCTTAAACAAACGAAGCACGTACAGTTGTGATACACACCATCCAGCTTTCCCATCTTTTCACAATCTTGTCCTGTTGCAGTCTAATAGACAAAGTAATCCTTTCCTTCTGAAAGATGTCACATATAATATCAGTGTAATCATTGACTGTAGGTGTTGCTGGGTTTAGCCATTTTGCAGCAATGACTTTCCTGCCGGCTGCACTTAAGATCCAAAAAAGATATCCTTTATGAGAGGTGACATTGTCCAAAGGCAGGGGGTGTGAATATAGGGTCTTTAGTTTAAATGAAATGTCCACCTGGAATACTTTTTGCAAAACTGTATGAACCTCCTGCCGTAGATAGTAACTATCACGCTGTGTCATCTCTGCTACAGGGATCATCCACGCAGCAGAGGAGAAGGACTGGAAGACGGCCTACTCCTACTTCTTTGAGGCCTTCGAGGGCTACGACTCCATCGACAGCCCCAGAGCCATCACAGCACTCAAATACATGCTTCTGTGCAAAATTGTCCTCAACCTGTGAGTCGTGTTTAAAACTCTACGTGCAATACTTAAAGGGAAACTCTGCCCATTTTCAACCAGCTCCGTGTCATTGCCGATGAAAAGTGTTTGGCTTCACACCATTCCGCTAGCTAAAGTCAGACGCATCACCTGTCAGACCTCCGCCGGCAAATGAGCGGGGAGCTCCAGTTGCTCGTAGCAAGGGGGGAAGCCAAACACTATTCATCTGCCAACACTGAATGACACTGAGCTGGTTGAAAGTTTCACATCCACATGGTACGTTTGAATCATAAATATTATTATATGTCTCTCTGTTCTGTTTCAGACCAGAGGAGGTTCAAGCCCTGATCAGTGGTAAACTGGGCCTGCGATATGCCGGCAGACAGGCAAGTACACATCATTTTCTGCTCACGGCAGATTTTGCAAAGCAGTGATGTTTTCAGTTTTAACTGTAAGCAGCAGTTGTTTTTCCTTAATATTGCTGCTGTTACAAAAAAGAAGGATTAAATAAATAAATCCTATAATATAATAAAATACAAGCTGCTTTATTCTTCTGAAACACCTCATAAAAGAAACAGTTTTCTGCTTCTTTGCTGTGGTCACTATATACATCTAGTTTGTGCATGTAATCAATTTAATTGAACTGGTTTCTGTAGGATGACATTTATGGTGTTTTTTTTTTTTTTGTTTTTACCCATCCAGACAGATGCACTGAAATGTGTAGCCCAGGCCTGCAAGAACAGATCATTAGCAGACTTTGAAAAGGTAAGAATTCCATCAAATCTGTGTCCATGGATTTTTATGCAGATTGACCTCTGTTTAGCCTTTTGGGTCTTGTGTTTTTTCTTCACCGACTGCTTCTTACGCTGGCTGGGATACGTGCAGCACACAGAAATTAACTTAAGCACCTTGACTTTTAGTTTGAATGATTATACCTGCTGATTCTATGATGGCAAAAACCTTGTTCAAAGTGTTGTTTAGTGTATATATAATGCATTTTTAATGAAGTTTTGAAGTATGCGTCTACTCATATTGCTTCCTCGTTAGAGTATTTTAAGTTTTTAAAGTCAAAGTTGTGCATGTTCCAGGCCCTAACAGAGTACAGAGCAGAACTGAGGGACGATCCCATTATCAACACTCACCTGGCCAAGCTGTACGACAACCTGCTGGAACAAAACCTCATCCGAGTCATTGAACCATTTTCCAGAGTACAGGTAAGGACCCAGCTTTACAAAGGAAACTTATCACCATAGAGTTATACAATTAAACCTTCTCCAATTATTATCAGGTCTTAACATTTCTTTGTGTCTCGCCATCGTCTTTATTTTCTTATAACTTTGTGCAAAGACTTTCGTAAGCTCCAGTTTAAGTTCAAGTTTGTCCACGACCATTTCCACATACAGAGTGTATGGAAACAAAATTGAATTCCCCTCGGCCCAAGGTGTTAACGCAAATTAAACAAAATACAGCACAGTGCATAGTATGAATGTAGACACAGGGAAAAGTGGAATTACGAATAAAAAGAGCAGAATCAAACCGTAAGATTTTCTCCCATGCTGGGGGGTTGTGGCGGTCTACACTGTGAGCAGTTTAACAGTTATTGTGGACATAGGACACCATAGATATAAATACGAATAATCTTGTACAGCTAAAGGTATAAATTATAGAAATATCAGGAAGAATAAATAGCACAGTGGGATGAAGAGCAGAACTAAAGAAGTGTTGTTATCTCACAATGTGGGAAGATTTTGGCAGTCGACTCTGTTCCAACCATGTTCAGACAGAATAGGTTTTACTCCAACTATTACCAGAGTGTGCCCATGATTTTTTATTGCACTATATACAGTCCTACTTTCCTCACAGTTGTTTCTTACCTGCTGTTAAATGCTCAGTGATAATGGTGCTATAATCATGTATGCTGTCCTGTATTATTTATTTATTGTTTTTATATATTTACATCAATCTTTATGTCACCTATTTAACAAAGAAATTAATGATTCCTTCATTTTCCTCTGCTTCTGTTTTCAGATAGCACACATATCAGGTCTAATCAAACTGTCAAAGGTATGTATATTTGCATACATGTTTTTTCTGAGTGTTAAAATTGTCATTTATATCTCTGAAAACGAGGGTTTTTCTTATTCGTGTCTTTTCTTGTTCTTCATAGGGGGATGTTGAGAGGAAATTATCACAGATGATTCTGGACAAAAAGTTTCACGGTAATTGGAGTTGTCTTTTCCTAAAAGTCAAATGATAAATTCACGTCACAGGCAGAGCACAGACAGCATAGTAGTTAAAGAACAGAAACATCCAAACCCACCCACCCACCTAGTGTAAGGGGGTTAATACTAGGAGAAAAACACATAATGGCCAGATAAAAGATATCGTCTGAGATTAAAACTGTAAATTTACTGACAGAAAATCACAAATTTTGGAAAAAAAAAACAAAAAACAAATTGAATATACTCTGAGATTATGACGTCATAAATTTGCAAGAAAAAAAACACAGAAATGTCTGAGATTAACTGTCAGAAAGTCAGTAGACGTAGCATTTAAGAGCCACTAAATCAGCATAGGTACCCAATCATGGTGGATGAATGAGTCACTGTTAACTAGGGCTGGGCGGTATGGCCTAAAATCAATATCACGGTATTATTTTGGGGGGGATGCGGTGACGGTATGATATTGCGGTGTCATCTTCTCTCTCTCTCTCTTTTTTTTTTTTTTTTTTACACCTTAAATAAAAAAGTTTAAAAAGCCATACAAGTCTAGGATGGAAACTATTTATCATCAGAAGTGAAACGGTTGCTAATCCATCTATTGTGTATAAAACGTTATATAGAATGTATAAACGTTAGAGGGAAGAGGGAGGGCCGGCGGCTCCCGGGCCCCCTTCTCCCGCGGGCCTGGGTTTGATGCGGTCAGCCAGGCCACCTCCATCACGTAGCGAGGGAGGTGTGTGAGGCAGGCAGGCGGGCCAGCCGCCGGGCCCCATTCTGCCGCTGTAGCCGAACGTTACTGCAGTATGAAGGTAACCACAAAAGCAGTACCACGGCTCATGTTTACTGCGGTAAGTTACCGTCACCGCGAATACCGCCCAGCCCTACTGTTAACATTACATTATTTTTAGACTTAGATTACTTTATTATTTTCAGTTTTTAGGATATATAAAGTTTCTAAATGTACATGAACTTTAGCTGAAGAGGCCCATTCCTGTTCACATCATGTTTTGATGTAGCTAGAAAACCCAGGAAGGCCATCAAGCCTATGGCCACGTAACGTCTTTGACATCGGCACATTTTTCTGTTTGAAACCATTTTTGAACCACAACAGGACGTTTTGATAGGAAGCTCAAACAACAGTCTTTGAACGTTTCAGTGTTTGCTGGGATTCCCTGTTTGCCGGCAGTGTTTGTAGTGTGATGGGGTTCATTAACCTTGTAGAGTGAAGCGATGTGGTTCCTTGAAAACAAAAAAGTTTTTCAGAGTTTATGTCTCGTAAATTTGTCACTTTAATCTCAGAGAATTACAGAACAAAATGTTCCCCTGTAAATTTACTACTTTATTCCCAGAAATTCTTTTTTTTTTTTTTTTTTTTTGTAACCTACAATGGTTCTAATGTGCCGCAGTACAGAGCATGAGTCTTCAGTCTACTCTAATATATTTATGTGACACATTCTTGTGCAGGAATCCTTGACCAAGGTGAAGGTGTCTTGATCATATTCGAGGAGCCCCCAGTGGACAAAACATACGAAGCAGCCTTGGAAACAATTCAGAACATGAGCAAAGTCGTGGATTCACTTTACAACAAAGCCAAGAAGCTGACATAGGTAAAAATGATAATAATATTTCAGTTAGAGGAGAAGCATGGCTCTTACGCTCTTTCTTTAGTCTCAACTGAATGTCTTTTCCTCCCTCCTCAGAGCAGATTGTCACGGCAGTGCGATGGAGGAACTGTGTGTGTTTGACCAGCGTGTATAACATTTTAAGAAGGGGACAAGGGAGAGCGACAGCCAGTCCCACAAACTGCAACAAACAGGATTCCCCCATCAAACTCCCCCTCATTTCCCTCAATGGACAATTTCATCACTTCTCTCGTTTGTTTTTGTTTTGTTTTTTTTCCTCTTTAATTTTGATATCTCTTCAGGATTCTGTATAACACTCAGCGGCCAAATCAGGCCATCAGGGAATATTGTACAACCACAATAAAAGATTAAAAAGGTTTAAGAATACATATATGTTTATATCTGCTATAAGGTCGTGCTTACCAAGCTGACTCCACTGCAACCTCAAAGGTGCAACATTGACCTCTGCGGCCTCGGACTCTGCTGCTAACCGCATACGCAGACATGAGGCTTTCTCCTTCTTCTTGTCCATATCTTTCAGAAGCACACTGTTTAGTTTTTGGAAGGTTGGGATACTCCTTGGGATACTGAATTTTGGTCGAAGAGCTCCCCCTAACTCTTAATTTTTGTTCCTCACCATATCAATGCCAACATTTAAGTCCCCACTGTATTTCAGATATGTATTAAACTCACTTTATTTGTTTTTGGTTTTGTGTTTTTGTTTAAAAAAAAAAAAAAAAAAGAGAAGAAAATCAGATGGTTGCCACATGTCTGCCCACCCTGGTTATGGAAGCTTATCGAACAGACAGGATGCCATTTCACCACTAGTGCCACTTTTTCGGCGCTTCTGTTTGCCTCAGTGTTTGGGTGCAATATGAAATCGGAGGGCAGAGGTGGAGATGTATTCATCGCCTCTGAGCGTCTGTGAGTTACCCCTGAGTGAGCAATTCTCCATTGTTAGTTCCTAGCACTAGTGTGGTATGCTAGTAACCAAACAATTTGTATGGTTTTGATTTGGTTTTGATTTATTTTTTGTTTTTGTTTTACTCTTATAAAGACATTTTCAAAATAAATATTTTGTATTTTAAGGATTTTGTCTTGTCTCTTGCAAAAAAACCAAATTGCTGATGGTAATTTGATGTGGTAACTTTTCATTGGAGCACTCAGCTATGATGTTTGTTTTACAGTATGAGGGTGAGGAGATGGGATTTACATGTGTCTTTGAAATGCACTCAAGAATGGGAGTGTGACCCAGAAAATGTAACCAGACAAGTCGAAGGGAAGGTGTCCAAGCAGTCGGAAACCAATCTTAAAATTACCGTCACAAAAATACAAATGTTGAAGCGATGAAATTCAGAATTCACCCAAGAGTCTCTTCCTCCTGCTGCTATATTTGTCACTATTTGGAAAAAAAAAGTCACAAGGGCATTAAATCAGTTCAATGGACAGTTTTGGATTGTCTTTTATTTTGATTTTTACACAAACAGCATGACGACTACTCAGTCCACTTAGGTTTAGACATTTTTTTTACAGTGTAAATGGCAAAGTTTATCACAAGGGCATGTGTGACCCACATCAATAAATTTCTACAACCTTTTTCCCAGTTACCATAACACAGTTTTCTTTACACCACAGTGTTCAAACAAGTGCCACAAACCTCTTTCTTCTTTTCCTCTCAGTACTTATAACAGCACATAGAGAAGCACAAGCATGTCATTTAAAATGTAGCTGTCATGCCTGTGGCAAAGACTTCAAAACTTCAAATATTCAGAGATTTCTTTTTAAAGCCTTTATGTCTCAGTATATCTGAAGCCTTTCACTGTGACCTTTTAGCATCCGAAATAAAGATTTTACTTTGCTTCTTATCTATCTATTATACTGGGATGTTACATTTTAGAAATGTTCATGTAGATCTCAGTCATCCACAAGCTTCATTCTTTAAAAATCAACAAAGTATTTGTTTGGTTCTGATACAGATTCACATTAAATATACAAGTGGTTCTTAATTTTAAACATTTTTCAAAGAACTTTACCTGATTTTGAGATTAGTTAAAATTAATCACATAATTTCAATCGTCGTATTCATTCTGGATTTGTCAGACACAAAAAACAAGTAAAAAAAAGTTTTTTTAACATTTGTAATTTTAATTTTTGTAATAATTATTCTTTTAAGTATTATTAATTTGAAAATTGACTCCCCCCCCCTCCCTTTTTTATGTCACCTCTTACTAATGTTTTACTTTACAACGTAATAAACATGGGTGACAAAATCAAATCATTAATGCAATATTATAAGATTTACTTGTTAGTTACATTTAGACAAAACATACCAATATATTTTAAAGTAAAATGAGAACAAAAGATGTGCAAAAAGCATCTTACTAAAACGTCAAAAGGGTTATTATATGAACACATGAGGTATTATAGATACAGGTTAAAAGACTTATGTATTCAAGTTGTTAAAATAACAACTTGAATACATAATTTAGCAGATGACTTTAGGAGAACAAAAAACTAACAAACAATATTCCTGGCTAGGTAGCAGACATGGCCACAGCAAAGAAGCGTAGAAGTCGCGACAGTGACAAGGACGGTGAGAGTTTAAAACTGTTGTATTTGTCCCATTTGTATGTTACAAGAATCAGCTGGCCCCCAGGTATTTTCGTATCTAATCTGGCCCATATTCAAAAAGTTTGGACACCCCTGTCATGGGGTATGAAGTCTGGAGCTGCTCCACAGATGATGAATGGGAGAGTGATTTTATGGACCCACAGAATGTTGGTTTTCTTTTTTATATCCAAATGAGCTTTATTCTACTGTAGTGTTTTCTCAGTTCTGAAACAGAAAATGCACCCATACTCAGAATAATCCCCTCAGTGCTCACAGTGTCATCTAGAACATCTTTTACCATTCATTGTCTACGGGGCAGCCCCAGACTTTACACCCTGTGACATCATAAATTTGAGTTTTAGCACTGTGGCTTTAAGATCTGGGAGACACTTGCTCATGTTCACTAATATTTGTGGACTGTCTTAAACCAAAGGAATAACATGTATGAATTTGAAAATGGGCGTAGTTTCCCTTTAAATCTTATTGCAAAAGGAAAAAATAAAACCAACTCTTAAACTAATCAGAAGTAAACAAAAACGAAACATTTATAATCAATAAAAACAAAACAGAAAGGAGCGAACCCACTCTGGAAACTAAAGTGAATTGGAAACAGAAATTTAGAACCGAAATGAAAATCGACATGTTGTCACAGGAAGTTCCCACACTCCCCGAACATCCCCTCTGCACTTCCTCCTACGCGGCTTGTGCGCGATGACGTCACGTCGCTACGGCGGCAGATCCCGCCTCTGCGCACGTCACTTTCTCAATTCTGCAGTTGTTCTGTCAGCGGAACGTTTCTGCTGAATTGCACTTGGAGAAGGGTTAGAAAACACACAAAGATGAGCGGCCGGGTGAGTTTGTTTGAACTTAATATTATGTTTTTAATACACAACGAACAGACAACACTGAATACTAAACCTAACGCGTACTTTAAAGGACTGGAGGCTTTTTTTTAAACACGTAAAGTGAGCCAACACAGCACGAGCCTGTTTGGCAGAATCAGGTGTCATTCAAAACTTCGTAGGCAGCCCGGAAGACGAATGGAGTATCTTATGACCACTGCTAGCATGTAGTGTTGTCACTACTCTGGGTGTAAATTAAAGCGTCTACAACAGCTTGGGTGTTTTAGCTTCCTAACTTCCTGAATTGTATTATCAATTGTGTTATTGACTTCAATATAAAGTGTTGCTAAGAGCTATAAAAGTAGCTCCTGCTGTGAAATGCTAAATCAATGATGGCTCTTAAGTGTCAGGAAGGAAGTGCAGCTGCAGTGAATGTGTAAGAAGGAACAGGATGAACTGGCAGATAAACTGGGCTGATGTTAACAGCTCAGTTAGCTCTTTACATCAGTCGCCATTTTCAGGTAGCTGCAATGTAAACAAAGACACACAGTTGTCAGTGTAATGGGTACACCTAGTTGAATGTAAATCTACTGCAGTCTAATACAAAGCCATACCTTCATGGAGGTTATTATGGCTGAAAATGCCGAATAATGTCCATCACTGTTTCCATAGCCCAGGGTGGCTTCTCTAACTAACTTGATTTATCTGAGCACTAGCCTAAAATCCAAATATAATTAGTTTGATATCACATAAGGCTAATAAAAACAGTAAATATTCATGTATGAGAAGCTGGAGCCAATATTTTATCTGTTACCTGTGTTGAAGTTTCTATCAGTGTAGAGAGATCACCATAGCAACATGCATGTAATGGTGGTTTTGTGAGAGTGTTCTCATGGTAAAGGAGAGTGGGAGTGTCAACCTACACAGTCTTCCTTTCTCTGTAGATGTTCAGTCGTGTTGAGATCCATTCATTGAAAAAATGTAGACACTGAATTATTATCCAGAAGTGACACGAGCTCTGTGCATGAACATTTTCTGTTTACCTCATATCTGTGCTCCTTTTTACTATAAAAGCAGCTGTTTACGAAGACACACAGTTTTCAGTTTATTGGATACACCTAGTTGAAAGTAAACTATTGTAGTCTAATACAAAATCTTACCTTCCTGGAGGTTATTATTGCCGCACTCATTTTCTCTACTGATCATTTTGTTTATAAAATGTCAGAAAATAGGGAAAATGTCCATCACAGTTTCCCAGAGCCCCAGGTGGCTTCTCTAGGTAACTTGTTTTGTCCGAGCAATAGTCCAAAATCAAAAAATAATTAGTGTAATGTCACAGAAGGATAATAAAAACAGTAAATATTCATGTATGAGAAGCTGGAGCCAATAAATTATTGACATTTTTAGCTTTAGAAAATAACTGAATCGATTGATCAGTGAATTTCTTTTCAAGTTTTTTTTTTCAGTAGCACTGATGATAGTCAAGGACTGAAATGTTTGCTGCTGTTTTTAACCACTTTTTATTATTTTTTTGCCTTTTTAGCACCCGTCTTTTGGTGCACGGATGTTCTAAATAAATTGACTTTGTTTTTGTTTTGCATTGATCTCTGCCTGTGAACCTTTTTTATGGCTGCCCAGCTCAGTTGTATTGGTGTGCGGGTCTTTCCAGTTTTTGTCACTTCAGTTTTTGTTAATACTAGTTTCAGTAGTTTGATGAAAAGCTCTTAACTCCAAGGTACAGTAACTTTTTTCGGAGCTGTTAATGTCAAATTTGTTTTCCTCAGCTGATGAAATATAGAAATAATGGTAGTAAGTGGACCTTGAGTGAAGATTATTTTTGTCAAGCTGCTGTAACCAAGGTCAAAAATGAACTTTAATGCATTTTAATGTTTTATAGAGATTTTTATTCAGTGTTGCACAATACCGAGAGATGTGTCAAATATTTTGTCCCCCCATTTTTAGCACTGAGGGCAGTCTACAAAAGGTTAACTCAATACAATAAACAGCACCATGCACCACAGTCTCCAAAATGACCATGAAGTTGATTTAACGCCTCTTTAAAACAGTTTCAACATTAACTGAACTTTGTAACTTTCATGAAAAGCCGTTGTATTAGACTGCATTAGTGTAAGTTAGGTGTACCTAATAAACTGGTAACTTAGTACAATTATGCATGTTAGGTGTAATCTTTCTTGCTATTTAATGTGTATGTCAGAACAACAGTTTTCCCATGTTGATACTATAGTAAGAGAGTTGACCCTGATCATATGATCCTCCAGATCCTGGGACTTTTCTGTACCTTCTTTACCTTTTACATTTGAGCTGATTAGATGGAAACAATGCAAGGAATGTCCTTTACACAATCTGGGGTGCATAGGAAATACTTTAGTAATACTTTAGCAAAGTTTAATGTTTTCGAAATGTAGGTCAGAAAGTGATTCTCTTTTGGGTTTCTGCAAATTAATTAGGTTACTCGAATGAAAAGTTGATTGCCTTTTTCTTAGAAAGGCTTAATTAGATTGGGCTTTTGTTGTAGCTTTGCATGACTGGGTTGAAAGTATCCCAGCAGATACTCCTGCTGAATTATTATCTTTTGAAATATGTCTGTATTTGTCGGTTTTTAAAGCTGATCCTCTGAGTATGAGGAGTATTTTGACATGTGACATGACATATACATGCCATTATGCATGGTGGGGAAACTAAAGTGATAGCCTTTATACTAGTCACTGCCCTGAGTCATGACTTTCTGTTATTGTCACCATTTAATTCCTATTTATTTGTTAAGCGTACTCGATTCCTGTCAGCCTTACAAGGTTACATTTACCCATGGGCTCATATCTACTGCTAAATTCTAATATTTGTAATTAGAGAGCAGGTTGACACTGAACAGTTACAGGTTGTGTGATTTCTTTTATGTTGTGTACATTGTACAGCTTAACTGTTGAGGCCAAATAAAGGCTATGCTTAACTGAACCTTTAGTTGATATTTCATCACAGTGGATGATGAAGTTGCTTGCTTCACCGTAGCTGAGGGGATGCTGATTCACCCAGCGAGCAGCTTATACTCTAGGTCAGATTGTTATCAAAGACTTTTGCAACAGTCCCATGATGATTTGCTGCTGTCTGTCGTGTAGCTCAGTGTGAGGCAGTGGAAGTACATCACTAATGCAGTGAGCAGACGTAGATGAGCTGCAGCTGTCCTCTAATGATGTTTAAGCCCCTAACATCCAGTTAACCTCTCCCATTTCCCTTTAAGTAGCTTTAAGGTTGTTAAAACCACCTTCTTCTACACTGCATGATGTAGGGCTGTCCTGAAAATCAGTTTTAGGGCATCGAAGCTTTACTGAGCAATATCTGCAAATAATTTAAGCTTCAACTGGGAGCTTGGTATTATGAGAGGAGGATATAAATCTGACTTTTGAAACATCGGTTTTCAGTTGATGCATCTAAAATAACTTGACAATTACCCACTTTGTTAGCATGCAGGTCACAGTAACATTAGCCATAAATAACAGCGAGAAAGAAGAATAATGTGCAGGACAGCTAAACAGTTACTGAATCAGGTGATTTTCCAAGCTTGTTGTAGATTTGTGATACACCAGTTTCCTCTGGCATATTTGGCACTCAGTTTTTTTAGGTGTCATCTTTGCAAACTTTGATAGTATGCTAGATGCTTGACTTTTTTGACATCTTGCTAGAATATCCGTAAACCTGTCACATGTAGTGAGGATATTCCAGTTTCAGAAGTGTTGAGCTGTGGGTGACTAACGTTAGATGAGAGCGAGTCGGGGTCACAAAACTAGAATAATTCATGTTTTTATATTTCTATTGTGAAGTATGTGCAAAGTAGTCATACAGACCTGCGTGGAGTAGGAACAGTGCCTCATTTTAGGTACTACACAAACCGTACAAGGAAGAAAAAACACAAAAAACAACCAACAGCAAACAAAGAAACTAAAAAAGCAAAAAAAAACACTCCCACCCCCCCAGTCCCACGCTTCCCCATCCAGTGCCACATGTGGATTTATACTGCTTGCACAGTGCACCTTAACTGATTGCTCCTTCCGTAGATGAGATCATTGGTTTCAAAATCCTTTCAAACTCCTCCAGTCTGTCATTAAGGGTGTATCAGATCCTCTCCAGGTGGAGGGTATCAGTCAGTGTTGTTATACAAGATGTAGGTACATCTATTTTCTGCCAAAACAAGACAATAAGATTCTTCACACCATGGAGACCATTGGACAGGAGATGGTGTTGCACATTCTGTAGTTTTCTTTAGTTTTCTGATACCCTCAGTAAAGCCAACACTGGGGCTGGACTTATTCGTACTTTAAAAATCATTGAAAAGAATGAAAATATTGTAACCTAAAATTCTTGTATGTTGGGGAAGAATAATTAATGTTGACGCATAATGAATTATGTTGGATTATTATTTCTTAATTTACGGGCTGTTTGGTATTTCAGGTGTAGGCTAATGTATATAAGCAATATATATTTTAAAACATTGGTTTCCAACTGATGGGTCCCAGTCCAAATTGGGTCACAGGTTCATTCTGAATGGACCACAAGTGACTCGTGAACATCTCAAGTATGTAAAAAAAACTGATTTATTTTAAAGTATAGTAAATTTCCGGCACAGAGCTTTTATTTTGAAGTGCTGTTTCTCGCTGTAGAATCGTGACTAATCGACAGCTACTTGACAGAGACTGAAAACTAGCTCGACGACATGGCCAAATGCACATTCAATTTGGGTCAGCCCTACCTGATGATGTTTCCCAGAGCCCAAGGTGATGAGCTCATCACAAGTCAGCCTATATGATGTCTACCCTGAGTTCAGTATTCAAACCTAAGACTCTTTGTTTTATGGCTGCAACTGCATAGCATGATTTTGTAATGACTGTCTGACTGACTGACATGAAGAGGGCATGAAATAGGATCTTACTTAACTTTATCATGGGGTTTAAAACCTGAGACATGACTGGCTATAAACATGAAGGATCTAATCTTCATAAGTTAGGAAGGCTAAACAGGGCTAACCTTTAAAAAAATCAATAAGAATCCAATAAGTCCACTGTGTACAGCACATAATGGTGTCTCCCCGAGCAGTGTTGAATGTCTCAGATCCAATTGTTCCACAGTATGGATGATCACTACAGTCCATTGCATTGTATAGTAGACACAACAGGAACCTCTGCAGCACTGCTCTGTCTGCACCTTTTGTGTGTTTGACAGTACTTTTATTCACATTTATTCACCCTCCACTGAAACAAAGTACAGTGGATGTTAACCTTTTCAACAGTGCTAATGAAAGCTGTTACATCACCACAGACAGACTGCCTCAATGGTTGTTATGGACAGAGGAAGCTGAGTTGACACTTGACATTTAAACATAGAATAAAGTCAGAATTTAAGGAGCGTAAAGAGATCACCATAGCAACATGCATGTAATGGTGGTTATGTGAGTGTGTTCTCATGGTAAAGGGGAGTGGGAGCAAAACCACGACAGTGCCGACCTACACAATCTTCCTTTCTCTGTAGATGTTAAATTGTGTTGAGATCCATGCGTACAGACTGTAAACACTGTGAATTATTATCCTTAACGGTCCACAATACTGGCTATCACAGTATGTCAGCTGTGACACGAGCAGGTCATGTGCTGTACATGAACATTTTCTATATACCTAATGGTTTTGCTCCTTTTCATTATAAACCTTGAATCATACCGTTGTCTATAATTTGAAGGAAAATGGCTTTTCGAGGACTAAAAAGAACCTCGCAAGCAACCTTGGAGTAGCAGCTTTCAAAAACCCACATCGTTCAGATATTTTCCTAGATATTACCTCCTCGATTGAGTCACTACCAGTGTTTCCATGAATGTATTTTTCTGAGTATTTTGAAATATTGCATTAGAAAATCAAAGCAAACCGAGGGAGTTCAAGCATCTCAGGGTCTTCTTCATGAGTTAGGGTAGAATGGAGCATGAGATGGATCGGCGGTTTGGTGCGGCGAACTGTCGTGGTTAGGAAGGAGCTGGGCCGGAAGGTGAAGCTTTGGTTTTACTGGTCCATCTACATCCCAGCCCTCACCTATAGTCATGAGCTCTGAGTAGTGACTGAAAGAATGAGGTCGCGGATACAAGCCGCTGAAAGGAGTTTCTTCTGTGGGGTGGCTGGGCTCAGCCTTAGAGATAGGGAGCTCGGAGTAGAGCCGCTACTCCTTCGCGTTGAAAGGGGTCAGGTGATCAGGATGCCTCCTGGGCGCCTCCCATTAGAGGTGTTTCGGGCACGTCCCACTGGTAGGAGGCCCCAGGGCAGACCCAGAACACGCTGGAGGGATTATATATCTCATCTGGCCTGGGAACACCGTTGGGTCCCCCAGGAGGAGCTGGAAAGTGTTGCTGGGAAGAGGGACGTTTGAGGTGCTTTGCTTGGCCCGCTGCCCCCGCGACCTCGCCCTGGATAAGCGGATGAGGATGGATGGATGGATGGATGGATGGATTCAACTCACATGATTGATCAGCTGTTCCCACTATTGACGTCTTCCTGGATGTTCCCATAATGACATGACAGGTCTTCGTGTCCAGACAGCATGAAAAACGGCCAATACTAGCTGATATGAAAGAACAATTAAAACGTACCCAGCTGAAACAAATTTCCAAAGACCTCTCTCCATTTTTCTCTCGTAGATGAGTTTGATGGCCAAGGCGACTTGTTTTGTTTCTGGTTCGCAACCTCTACTTCTCTTGTCTTTAAGTCCAAGGCTGTCCTTAGAGTCGACCCTGGGCGAACTTAGCCCATTTTCACACACACATATAGTTAACCCAGGATTAACCTACAATTCAGACCTAACTTCTGTCAACATTCTAAAATTCACTTGTTTACTTAGCCCTGTTACACACTGACAACTTTTAGCCCTGGGTTAAGTCCATTTTCAGGGGATAACTCTTGCAAACTCGGAGCTAACTCTGTTCCAGAGCAGGGCCAACAAGCTTGAGGCTATAGTCGGGTTTAGCCCACTTGGAATTTGTCAAGATTGTGCCAGTGTCAACGCTTTCTTAGCCTATGCCGCCAACCTCTGAGAAAACTACGCTTTGCAGAGCCTCTTTTATCCACTTCAAACCAGTTGATGGAAACGTGTCCAATTCAAATGTCTTATTCATTTCAAAAGTTGGCTGAAAATTCGCTTTTCGACAGTTGAATGGAAACATGTTTGTTGTTTACATTTTTCTCCATTTCCTTTTCAGATTATGCAAGCGGCTCGTTGCCCGACAGACGAACTGTCGTTGACCAACTGTGCCGTCATCAATGAGAAGGAGCAACAGTTTGAACAGTGAGTGGGATTATCTTTGGAAGAACAGCAACATCAGGGTTGACTCTTTCTTTCTGTACCCAACGAATGTAATCCCTCTCTCTGTCTCCTATCATTCGTCTCCATGCAGACATGTGACTGTACGCAATTTAGCCCACAAGTTTGTGTTCACCTTGAAGAAGCATCCCAGTGTTAACGCCGGGACCATCGCCTTCAGCCTGCCACAGGTAGGTTTCGCTGTTTAAGTGCAGAATGTCGCCTGCAACTTGTTCTCAATGATTACTGTTTCGCCTGACGGTGGCTGTGCATCGCTGCTAAACTGTTTTCTGCAGATGTCATCCAGAGTGATTGTTGTGAGACAAAATAAATAAAAATGTGTCTTTTGGCTTATGAAGCTAACCAGTGTTCTTCAATGCTTGATGTTCCTGATAACATGAGATAATTCTATTCCTACTTTTTCTGTCTAATACTTATTCATTGGGTAATTTTCCTTTCCAAAGCACCAGTGAACACTTTTTTCTGAAACATGACATATATATTTTTAACCTTGATAGCCGTATGTGACCTCCACTATGTTAAGACATGATGCTGTCTTGTGTGTCTGGGCTCTTTGCATGGACCTCTTTGTTTGTCTCAATCTGTCTGTTACTGCTTTTTCCTTTTTTGCTTGCCTGTCTCTGCCTGCTCTTCCTCCGTCTTTATGGCAGCCACAGCGTTACACAGGTACTACTGTAACCTCCTCAAGATGGTCTTATTTTACAACAAGAATTCAGTTATCCATTGGCTGATCGACTCATATTTGATATGGCAGCCATTTTTGTTTGCCATCTCAAAAACACAGCTTATGTATAAAAGTTGTCAACTGACTCTTAAGTATGTTTTAAATATAGATCTTACGTTTGCATTTCAGTGTAGAGAAGTGTTGTGAAATAAGACCACGTTGCAGAGGAGCGTTGCACTGATGTCTCTGAAACTCGTAGTGTTGTTAATTAGAAGTCTTTGATAACTTTGTTCCTCTGGAAAATGTAATTGTCTTATTGAGGGCTAAATGGTAACCAGTTTGATTTTTTTCCATTGCCATAATGTGTCCTAATACAAAATGAAATAATGAGACATAAAATGAAATCATTCACTTGCTTTCGCCTTTTTACAGAGAAAATGGGCCGGCCTGTCGATTGGACAAGAGGTTGAAGGTAAGCTTCATGTTTACTCTATAGCATAAGACTGGTAATTTTCTATATGTTACACCCACTAGAGGTCTCTAGCATGAAAAATGATTTGCCCTCTCAACTGTCACTTACAAGGCAGAGTTTAAGTTCCAATGTCACACCAGTGTACACTGAAATCAATAGGTCTTGCACTCGAAGTGCTAACACCGTTCCACACGTTATTATCTTCACTGCAAACAGATCAACCATGGCACACCTGAAGCCTGCCCTGACTGTCTGACTGGGTTTAACCTGAGCGAGTGGCAATTAGTGGGGGAAGCAGGCAGATTAAATAACCAAACAAACAAAAATTAAAGAAAGAAAACCAGTCCGCCTAAGGACCAGAGTTGGGTATAATGCGTTACAAAGTAACATGTTAGAGTACTTTGATTACTTTTTGCAGTAACGAGTAACCTAACGCGTTAGTTTGCTGTTTGAGTAATCAAATACTTAAGTACATTTTCAAACAAGACATCAGTTACTTCCATTACTTTTAGAACGCTGGTCCTTCAGGTCCGAAACAGCAACGGCTGTCGTTTGGTTCTAGTAACGGAGATAACGTTAAACCTATCAGTCTGAAAGAAGCCACAGAGCTTGTGGCTCGCTACGTGGTCAGAGAAATGCTGCCGTTGTCTACGGTGGAGTTAAATAGGTGGAGTAGGACTCGCTGACAGACATATTTCAGACTCAGGACTTGCATTATGCCTGGTACACGCTACACGCTGGTACTCACCAATTATCCCCGTTCGTCTTTCACGGCGTGTGTGATGTCATTCTTGTCCTGTTTTTATTACTTTAACTATTATTTGAGTCACTGCCAGAACTGTGTCTGTTCATGTGCCAGCCGACATGTTGTTGTAGTCACCTAAAAGCGTCAGCAGATGGCAGGAGCTACATTTGAAGTGCCATATGTAAACTATCAAACTACTGTATCTTCCACAGGAAGTTCTGACAAATGTTTGAGAATAAAAGTCTGTTTAGAAAATGGAGGAATTCTCTAGCCGAGGTTATAAGGGGCTTTTAATTTGAAACAAGTGTTGAGTTTGAAATGACGGTGCGATATGTTAACTTTATAAAGACAACAGAGCGGATAAAAAGTAAATATATAAACACACAGAGGGATTAATGAATAACTGATGCTCTGGCAAAGTGTAACAATACAACAATAACAATTCAGTAAACAACAATAATAATTTTAACTTACCCAGCTGTCTACAGGTAAAGTTAATTTATGTTCCTGGTTGCTATTGGTAATAGGTTGGCCGTGCCTCACATGTATCTACAGGCTGCACATGCTTTCAGCCTTTTGTGATGACTGCCATTAATTTGTCATCTATTGATTAGCAGTTCTTGACAGTCGTTCTCTTTTATCACTGAACGCCTTTTGAGTCACAGACACCTCGCCACAGTGGAAACGCAAGACATCAAACCCACCGCTCAGACTTTGAAGGATTCATGCAACTTACATGTGACTGACTTTAAAGTCATTTAGTCTTTCTCTCTGCCAGAGAAACATCTCCCTGTGCTGACTTCTGATTGTCATATCCTACACGTTACTAATTATACGTGGGGTTAGGGAGTTTAGCTATTATTTAGGTGTCATGGTGGGTGGAGGGAGCGTGATTTACCCGGCGCAGGGAGAGACAGTATAACAATATGGGTGGGTGGCGTCACTGCACATCTGTCTCAGAGGCTGGCCAGCATCCAGAGAAAGTGAAGACCTGTTCTTTGATAAAAAATATTTTTTCTCAGCTCCCTGAGGCCAAGTGGTGCCCGAAATGATGGGCGCTATTATGATACTGTCGGCATATCAGGAGTAAAAAGGGAGGAATGAAAATATAATCCCACTGAGTGAGAAAGCCTCATGATATCTTAATCTTTCTTGACATAGTCTTGAAAAAAAAATAGCAAAGCCAGGGTTCTGTAGGAATAAAAACTGGGTTAAAATTAGGTTTGAAACAGCGGTCAAATTCAGGATTAAACGGCATAAAACTGAGTAAAACCAGTGTTTAAAATAAGGTTTAAGACCTGGGTTAAAACAAGAGATGACAACAGTCTTAAAACCAGTGATAAACCTCTAACAACCAGGGTTAAAACTAAGGCTAAACCAGGGGCCAAACTGTACTTATACAAACTAGGAATAACTATATTTATACCCAAGGATAAACTATGGTTAGACCAGGGAAATATGTGTTAAAACCAAACATAAAAACCAGAAATAAACTGTGGTTATAACCAGTGAAAAAGCTCTGTTAAAACCTGCGTTTAACTCTTGTAGGTGTATTGTCTAGTAAGTTTGCTGGACAGCAGCAAAACAGTGTGATGATGACCTGCGAGTCCCAAGTGATGAGGAACAAGCAGGTGATTACTAGAGAGGTTTCACATTCCTTATTTAGTATATACAAGCTGTTACCATCAGGGAGAAGGTACAGAGTGCCAGCCCTCCAAACCAGTCGTGGTCACAAATCATTCATGCCTACTAGTATCGCACCCAATGATATGCAGAGCAGTGGTTCCCAAATGGTGGGTCAGGGTCCAAAAGTTGGTTGCGTGTTCATTCTGAATGGACCTCAAATGACTTGCAAATGTGTCACATTCGTGAAAACACACTTTATTTTTAAGTATAGTGCCTCATCTCGGAAATGTCAAACATATTTGACATTTCCGAGATGTCTTGGAGGTCATGTTTGGAGGTCTTGGTGCTTTAATGTAATATTTTGTAGGGATTTTTGACCAATTTTATTGATTCTTGAGTTGTCAAAAATGATCACATGTAGCTCCAAATCTAAATACATAATTGAGCACACTAATAGTCATCATATACTTCATCATAATGTCCTCAGCCGCTATACACTCTAAACCTTAAAAGTTTGAATAGGCGCCCCAACATAACACAATGTTTATTACAGAATTTTTAGGTTAGAAAACTTGACATCAAACTTCAAATTTATCGTCAGGTTCCCAGCATTCAAATAATTTATGCCACCACTATATGGCAGATACTATTGCCCTGCTATTTACCCCTTAAGATCCCCTCTCCCCCTAAAAAGATAAAAATGGGTTTATGTATGTAGGGAGGGTGGAGTAGAAGAGGTTAAACCAGATATTAACAATGGTTATTAGCAGTAAAATAGCCTGTGATTAAACCAATGAAATACTATTTTTATTATTTGATCAAAGAAGTACTCAGTGTCCTTTTGTCTAGACCATATTAGAATATCTGAGCATGAAGTTCTGTAATGGATCAAATGTTTTTAGCAGTGTCTCCTGATAATTGTGATATGAATAATGCAGCAGTATTGTGGATGTAATTTTGGTAATTACCTGACAGCAGTGGAATTATCATGCCAATCTGGCGGAGAGCCATTTACAGTAAATCTCATTTCCATAATGAGACATTAGCAGCAGCTTGAAGACATTCAGACAATTTAAAAAGGGCACCACAAATCATGTCAGATTCAGGAACTGCCTGTTGTGTTGCTGATTTTGTTTTTCACACTAAAGGATGAGAGGAATCGATGTTTGATTATAACAGCCTGCTAACAAGGCGTTAATTGATTTGCTAACCACTCTGAATGTACTAATGAGCTTAGACCCTGCTGTTTTGTTGGCGTCTAATTGAACATAATCAGACCATAAATGTCAGAGATAGTGTAGATGATAGAGCTGTGTGAGATATTCAGTGGTAATGGTGGAAACAGAGATTTCTGAAGCACTCGATCACTGTTAAGCAGCAGTGTTGAAAATGGTTCACGGTTTCAAAGCATTTTAAACAGTCAGAAATGGCGACATCTGCTGGCTGAAACTGGGTACTGCATTTGTGTGGATGTTGAATTCTGTAAGCGGTGTTACTGCTTTCATTATTGTGACTTTATTCACTCAAGCTTGTATTATAAAAACTGTAAAGTAGGGACACACAATTTGGATTTTTTGCCGATATCCAATATGCCGATATATGACAACTCATTTATATCCATTTATATCGGATATCCACTTTTTTCTCCACCTAATTTTAGTGATCATCAAGTCTCTTCTGTAGTGGAATTAACATCATATTATGCATGCATACTCTTATCGTGATGGGCCACCAGCAGATGGAGACATGAAATACAATACTTTACAATGTGTGTAATATTCATTCATAGTGCCAAATAAGAAAAAGCATGTTGGCTGATCCATTTTAAAGCCAATATCGGCCGATACCGATAACATGTCGATATTATCGTGCATCCCTACTGTAAATGGAGTCCACGGCTTCGTTTTTTAGGGTCCAGTGTGTAGGATTTAGGGGCAGAAAGGGAATATAATATTCATAACTATGTTTTCATTAGTTTATAATCACCTGAAGAATCGTCACACACTCTACATCAGGAAACGGCACTTCAAAATAAAAGCTCTCGCCTGGAATTCACCTTACTTTAAAATAAAGTGTGTATTACAAACTTGACACATTTGCGAGTCACTTGCCGTCCATTCAGAATGGACCCGAGACCTACTTTTAGACTGCGACCCACCAGTTGGGAACCACTGATCTAGAACACCTTTCACCATTCAGTGTCTGTGGTGCAGCTCCAGACCTCCATCTTATATCAGAGGAATAGCATGTATGAACTTTGAAAATGGGTGTAGTTCCCCTTTAAGATGAAGACAAAGTGATAATTTATTGATAATCATTCTGTACTAGGTTATTAGATACAGTGTACATGAGTGAGATCTAATGTCACACACTTTGGTATACTGTACCCAAAACCATGATCATATGTAAAGCTCCACTAATTAGTATTTTTACAGTAATGATCGATAAAACATGAAAGGGGTCGATTGTAGAGGCAAACCCACAAATTATCACACACAGTATCCTCCAGCTCTTTGAAGCGTTTTAGCCTCTTTTAGCTCATTGTTTTTGTTTTGCAACCCTCAAACTCTGCTCTAATCTGCAGTTTAAAACACTTAAGCTCTGAGAAACTACTTGCAGCACCAAAAAGTTAGTGACGAGCTGGAAAAGAAACAAAATGCTGCATTTTCATTTCATGCTTCGGCTCCACTGAACTTAACTCACTTCTGTTACTAGGTCCTTTCCTCCATTTTGTTTTCCACTGCAGATAGTACCCCTTAGTGTGGGTGGGATTCTCTTAACGACACAGCGTGAAACTGCCGTGACAGAATCTTCAAAACCATACTTGCTTAATCTCTACATCAGCAACCAAACGGAGGAACGTCCACACTTCGTCAATTGTATGGCGGAGTGTGCAGCGCAGTTTTGACATTTTTTAAAATCTGCGTCAAGTGAAAAAAAGGGCAGATTTGTGCAGGATGTCCAGTGTTGCACTAGTGATGATCTCTCTGACCCTGGACCTTGACCGATGTGGTACCAAAAAAAAGGACCAAGTACTGTCCACAACTTTTGCCGATGGAAAACAAAAAATGAATGAGTCGACATTAATAGAGTCGTGTTGTACCATGCAGTGGAAATGCAGCATAACATTTAAATACTTTCTCAGGAGTTGGTGCAGAGCTAACTCCAACTGAATCCTATACTTGCTCTGTGTGTGCTGAGTGTGTACAAAGGCAACTGTTTGCCAAAACAACTTTAAAAGCTGATAATATGTCAGAAGTTGTGCTTTCAGCTCGATCCTCTTCCCCCCAAGTGGCCACAAAGATCAATTAAGGTAGCTTTAATTTTAATTAGACAGCACTGCAAAGGGAGAAAGAAGACATATTCTCATGAGGATGTGCAGGAGAAACAGTGCAACTGGCCAACTTTTTGAGTTGCTAGGCTTCGAGGAGAACTATCAGTCCTATCACAGGTAATCCAGATGTTGCTGTCTGACCTACAACCCTCACCACATGTCGTTTTTTTTTACTCCTCCATAGTAACAAACTACAAGTTCGACAAGTCCAAACAGTGCATAAGCACCATGACAGTGGAAATTGACTTCCTGCAGAAGAAGAATGTGGACAGCAACCCCTACGACTCGGACAACATGGCCAGCGAGTTCATCCAGCACTTCAACAATCAGGCCTTCAGTGTCGGCCAGCAGGTGCTTTTATATGTCAATAATGTGACAGTGTGAACATTCATAAAAACTGGACAAACTCTGAATTTATTTTAAAAGTTAGGGGAATTACTGACATTGCTTTTTAGATAATAAGTTGAGAATGAACGAAAGAACGAAGAAAGACCAGTGAAATGGAGTGTTTCAATTGTTTTGGTTTTGTTAAATTAAGTCATTTTAACGTGTCCTGTCATTGTCCACCAATGTTCCATTTGTTTGGTGTAATTAAAAGGTTTTTTCTGTCCTTATTTCGTGAATCTCACTTTGCTCTTTGTGTGTGTTTTGTTTTCTAGCTGGTGTTTAGTTTCTGTGATAAGTTGTTTGGCCTGCTGATAAAGGATATTGAGGCCATGGACCCCAGCATCCTGAGGGGAGAACGTGGCTCTAACAAGAAACCAAAGGTATCTGGAGAACCATCTGTCACTGCCCCGTGATGTTCATAATGTTCTGTACCATTAAAGGCTTTTATATATAGCATGGAAATAATTGGTTTTAAGGAACACAGTTAATTTAAAGTAGTTGACGTGTTGCAGTTGAATGTTACATGTTGCGTTGAGTAAAGGTAACGAACCCATTGTACTGTGTACTGAATGATTTACATCTTTATTGTTTCTCTCCTCAGATTGAGATTGGTTTGTTGCTGGGAAACAGTCAGGTGATTTTTGAGAAGTCAGAGACTTCATCCATGACGCTGGTCGGTGAGTGTCAACAGTACACAAGCACTTCATCTCAAATAATGACAGTATGGATAGTTAGATAGTTGAGATGTAGAATCTTTTGTGGTTTAATCTCAATTTATCAGCCAGTGCAAATGTTAGTTACAATCACGAAAGCTGACGTGATGATGACATATAGTGAGCTCCTAAAATCACTGCAAACCTCACATTCATTTATAAAGAAATAAGTGTTTTTAGTCACTGTTTTATAGCAATTCTTCATAAATCCACAAGGGGGCACACTTTGCTCAGCTTGCTTTTCCTTCCACATTCACAAATCCAACGGTGCTGATGGCCACCTGATGGTCAGTTCACCCTCATGATGAGGTTAACATGTAATATATTCTGGTTATATGCATATTGTGATCATTTATTTAGCACATCAGTTAGAAACAAAGCTAAAATGTGTCTGTTTCTATGCATTACATCGTCACACATCTTTTTGTCTATGATCTCTGTATACTGTGTTACACATGTTCTTTTTATACTTAATATGTACTTAAGTTTTGCACCTTGTCTGGTCAATATTTAGCACACTCCTGCACAAAACTACAATTACTTCAACTGTGCAGCTCTTTCATTTTAAAACATATATTGTACTTATTTTTCATAGTATTCTTTTTACACTTTATTGTTGTTTTGTTTTGATCCTCTATTAATATTCCTTGAATTTTTTCTGTGTTTATTGTCATGCATCAAAACACCAAAGCCAATTCCATGTTTGTGAAAACTTACTTTGCAACAGGTTTGGGTACTGTTCACATTTTAACTGATAACAGGTAAAAGTAGCACGCACATCCCAAAAAACTTAATGCTGGGTGCTGGACCAAAAGGTAAGTATGGAATAAAAGGTGAAGTCCGCACACCAGAAGCTGCTCCTTGAACAATTTATTCATGTGTTACGTTTCGGGTCCCTGCCCTTCATCAGACATGAAGTGAATGTGAATACACCTCCATATATACACACACAACCCCTTGACACAATCAGGTGATAAACCACAGGTGTGAGAACAATAATAATTATTAAACAGAAAAGAAAAATATATATTTCTGATTGATGAGAAACAATCTTTAAATGCAGTACAATGCAACAATGCTAGAATACCACTTTACAAAGATTCTATAAGAAAATATTTAAGAAGGTTCTATAAGAAAATCTTTAAGAAGGTTATATAAGAAAATCTTTAAGAATTTGCGCAGGTATAAGGCCTGCAGTGCAAGTATAAATATAAACAAATCCCACACACTTTAAATATCACATAAAAAGAAACATCAGGTGAAGACCATCATAAATTTATGCGATATCAAAAGGGAAAAAAAAATGTTCTGTAGAGACGTCTCTAATAAATATCAAACACATCGATATGGCAAGTGCAGACAATATGAGAAACATGGCTCACACAGTAGTAGCAGAAAACAATCAAAACCAACATCATACCAGCTACTGAGGGAACAATGTAAACACAAATTGCAAGTTCCTAGACCCATAGAAATGAAGCGCACGGACCACACACATCATAAAAAAGGCCAAAATCAACATTAAGCCCTTTGGGAGCCAAAGTGTCAAGGGTATATATCCAAAAAGCTTCTCTTTTAAGTACGAGAGAGTTAATGTCACCACCACGTGAGGGCTGTTTAACTAGTTCTATACCTATGTATCTGAGAGAGGAGACATTATGCGAGGCTTGTGTGAGGCATTTTAACTGATACCAGTCCCTGGATTTTGGTACAGATACCCAACAGTATATTTTTTCAGTGTTTTGTGCTCTCTGTAATAACGAGAAGGTAATTTCAGATGTAAAAAAATAAGTACTAACTACAGCTGCTGGGGAAAAATGAAGGGAGAGTCTGTGGGATTACAGGCCAGAGCGGAGTGTGCTGCTCTTAAGCTCTGTTCAGATTCAGGATGCAAAATGTAGATAAATATATTTACTCAGTGCCTTTTATTGGGCATTAACCCTGCATTTATGTGTGTATTGTCAAAAAAGGAGACCTGAAGTCTAAATTAAAGATTCAGAGTTGGTGCAGGCAGATTAAAATGAGGGCTCGTACACGTGCGATCTAGCAACAAGATAAGTTACTCTATCACTCAGATGCACACTTAGCCACCATTCTGTTCCCAACCCTACTTGGCAGTAAACCTGATTCTGATTCTGACTGTGAAAATCTTAGACTTACCTCATGTTAAAGACAAAGCAGTTGCACCATATTCATTTTATTTCAAACAATCATTTTGGGACTCGGAATAACTCCTGCAACTCTCTGTAAGTCTCAGTTTTTAAAAAAAAACTGCTGTATGCAGACTGTAAGAGCAGATAGAAGTATCCAGTAAATAATCATAAAATGTTTGGCAGTCTTTTTGAACAAAACCTTGTGTTTGTTTTTGTGTCACCCCTCCAGGGAAATCCAAGACCCGAGAGTCCCGCCAGTCCATCATCAGCCCAGACTGGAACTTCGAGAAGATGGGTATTGGCGGCCTTGACAAGGAGTTTTCTGACATCTTCCGTCGAGCCTTCGCCTCCCGAGTCTTCCCTCCAGACATAGTAGAACAGATGGGTGAGTTTCCCTCCTTCTCTTTTTATCAAGCCATCTCTTATTTATATGTTTGTGCCTGTTCCTCCACGTTTTATAGTCTCATTGAGACTCAGATGATGGTGTCATAAGATTGTGTTGTGAGAAGCAATGCACCAATCCACTTTTTTTTTTTGGATATCTGCCAATACTGATACCAGAGCTCCTTTTGCATAACATTTGCAGTGTGTTGCAGTTCTGCATTACCTTTAAATTTATTCCAAAGCAATTTATTTGGACTGTAGGTAAAGTAGGCTTCACTTACAAACAGGTGTAGGAGTGCAAGTTGTTATGGCAACTCCTGATTAAGTGTTTTCCAGTTTTCATCAGATTGAACAGATTCGTAATACCTGCCAAATTTATAGTCGCAGTTTTCTGTTGCTATATTCAGTTTGTGTTTAATCCTTAAATGAATGTTATGGCAAACAGAACTTTGAACAATTCGTTTGAAGAATGTATCATTGCCTGAAACGGTGAAACTCAACAAGCAGCAATTAGCAGACAAGGTCCTTCTGTGGCTCCTCGACCATGACTAAAGACCTTGGCATCCTCTGACAGTGATCCCTGCACACACTCATTAATAGATCTTTGACAGCTTTCAGATTACTACAATGATTCACTCTGCAAAGGCCATCAGGTAGTCTCCTTTGTGAATCACACAGAAACCCTCCCCTCCCACACACAATCACTCACATCAGGCCTAATCCTTGCTCCCAGACCCAGAAGTCTTGTGAAAACCTGTTGTAAAGACCTCTGAGCCTGGCAAACACACATTACTTCAATCTGGTACACATACCCACAGCACTGAGGGCCTGTGGCAGCGTCCAGCAGTGTGTGAGCTGACCTTTAGCTGGGTGTTTGTGTGCAGGAGTCGGCCTTTGGCTGCGGCCAGCTGGCTGCTGTAATGAGATGGCATGCCCTGATAGAGCATCCAGCTAAAGGTAAAGCTGTAATTGGCAGGCGTGGGGAGCGGGGGGAGCGGGGGGAGCAGGTGCTGACAGAAAGGTGGTGTGTGCTCCGTGTGTACGTTGCACATTTTGTGTGTGCGGTGGAGCAAAAGTTTGAAAGTTTCACCTTGTGTCCCCTTTGCTCCCGGAGAGGTGAAGCAGACAGACAGAAGCTTCAGCGCTTTCTCTCCCAAACACAACACAACCACATAACTTTCCCCCCACATCGCTGGAGAAGCCTTCCCTTCTTCCCTCCACCCCCACCTGTCATCCTGGCTGCTTTTCCTTCAGCAGGCCCAAATGGCAGCTCAGATGGTTATCTGGGGCCTCTCAATTAGTCTGGGCTAAATGTCATTAAGCAGGTGCAAAAGGCCACTAAAGGACCTACACTGTAAACTTGGTTGAGTGGAAAGCTCGCAGACTCCTCACTTGATATTTATGGAGAAGGAATAAAACAAAGGAAATCAGTGGAGCTGCAGTGAGAGGCTGGAAAACTGTTCAAATGATTCTGCCTCAATCTTCTATCGCCACATTTGTAATTAAGTCATGGCTGAACAAATTTGAGACATCTGTACTTTTCTTGAGGATTTCCATGTCATGCAGCTTTATATTTCTGCTCCACTACAATTACTTTTTAGTTTACAGTTTTTCATCTCCTTTTTGTCGAGTGAAAACCACCTGTGCGCTCCAGCACCCATGCTACCATACTGTGAAGTACACCAGAAAAAGATTTAGTATGTCTCAATACATAGTATGTCAAATGCAGCATGCCAAAAATGCGTCTGATTTCCAAGGTAACGGATATAAAAGCAAATGGGTCAAAGTTTGGGGCGTGATGTTATGAGAAAGTACTATGTCCTGATTGTGTGCATGCTGCATGCAACAGTACGTATCTTTTAAGGGCAGCTGTTGTAACTTCTAAAGTAAAAAGAAGGAGTTTGGATTCAGAACGCATCCCATGAATCTCCAGATGTGTTGATGTTGCATGTTTGTGATAAACTGAAGGGTGAAATTTTCCTTTGTGTGTTGAGAAAATTCTCCTCCTTCTTAAGTTACGTAAACTCTTTATAAAACCTCTTGAATGAGCTGGAAAATGCATCGTCACAAAGCTGAAAAGAGGGCTGTTCATTATTATTAATCCAGAAACATCAGACAGAATAGTAAAACACTGACATTGCCTATGTGTACATTTACTTTTCATATTTTAAGCTTATTCTGCTGATAATACTGACTTTTACTTAGGTAAACTTAGTACTTTTACCTGTAATACAGTATTTTCATGGTCTGGTATTAGTACTATTACTGCAGTAAAGGATCTGAATACTTCTTCCACCACTGATGGTTGGGAGAGTTAAGTCTGGACACTAGAATCTCCCGATTCAAAAACTGTTCATAATCACAAACATTCTGAGGCAATAAATTCATGGTTAATTTATGCAAGAGAACATTTTATTATGAGCACACACTTTATCAAAGCAACACAATACTGACTCAAAGCCAGTTAATGATTGCACAGAACAAACCCTTAAAGAACTGAGTTCACTGGAGGAATAATTTATCCAAGAAGTCACTGTAAATTACCCTGCGTGATATTCGTTTTAGAAATACAGCATCTCCCTTTGCTTTATGGGTCACCGCTGTACCTTCTCACGCTCATTATTTTATAACTACTGCCAGTAATAAACCAGTGGGCTGAGGAAAAGGGAACAAGAGCCTACACTTGTAAGAGATGAGTCCTGCTGCTTGATGAACGTATTTGAAACATTGGATTAAAAGTCATCTAACAAAGATATGTGGTCCTATTTAAACGATCTATAGCGCTTGGTCTGAAGTGTATGGCGCAAGAACATTTAGTGCGTATCTAACTTCACTTTAACAAGTTAAACGGTGCATTATCTGGGCATTAGACATTTGCTACTTGAACAACGTGGGCACTGGCCGTGAAAATGACAAAAGCATCAGTCTGAAACTGGCAATATCAGTTGCGCCGCGCTGTGCCCCATTTTGCCAGGTGTAAGATACGGCCCATGAGCTTTAGAACTAGTAGAAACATTTGCTATGTATGAGTTCCTGTGCTCAGTTTTTTTCAACTTCCTCTCTCCCCGGTTGTGCGTCTGTCTCCAGGCTGTAAGCATGTGAAGGGCATCCTGCTGTTCGGACCCCCAGGCTGCGGTAAAACCCTGATGGCACGACAGATTGGCAAGATGCTCAAGGCCCGCGAGCCAAAGATCGTCAACGGCCCCGAGATTCTCAACAAGTACGTGGGAGAGTCTGAGGCCAACATCAGGAAGCTGTTTGCAGACGCAGAGGACGAACAGAAGAGGGTGAGGAGAGGACACATTTCAATATAGATACTCACGTGCACAAGAGGGTTTCTCAAACACTCCTACTTTTATCATAGCACATTAAATATTGCATGACTGAGCTTTCAGGAGGTGAAGAATTTAAAGGGATAGTTTGGAGTTTTTGAAGTAGGGTTGTATGAGGTACTAATTCACGGTCAGTGTATTACCCACAGTAGATGGTGGTTGGCACACCTCCAGTTTGGAGAAGCAGGCTAGAGTGAAACAAAAACCGATATCTAATAGGTGTACATTATATTCAGAATATTTTTACGCCTTTACCTTGTCGTCAGACAGCTCTTTTCGACAGGGAATTTAAACAGTTATATCGCTCTCATTAAGGCCACCAGACTGACAAAAACAGTAATTTTAGCCCCCTGAACACAGAACCTGCTGGTCTACCGCCGCCTCGATCACTTCTTTTGTGATATTGTGTGACTTGAGTGACTCCAAACTAACTCTCTGAGGCAAGACAAGACAGCTTGATTTGTATTGCACATTTCATACACCAGAGCAATTCAATGTGCTTTACAGGGTAATAAAAATGCAGCAAAGATTTGTAATTTGAAAAGTGCAAAAGTACAGGCAAGTGATGCATGAGATACAAAATTTAAAAAGTTATCCACGCAGAAATAATTAATGGGTTGAATACGCAGTGTGAAATAAGAACAATTTTTAGCTTTAAATTAAAGGTGGTCAGAGTCGGGGCTCGTCTAATATCATCTAGGAGGTTGTTTCAAGTCTGTGTTGAATGATAACAAAATGCTGCTTCAACTTGTTTTGTGAAAACCAGGAGGCCAGCCCCAAATGTCTGAAGCGTTCTAAGAGGTTCATATGTCACAAGAATATCAGGAATATGTTTGGGCCGAGAGCCACAAAGTGATTTGTAGATTTTAAAACGTCAAATTCACACAATAACACAAACCAACTAACGGATCAAGGCAGCAGCAGACCAGCAGCTCTCAGGTTCAGCTATGTTGAATTCTTCTTTTTCTCAATGGAGTCTGGCTTTTAAGAGAGTGAAATAATGGTTTTGATTTCCTTTCGAAAATTGTTGTCTAACGGCAAGGCAAAGAGGTGACAACTTCCTAAATATGGCCTACACCTAAACGGATTTTTTGAGGCAGCTAAACTGGGGTGTACTGACCACCCTCTACTGTAGGTAATACACAGACTATGGATAAGCACCTCATACACTTCCCGCCCTTCAAAAAATTAACTATTCCTTTAAAGCGCAGCTAAACCCACATTGCAAAAAATGAAAACACCACATCTTGCTGTTGATAAATGATAACCAGAGGTATTACCTGTGGTGGTTGCTGAACTTACTATCTACACATCAGATAAAAAGGCTCCTCTTGTGGATCAGTATTCTCCCATTATCTCCACAAAACACAGATTTCATCTATCCAAACAGAAAAAAAAACTAATTTCTCCAGGAGTGGAGAGATCTGCCCTTTAGCCAGACATAGCTGTAATAACTTTGGTAAAGTTCTGGTGTGTGTCTGTGTGTGTGTTTGTAGAGGGCGTCGGGGGGTGGGGGATGAAGGGGGTAGTTATGTATTGAAACTCAGCAGTGATGGTTGGTTTGGATGGTGAGACAGTGAGCTGCGTCGAGCCTCACTCTTCACCACCTAATGAGGGGCTGGGCTGTCTTTGACCTCCTAATAGACCTCCCTATAAACACACACACACACACACACACACACACACACACACACACACACACCATGCAGTGTGTAATAAGCACAGCTCCACACCTGTTTTAAATGCTACGGCCGAGACTGACAGGTCTGTAGATGGAGGGATAACCCCCCACCCTGCTGCTGTCTCACTTCTTCCATCTGTCTTTCTGCTGAGGGACTTCAGGTCAGGATGAAAGTACAATGTCGGCTGTGTGTTTGTCGTCTTTATGTCTCAAAAAGAACCTGATACAGAAAAATATAAACATGATTATACAGGAGTGATATTCACATAACTCAAAATTAATTTATTTATTGCAATTTTATAACTTTAAAAATTTATCTGTAATGTCTCTAATTATTTAAGTTTTAGCTGCCAAATTGTCTCATTTAAAAAAAATGTATTCCATAATACTTTCCTCTGGGACACTGAAATCTTCTAAAAACTTCCTTTAAGGATGCAAAATATAGATTTTTATTTATTTATTTTATTTTATTTTATTTTTTTCAGAGAATAATTTTGATTTTAATTTAATTTATTTATTTATTTTTTTTTTTATTTATTCATTTTGACAGTTATTTATAAACCATTTGATACAGCTAATAAAAAATAGAAATATTTTTATTTTCCCTTTTATTTATTTATATATCTATTTATTATTTTGACAAATTATATGTAAACCATATGGATGCAGCTAATAGAAAAAGAAATGGAATTATTTTTAATTTTATTTTTCTCTTATTTACTTATTTATTTATTTATTTACTTTGACAAAATATATATAAACCATATAGATACAGCTAATAAAAAAGAAGTATTTTTATTTTTATCCTCCTTTTATTTATTTATTTATGACAAATTGCATACGCTATACAGATACAGCTAAAAAATACATTAAAATATTTTTTCCTCATTTTTATTTATTTATGTATTTTGACAAATTTTATACACACTATATAGATACAGCTAATAAAAAAGAAATAGAAATATTTTTATATTTTTCTCCTTGTTTTTTTTTTAGACAAATTATATATAAACGCTATAGATACAACTAATAAAATGGAAAAAAACAGAGGGCAAAATTGTGAATATGATTGTATTAGCTGCTGAAACTGAAAAACAACCTAAATGAAAAACAAAAAAAGAAAAAATAGGCTAATTATATGTTAAAACCTTGAAAAACATTTAAAAATCCTTTAATTTGATGCCCAAATAAGTTAGGGAAATACTGGAAGAGCACATAAACTGGATGTTTAAGCAAAGACTAGATTTAGATTTTGTGTTTTTAAGTAATAAGTTGCACACTCACCTGCAAAATCACCTTGTGATGAACATTGTGTAAGACAAGAACACACCATCACTGTTGTAAGCAGGAAGTAAAAGACAAGACAGCACTTACAGTTCACATATTATTCTTTTGTCCTGTATTTATTTTTCCTCCTCATCTCTCTGCTGCACAGCTCGGTGCGAACAGCGGCCTTCACATCATCATATTTGATGAGATTGACGCCATCTGTAAACAGCGTGGGAGCATGGCCGGCAGCACGGGAGTCCATGACACTGTCGTCAACCAGTTGCTGTCCAAGATAGACGGCGTGGAGCAGCTCAACAACATCCTGGTCATAGGTGCTCACACACAAATAAAATTGTTGTAAGACGCATAACATTTGCTACGTTCACACCTACAATCCACACTACTCCAGTGTTTCCGAACCTGTAAAAGGAGACTTTTGAAAACGCTGCTGACCATGTTTTAGTTTGAAACCTTTTGGGCCACTTTTTAATATGGACAGGCAGAAACAGAGACTTTCAAGTTTTCTTTCCGATTGGTTCTTATCAGTCACGATGTGTCCAGCCAAAATGTACACCTAGACATTATGGCGCTGGGTAGTACTCCTTTCCTGTTGCCGTGGGTTTGCCAGAGATGGATAATGCTCCTGGTACTGCTCTAGTATGTCGCTATATTTGCTTTGCAACAACTCCCAATCTGTTTTACTCCACCATGACCACCTCATACTCATGTTTTACTTCCAGTAGCAGTTCTACCTCGTCATCGCTCCAATAAATCTCTGGTCTTGCTCTTCTCCACCTCCATAGTATTTTCTGTACCTAAGCAATCAACCACAGAGTAGACAGTCTTCTTCCTGTTCACACCAGCATGCGCATGCCCAATGTACATGAATGATCATTTGATACGTGTTTTCAGGCATGTTAGTACGGACAGAGATGTTTCTGAAATCATATGTACGGAGATCATTTTCATTCTATAGTGAAAATGTATTAGTGTGGATGTGGCCAACCTCATAGGCTCTCCCGTGTCATCCCTGAACATCTGCGCTCTGACTTATCTGCCTCATTAATCCTCTCCACTATCTGTCCATCTGTCCCTCCCTCAGGTATGACCAACAGGCCTGACCTGATAGATGAGGCCTTGTTGAGGCCAGGAAGACTGGAGGTGAAGATGGAGATCGGTAAGAAGTGAAGAACGCACTGATAAGGTTTCACACACAGTTTATCTCAGTAGACTGGAAAGGAATTAAAACTGTATAACTGACAGCACAGAATCAATGAATGTTTAATAGTAATTCCTCCAAGTGATCTGGAAAAGTGACCCTTTATTCAGTCTATAATAACTACATTTAAATCATTAAAAGGATAAGTAAATCTCAAAGCTCAGTTCACTGCTCTCTGCTGTGAATGTAGGACTTGATCTGTGTCAGAAACAGCAGCCAGAAGCAGGACACTTCTTTTTTTCTGAAGCTTAAAGTCCTCCTCTCTCCTCCCAGGGTTACCGGATGAAAAGGGCCGCATTCAGATCCTCAACATCCACACGGCAAAGATGCGTCAGCACGACCTGCTGTCCACTGACGTAGACATTAAGGAGCTGGCAGTGGAGACTAAGAACTACAGTGGTGCTGAGCTGGAGGGCCTGGTCAGGGCCGCACAGTCCACTGCCATGAACAGACATATCAAGGTGAGAGTCCTCTAGAGACATGCTCTGTATTTATTTATGTGTCCATGTAGTCTGTCTCACTGGAAGAACATGTTGTGTTGCTTAGTTTAAGGTGCAGGCCACACACCTGGCAGGCACTGATACACTGCTGTATATATTGCCAGTTAAAGTAGCCACTCAGGCGAGAAGGGACTGGGCAAAGAACCCAGATGTGTGTGTCAGAGTGTGTGCCCTCACTTAAGTGTTTTATCAGGTGCGTAGGCTCAAATCTACACAGCTCAGCGGGACAAACTGATAAGGTGAAGTTCTTATCTGTTAAGTGTTCTGCCCCCAGACACACACACACACACACACACACACACACACACACACACTCACGGAGCAGCAGATATTAGAGGGTGATGATAAATGACAGACAAGGGCTTTACACATGTCTGATGGCTGTGACGTTTCTCTTCACTCCTCTGAACACTTATTCTTCCCCCCTCCTCCTCCTCCTCCTACTCTCGCTCTGACCTTTCTGCTCTGAGGGAGTACATTGTCTCCTGACACATCCTGCAGTCTAAATGTGTAATACTTCATGTAGTGCGTTTCATTAGTGGGGGGGGGGGGGGTGGTGGGGGGGTGGGGTTATGAAGTTCACCCAGGTATGAACGGAGCTCATTATCTGCTGTCGCTCAACTTGTGTGATGTTTGTGTTTGTTGCAGGCCAGTAACACAGTGGAGGTAAACATCGAGACGGCAGAGAGGCTGCAGGTCTCCAGACTGGACTTCATGGCTTCACTGAATAACGACATCAAACCTGTAAGTTACGTCACTCTCTGTGTGTCTCTTCCTGTATCTGTGTCAAATACATTTTAATAAAAAATTAAGTAGAATACATGAAATTAATTTGACATTCACAGCCTTTAAAGTCCAAATACAGAAAAGTTCAAAATGAGCAATCCACTATCATCCCCTTCCTCCTCCCGTCCACCATTTTAAGACAAGTCAGTGTACATTTAAAAAATAAAAACAACTCCTATCTGGTTAAGGGATGTTGACCACACAAACAACTTGTTCATTTCATCATTTTCTTCTCTTATTACTTCAGCGGCATAGTGCTGAATCAAAAGCCCGAACATTTTGACATGTCCCCTTCGTCAGGGCCAAACAAGAGCGCTTGGTTTGCGAACCACTTTAAAAAACATATCGAAAAAATTCAACTAAGTATGGGAATCACGATCAAATTTTTATTTGAACCTGTATGAATATTACTGTATAAAAATTAGGCTTCGAATAACAAATCATTCATTTGATTTAGCCCTGACAGACAGGGCATCGGTGAGAGAGTGTTATGGGGGCACTCGTTTCAAAGCACTTGAGGATTATGGCACCTGGCATACCGACACAGCACCACTTTATCCTGTTGAAACAGTATTCATCACTTTTTTAACGAAAAAAAACTCCTGATTCTTTTGGTCATTGGACCCTTACTGACTCAAGGAATATGAATAACTCATTGGGTATTGGAGGAATAGACACATATTCTGACTTTATGACAGCTCCAGCAGAAGGGAGTCTCCACTTGCTTTTCGTCATGCCAGTAAATCTGAATGAATTATGGTCCCTCCTGGTGCTCATGACGTCAATAAAATGAACCTAACGATTGAATTGTGGAGAATCTGACCGAGCTAACGATGTGTAGCATCTCCATACTGACAAATTTTGAACATATATATTTGTATATTTGATCTAAGCAGCTAACTAACGTTCCAGCAAGCAAGTAGCCAACAACCCAGTTTCAAATATCCAAAGAACATCTATAGGAATTAATTGATTGGAGCACTGGCAGTCTGATTGAGAAAGGCCTTATTTGTCAAAATGTGTAACCACACCAGGCTAGAGAGAGACTAGGCTTTTAATTGAGGTTTTACGGTATAAATGTAAATAAGTTTATATACAAACCACCAAATCTGTGTGCAGTCCTCCTGCCTCAGCTTATGAGACGCTGCTAGATACTGTCAGCCTGGACAAGTCGATCTATTACCAAAAACCTGCCTTTTTAAGGTGTTGGTTAAATCATAATACCAGAACGTGACTGTGATAGCTTCCCATTTCCTCAGGGAATTTTTGGTAGTAATTATGACAAGAATTGTTCTTGTGCTTTTAAAGTCTGTGATGCCTTTTTGTCCTTGACTGTGTGCTGTAGAGGTGTGGGAAAAATCGACTCATGTAGGAATATATCTTTGTATTTGCTATGACTCTGAATCGATTCACAACTTAATTTTTTTCCATCTGGAGAGGCTTACTTGTCATGCTCCCTTTCTGGCTTTCGTAGTAGATTATGTAGATTCTCTGGAAGTCAGAGTTGGGCCAAGCAGAATGGCTACAGGCTAGTCAGTTGCTGCTAACGTTAGCTCTCAGAGTCTGTAGTGTATTTAAAGTGGACAGTGGAGCAGCAAGATATCGAGGTAGTCCCGTCTTCATTGAAGCTGAGTGATTGGTCACACTTTGGATCCTTGGAAGTATACATTTTTATTCTTACACACTCAAACAAACAAAAGAACACAACCTAAATGCTATCTATCTTTCTCTTCCCGTCCAGGCATTCGGCACCAATCAGGAGGACTACGCCAGCTATATCATGAACGGGATCATTCGATGGGGTGATCCGGTGTCAGCGGTCCTAGAGGACGGGGAGCTGCTGGTGCAGCAGACGAAGAACAGCGACCGCACACCGCTGGTCTCTGTGCTACTGGAGGGTAGGACTCACACACACAAACCTCATGCCAGTCTACAATAGTTGAACACACATTAAACCACGTAAAAGGCCCCAAAATAAAAACTACATGTGTGAAGGACATCCATTTGATTGACTACAAACAGCTGATGTGTGCTCGTTCCTCTCTCTCTTAGGTCCACCTAACAGTGGGAAAACAGCGCTGGCTGCAAAGATCTCTGAAGAATCCCAGTTCCCCTTTATCAAGATCTGCTCCCCCGACAAGATGATCGGACACTCCGAGATCGCCAAATGCCAAGCCATCAAAAAGGTAACACTCATTTATTTGAGAATTTTAAAAATCCTCTCACGCTGAGTAGAAAGTCTTGAAATATAGAGAACTTAATTCAGT
Organism: Epinephelus lanceolatus; assembly: GCF_041903045.1. NCBI lineage: Eukaryota > Metazoa > Chordata > Actinopteri > Perciformes > Serranidae > Epinephelus > Epinephelus lanceolatus. The sequence continues at coordinate 33,534,969 of NC_135754.1, read as the reverse complement.
CATCTCTGGGTCTAGAAATGTTTGGGATTCATACAGAGAGCTTATGAGAGTGTGTGAAATGTATCTCCATCAATGATGCATGTACGATGGCAAAGTTAATTTGGTTGTTTCTTATCTTGTGGATGCTGTTAAGAAAAATCTCCATGTAACTGTATCAATATGAGACGTGTGAATGAAACTGAACTTACAGCCAGTCCCCACTCACAGCGGGTCTCCGAGAGATGCACGACTCACAGAGACCCCCTGTGTTTTTCATGATTTAAGTCTATTTTTGTCATGTGAGGTGGAGCATTATCTGCACAGACAGCTGCTTGAATCACACAAATATCCTGCTGTTCATGTATTTTGAGGCTATTAACCAATTATAGATTGATTGATCAAGGCTCTCAGCCTGCTTGTGAGCTTGCCTGTTTCACTACAGGCAGATTCTCTTTACTCACTACAGTGGGGGGTGAAATAAAATCAATACATAAAAACACTGTTGATTTCTTCCCACTGAGCTGACATGAAAACTGTCTTGGTTCAGTAAATTTTCTGCAGTCAGCCTGGGGAAGGCAGGTTAGCCAGCAGCTGTCCACTCACCTCTTGCTGACAGACGGCTGAGACGTTTACGGAAGATGGAGTCAGTGTGGATTTGGAGACAGAATACTTACGCACAGCTCATGTCTTGCTTATGTGTTGCTTCTAGTGGGGATTCCCAGTTAGGCTCAATAGCTCAAACTGACTCAGGAGGTATAGAAGGCATTTTAAAATCCAAACTGACAGGCATTTACTGACACCGTAACACACAAATCATTTTCTTTTTAGTGTTTTCAGGTCATGCGTTAAGCTGTTTTTTGCTTTGATCTGAGCTTGTTTGCTCTTTTATTCCCTGTGATAGATATTTGAAGATGCCTACAAGTCCCAGCTGAGCTGTGTGGTTGTGGATGACATCGAACGTTTACTAGGTAAGACTCCATTTGCTCCTCTGAGAGGCACTTCACTATAAGGCAGCTACAATGCATTTCTTACTAATGGATTGAATGAAATTTCTGCCTGAAGTTATCTTGAACATTAAGTTGTGAGTGTGAAATGATTGTAATTTCTTTCTCATCAGATTACGTCCCAATCGGCCCTCGTTTCTCCAACCTGGTGTTACAAGCTCTGCTGGTGCTGCTGAAGAAACCTCCTCCAAAGGTATCAGACACTTTGTTGTGGTGTTTATTTGCAGCGTGCTCACTGTGCAGTTGCTAGTCCTCAGGTGGCAGAGAGAGGGCAGCAGATCTTATGGATGCCAGCACAAAAGTCTTGTGAGGAATTGTTGGAGGTCTCTGGCTGCGACTGGCATGTGTGAGCGACTGTGTGTGAGTGTATGGTTATTAGGGAGTGTTTTGGTCCAGGCCCGTTGTGCTCGCAGTGAATGGTGGTGGTAGAGACCCATTTCTCATAGTTTCTTTGGTTGTAGTTTGTGTGTGTGTGTCTGTTGTTGATGGGTTTGTGAATGAGAGCATAGCCCACTATATGGCTGCATGTGCATGAGAAGTGGCGCGGGGCCTGGTGTTGAATGCCTGGCTGCAGTGCTCCTCTGGGGTTGTAAAGCGCTGGGCCCAGCGGGGTGCCTGGGGCCGGGGGAGGCCAGGGGGACAGGGAGGAGAATGGGCTCTGTGAGAGAGCCAGGACCTGGCAGCACCGCCGCCTGTGTGGCACCTCATCTGCATGCAGCATCACAACCCCCCACGCCATGGGGGGGCAGCCGGCAGCCATAATCCCCCTGTCTACTCGCCACTCCTCTGCCTCTCCTCCTTCGTCTTCTTCTCCTGGTCCTTCTCCAACTTGTCGGCTTAGTGGAGCTACATTTCTTTCGCTTCTCCTCTTTCTTCTCTGCTCATGTTTGTCTTCTCTACTGTTGTCCTCCGTTGTGTTATGCTCTGTGCGGTTGTCCTGTCTTCTCCTGTCTCCTGTTATTTTCTATTCTCTGTGCTCTTGTTGTGACTTAAGGCCCCTGTACGCGGTCAACCTTCATCCGGGACTGCTCGAAATCCCGTTATCTTGAGAGAAATGTAGCGAAATATTCAGTCAATCAAAACAGCAGTCTTAGATCTCACTGTGAGACACCTCCACCTTGAGCTTTGACGATAAAAGACAGCTGCTGCAAGGCCACATCTATAAACCAAGTATTTGAAATAAAACCTGAAATGAAGCCAAAAACATTGGGTTAGTATTGTCACAAAGGAAAGGAAAAGAAACAGCATTATGGCCAAAGGAGTTATTTGTTTGACGTCACTTTCAAAATGGGGGCTTTAAGTCCCTTCTGTTTTCATCGTGGAGCTACGACTCACTCAGTAGTCATTGCACGTGCCTCTGAACTAATATTGCACAGTCAGACACAGACTTCTTGTAAGATATTATTAGACCCATCTCACACAGTGAACCTGCAACAACGCTGTTATCACACAGTGTGTCGGCACCTTCAAATAAAAACAGAATCCAAAATCTATGTGCCCAAATCTTTATTTATGTCCATAACGTATACTTTTAAATTGGAGTCACAATTCTTTTGACTGTTACAGGTGCAGTATGTGAGCTCCCAGGAGCCCTGCAGGTAGGGTGGGTGTCCCATGTACAAGCTCTCGGCCTCTCATTGCATGTCAGCCCCCCACGCCCAGACTGTCCTGTCCAATAAAGGCAAAAGCCAAAAAAATATTCATAAAAAAAGGTGCATAGGCAAACTATCTCAGTCATAACAGCAGTGTTAGAGATGGTGTGCCAATCACCAGTATGTTCAGTCATAGAAAAGATCTTGGGGGATGAAATACCTATCGATGTTAAGGTCCTGTGTTTCGGTGCAGTAGGGTAAGATGTGATAAATAAAAGCCAGCAAAGAAGCGATTACAAAGAGCCGGTACAAATCTGAGCCTCCGAGCCTTAAACAATGGATGAACAGAATGGAAAAGATGACTTTTTCCCTGAGGTCTAGAAGAGCAGTATTCCCCAGGCAATGGGAGGAATGGACTGTCTTTATTTCAAAAGACATGGACACAGCTTCACCATGAATGTCTGGACAATAAAAGGACATTTAACATGCAGACTCAGGAATACTTAACTGGTGTGGTCTCTATGGTGCTTATGTTTTGTCTATACATTTAAAAATACTTTAAATAAAGAGTTATACAAAAAAAAGGTGCAGTATTTAATTCTGGAGAAAGACAGTTGATTGTGGAGTCTCATTCCCAGGTTGTCAAATACTTGCGGTCCAATTACCAACCCAAGGTCGTTGGGTTGGTAGCCATCAATTATCTTTCTCCAGAATTGCATACTGCAGCTCCAGGACAAATGAAATGTTTGAATGAACAAGTTACAGTCTAACGTCATGTCTGCTTTTCTTCAGGGTCGTAAGCTGCTGATCATCGGCACCACAAGTCGCAAAGACGTCCTTCAGGAAATGGAGATGTTGGACGCTTTCAGCACCACCATCCACATTCCCAACATCTCGAGGGGCGAGCAGCTGGTCGAGGCCCTGGAGGTAACAGACACACACTTCGAAACAGAAGCACACACAAACAAACACACCTATACACACATACACTTGACATTTACTTGGTCAATGAAGGTGTTTAACATGTATTTCTTCTTTGTTCACACACTCAGACCAGGTGATATTCTTCCTACAATTCCTGGATGCATTCCCAGTTGGCGTAATGAAACTACCCCATTTTGATCCCACTCTGAGTGCTCTGTTTTTTCTTTGTCCCCTCTCCATAGCTGCTGGGCAGTTTTCAGGATGTAGAGCGGGCCAGCATAGCCAAAGCTGTGAAGGGCCAGAGTCTGTGGATCGGCATTAAGAAGCTGCTCATGCTGATTGAAATGTCTGTGCAGGTGAGACAGAGAGACTTGATTTGCATTTGAGTTTTTGCCCACTATGGGATGAAAGTCAAATCATCTGTCGGTGACCCCTCAGTCACATTTTTATCCCCCATCCTCATCCATCATTTTTTTCCATCAGTGTGCATTACATTGTATTTGCAGCTGTGACCAGCAGCTCTATAACTCGCTCTATCAATTGGTTGGTTGATATCGGCATGGAGTTTGCAGCTATTGCAAAGTCATGTTTATTTTATTCTACCAGGGCGAGCTTGCTTGCTAAAATAATCTCGTGACAACATGCGCTGGTGGTTAACTGATGAGAGAAGCTAAAACCAGAGTGGTTAGTTAACTAGAGAATGCAGTTTCTGGAGAAACTGCAGGTGTGAATGCTGCATGTTGAAAAGCTGACGCTACACTGCAGTGCTGGCAGGTTAGTGGAGTTTCTTTCACTTTTAAGCTGACTGTGCTAAATGTGTACGTTGGTTTGCTTCCACAGCTACATTATTCGAAAGCGCACAGATTTTACTCCATCTTGACCAAAATGTATGTATGTAGAGTGAAAAATGGGCACGACAGTGAGTTAAAGAGACTTGTTTAAGAAGCCCTCTACACGCGGACAGTCGAGTACCTGCCTCCAGCTCTGAACATTCCGTCTAAGACAAACCAATGTCAGAACCTGAGAATGACATTTTTACCATGCAAGTCTGAATATTTCCAAAAGTATGAACAGGATTGTAAAGTCAAATACAAGCCAGAATGTACAAAAGATGGTGAACATTTTAAAGTTTGAATTGGGTTTCTACATGAATGTATGAATGAAGAAATGGGATTTGAAAATGTTTGAAAAAGATGAACAAATAGAACTGATTATGTCACACATTGTCACATGTCAACCATCCCGTCATCAAGAGATCTGCTCTTCTGGTGGATTTTAGTTTGCTCTTTCTGCTAATTGAGTTTCCATGATCTGTAGTGAGATGAACCTCCTGAATTTGCACCTAAAATGCTGTCAAAATTTACTTTATATTTGCCAACAGAGCCTCCATAGTTCACAACCAGGCAAGAGGCAGAAAATTATTACATCCTTACATTATAAGGGCAGTAAGCACAGAAACAAACCAAAAAGAAAGAACAGGGAGTAAAGAAAGAAAAGACCAATATTAGGTCACGGGATGTTTAAAAAGTCGAGGCAAATGTTCCTAATTTAAAGTAGAATATCTCCACCGTTTTTTTGTGCTTCTTCTTTTTGGAATCATATGGAATAGGTCATCTAAGATAATCCTTTATTCGTCCCACAGTGGGGAAATTGGCAATCTGTTCTGGAAGATGTAGGTGTTTAACAGTATTGACAACAATGGGACAGTTTTCCTGGAGCCACTGGTGGAATTTTGTAATTGACAAATTACAGATATGGCAGATTGGAAGGGGATTAAGATCACAGACAACCTCTGCAATTGTTGTACATTAGTAGGCGTCCCAATACTAGTCCTGAGCAGATAGGTCTCATTTCTTTGTCACATACAAAATATTCACATTTTTAAGCTGTTCTTGGTAAATCAAATGCTGATGCAGCTCCTTGTGCACTGGTGCTCTTAGCTTGTAGAAAGGTCAAGTACTCTTGGGTGAAGGTGAGAGCAAGGCAGCCTTGTCTTTTTTGTTCTTTATTTTGAAAGACAAATTCGAAGTTGGCTCGGCGTCCCTATTATTGTGTTTGTAATAGTGCGGTCGGAGCTCGAGCAGCCTGTCCCTCCTCATCCTCGACATCTGGCCAGCATTCTCAACAGTCAACAGAATCTGTCTCCGTCACAAAAAACTGTCATCTATTAGCTGGAATGAAAAACTGTGTGGCTTTCCTGATGATTTGTTGAGCAGAAGGATCCAGTGCACTTCTAGTTCACAAACCATTCTGCAAATGGTTGAGATCCAGTACATTCATAGTTATGAAACCATGTTCTCCGCACAGCTTTCCAAGTTACGTTCACATGTTCTGAATCAGAGGGAAGCTACTCATAAGAACAATCATACACACCTCGTGGTTTCGGTGTACCTACAATTTAGAGCAGAATCAATACAGATCAGTCATCCGACACATGCGGCAGGTTAAAAAAAAACATACATTAAACCCGTCCAACTGTGGAAGCAAAAAGGAAAACACAGACCACCAACTCACAGCAGACTCTTGGCTTCCTTACAACACATCAGTTGTGTGTATGTAGATGCGTACAGCCAGTAGAGAGTCTCCTCACCTTTTTAAAATTGCCTTTAGGGGTTTTGTGGTTTGGCATGGGGGTTATGTTTTCCTGCTTTTTTAAGAGTCCCTGTTGACACTGGTGTACTTATTTCTTTCTGCCGTGTACCCAAATTATTACTTGCAAAGCCTCGTGGGGGCCCTGACCCTGTCAGAACACCAGGGTAATCAATTTGATTGGTCAAGATCAGTCATACATCACTCCCTGAGACGCAGTGGTCTCGGGACTTTAAAGTTAATTGTATCTTTTGCTTGAAATACAACTCCATTTGTTTAGCTTCAGCCACAGAGACAATGCAGCTCATTAAAAGGACAATGTTGCATCATACACCAAACACTCTCTGACTCGGCGAGCGTGTGGCGAACATTGTGCTCATTCTCACCTGTTAAATAACAAGACAGAACAGTGCAGATGGAGAGAGAATCCTGGTGGGATTCTGCTCTGTGTCGGTGTAGGAACATGTTTGCTTCAGAGATGGGAACTTACTGCAGCACTGTCTCTGGGTGAGCTCTGTAAATGAAGAATCTTTGTACTCTGCAAGCTCCAGGTTTCATGTGTTTCTGTCAGATTAGGAGTGAACTTCATGGGTTTGATTCAGGTGTAAAGATTCACTTGGTGCTAATTTATAATTAGAACAGTATGATTCTAATTTTCAGACTTAGTCAGGTTTAAAGAGGGAGTTTTACATGTCACAGACAGTTAATCCAGTTCAGTTTAATTCAATTTAATACAACTTTATCCATCCCAAAGGAAATTCTTGTGCCAGAGAATGCTTCAAATTACAGGAACACAAATTAAGCCCAGTTGAGACCAAAGATTTGCGACGAGATGAGGTGAAAGAGGCAACTACTGCAATGTGCCGTTCTGCAACTTTCTAAAAACCTGCCAGTTCACACCATTGCAACTAGATGAGACGGCGTATCATCTCTCTGCAACAACTCTCTGTGGGGGGGGGGGGGGGGGGGTCATAAGCACATACAGCGAGCAGCAGCGGTGACTCACAAAGGGCTTGGCAGGAACGGAGCACCTGCAGCAGCAAGCGATCACGCCATCTGCGGTAATTCTGACTTGACTAGTGACTTCATTACGAGCCAGTTGGCTGCGGAAACAGGTGATGTGCTTTACGTTCTAAAACCAGCCGCCGGTGATTTGACCAGCTGAGTTGCAGGTGACACCATCAGACCGGCCAGTTCACACCGCTACAATTTCTCTGCAACGTTCTAGAACGAGTTTATCTCGACACAAATCTTTGGTCTAAGCGTGGCTTTACACTACCAACAACTAATGTTCAAAAAACAGTAGCAACCAGTGGGTTCCCCAGGTCAGGGTCACACACTGGGCCTCGTTTTTAAAACATTAGAGTATTAAGTATCAGACAAAATATTCAAAATATACAAGATATAAAGTGTTAAAGAGGCAAAAAGCAAATAGCAGTGCCTAATAGAGTAACAACAGATGTAAGATACATACAAGAGTTCCTAAAAATGAACTAAAATTCGGGAAAAATGCAAATTGTACACTGCAAAGTAGACGGCGCTAGAAGCTTGATAGTGTAGGAACTCTAGCCCCAAGGCAAGTTAGAAAATATTAATATAATTTTGTGATGCAGATTCCACCATTTGATGTTGTTGTGTTGCGTTTTTTGCATCATAAAAGTTGAAAGTTTGTTTTTACACTTAAAATTTTACCCAACAAATTGTCTTAACCCTTTGAAACCTGAGCAAATTGGCTCGACTTCTTTTAAAAACATGGGAAGAAGGCAGTGAGCAACGAAAGAAGAAATGACCCAAGAAATTAGTAAAAAGACAAAATTAAAAAGAAGAAAATTAGTCAAAAAAAAAGTTTCTCATTTCCCAAATCGTACCACTTTGCTCAGCATTCAAAGGGTTGAATATTTGAGGAAGGCGTCTGAAATCAGTACAAGAAAAGTGATGTCCAGACCAGATCAACATTTTGGGAGAAATACGTTTGCTTTCTTGCCGATCGTTAGTAGGGATAGACCGATATGGATTTTTTAGGGCCGATGCCGATACCGATTTTTTTTCCATCACTCTTAGCCGATGACCGATTATGGACTGCCGATTTTTTCCAGTAATGTCTTTATAAAATAAACAAATATTTAAGCTGAAGCATAAATAAAACAACAACTACTGTACACAGTAGGATTCAACAGCTTTGTTCAACTTAACCACATACTTTCAAATGAAAAAAAGTGCCAGGGAAAAATAAATCCGCGAACCCACGCGCGTATCGGCCGATTCCGATACAAGTAAAAAACTCAAATATCGGCCCGATATATCGGCCGGCCGATGTATTGGTCTATCCTTAATCGTTAGATGAGAAGATCCCTGCCACTCTCATGTCTGTACAGTAAATATGAAGTAAGAGCTAGAAGCATCTTAGCTTAGTGTAAAAACAACAAGGTGTGTATCAGTGGGGAGCTATGTGTGGAACTCTGTCTTGGCTGGGTGCAGCGTTGTGTGTCATGACACTGGAATTTTTGACTTTGAAAATAGCAATATTCAATACCATTTTTGATTCAGTGAGGGGAAAATTGACATCGAGGGCATGCAAGTTAAAGTTTTCATTAGAAGATAAATGTAACAGGTCCATAGCAAGACAACGACGGCTTTTCTTTTCTCGGTGAGCAGCAGAGAAAAGCAGAATGACTGTAGTTAACATTAACACCAACAACTGTTATTGTTGGAACTGTTGCCCTCCAAAAAACGCTACAGGTCCGTCAGAACACGCACCACAAGACTCATAAACAATCTGTCTCAAAGTCATTTCCATACTGAACTTAAATGAACCCACTAAAGCACATTACAGTTATTTTTCTTTGGTGCAATAATATGCATGAGCAATTTTTTTAAAATCCCATTTTAACTGCAACAAGTGTATGAAGTGTATCTACGGCTGATCTTAAGATGCAGCGGAGTAAAATTATGTTATCTACAAAGTCTTATATCAGGGACTTAACGTCAGGATGTCTCAGCCTCTGCTGCACAGATTCTGTGTCTGATCGGTTTCATGGAAGTGTAATTCTACATAACTGGAGTTGTCTTTAAAGATGAACTTGTTGGATATGAACTAAGATCCAAAAGACATTCTTCAGTTCAATCTTTACTCAGGCGTGGACGTTGAAACCCGAACAGTTACAGTAGGTTCCAACTGCAGTGTTGGAACTGTGTGATCCAAAAAAGCTTTGTTTCACAGCATTTTTATTCTTTAATGCTGCTGAGAGAAGAATTTGCGCTCCATAGTGGCGACTTCATCTCAAAGATCAGCTCCAGTGGCCTCTGAGTAACGTAATGTATGTTTACGAGAACAGGTAGCAGACTTGTGGCAGCAGCAGCAGAAATTGACCTAAATCTGACTGCTGGCTGGTGTTAATTTCTCCCCCTGACTGTGTGTCTGTGGTATGTTGATGATGTGTACCGCCTGTTTGGTGAGGCTGGATGCTGTGTAATTGCTGTGGTATGCACAAATGCAGCCATGTTCTGCACCCTGCACCCCCACACCTCACTCTGAGCCTGAAGAAGTATGAATCTGTGTTTGCCGAGACATGCTGCAAACAGCCACGCAGCTACATACACATTCACAGCTCGTCTTCGGCCTTCTCTTTATCTTTTTCCCTCTCATTCCAACCTCTCTGACTGCTCTCATGTCTTAACTCCAGTAGCTACAGGCAATTCCAGGCATACTGTAAGTTATTGCATAGGTTGCCATTAATTTTACTTCCTCTCTCCCTCCCCTTCTCCACAATCCTGTTTGCACAAACTGAAGCGTGAACTCCAGGACCTGCCACTATATCAAATTACTCTGGGGCCAGATGCATAAAACTCTGCGTAGATTCATGACTAAAACTGTGTGTATGCACAAAGATAGAAATATGCATACACATTCTTTTCATCAGATTTATAAAGACAGACATACACCTGATTCTGTTTTATAAATCTCAATCATTGTGGAGCTCACTGCACATGCTCCAGCCTCAATTTCACTCCCTTAGTGAGCCATCAATGGATGTAGAAACACCCTTAAAGGAATACTTCACCCCCAAAATGACCATTTGGGTATCAATAACTTTCTCCGTGTCATGTTGACTATGTATGGAGAACGTTTTTCTCACATGCCTCCACGGTGTACAAACAATCCAAAAACGAGGGGTCGCAGGGGTCCATGTTTAACAACAGTAAAACTATATCACAACATCTGTTAACAAACTCTCACACAACTCATGCAAGTCTCATTTATCCAGTCTCATGCTCAGGTCTTCCCAAGAGGACAGCTTTTTCTGACGGGGACTGAACGAAATGTAAAACTAATCCACACCCTCTTCAACTCCATTTATAAAAGCAACAATTTTACTTTGCTGAACATGGGAGCTGCTGATCACCTGCTTTCTCCAGCAGTTACAAAGAATTTAGCGCTTGTGTGTGGGTTTTTTTTAACGGAGCGAAAACCCATAAAAATGGGAGGTAAACTCACTTACCACAGCCTGAGCTGTGGTGTGTCACATTCGACATCATAGACACCCTGAAAACAGGTTAGTAAACAGTAGAAAGTGATATGGAAGCCAGTCTCTTACTGATTCAATCTCTCTCTCAAACTTGGTGACGACTGGATTTTGAACGATGTTCAAGCACGGCGTTGACAGAGACAGATGGTATTTTGTGGTGCCATGTCATTGCACCATAGATCATTGGAACCGAGTTCCAAATCCCATTTATCTAGTCATATGATCAGCACTTTCCAAACAGACAGATCTCTCCAACAGGGAACTGAGCAGAAGGTGAAACTTATCTATGTTTTCTTCAAAGCCAGATTACATTCACAAAAACAGTAATTTTACCTCTCTGAACATGGGAGCTGCTGTTCTACCACTGCTTTGATACATTTTTTATTTGTGCTGTTGTGTGAATTTGATGTTATAAAGTTTGGATTCACAAATCACACCATTTGTACCCGACTTTATGATGCTAGAGTTATGCCAGTTGAATCAGATTTGGCTGTTCATTACAAATGTTTGACTCTTCGTGCCTTGAGTTTGATCATGAGTTCGAGAGTTTCGACAAGGTTCAGCAGGGCGTTCAGTGTGACAGAGATATTCACGAAATAAGTGAAGAAGCTAAAGATGATAAGAAGAAGATAAAGAAGCTAAGTATGCTAACAACGAATCAAAAAGGTATTGACACTAGGTATTGAACACAAGCCAGAAACTGTGTTGTATCAAGTTGCTGTGAGCTTTAAATTCACCACATCTAAGCAGAAAGCACAAGATAGTGTTATCTCTGAGCCTTAGGGGCAGTAGGGTCGAGTGCCGAGAGCCGCTCTTACACCTTTCAAGAGCGCTGTGGCAGGTTGCGTCTGAGGTTGCTAAGCAAACTCAACAAGCACCGAATCATTGCCTGTTTACCTGAAATCCTGAGTGCAGAGCTGATCTTCTTCCAGGAGCTGTTTATAAGTGTGTAGGCCTATCGTTCGTGGGACAGATGAAAAGCTCTGGCCCTGCACTAACATGATCAACTTTATTTATCAGACTGAATATTTACAGAAGAAGGGAAAGATATCTGTCGGCTGTGATTGGTTTGTAACGTGACTCATGTCTGACTGCTGAGCGTGGACACTTCCTGTGTCTGTCCTTTTAAATTAAGCTCCCACATGGTCCAGTCATGTAGGTTTTGGTTTATTTTGACAAGGCGCACCTTCCAGTGTTCATACTACTAATTCATCACATTTCTGCAAACCATCATTGCGGTAAAATCTCAGTTGTTGTCATTAAACATCACAGAGATGATCAGTGCAGGGGCGGGGGGGGAGGCGTACGCATGTTTTTGTGCGTAGGGATCGTTTACACATGTGGCCCCTGATGTTCTAACACCTTGCCTCTGAATTTTAAATGAAACAGATGCATGTTGAGAAAGAAATTCAGACCTGTTAGTGACTGTATGTTTAATATATTGTATGCATATATGCACTAACGAGTCATGTGTCTGTGTTTTAGATGGATCCTGGCTACAGAGTTAGCAAGTTCCTGAGTCTACTGAAGGATGAAGGAGCGTAAGTATTCTTTTCCTGTTTTTAACCCTGACTCTTTGGAGCCAAACGGGATCGTCACTGACACTGAACACTCACGCTGCACACACATCTGTCACTTCTACCGCTCTTCATTTACAGATGTAGCAGAGAAAGGGGGAAAAACTAGTCAGAAGCACTTAATGTTTACATTTTTATCATCGTATGAAGTGTGATTGATAATAGACATTTTGTCTTGTGTTTTTTTCCCCTGCAGACTGGGTTCTGATAAGTTTGTGGCAATCTAGACTCAGTGGAGCCACATAGTGAAAAAGAGGCATCCTTCAATGGTAAGACTGCAGGGCCTGCACCAGTCTACATGTTCACATTTAGCGCTCACCATTTCCTGTCCAGGGTGAAGGGAGCCGATGTAGAGAACTGTAAACTGTGTGTTCAGCTCAGTGATGTGTGCCCTCAACTTACAATCACTTATATGCAAGTTGTGTCAAGCAGAAGTCCGACCAAAGAGAAATGAAGGGTAATTGGGCGACAAATCCTCTTAGAAATAATTTTTAGAAAACTGTAAATCAAAATCCACATTTTCTGGTGTTTTTTTTTTTTTTTTTTTTGTATTGAAGATTACATGATTTTATGGGTTTTTGTTTGTTTGTTTGTTGTTTTTTCTACATCAAAATACACACATTTGAATCACCATAATGTGTTAAAGAAATAGACGCACATTTTGAGAGACTCTTATTTGCTTTCTTGCCTAGTGTCAGATGAGAAGATCAAACCACTGACGTGTCTGTATGGTAGATACATATTTAGAGTCAACAGCTGGTTAGCTTAGCTTAGCTTAGCTTAGCACACAAACAGCCCAGCATACAAAAACCAAAGTGTAAAAAAAACAGCAAGGTGTATATTTGTGGGTTTATTTCTTGGCCAGGTGCTTTGACTTCCTGGAGTCTTGTCAACCTCCAAGCCCAGTTGCCAGAAGAAGATGTTGGAATTGTATGTTTCTGCAGACCATGAATACGTTTCATTTGCAGGCTTCATACGTATCATGTCAAAGTTTTTAAAGTGATGTAGAACAGTAGCTGACTTTGTCATCAGGACATGGAGGGGATGGTGGATGGCGTGTCACCCAGGCGAGACAAACCAACAATAAAACTGGTTGTGATTTAGTGAGTCATTGGTTTGTTTCAAGAAGCTTTCTAGGCATGAAAAGTGATTGTTTTTGACTGACACTTTGCTGCTCTGCCTGCTGGGATTGTGCCCTCAGACTGGGTATTTTAAGTCAAAACAGGATTTTTCCTAAACATAACCAAATGGTTATTGTGTCTAACGTAACCACACGTTAACCACAGCAATTTCAACATGTCGGCAACATAATAACACTCAAATGTAACACATCTGTGGTTTACAGAAACGTACAGTCCCAACATTGGGTTGAACCTCCAGTAAAACCACAACTTTTTGAAAACAATGTTCATACACTTCGAATTCTGTACGCAGTAAACAAATGTGACATAACACGTCAATCACTGAGCTGGTAGGCAGATTTTACAGCCCTCAGGCTGAGATGGGCTAGCTGTCGCCTCCTGTTTCCAGTCTTTATGCTAAGCTAAGCTAACCAGCTGCTAACTCTTGGCAAGAAAATAAATATATCCCAAAATGTTGAACTATTCCTTTAATCATGTCATTATTGCTGATATCTCTGGCTATCCATAGTCTGCAGTAAAGATATTTTAGGGTGTGCCTGCTTAACTGTACTTAAACTGTGGGCAGGGTGTCTTCAGGTCCTGAAAATGTCTTAAATCCAATTTTATAAATATTTCAGGCTTTAAAAGTCGTTAAATAGTCTTAAATTTGAATTTCAGAGGTTTTAATTGCCACAAACATTTAATTTCTTTTTGTTAAAATGAGTGTGTTATGTGTGAAAGTCCATATTTCTGATGTTACAAATCTTTAAATCTATCTTCTGACTTCATACATGCATTTACCTGCTGGAAAAAGTGTGTTAATAATCATATCTCTGTATAAAACATACCACATATACTTACCTTTATACTTACTGATGACGCTTAATTTTAGAAAGATGATTTGTCAAAAGTCAGTCTTATATTTGGTTGAAAATTATCTTGAAAAGGATTTAAAAAGCATTAAATAAAAGTGTCAGATACCTATAGACTCCCTGACTGCAGGTTCTAAGTATATGGACGTCCACAGTGACTTTATATTTTCATCAGAGTCCCATGTGGTCACTGTAATCACATACAACAATACTCTGCAGCAGTGTCAGGGGAGAATTTCACACAACAGGATCAGAAAGTTCTCCAGATAACTGTGAAATGATTGTCCTATATTCGCATGTTGATAATGGCAAAGTTCCAGAAGATATTTCTCTTCTTAAAGTTATCCGGCTAACTTGCTAATCCTGCTTTGTGAGGAGCACCCCACGAGGACCGGCTGCCCAGGGTGATGAACAACAAAAAACTTGAACAACTTTTCAACTTGCAGCCGGAGAGCTTTGCTTCTCATCACAGCCTCAGAGACTTATGGTATAGTTAGCGCACGCACAGCGTGCCTAAAAATAGGTCGACTAGACAGGTGCTCTCTTGTGGCAGCGTGTCTCCTTTGCCTGCCTGTCTCTTCTCACTTTTATTTGTCTCTGATCACTCAGTTGCTGAGGAACGGAAGCCTGAAAGAGGCTGGCAGGAGGAAGCAAGCGAGAGATCGTTTCCATTTCTCTCTGCATCCTTCCCTCCCGTCCCTGAAGCTCTATGCGCTTCTCTCTGCACTGCAGCTCTCTGCACTGCAGCTCTCTGCAGCAGCAGCAACCAACAAGGCAACCTCCTTCCTCCTCTTCAGCACTATGTGAACATGTAAAATAAGAGAAATAAGCAGTGTTTGTGGTATCTGTGTATATTGCATCTGTAGAAGACTAGTGCTGTAAACTCCATGTGATGCCCCCAGCACTCCTTTGGGATTTTATATGTAAGAGGTAAAAGATTTTGCATGCACGAACACTAATCAGAACACTGTTTGTTTATATAGGCTGTATTTGTATGCATAGGTTTGTAATCGGATCATTCCAGGACTTAAAAAATCTCACTTTGTTCTTAATCATGTCATGTACTGGCTTGTGTCTGACCTTTTTTATTTCATGAATAAATTAATTATATTACTGTTACTAACAAGAAACTGTAGTATTTGAAATGAACGATGAAATGATGATCACCAAATGTTATAAATGAAATTACCTCACACCTGCTTTAAATATGTGTTTATATACAAAACTTAGGGTGTACAGTAGAGCGTCCACAGAGGAATTTTAGGTGTTTATCTGTTGATTTAGTTCCAACGGTTAGCTCCAAAATGTCTCTCAATGTACCACAAACAAAACCTTTAGACACAAGAAAAAAAAACTTTCTACCACCAGTTGTTTTCATTATCTCCTCATAATTATGGCATGTTGAAATCTGAGAACTTGTCTTTATAATTATGATCTAGTGTAATTATCTCGTAATTATGAGAAATTTGACATCTCATAATGAGATGAACCGACTCAGACATTCGCGGTTAACCTCCACAGCATCTGTGTTGTGCAATCGCTGCACAGCTCAACAAGTAAACACATTAAACCGTTTACCAAGTTGCTACTGCAGCTCGTCTGTGTAGGCTGCAGTGAAAGTCATCCACTGGCTGCCAGTTTCTTGATCCAGTCCCTGAGAGTTGTGGAATCAAAGAAGCAAAACACTGTTTTTTTTTTTCAGGTCTTAGCATAGTCATGGCATTCCTGTAAAAGTAAGGAAATTAGAAAAACTGTTTTCCAGACCTGGAAATGGTTTGGAATTAACAGAATGTTTTGGAAAAGTTTGTATACACATTGTTATGCCTCTGTGTCAGAAATAGCTGTGGTTGGAGGTGTTATGTTTTCAGGTTGTCCATCCGACCATCCCATTCTCCTGGACCTGATTTCTCAAGAATGCCTTGAATCAATTTCTTCAAATTTTGGCACAAACATCCACTTGGACTCAACGATGAATTGATTAGAATTTGGTGGTTGACATTCAAGGACACTGTGACCTTGCGTCTATCTTATTCTCGCGATTATGATATGTCAAGAATGCCTTTAGGGAATTTCCTCAAATTTTGGCACAAACGTCCACTTGGACCCATGGATGAATTGATTTGATTTTGGTGGCCAAAGGTCACTGTAACCTCACAGAACATGCTTTTGGCCATAACTCAAGAATTTATACATAATTATGAGTTAATTTCACACAAATGTCTAATATGATGATAAGGTGATGACATTTATATCCAAAAGGTCAAAGGTCAGCTTCACTGTGACATCATAATGTTCTGCATAAAACACTTTTCTGGCCTTTACTTGACATCATAACTCAGGAACAGAAGGGGGGACATTTGATCAGATACTGAATTGGTGACACTAATCTTTGATGTCCACCTTGACACTGCTGATTGTATAGATCTGTGTGTGAAGTATCCATGTTTTTACAGACGTGGATGTAAACTGTAAGAGAAACTTGACCGGTACGCTGAAGCATACAGCTGCAAGGTGATAATTTTGGTTTTAGCCTTTGTTTAAAATGTGTTCATAGAAATTCCAAAACATTTTTAACATTTTGCAAAATACGTTCCTTGTATTACTAATTGAAAAGTTAGTGTTGGGTCGCGTGAGCTTTGAAATGTCAAAAGTATCTTGTGATATTCATAGGCCTGACCAGCATTGCATCATCGCCAAGGCCACGCCCCCTTGTGGAGGACAGAAACACGCTGTCACATCAGGAAAGAGACAGGAAAATGCTGAAAAGATGTTGTTGATTGAGATATGAGGCACAGAACTGCTTGTGGCAGTTTATACTGATGGACAGCTAACATTAGCTTGATTTGGCTTTTAACTGGTTGGTTATTGACAGACGACACATAGCTTAATGATATCTAGGGATTTAATCAGATATACTTTTTGATTGGATCACCAGGTATCATGACCCAGATATCTATAATATCCACTTGAATGGAGGAAACCTGAAGGGACATGACAGCGATCAACACTCAGGTCTACAAAACATTTCACTTGTCAAAGTTGTAATCCAAACACACGTCAAACTGCACTGACATCTGTAGGATCTTCTTTCTTTATCCTCCATAAAGGGGTTTAGCCTTAATGTTTTGTAAAGTACCCATATGTGCTGGTCTGGTCTATTGTCATATGCAGCTAGTTAGCAACGAGAATGTCTAACAAGTGACTAAAGTTGGCGAGCACTAGCAGTTTGCTTAACCACAGATACCTGGGAAGTGCCTGTTTTATTCAATAAGGAATGGCTGCATCGCTCTGTAGGCTCGCCCATTTTAATCTACTTAAGTAAAGTCATGGAAATGGGGTAAAATGTTTTGAAGAGTTTTGAAAATTCATTGGTAAAAATGTGTGGGAACTTTGTGTTAGTGAACTCATGGTAACTCTGTGGCTACAACATGTGGTCCTGTTTCTACATACAAGTGTAATTAAATAAAAATGAACCAGAGCTGAGGGATTTTAAGATGTGACCACTGCTTTCCTTAATTACCTTTTTTTTTTAAAAAATCAATTTATTTATGTAATATATTGCAAGTTAATGTCGTAAAAGTTGTCAAGAGAAAAATGTGTATCATCTCATTATTCATATTAACTACCATGTCTTCTGAAATATTGTGTAGTGCAAATTGACCACCAATTGTTCAGTAATAGTCTATATTCACGCTTAATTTTATTATTATTATTATTATTATTTTCTTTTAGGCAAAAGCTGGCATTATTCTATATTTTTCTTATTGTTAAAAATAGAAAATAAAGAAATAAACTGTTTGTAAACAGTATCGCCAGCGAAAGTGAAAGCCAACACCACATTTGCTATATTTTCATTTTTCGTTTTGTTTTGTTATATATTTTCTTTTTCTTTTTTGTTTTTGTTTTTCAATTTGTTTTCAATTTTTATTTTATTTTTATTCTTTTCTTTTTTCAATTTTTGGTGCCGTTTCAGCGATTTTTAGTAGTTTTCTCTTGGATGCCTGTTGCTTCCAGTCTAGCACGTTGTCGCTACCGTTTTATTTAGTCCTGACCTCACCTGCACGCTATGCCCAGGAACACCCTGAACATAGCAAAATAAGAGGAAAATACAGTCAGAGGGAAGAGTCCTTGCACTGTTAGTGGGTCATATGTGATTATTGAAGGATTACTTTCAAGTCCAAACATTGTTTTTTAGGATAATCCTGCAGAGTGTACCTTTAAAAAAATATCATGAAAAGACCAAAACCTACAACATGTTAGTCCATCTCTCAGCACAAATATAAAGTTTAGTTTTGTCTGTAGGCTCATTCATTTCCTTAAACACCTGGGCACTGTAACTCTAAATAGTGCATTTGCTGGGGACTATTTTCAGCAGTGGATTAATCCACATTCAGTGCTCTCATGAGTCTTTTTGGCAGCATGACTGTGTATGTGGGATTAAGGGAAAATAAACTACAGCGTGTGTGTTCATGGTAATGAAGGAACATGTCAGTCAGTGCAACAGTGCGGCTCACTGATGTGTTTTTAATAGTTTTTGGACAATAATGGCGCTCTAAGGCACGGAGGAGGAAGACGATATATCAGAGTTGGTTTTGGCTTTTCATGGGATTTGTTTGCAACAAGAAAAATGTTCTTTAAATGCTTAATTTAAAAATGAAATGTTTGAATCAGCGGTCCATGTACAACATGTGATACAACTAAAGACAGGATTGTTGTATCTAGGGATGAGATATATCTAATATACTATTTGTGCATGTGTGTGTACCGTTGGCTGTAAAGCAAAAAAAACAGGAGACAGTTTTGTTGTTCAAATATATAATCTTAGTTCAGTCATACAGATATATACATTGTATAATAAATAATATTTATAAAAACATAACATTTACGATTATAAAATAAAAAGGGAATTATTCACTTTAAAACATTTGTACAAAACTTTGGATATAGCGGGAGAAGTGGAGGAGGGTGTGTGTGTGGGGGGGGGACTGAACACAGGAAGGTAGGCCCAGGTAGGGAGGGCTGTGTAGAAGATGACACAAAGGCTAAGCTATGTCACAAAGAGAGGACAGCCTAAACACTACTGGGTATTTCTTGTTGTTGAATATAATTAATAGGAAGCAGGTGGGACTGTCAGAACATGTTGTGTGGAAACCTCTCACAGTTTGTTCCACCATAGTGAAGAGCCATCCATCCATCCATCCATCCATCCATCCATTTTTCCATTCACCTCTGTTTGTCACTGGCGGACGTGATGCGCACACACACATCTTGCACACTTGAATCATTCAGCTCCTGATGAAGTTTCCCAACCTTCTTTTCGTTACAGGTTAACTTCTGTATTTTTCAAACTGGATCCTGTTCTCCCATGTTTTTGTGTCTAAGTGACTGATGGGAACAACAAGTTTTGAAAGTGGTCCAGTTTTTAGCTGAGGAACAGGCTGCAATGTAACCACTCGGGGCATGTTTGCGCCATCAATTTACATCCATTATAAGTACGTGTTTTGCCACTGACAGACTCAGATCCCTACAGATACAGACCTTTTTGTTAAAGAGCAAGATCATTTTTGTCTGACCAGGGACAGCCATCGTAAGACACACTTAAAGTCAGCAGAAACAAAATAAAACAAAACTTCCCTGGTTCCTTTTTTCCACTGTACTAACAATAATCAACACTGGTTTAGTTGAACTAAACTCTTAAAGGGAACAGTGTGTCAGATTTAGGGGATATAGTGACATCTAGTGGTGAGGATTGCAGATTGCACCAGCTGAAAAAATTCCCAGTTAGAATTCCTTCAGTGTTCATTATTCAGGAGGTTTTTGCTATACCATACCAGCAGAGGTCTCTTCCTCTCTAAGGATGCATTCAGCCCTAGAGTCGTCTCCTTTGGTCTGAATCAGGGACTTATTTTGTTCCAAAGTTGTATAATTGCCTAGAGTTGGTTCGTGTTCTCACGGCAGCATTTACAAGCGGACAAGATCAAATGCCTTGTGTGAGAAAGCTGCTCTTGATTGGTCAGAATTTCCATGTGGGAAAAATCCAGGAAGTAAAGCAAACGTTGAAGAAGAGTACACTTGCAAGATAAATGTGACACTTTCTAATGTCACAATGGAGGGACAACTACGCAGGTTGATTTTAGCGCTGCTCATCGTGGACTATATTGCTGTCATTGTTCATTTTAGTCAAACCATACAGTTTGAAAACGAGGTGCAGCTCCAACTAGAAAACAATGTTTTGATGCATTGGATGTGCTGAATGTGCATATTAAGGCAGTACAGGAGGAGGTGCACATTAATAATCCTCCAGGACTGTAACATGCTCATGTTTAACCCAAACAATGTGTCATGTGACTGCAGTTGCTTCACATCCAGGTCGGAACACGTTCTCGCTACAAACCAACCGCACCAGAGTTCGTTTGTAACCAGACCGAGACCTTCCTTAAGAGGTGGTCTCGGTCTGGTTGTTTTGGTGCACACCTGAGTGTGATGGCTGTGTTCACACCTGCCCAAATGAACCGGTGAGAAAACACCCCAAAACAAACGGACCAGGTAATTAAAACCAGTAAAAAAGCATTTTCACATTACAAATCAGTGTTTCTCCAAAGCTGCTGGCTCATCATTAGCTCAGCGCTTGCTAATTTGTGCTCACCTTTGTCCTCTGATAACTGAAGATCCAGACATTCAGGACATTTGTACCAGGAGCTGAATTATCCGCAGAGGTCTGACCCGCTGATTTCATTTGGTAAGAACACTGAATAAGCAGTTTGATTTTAAAAATCTGTGTTTTTTGGATGCTGTTTGGCTTTCGAAGGGGCTGCTAACTACGGTGACCAAAGCAAAAACACAAATGGCCCTATCTGGAGCCAGTGTTTGGTTTGTCTCCTCTGGGCTCCTGTAGAAACATGGCAGACTCCATAGACAAGGACTCGCTTCCTATGATTCTTATTTGCAGGTATTACACCAATGGAAACATACTTAATATATTCCATTTCTGCCAATGTATCTTCTTAAATCTTTCATAATGGACCTTTAATTCACCCAGTTAGATGTAAGAATGTTCTGGCTATATACACGATAAAATCACTGTTTATTTAAATGGAGTCTGGTGTGTTGGTGATGCCGATTTCAGGGCTGTTGCGCGTTAAAAGAAATGATTTTACTCTGTAACAAAAAGGTTTATCTCTGTAGGGATCCTTAACATAATAGTGTCAGACACTTATAATAATCTGAGCCTGTCAGTGGCAAAAACAAACACTCTTAGTGGATGTACTCTGACCCTGCTCATATGCCCCAAGAGAGGACATAACAGCCTGTTTCGTCACTGCTGGTAGCAACTTTCTCACTCAGTATGGGACCAGTTTCAAAAACTGTTGCTCTCATTTGTCACTTGGACACAGAAATGTGAAAATAGGACTTTGAGTTGAGAAATACAGATGTTAGCCTTTAATGTTCTCAGACTCTACATGAACTGGAAGTCTTTTCTGTCCACCCAAAAGTCACAACTGTTTACCTCGATTTGAAAATAATTTCCTTTTGTTAAAAAATTACAAGTCAGAGTCAGCCGGGCAGACGTCCATGCCTCTGGGGCAAAAAAAATTATATTGAGAGTAAATTATTCTTCCAGTATCTCCAAAACCAAAACCGCAGGGCAGGAGTGTTTTTGGGGTGTACTGACAAGAGAACAAGTTCATAAATCAGGCTTCTTAAAAACCTCAACTGTCCAACTGAGGGAAAATCAGGAGAGAAGGAAGGGAGGGTGTGAAAGCCAATCAGAGCCTGCTCCGGTCTCCACATGTCGTCACATGTCCCCCTTTTTCTTTTCTCTCTCTCTTTTTTTTTTTACAGTGATAAAAGAAAGCGTCAGACAAAAGATGGACCTGATGAATGCATGAAGTGTTAGATAAAAAGATCTCCCAATAATCACTTTGCTCATAAGACCAGAATTAATATTAAGCATGCTGAAGCTTGACTCACGTTTGATGCGTATCTTTATAAAATGAAACAGCCACAAATGATCTTCTACTCAGTCATATAATTTGCTGCTTGTTTTTTGCCGCGTCGCTCCTTAGATTGAATAATGTACGACTGTGTTGCATCGCATGTGTGGAAATCATGAGCAATATACAGGTTGATCGTGCCCGAACGCTGGAACAAAGTTGTCATTCATGAGCACTGCTAGCTTGCGACCAAGGAGAATTTGCTCGCGTAAACAATGCTCAAATCTTAACCACCTGGAGTAACTGAATAGTGCATACATATACATGTGAAGGGTTGTTAGTTAGTGGAATGAGCATGCTTGTTCACACACATGCTGCATACCTCCAGTCCCAGCCCAATGGTAATATTTCAGAAATGCAGGGCTATAAAATCAGACTGTAGCATATATCTTCCAGGCTTCCCGGTCGACTGGTGCGGTAGAGTCAGTCAGCAGGGAGAGTAGCAACACTGAGGATTTCATCAGCTCAGTAGTTTACAAAAGACAGGACTGTGGCACTTCCCAACACCTGCCTGCTGTTTTCAGTTCAGTTCAGTAGTTACAAAGTGATGGTTTCCTGGGGCTGTGTTCAGTATCACTTACGACTAAGTGACAGTGTAGAGGTTGGTTTAGTTTAAAAAACAAAACAAAAGGTAAACCAGCCAGACCGGCCGGAGAAGTGAGGTGTTAGTTAGAAGATGCTTTTTATTCAAAAGCAAAGAGAGTCTGAAAGTTTTTTACTGCATTAATCTCACAGGTAAAAAGTGTTACTGTACATGCCGCAAACGTGTCGGCATGTAGGAGGGAAATAAATAAAGACGAGGGGGAGGGAGGGGCCCAATGCTGCGGGGAGAGGAACAAAGATGCACAACTGTAGCTCCGTCCCATGAGAGCGGACTAGACCTCAGACTCAGATTGGTCGGGTCATCTGGTCAGATATTATGGAGATGGGTGTAGTGGTTTGGAAGACGGATTCTAGGGCGGGGTTTTTACAAATAAAGGTATAGAAGTATCCATAGCTGATGTGCCATTACCCATTAGGGCCTGAGTGTGTGTGCTGGTGAATATGTTTCTGTGTGGGATGCGTGTCAGGGGGAAGCAGGGATGTCGTGCAGGAGGTGGGGGAGTTGACGGGTGGGTGGGCAGCACTTGTAGTCCAGCAGTCTGAAAGCACAGGCCTCTCTCACTTGCACGTGTGGACGTCGTAAACGCGCACACACTCCTGACAACTGACGTAGCAGCACCAGTGGAAGATGCAGTGACACTTCTCTTTGCGTTTCTCAGTCCGGGTGTTGTGGCCGCGACCGCAGCACAGCAGGTCGCAGCCCTCGATGCCGTGCGACGACACGTTGCAGGCTCGGTCGCGCGTTCCGAAGGAGCCGGTCTCCGGGTTGGGCTCGCAGAAGTTGGGCGAGCCCTCGTAGTAGACCAGGTCGCGCTCGGTGGGGTGTTTGAAGAAGTTGTACTTGACACGCAGCGTCTCCACCCAGCCTCGTGACTCGCGGTGTTTCTCCACCACCATCTCCGAGGCGCTGTCGTACTTGTCCTTCAGGTAGTCGCCCAGCATGCGGAAGTCTGGCTGCGCCCACCAGCAGGTCTTCACCTCGCAGCTTCCTGACAGGCCGTGACATTTGCAGCGCAGGTGCATGTGGTCGAGGATGGTCTGAGAAACACAGAGGACACTTTTATATTCACTTTGTAGGAATGTTTAAAACCAACATCAGTACTAAACTTAATTTAATTCCTGGATGAAAAAAAAAGCATGTACATATGCATTTTCATTGCATGGTATAACACAACTCTTTTTTGATTTTCCATTAGCAAAAGTTGCTTGTGATACCTGATACTTTTTTTGGTACTGCTAAGTGAGCTGAGGTGATACTAGAAGGCAGAGTCATCACTAGCAGGACACAAGACCTCTTGCACATAGCCACCATTTTTTTAGCCAAGATACTGTCAATAGTAATCGTAATATTTTTTTATTCACTCCACCCAGATTTTTAAAAAATGGCAACTTGAACAACCACGCTGTACACTCTGCTATTTAATTGCCAATAGGCAGGTGTTCCCCTGATTGGTTGCCAAAGAAAGGATTCAGTGGTTGTCACACTGAAGATGATGTAACAGCAGTTTCACGCAGCGGCGCTATGGCGATCAGCTTCCGCCAGCACTGGCGGGGTACTATCTGCAGTGGAAAATAAAATGGAGGAATGACCTGGCACCAACAGTGAGCTGAGTCAAGTTGAGTCGAACCATTCAGTGGAAATGCATTAGTGAAGCTATTTATCAGCCTGGCATGCATCCAAATTTTTTAGCTTTCATAACCCATTTTTCCTGATTGCTTAAAGCAATACTCCACTAAAAGTATGTCTTCAGACTGTGAAGAGTCACTGCCTGTTGGCTTTGAGAGGCGGCTCTGAAGCAAGATTCACAGTAATTCCAATGTATTCCTATGGAAATCCAGAGTCATTGCTTAAGGTGTAAAAAAAAAAACTTCTTTAATACACAGACCACTTCTTTAATACACAGACCACTTCTCAGCAGTCACCATGTGTTCAGTGTGCCCCAAACAATTTTCACTTAGCAAATAAATCCCTTGGCAGATCGTGGGATCAGTTTCTGTCACTTTCAGTGCCTGTTTACACCTGGTATTAACATGTATCTCAGGTGATCAGATCACAAGTGGACAGCGTTCAATACAAGCGTAATAACCACCGTGGTCTTCCGATCACTCAAACCACTTGCCGAGGTGGTCTGGGACGTATTTGACCACATATCTTATGAAGTGTAAACACTAATGTGTCCTGATACGTTCCCGACAAGGATTGTCGACAGCCCCACGCCGACAGCAGCTGGACTCACAGGGGCACTCCTGCACTTCTTGCCTGCTTGTTCATACCAGCTCCCGTAGCAGCTCTTTTCTCTGCTCCTATGGCAGCTCGACTCCTCTCCTCACCACTGATGTATAAAGAGAACTCTGTAGCTGCTGCTGTGTCTCGTGTGTGACAAAGACTGGATGAGGAGAGGCTCACTGGTGAGGTCAAGAAATATCGTACGCTAAACGACCCACAGTCCTGTCATTTTAAAGACAGTGGCCAAAAAGATAATTCCTGGCGAGTCATAGCTCTGGAGATCAACTCTTCACGTGAGAAATCAAGTTTAATTAGGGGTTCTCCACACATGATTTTAAGCTAATGCATAGATGGAGGAAGTACAGATCTTTCAATAAAAGTACTGACAACTTTGCGTGGTTGTCAGTTGATCTGCAACAGCGTGACACGTCCAGTGTGTGCTGTGGGCGGCACTTGATGGGCGTCACATAATGTGATGCACTACAGTGGCTCTGGTATGTTTTCAGCTTTACTGTGTGCTGGGCCCTTTGACCCTATGGCATAATCGACATAGGCAGTAAGCGGTAGTCAGATGGAGACACATGATCATACCAGAAGTAAAAAGGCTCTCAGTTGTCACTGGAATCCAACCGCTGTGACTTCAAGCTGAAATCACCCCCGCCATCCTTTTGGAAGAATCAAGCCACAAACTTTTTAAAGCCACCACTCAAGGCCAACTGTTGGTGAGAATTTGAAACAAAAAAAAAGGTAGATTTTGGGTGGAGTGTTCCTTTAAAGTGTATTTAACTACACTGTGCTGGTCTTAATTAAATAACTGACTCAGAACTTGTCATGTCGGTCACTGCCAAAGAAGATCTATTGGGATTTGAGGTCAGAAATTAACAGGAAATTCAGTAACGCAGACAAACGAAACCACTGAAGACTCTCAGAGCAGGCCAAGAAAAACAATGTGCCACTGGCTGCAATTTATTTAAGTGTCATGCAGCTGTGAAGTACAGAGGCTCTGCGCTGCTGCTAATTCTCTCTGAAGTCACTGGCTCACATTGTGAGTGTGCCGCCGCGAGGCTTATTTCACCTTTGTGTTTTGATTTTGTTGTGCTTTAATTCAACAGCTATATTTAGCCGCAGAATTCCCCCAGCTGGGGCGGAAGGCAGGTGGCTGTGGCACCTCTGGCTGAGGAAGGGGAGAGAGGGGGCAGCGGTGGGAGGGTGGGGGGTTGGACTCGTGACATCACTCTGTGAGCTTGTCATGCCAACATCAAGTCCCAGAGGCCCTCGGGGCTAAATAATGGAGCGTGAGAGGGCCAGGTGGAGAGGAGAGGAGACTCCTGACAGTGCTGCTGTTCAGTTAGCTCCTGTGGTCTCCCCGGCTGCTCCTGTGTGCTCAGATCAAAGGACTGTCTTGTTGCCGTGTGGTCCCTCCATTTGCCCCTCAGCGAGCAGCCGGGGAGCCTATTTTTTTCCGAGCGGTGACAGCAGCCAGTGATGTTTTAAGTCTGAGCTGACTTCCTTCTTTTCCCCCTCAACTCACTCGGGTTATTTGACTGTCAGGGAATTTTTTCATTGGGATGCAAGGCATGAAAGGCGAGGTGTGGGAGCGAGGCAGGAGGGAGGGTGTTGCTTAGATGAGTAATTAACCAGTCATTCAAAGTCAAGTGCTCATTTTCAGGTGGAAACTCAGAAATGTGCGAACAAGTCAAATACCAAATCCCTGCCCATCACACGAACAATTGGTAATCCCAAACAGTAATGTTTCCTGGATAAATCCCCTCCGTTTGCACGACAGTCAGGTCGTTGTCCATTGTTTGCTGCGTCTCTGTTTCACTTTTCCCCTTTAACTCCATTTTACAGTACAATATGTGCTGAGGTTGTCTAATGAATGTGATGTATTATAGTGCTGTGACCTGTCATGCCACTGTGCAAAATGTGCTCAACAATGGAACCTGATATTCAGTCAAACCTCTAACTATGAAATCACTGCTGATCAGTTTAGTTCTACAGTAATCAATATGTACGCTATCTGACCAAAAGTATGTGGACTTCCCTGTCCACCTCTGGCATGCCAGGCCCCTTAGTTCAGCTATTCCCAACCAAAAGTCCAAAAGTGGGTCACAGGTCCATTCTTAATACACCATAAGTGACTTGCGAAGTTGTCAAGTTTGTGAAAAACACACTTTATTTTGAAGTACAGTGAATTTCTGGGGCAAAGCTTTTATTTTGAAGTGCTGTTTCCTGCTGTAGAGTGAGTGACTAACAGACTACTACTCGACAGAGACAGCAAACTAGCTTGAGGACATAGCCAAATGCAAGTATGACGCCTAATATGCGTGGAACTTGAACTGATGACGACGAACAACTGCCTTAGTTCATGTGAAGCAAAAATTTTAAGGCCCCAACACGCCATGCTGATGATTGGCTGTTGGTCAATGGTGGGCCTCAGTGAGCATCTGTCGTCCTAGGTTTTGGTCATGTGTCCCACATGGTTGCCACTAATTAGCCCTTGTTGGCTTTTTTGCGGCTAATTCAGCACGTGTGATTGGTGTCCGAAACAGCGGAGCCCACCGGTGAAAGAAATCCCTCTGATTGGCAGTACAGCTCAGTGCACGAGAAGAGAAATGAAAGTGAGGAAAGTAAACAAATGACTAAATTCAAAAGGGCATGAGATCAAAACAAAGTTGTTATATTAGGTAAGTTGTTTGTTTTTTTTGGCCACTGAGGTCTTTAGCGGAAGCTTTATGAAGTTGTTTGTGTTATTTTACGCTAGCATACGGTATTATTTGTTCTTTAAACATCAGGTTGCATTGTTAACGCGCTAACTGGCTAACTAGCATCTTGAATCTGTCTTGTCAGTCTTCTGGCTTCTCTTTTTGAACGTTGAATACAGACCCCCACCGCCTGCTGGTATGGAGAGTTGTTTCCTTTCCGATATGTGCGATTTGGCCAGTGGCTGTCGTCTTTGTAGTGTGGTCAATTGCAACTTTTTGGGCGAGACACAGGCAACATGAGGCGATGCAACAGTCGGCCTTTGTCACCACTAGTTCTTAGATGTCCGTTTGGTGTGTCTGGTCATCTAACGCTGCAGCATACATTTTCTGAACAACAATGCTTCCAACATTGTAGCAGCAGAAAGAGACTTTGTCTTGTTTCAACATGACAATGATCCCATGCTCAAAGCCAGGTATATGAAAAAAAAAAAAAAAAAAGGTTTTCCCACTTTGGTGCGGTGGAGGTTGACTGTCCTGCAGAGAGCCCGGACCTCAACCCAGTCCATCCAACACCTTTGAGATGTGCTGGAACACTGACTGTGCTGTGAGCCAGACCTGATCACCCAACATCAGTGTTGGACCCATAGAAATACTATCTCCATGGATGGACTGCATTAATGCTCATCTGACAGAATGGGAGCAAATCCCCGCATCCAGGTTCCAAAATCTTGTGTGAAACCTTCCAAAAAGATTTGGAGGCTGCAGTTCATGAATTTGGTACAATCATGTATGAATGTAATGTTCAGATGTCTACATACTTTTGGCCATGTAGTGTATATTAATATGAGATATAGACATTTAAGAAGACATCTGCACATCATATGTGTCTCAATATGTTTACCGTGCGTCCTGCCTCGTTGTTGTGTCGGTTCATCGCTGAGCGAGCGTCTGGACGATTCTCTCTGGCATCCGCGAACTCCCTGGACACCAGCACCCCGAACTCTGCGTCCTCGCTGCAGCCGCCCCACTTCCAGCCCTCCCCGGGAGGACCCTTGTGGTGGGAATCGCACCCGCACATGGTGGACGTGCCCTCGGCGCAGGAGCGTGTCACCGCAAACGCCACGCCTGCTGAAGCTATGGCGTGGACAAACGCTGACTCTCTGGTTGCTGAGAGAGACGGATGAAGACAGGGAGAAAAAGAGAGAGGGAATGTGTCAATCTTGTTTTAAACATGGACAGGGGAATCTTTACTGCTGCCAACATCCAGACAGAAGTATTGAAAGGGATTCCTCCAGGCAATAACCTTTTAACACAACATTTCATCTTTGAGAAGGCACATTTATGTTCCAGGGTGAAAAACAAGACGCCTATGGAAAGAAACTTTAACCCTCTCTTATTTTACAACATGTAAACATGGTTCACAGTATTTCTTATATGATCATAAGCGCTGAGGAGGCACATACTACAGGACACATGAAGGAGCCTAAAAGCAGAGTCCCTGCAGTGACATCAGCCCATTGTGGCTGTGTCAGGAGAGCCTAACGCTCAGTGGGATCTCAGTGACCTCCTGTCATCCCTGAGGTGTGCTGCTTTGCATCTGGATAGTGTTTCAGGAATGTTGTCACCCCCCTCCGCCCTCCTCCTACCCGTCCCTGTTCAGAGCCCAAGGCCTTCTGGTGAAACCTAGCAGTGTGTCGGCCTGTTTCTTTTTTTACACTGAGGGATGGAGTTACGCCTCCTTTGAAGGCAACAGCTTATTATGTAACCAGACACCATTGTTTCACAATCACTGCACACTTACCGTGGCTCACCCATTACACTCCACTAGCCATGTAACACACACACACACACACACACATAGAGGTAAGGGAAGGTGTTCTCAAGCAGTGGCTTGACATTTCAAGGCCATTGCGTGGCCTGAGTTTCTGATATGCACAATTGCGGGACGTGAGTTTTGAAATTTGTACGAACACGACCAGAGAATTAAACCCGTATTTTGCAGACCACAGTGGCGACTAAGCCAGGAATTCCTCTGCAGTTCCACTGCCAACGAAGCTTTCAAGACCCGATCGGACCTCTCTACAAGCCACAGACAGTTTACTGATGTTTGGCTGGAGGCTAGTCATATTTTCCCACCCTGAATGTGTCTGCAAGCAAAGTTGCAAAACAAAATATACTGCTTTTTTTGGTAGCCTGTGTGATGCTTCAAGGGCCAATATTTGACCAGTTTCATGTTGTTTTTTTGGTCAAGATTTACAGGGTGAAAGGTCAGACGGATCATCTAATGTGGTGTTTTGTTGTGAAAATGTAAACCAGATCCTCAAATACTGTAAATACTGAGTAACATTTGAGAAACGACAATGCATATTTAACCAGTATATTAACAATCTCTTATTTTCAGATGTATATATATATATATATATATATGTACAAAGAACGTACATATTTAAATACACCTTAAAGGGACAGGTCACCTAGTTTGAACCCAGGTTGGGGGAGCCTGTGGAGTTTGCATGTTCTCCCCGTGTCAGGGTGGGTTTTCTCTGGGTGCTCCAGCTTCCTCCCACAGTCCAAAGACATGCAGGTTAATTGGTGACTCTAAATTGTCCGAAGGTGTGAATGTGAGCGTGAATGGTTGTATGTGTATATGTGTCAGCCCTGTGACAGTCTGGTGACCTGTCCAGGGTGTACCCTGCCTCTCGCCCAACGTCAACTGGGATAGGCTCCAGCCCCCCCGTGACCCCTAACAGGATGAGCGGTTAAGGACATGCCAATTGTTGGAGGTATCAGCCATACAAATGTCTGCCTTCTTTCCGTTATATGGCTTGTGGTGCTCAAAGCACCAAAGAACTAAATTTGAAGAACTCAACATCAGTATCTCCTTCCAGAAATCATGACCCAGCTACTCAAGATAATCCACAGATGTTGTTGTGAGCAGTTTCATGTGGGAACTATTTTCTTTCTACCGAACTACAGTCGCATACTGCGTGGAAGGAAACGTGCATCTACTGCTAATGTTTACATCTCATGCTATCATGAGCACGAGCCTCTTGTCCATGAGTAGATGCACGCTTTCTTCTGCCCGGTGATACGGCTGGCAGATGTAGCCAGGTAGAAGAATTAAAAATAGACCCTAAATGAATCTGCTCACAACGTCTGTGAATTATCTTGTCTAACCAGGTCATGATTTCTGGAAAGAGAAAGTGGTGTTGAGTTTTTCAAATCTACTTCTTTTGCACTTTGAGCACCACAAGCCGACGTAGTTCCATCATACTGGAGAGAAGGCAGACATCTATACGACCGATATCTCCAACACTCTGTAGCTCACACCAAAACAATCTAGATGTTAATTTTGTGGTGAACTGTCCCTTTAAATAAAAACAATGACGCACTAAGTAAACTTGTGTGTCTCGAATTACTGTATTTTCACCATTCAATAATTCCATTCCCAGTAAAAGGATATATTTTGGTCTAAATCCCCACTGAGTCCTTGCATGATTGGATGACACTCAGTCCTCAGGTTGGGCATCCCTGTTCACCCTGGCAAGCCTATCTGGGCCCTCCACAACAGGGGCCTGTGAGCCCTGGGCCCCTGGAGCTCTGGCTGTTAGCCATGGCTAGCGCTGCTTCTGCTACCTGCTGGGCCCATCAATCCGCCTTTGTTTCCCTTGTGTCACACTGTATTATCCACACAAAGGGCCCAGCGACTCGCGCCCCCACAGCCCCGCTCTGCCCGGAGCTGGCATTCCCTAAACTCCCTAACCCCCCACCCCCCCGCTCTCTCTCCAGCCACCCCTCCGCCAACACCCTGAGCTGAAATCCCATACACCACCACCCACCACAGGACCTCAACCCCCCACTTCCTCCAGGCATCCACCAACAGCACCACCATGGCCAACACGCAGCTTTAAGGTGGCTTGGGCTGGTGCTTGGTAGCTCTCCCTTCCCTAACTTGAACTTTTCCATTCATCACTCCCCAAAGTGAGACGCTCTTCTTCCTTCCCACCTTCCTTCCTTGCTTCCTTCCCTATCCCAAAGTGCACACCCGGGCTAGGTTGGGAGAGATCCCCTTTCAGCCTGTTTTCATGACAGAGTCAAAAGGGCGTGTGAATGGGGCGTCCGTGGGAGCTGGACTGTGTGAGGCGCGCACTGGTCTTCATGCACAGTAGGGGTTGAGCGGAGCCCCCCGGCCCTTTCTATTGCCTGTAATCTCATTTGGCCTCCCCTCTCCCTTTTATTTGACTGAGGAGCTTGGACTGCTCACACTGCCCATTTCTGCCCAGATTCCTTCCCCTCTGACACACAGGGTAATTCATTTCCAATCAGCAGCCTCACTCACAACACACAAACTTCTACCTTTATAATTAGGGACCACAAGGCCTTAAGCGGGACACCTGTGCCTGTTGTTCCCCACTGTCAGGTTCAGTGGGATTGTTAAAGGACACAGTTAGTGTGACAATATCTTACAGTTAGTATTCTGCGTGTGAAGCTCCTGATGGATGTCTCCAGTATATCAGCTGTACTTGTCAGGTTTTGCTGATAGATTTACCGCGCTGACCCTCTTTCATGTATGAGAGTGTAAACATGGTTGGGAGAAGAGGTCGCTGAGTCTGAAGACGAATGCGATACTGAAGGTAAAGATGGATGGAAGTTGAATAATGTGTCAGTGCTTGTACCTGCGCTCATTTCTCACTGCAGCCAGGAAGGTGTATATTATTGTAATTGCCCTAGTTAGGCGTTTGTCAGCAAAAGCCCAGAGAACAGGCAGTGCTGAGCCCTAGGGTGTACGTTCTGTAACAGCTTGCAGTAGCTTAGCTGTACAACCTAGTTTTTACAGTAGCAAGTTGTCTGGCACCAGCCCAGTCGCCAGAATAAAATGTTGGCATTGTATGTCTCTGCAAGCAACAGATATGTTACATTTGTACGTTTCATACCGTGTATGTCCAGCAGTTTTTGCAGCGTCAAAAGCAGCTGTTTTTCAGCAACACTCGATATGTGTGGCTGTATTTTTAGCGACAAAAGGTGGCATGTTTCAATGATAGTTTGGGACAGGTCCAGCTGTTTTTGTGGCAACAAAAGCAGGTGTTTTTTAAAGAGAGTTTGGGACATTTTCAGTGGTGTTTTTAGCTAGGAATTGGGTATTCATTAATCAGGGTTCGGGATATGTCTGGCTGTATTTTTAGTGACAAAAGCAATTGTTTTTAAACAATAGTTTAGGACATCTTCAACTGTTTTTGTACCAACAAAAGCAGGTGATTTCAAGGACGGTTTGGAACATTTCCAGCCATGTTCGTAGCTACAAAAGTGGGTTTTTTTTAACATCTGTTCAGGACATGTCCAGCTGTTTTTGCAGAAACATATGCAGGTGTTCTTTAACAACAGATAGGGACATTTCCAGTCATGCTTTCAGTGACAAAAGTGGGTCTACTTTAACGTCTGTTCACGACATCGCCAGCTGTTTTTGTAGCAACAAAAGCAGGTGTTTTTAAGGACAGCTCGGAACATTGCCAGCCATGTTTGTAGTGACAATTTTAGTGTCTGTTCAGGACATGACCAGCTGTTGTTTAACAACACTTTGGAATATTTCCAGCTGTGTTTGTAGCAACAGAAGTGAGTGGCTTTTAAAGCCAGTTCAGATCGATGCTAGCCATTTTTTGCAACGAAAACGGTTGTTCAGGACATGTCCAGTCATTTTCTTGGCGACAAAAGTGGGTGATTTTTAACACGTCTGGGACATTTCCAACCATGTTTGTAGCTAAAAAAAAGGCTGTTTTTTTGACAACAGTTATATCCGACTTTTTTGTTGCAACAAAAGAAGGTATTTTTCAATGATTGTTTGTTAGATGGACAGTTCGACAGTTTTTTTAACAGCAGTTTGCAGTTCAGGACATGTACAGAGGTTACTTAGTAACAAAAATGGGTGATTTTTAACAACAGTTTCAGTTGTTTTTTGTAGTGACAAAAGCAGGTGTTTTTTTGTTTGTTACAAAATACAGCAACAAAGATTGATGGCTTGTTCCTGAACAACCACATGTAAATAATTTACCTTTGTCCAGCACAGGACCAAAGATGGCCAGGTTGTCCTTGATGGTGGTACAGTTCCACCGACGGCCCCTAAACTGGTGCTGGCACTCCTGGATCCCCAGCTTCACACCTTCTGCAACACTTGGCATGATCTCTATGTAGTTGCGACAGAAACGCAGCTGCTTGGGCACCAGGCCGGGGATAGAGCCACACAGGATGGGTTGGGAGCCCAGAGACGAGTACTGCTGCCCAAGGGCCAGGGACCTGTGGCACACAGAGAGGGAGAGCAGCATTAAGTAAGATCAGCCAGACATAAACACGTCTCTGAATCTGTGTTCAGCACTCAGGTGGACTAAGAGAACTGCAACATCATTAAAAGAGGTTTGTTACAGCAACCAGACACCAGCACCTAAAAAGTTATCACTGCAGATTGAAATCAGGTTACATTGAATGTCATGTTTTTAAAATCACTTTGCGTACGTCTCGCTTTTTAGGGTTTGTTGCTCAGTACTTTTTTGATGCTGGTTTAAGTGTCAGTAGCAGCTGTGGCCAAACAGTTTCAAATTTATATCAAAATTCAGCCAATTTTGGACGATTGTTTTAAGGTGAAGTCTTGTACTGCAGCTTGTGTTGAGAGCGTTGGTTTCTTTTGTTAAATGAACAGAAAGGTTTTGTAGAAAAACATGTCTCTCAAAGTGAGGTATTGAAAACTTATTATGCACTGGAATCAGCAGACGATACTCAGCCCTGGTGCTTTTACAATTTCATAGGATGTGGGAAGTGAGACCGCTTGCCTCACAATACAAGTCTGTGCCCTCCGTGAACTCAGTCCCACAATAGCACAATGATGGTGACCTGCCAGCGAGGCCTCTGTGAAAAGCAACCTGCTCTTTGAGAGGAGACCACTTCTGTATTCATTAATCTCAGGTTTTACTGTAAGCGTAGCCCTGTGACAGTACAATGATTCATACTGGAGTGTTTTATTGACTTATCTGTTTAATGTAGTTTATACTAAGAGCTCCTGTTTATTTTGTCTCTTTTTTCCCAGCAGGAGAGGGGGGGGCTAATAGGCCCACTTCAGGGCAGGGATACAAGCTATTAGTACTGACTTTTCAAAGTGTTCTCACTTGTTAGCATACACAGATCTGCTGATCTAACAGATAACACACAAGAACCTGTCTGCTCAGTTTGGGAAAAGCCCCTTCTTACAATATCAAATATATGAAAACACCTGCCTCTGCAGTTCCATCATTTATTTGCGGTTTTTCCCTCTGTAGTTGATTTGATAAGAGTGACAGCGTATACAGCCGAGCCTGCTGGTGATGGATGAAAAACAGCATATCTGAAGATGTGCGCCTCACCAGAAGGCTCGTGCAGATGTGCCTAAGCAGGGATTAATCACCACAGCGAGACAGCCAAGATCAGCTTGTGATGCCAGAAACCATTATAGTTTCATTCAGGTAATTAATTTTAATTGCTTTCTATTTCTCTTGAAATAAAAGAGAGAGAAGGAGAAAACATGTTTGCCATGCCCGTGTTTTTACATGCTTTTAGTGATGACAAGCTCAAACAAAACTGTGTGGTTTATTCCAGAAGGTCATGCATTTACTTTAGGATGTCAGACTCAGATGTCTGGTTTATTTTATTATTTTATTATTATTTTATTTCTGGCATCACCTAAAGAAACATACATGTTTCTGAACAAGTCTGCATCCGTAGTAGATGGTTGCTTTAAGTCAGATTTGGTTGTTTATAGAGTTAGGGATGTGGAGATGTGCTGCCAGCAGCTCTAAAAGAAGAGCTCTACCAGTGCCGAGCAGACTCTCCAGCACTTGGCTGAGTCTGGGCGGACAACGTGGCGCTGGAGGCCATGAGAGGATCACAGAGAACAATTGCAGCTGATCAGATCAGAGCGCCACTCAGAATGACCTCAGGACCCCCGCAGGGCGCAACCCAATCATAGCAGCCACTGACTCTGACAGATGAGTGCAGTGCAGTGCCCCACCCCGACACAAAAGTCAAGCCATTGAAGTCACAGGGAAAAAATCCCCCCTCAGATAGGTTCACAGCTCATGTGCGCTTTTGCTTTCGACATATGGCTACCACCAAAACCCTGCCCCCACCCCCTCACCCCCCAACGCCCTGCTCCCCTCCCTCCAAACACTGTTTTTGATCTCAGGTGAGCATTGTTGCAGCAGGCTCCCAGGTATCAAGGTCTGCCAGTGGAGCTTACACACTGAGACGTGAGACTGAGTTGTTTTGCTTTTACAGCTGGTGTAATGGAATATATGATGATCACATAATCAGCCATAAGCCACTTGTGTTGTTGGCATGGGCCGTCTGATTGACACTCGTACACAACAAACAACTCTAATGTTCCAGCGTAAAAGCCTGTCTGATTACTGCTTTTTATTCCTCAACGATAGCACACTTACATAAACTATTCGAAGCTCTCAAACACTGCCATGCATGAGGAAAAATAAGTCTCTTTCATATCCAACTTAATAATTCAAGCTTAAAATGCTGCTTTGCCCAATTTGATGTTCCCATGCAGTTATTTGATAGCACTCATCAATCTCATTCATGTTCTTGTCTCAAGTTTACCCAAGCGAAGGCAGCCACATTAGCTCATCTGCCAGTCCCAATCCCACCAACATCACTGAGTTCAAGTGTTGCTGACTTCACTCCGTCTGGTGACTGAGTGACTAAGGGCCTTAATTACACTGTCTGCTAGCTTGGTTACTGCCCATTAATCTCTCAGTCATGGGATGGACCAGAGTGGGTGATGCCCTGTACAGAGCTTGGCTCTGAACCCAGCTGTCATATGCTCCCCAACAACATCAGACTCAAAGGAAAGTCTCTCCTGCCCAAGTGAGATATCTCTGTATGTAGGCTGCTCTGCCAACTTGTGCTACATTTCAGGTTCTGTTCAGGACAACTAAACCGTTTGCCCACCAATCTGACATACTGGCTTAGTCAGTGAATTCGGGATTTCTGATGGAATCAATTAGCTAACTGCATGGGACTTTGTGGTGGACATAGCATGTTTAGACTACAGGCTGTGGATCTGCCAGCAGATTTGTCTTTGTTTGCAAAGGATGTGCCTCACTTGATCCGTGTGGACAAATGAGATGAAAGGGATATCTTTTTGGCTAGGTGCTAATGAGAGTCTTAACCCTGAGGGGTTATGAGGCGTATCGTGCAAACAGACACACACAGACACATGCATGCAGACCACATGTGAGCCACGCTGATCCTGCCTGCTTTGCCTCACTTCTCGGAAGCCACGAGCAACGTGTCTCAACCGAGTGAGGGAGCAGCAGACGCAGAGACCTCCACAGAGGCAGAATGCCGGGGGAATCTGCTGCAGGGGACGAGACGAGCAGCAGAGCAGCAGCGAACGGCAGGGCTTGGCAGGTGCATGCCCAGGCACGTCCATATGGGGCCTCTACTGGCCTGGGGGGTTTACGGCTTGGTTGGGGGTTTTCTCAGTATCTAAACTGGGCTGATGTGAAAGTATGACGGACCGCTGGAAACCACAGAAATGAAGCAGAGGAAACAAAGGGATTCCACCACACACCTCGCTAAAGAGTGGAAATTCACGCAATCAGGACTATAACACTGTCAACAAAAACTTTTGGCTACACCACTCCCAATGCAATAAAACCACCGCTACAGTCTCTGCAGCTGGGTTAGAAACGTGACGATGCTGAGGTTACTTTACTGCATCTCTGTTTTTATTTTGTCTCTGAGCAGGAATCCTGTAACGTCAGAAATATGTTGCAGCTGCTGTTGTGGGAGGTCTGCATTACAGGGGTCAGTGTGTAGCACATTTCTGTGCGCAGATGAGCTTTCTTTGTGTGACAGTCTCTTATATCCACAGGCAGAGAAAGTACCAGGTGACCCTCTGAACCTGCTGAGCAGAGAACATGACATCTGACCTCACCGCCTTCAGCCTGATGGCCCACAGAAACAGTGTGAAGTTCATGACCAGGGCCCGTGTACAAGTATCTCAGAACAGGGGTGCTGATCTCTGGCTTGTTTGCCTCATTAGTCATTGTGATCAGGTACCTGCTCATGTGTATATGTAATTGAACACAACTTCAATAAATCTTGTGAGACTTGTTGCTTATCTTGAAGTGAGGAGAAGGACACAAGTCAAACTGATGTAGGCCCTTTATGCTGTCCTGGCCCCAACCTTGGTGTAATGCATTCTGGGAACTGTAAAAGTAACTGAAATTGTGTACAAAAACATAACTAAGGCTTGAAACTTCAACACATTAGCACACAGAAATACAGATGGTCCTACAACGAAAGGTTATATCATTTTTAACAGGTTTTATATTGCTTTATAGAACAATAGTTAGATGTATCTTGGCCTCAGAATGGGCCTTTTGTCTCATTTTAACATTTGAGACCTTTGATTGTATTAAAGCCAAGCATTTACTCTGAATTCATGTGGACTTGGAATTATCAGGAAAATGATGTCCCCACTGAGAAAATTCACATGAACGGCACCTCAAATCAGAACAACAACTTGGAAAATTTGGTAGACGACTTACCAAGTTGATGTCACATTATGGAGAAACATGGTAGGCAAAAGTTAATGTTGGGTTGATGTTAAGAAACTTTTTATTAATTCACATATTGCATAATAATTTTTGCTCGCATGTAATTTGTGATATGATATTAGGTTGTAACTGTTAGTTGTTGTCCGGGTAGAGTGACCTAGATTAGTTAGAGAAGGTATTTATTGGCATTAACCCTGACACCAAAAGTAAAGTTCCATCTAAGTGGTTTTTAGGAAATGTAGGCTACAAGTCAAAATTCCTTTGTAATATAAAGCTTCAAACTGTTTCACCATACTTGGATGGTTGCTATGATGTTAAACGCTCCAAGCAATAAAATACAACACATGTTCTCTGTAGCGTCCATGTTGTTTCCACATTACAACTACAAAGCTCATAGACACACCAAGGAGGTATGTCAAATATTTTTTAAATGCTGGGGCGGGTCTTGGCTTTTTTATTTTTGGCTTAGGGGAGGGGCATACAAATTTAAATGGTTGTATTTTGTATTTATTTTACCGCAGATTTTTAGAAAACATGCCTTCAAACCTTTTGGAGGCATTGGGTAGCATGTTTTCTCCAACTTCACCAAAAGTATGATCAGCCATTTATCACAGCCAGAAACTGTAAAAACAGAAATTATCATTGAATTTTCAAATTTCCAATGGTTCTTGGGCACATCATCTGCAACAAATGCTTCCATCAGGAAAAAACAACTAAATCTGAGCTTAAAATATTGATATTTCATCAAAATCACTTTATTCTACGTATCAAAATTGGCCAAAAATAAACTGTTTGCACAAACCAGCGTGAGTAGGGAGGGGAGGGAAGTATTAGACAATAGGTTAATTTTTTCTTCTGGAGTTTAAATAAATTGGTAAAATATATGGACACATATATTGATAAGATTTAAATAGTTAATAATTAATTTATTGTGGAGGGAAGGACATGGATTTTCTGCCACTCAGGGAGGCTCAAGGAAAAATATTTCCATCCCCTTCCCCTCTTAAGTAAAGAACAATCCCTAAATCATTAAGTTCAGTTGTCTACTTTTGCGTTGTTATTTCCTATGACTGTCGATTTTCACATAAAATAAATTATCTTTTTTTTCTTGTGTTGTGCGGTTGTACACAAAACAAGCCAGGAGATATATAAGTATGTCACTTCCGGTAGCCATCTTGGGTCAGAATTGGTTCGTCATCTTCTACATCATGAAGCAAACTTTTTTTTCTAACTGGATGACGTTAGAAGAATCCATGAGGAGTGTGGAGATGCCTTGACAACTATGGTAAGTGTTCTCAAACGAACGGCTGATTATTTATTTTTTATTTTTGTACGCATTTAGCCTTGAGAAACACAGTAACAGAGCTAGCTAAACGTTAGCACTGTGCTTCCGGTGTAGCTAACGCTAACGGTTAACGGCAGTTAGGTATGTAACGGTTAACGTCTCGAGTGTAAAATATAATTTACGCGGTCAGGGACGTGGCAGCTTGATAAATGATGCCAACTGTACCTTTTAATTGTTCTGCCTTTTTCATGTTGTTAGAGAAAAGCTGCTGTAGTTTATTAAATATAAAAAATATTTGTAATGGTAGCAGTCTTTAACTCCCTCGCGCACTCGCTCGCGCACCCAGCTCATTGACTACAGTATGGGCTGGCTGTGTGCGTAACAGTGGTGGAAATACTGGAGTTTATACTCATGAACTGTACCTAAATACAAATTTGAAGTACTTATATTTCACTTGAGTATTTATATTTTATGCTACTTTATATTCCACCACTTTTAGGAAGCAAATATTGTACTTTTTACTACACTAACGTTAGATTTCTCTGACAGTTCTTGTTCTGCAGATTTTAATTGT
This sequence comes from Epinephelus lanceolatus, assembly GCF_041903045.1. NCBI lineage: Eukaryota > Metazoa > Chordata > Actinopteri > Perciformes > Serranidae > Epinephelus > Epinephelus lanceolatus. The sequence continues at coordinate 33,494,802 of NC_135754.1, read as the reverse complement.
TCATTCAACATGTCATTCAGCTAATAAATTCTGTAATGCTATTATAGATTAAGCTGCCCAGCAGTAGACCAGGTCATTAAAATTATCCCCACATTTACCAGTCACAACAGTAAAGTGATAAATATAAAGGCATAACTAAGTATAATTTAGTATCATAAAATGTGTAGGGCTGTACCCAGATATTCAGATATTTGAATATTCGTTTCTATGGGTAAGTATGCGTTATGAAAATTTGGTATTCGATATATATATTTTTTTAATTACTTTTTTTTTTTTTTTAACTATTTTTTTTGGTGCTAAATGTAGTCTTTTTGTTGTTGGTAAATGTAGGTTATCAATAACAATCAAAACTTGCATTGTTAAAAATGTGAAAATATAGTATAGCCAACGGAGCTTGTGCGCATCCGTCTGTGGATCATTGCCAAGTTTAACCACTTTATCACTATTCGCTCTAACTTGTAGCTGTTTTTTCGTTATCTTTTGACTTTAATATGAATTATGGATTGTTTCTGTCAATGTTTGTTTCCCCCGTTGTTTACAATAAATTATTGTTTAAAGTTTCGACAAGTTTCTTTTGGAGTGCGTGACACAAGTGTGTTTTGAAAACGGCCGCGGACTGTCACCTGCTCAACGCATCAGTACCGTCGGATGCCATGACAGTAATAGCCAATAATGTCAAAATATCATTTACAGACCGATTTAACAGACGATCACTGCTGCCCGACCCGCAGGTCCATTTGCGGGTCCCGCGGGTTACGGATCGACCCGTGCAGCTCAGTCTATAAGGCTGTACACACAACAGTAAGGCTATAGACATTATATTCTATTCAAGCCAGCAGAACCAGCAGCGCATCGGCTCTACAGTGCACGGCACTGCTGATTAACCATTTTATTGCAGCACAGAGTGTCTGCCAGCAACCAATTACTTGCAGAGGCTTCCTACAACTTGTTTCAACGGTTCCGATTTAATCAGAAGACAAATTAAACAGGATGACTAGCCAATGTGAAAATCAAAAGAAATCATAGAATAATGTACTGAAGGAGACATGTCCCCCTCGATAAATACAGGAAAGTAGCAAAGGACTTTTACTTTGACAAACTGCTAGAACACATCTCAGAGATGCAACAATGCCTCAGGTAAAATAGGTGGTAGCAGTATGCAACCTAGGGTTGCAGCAGTATACCAGTTTCAAGGTATACTGTAATATAAAAGTTGACAGTTATCCTTACTGTATACATTTGCTTATCTACTATATTAAAAAAAAAAAAAGTGGACATTGAATTGCCCCTTTATTTTAGTTATTTCCTAAGGGGAGACTTTTTACACATACTTCCATTAACAAAATGTTTTGTTTTCATTCCTTTAAGGGTCATTCTGACTGATAATAATATAAAGCCTGTAACTGTGATGCTGTGACACTGCAATATTTTCTGAGACCTTTATTGTACCGTGAATATCAAATACCGTTGCATCCCTATTGCAACCTCAATAGGGATGCAGCTATGCACAGTTGAAGCAGGAAGTACTAAGACATTTCCACCATAAATTGGTGCAGAAAAGGCACAAATCGATGCATACAAATGCATTCACCTGCGGGAAACGAAGTGTTGACACTTAAAATTTATTGGGGGAAGAACCCCAGATCCCCTGCTTAATATGTGTCCTCCCCAAATGTTAAAAAAACCCATGTCCGTCTGCAGTGGGCATTTCTGCATAATGAGTACTTCTGGTTCTTCTGTTACTTACTTTTGATATGTTTAAGTATATCTTGATGCTGATACCAAGTACATTTGCTTGAGTACGAGTTTGATGCAGGACTTTAACTTGTAACAGAGTTTGTTTTCTTGTAGTAGTGCCAAGGAAAAAAATCTGATTACTTCGTCCACCACTGCTGTGCACTAATGTCACATTGATTTTCTGAAGAGATGGGTTCTTATATTGTACAATTGGTGATGGCTGTTTATAATAGATGAAGATGTATGCAGCACTTTAATGTCTAGCTGGCTGAGGTGAAGCTAATGATAGGCCAGTGTACTGTGAGGTAGGTTATTTGATAGAAATGCTTATTTAATAAGATTATCACATGCTTTGTGTGGAAATCCAAATTTGCAAAGTAAATATCTGTTGAATAAATGTTGTGGAACAAAAAGTACACTATTTTTCTTCTATAAAGTAGTGGAGTAGAAGACTAAAGTAAATTGGAAATACAAAGAACAAATATCTCAAAACTGGACTTAATTACAGTGAACTTTGTTTCCACCGCTGCTTTCAGCTGGAGTTATCTGCCATGAGCATCAGGAAGGCACAAACTGAAATATGTTTTACCTTCAAGTTGTTTTGACTGAAATTTTTAGTGGTTTATAGTGCAGAACAATTTGGAGCATTGAAGTGGCAACCAAAGCATGAGGGTGAAGCAGAGAGGAAAAGCGAGGGATTAGAGAACCTGTCACAATCCATCCCTCCATGCATTATTCCTTAGGCACTCTTCAAAGACTCATGGAAACCTGCGTGCATGTATGAAGGCAGAGTGAACTACATGGTTGTGTTGCTACTTGTAAGTTCCTACTTCCAACATGGTTATCACTGAGATGAAGGCAAGAGGTCGGATGCCTTATTCGCGCTGCTCATTCTGTGCAAACGTTGTGAAAGTGTTTATTGTGTACCGGGCTTGCACTCTTGTTGCAGGACATGCTGAAAACTGCTGACACATTACTTTATAATTTTCCATTCAGTTTCATCAAAAGTTAGAACACTCTCCAGGCTATTGCTTTGAGGTGAAGAGGACACTTGGAACTGATGACGTATTCAGCTACACCTTGTTTCTGCAGAATTAGGGTTCAGCCGTGATGCTGTAATGAATCAACTTGTAGAAGAACTCCTGCACACTGCCAAACATGCTAAGATATTGATTTTAATGCTGCGACATTTCATTTGCAGCATTAAAATCAGTATTTTTGCAAGTTAGACAGTGTGCAGGAGTTCTTCTACAAGTTGTGTTCTGCTCATTCCTCCCCTACGCACCTGTTTGGAAAGAGATGTGCGGAGTTTTCCTTTGTTGCTGTAATGACTCAGTCATCAGATCTTTATCTTCTGTCTTTTATTTTAGGATTCAGTCTTTAGTAACAAATTTGATACTGGCTTCAGTTTTGAAAAATATTCAAATGTATTTGCCTTAATGATAGGTGCGCGTTGTTCTTAGCTGTGTCTGAACAAGTTAACTTATTTCATTAAAGAGAAATTAATAATGTTAGCTTATGTTGGGTTTGTGCCTGAAGCGTTAAGTCCTGAGTGTGTTCTGTCACTTCCTAAGCGAGAGCCATGCTCGTAAAAAGGCCTCTGCAGTACCAGACTGCGAGAATATTGTTTGCATTAAACTCTAATCTACCTCTAATTTACCTCTATATGTTGACGCCGCAGTTCAACTTGTCAGATTTGCCTGGAGGACATCGTGTTGCTAAATGAGGCCCTGGCAGAGCAGTCAGAGACGTGCATTGAGAACACTGCCATCAGAATTTCATGTGTGAATCCCACAACAGAGTCCGCAGAGAGATAAAGACACTCAAAAGAGAGTAAGTGGGCCAAGGAAAGTTGCCGGCTTTGCCCGAGGATGGGACTTTTCCTTGTGGAGGCTGGAATGCAAAGCTGCTGTCTGTGTTTTGTTGTCTTCTCTTTTTCTTTGGCACACTTTTGATTTGTAGTCCAACAGCTCCTGGCTGATCAGATAAAAAACGACAGGACCCCTGAAAAATGTTCCAACCTGTTCTTTCTTTCTACCTCCTTTGCCTCCCCTCCTTTCCCCTCTCTGCAGACTGTTGCAGAGAGTTTGGAGTTGGGACAAGGAGCCCCTGCAGTCACAAGTATGGAGACGTGAAGAGGGAAACTGAACAGGGTGTAAACTTGTGAACCTGCCTGTCAGAAAGCGAATGAGAGCGGCAGTAACTCTGCTCACAAGTGCACTGGAGAGTACAAGGCACTGACGAATGCACGTCAAGCTGGAAGCTCAGTGTCCTCGTCTGTCTGTAGGTGGACACAACAGAGTCTGAGCTGTTGTCTTGAAAGGACAGAGCTTGTTTGAATGAGTGTCTTGAGGGACTGCGTGAATGAACCCACAACTCAAACAGTGCATTGTTCACTGCCGCTGCTCATTAGGGGCAGCTTGTTGTTGGCACCGCTGCGTGAATTGTCAGCCGTAATGCATCCTATGCAAATCATAACTCGTAGTGGATTGTCTGGAATCTTCCATTGTATGCCTGGAATTTCTTTGTGGCAATTTCAAACACCGCATTGTGTGTTTAAAAGTAGTTAAAAATAATTATTGCTGTTGACTTTCGCATGCTAAGGTGATTTGGAAAAAACTCTGCAAAAGCTGTGGTGTGATGCTACATTGTTGGGGATGAACCCAGTTAACAGAGCTGCCAGTCTGCTGATATTTCACAGTGTCAGATCTTAATGAAACCAACTGTCTGGCATGTTTTTGCCTCTCCCTTTTACCTTTGTATCTCTCAGAAGGGCTGGGTGACGTACATTGAAACAGTGGTGCAGGCTGAAATGTGCAAAAATTTGCAAAGCAGGAAAGGAACATCTGTGCAGATTTGCAGTCTTGTTCATGTATTCTTTTATCTGATTATTCCTAGTGATGCACAAAACTATTGGTACATCATCGGTATAGGCAGATAAAGGCTTTGACATTTGCCTGAAATGAACATTTCTGCTGATATGTCAGGCAGATAAGACGAAGCTTTCATTATGCAACTTTAATTGGTCGTAATAGGTCAAATTTGCCCTGGTAGTGGCTTTTGTCAGAGTTATGTCAGGGGGAGCATCATCCAAGCTTAATAAAGTGGGATTCATTGTATAGTTTTGTTTGAAAATGTGACGTAAAAATAAATATGACATGTATTACTAACCTAGGTTGAAGTCATTTTCTTATTTTGTCCATTTTGAAAACCATCGTATTTTATGTCTGCATCTGCCAGTGGACTGTCATGATAAGAGTAGGCGTTAGGGTTGCAAATTGTTAGGGCTTTTTTTGATAGTTAACATTAATTACCACATCACACAATACCAAATGCGTTTTTTTCCCTCAATCAAAGCTCAAAGCAACATATTGCATGTTTTATGACAGCATTGCATCGCCTATAAAACATTTAAAGATGTACAGGCTTAAACATGATAAACACATTGAATATAACACAATAATTTATCACTTTGCCTGCTTCATTTTCGAATGTAGCCGCCGCATTCTTCACCTAGACCCCAAGATAGCCGTGTTGTCATAAAATAGCTATATTGCGCCCGTTGTTTGCTAATGCTAGTCATTGACAAATGCTTTCAAAATACACCAATATGTAGATAGCTGGAATGTAATAGGAGAATACACGTTGTTTATATTTCAAAATCAGATCTTTATTTGATCGATTAATCTTAACATGTTTGATCAAATTCATTCATTCATTTAATAGTTATCATCCCGAGTAAACATGATATGTTAATTCCACCACGGGAGAGACTGGATGTTGACAGAGAGATGTTCTGATACCACTTCCAATACTTGAACTTGTGTATCTGCTGATACCAAGTACCGATCCAATACCAGTTCATAAAATATATATATATATATATATATATATATATATATATATATATATATATGTATTTATTAACAGTATGTACTACTAACCCTGTATGGATGTGAAATGATAACGGTTATTGTCGTATGGCATGGCTCAGGTTAAACTCTAAACTGGTGGGACTTTCCAGGGTATAGTGCCAAATTGCTGATGGTTTCCTAATAGCTTATGCTAACACTATTTACCAAAAAACAAATCTTTACTGCGCTTAAACAGTAGTTGTCATTGGCTGCACAGTGCAAGTATTTGTGTGGGCTACTGTTTTAGAGCAGCTAAGAAGAATTGATTTCAGGGAAAACTGCTGTTTTATCTAGGTGTGAAACTACTTAAGTTTATTAATAAATTATGTGGTACTGAAAGGCATAGACGTGTGTACTCGCTGATAATCGGTCCAGCTTTTTAGGCAGTATTGCAAGCATTTCCAAAACTGATGTCAGTATCTAAACAACACCAAAAAAGCATATGTGCATGTATCAGTTTTGGCAGTTGGGTATCAGCAAAATCCAATATTGTGCATAATCAGTACAGATTTAGACAAATAGATTGCCAGTTGTAGACTATTTGATTTAGGGAAAGTTCTTGTACTGCTGCCTGTGTTGAGACAACATTGAATTAAGTCTGAAAGTACCAGTGCTGAAACTCAGTAATAGCATTGTTTTGACAAAAGTTACCCAGCAGTAGATGAAGATTTGTAGGGCTGTATCTGACTCAGATGATGACAGTCGAATCAGATTAGGATGTTCAATGAGAATATTTGACTATTCATTCCTTTTTTTTTTCCATATAGAGTTTGAGAGTTTGAATGTGGTTCAGTGGAATGTTAAGTGTGACGATGACATTCACGTAGCATAGTTAACAAGATAACGTGCAGCAACATTTTATGGCAACACTAGATATCAAACAAAAGCCTAGATATCAAACAAAAGCCAGAAATTGTAAATTCACCACTTCTAAGCAGAGAGCAGAAGATAACAATGTCTCGCAGGGCAAAGCCTTTATTCTTCTGGGCAGTTGCCTTGTGTCCGCAGTTGGATGCCCTAAAGACATGGCACCTTATTTGAAATTACTTCTAGCATTTCTTAACAACATGTAAACTTAATTCCTTGTAACTCAGAGACAGTGATTGATAGTCCTCTCTTCCTCTCTGCTCTGCATCCATTAGTCGTCTGGTTGACCTGGTCAGTGACCTGAGGGCTTTGACTGAAAACAGGCTGTACAGGTGTGAGCAACACATCTGTCACTGACCCCGTGTGTCAAAGGAATGGCTTTCTGCTAATAATTGACCCTCTGTAACAAACTATACAGGTGAGATCAGCCAGGTAATGAAGACTTAAAATATTGTGTGTGGGTGAGTGAGTGTGTGTGTTCGCCTCCACACGTGTCCCCTAATGATCTCTTTGCCTCTGGCCGTTGCTGTTTTCCCTTTGAGGAACTGTCCTGGCCTGTGTTTTAGTGCAGCTAATAGCTGTGCACTGGGGGACTTTGTCATTTCCTACAAGAGCACATTGCATGCCCTTTGTGAAGATTAGAACTTGCCTTTGCTGCTTTGAAACACCACTCTCCTTTGAACCTCTTGTCTGGCTTGGTTTGACTGGATAATGTCATCCCACATGCTTGTTCAGCGATGACAGTCTTGTAAGTTTGTTTTGTGAAGTTACGTGTCGGTTCAGTATATGAAGGTGACTCTCACTGACAGTACAAGTACAAGTAAAGAAGGGTGCATTTTTCGTCATTCAGGGTTTTCCTGGGTTCTTAAAATGTTTAAAATCCAATAAGCTGAATTTTAGGTCTTAAAATTCCATTGAATCACAAAGTTATCGTACCTTTTATTAAGGGCCTGTCCCATTTCTACCCCTTAAATCTTCCTCTTGGTATTGAGTGCCCTCGTTTGCGAGATAGCCCTTGATGAGGGAAGTGAGAAATACTAGGGTAGAGACCTTTCCCTAAGAAATGGGACACCACTTCATGCAAATTGGCGTTGCCGATGTGCAGGCATACGTCACACGTAGTAGCAACACAATGAAAATGCTGGCTCCAGTGCTTGTGTTGTGGCGTGTGCTATGTTTATTCTTCTCTGTCTGATGAATCAACAGTGAAGAAATGCTGAAAACAGGAGGCGCCTACGACGTCTTCTAGTTCTGATCAATTTTGTTTGGGTAAGTCGATTTGTTTAAATATTTTGACGCTGTGTTCAACCGAGTTGCTGATGAGTTTACTACTCCAACCATCTGTTGTTTGTATAGCCTACATTCCGATTGTACAGTTACAATTTTTTTTCCAAAACTTGCCAAAGTTGCTGACTCTCCAAGGTGTTCTGGGAAATTTCATCTTCCACTTTATTGAAAGTGTGGGTCGGGGCTCCCGTGGAATCTAGGGGGGGTTTTAAGTGTTGGAAACCACTTCCACTACCTCAATCCTGTTTTGGGACACCACTAGCCTAAACGTGAACGCACACAACCAAGTGCAAGTGGGTATTTCTAGGGGAGGTGTGGGTGTTGGGACAGGCTCTAAGTTGCATCAACTTCAGTCTTGCCTTTGTTTTTGGGAAATGTGCTGTGACAAAACAGAACAAAGCCAGCATGCAACCAGTAACCACTAATACAAACTGTGCAGCCTATCAGAATTTATCAGAGCACACCCAGGTAGTATGTTGTGATGTGGTATGTGGGATAACATGGCGTCTCCTCTCATCAAAAAATAGCTACCTCTAGAAGTAATATGCTAAAAGTGTTTCTGTTAATCTAATACAGTTTAGTGTAAGTTCAACGAGATCTGGCTCAAGAACAATGTATGTAGTGCTTCGTTGTAGCCTGTTGAAAGTAATTGATTGGAATTTGTCTCAATTATTGGGCCCAGGGTTTAAAGGCGCTGTATGTAAGAATGTGGCCAAAACGGTTACTGCACTCAAATTCAAAATACTGCCCCCCCCCCCCCACACACAGATTCGAGGTTGCTGGACAGCGGCACGATGGAGACTGATTTGTTCGTCCACAGGCGGCTGCCGTGGCAGGGCTGCGTCGCCGCGTCCTTGATCTTCGGTTTTCCAGCGGACCGTTCGAGCAAGTCCGGGATACAGCTGAGGAGAAGCCGGCTGCTCATGCTATGTACCGGGACACTGCTAATGCTGCTTGCCGTGCTGCTGTAGCTCAGTCGTAACTGTAACTGATGCTGAGACTCTACTGACTGCGTGACTGGTAGACGGCGGTGGGTGGCGCAACAGGCCAAAACACAAATTCAAAACATAAATATGATTTGCGGACTGCAAAAAATTTTTTTAGATGTAAATATTCTGGCTGTACTATTGTTGTCGGTGAGATCAGTATGTTATATGAACATTATTCCTTAGTCTCTGTGACATATTAGGATGAGTTTACGACTATTTGCTTTAGATTTCTTACATATAGCTCCTTTAATGATATGGGTTGCCAGATTGTGCGGGGCAAGTAAAATGGGGCTAGTAAATCAGGCAGCCCACTTGCCTAAGGGCCTGAAAATGCGCCCGATCCAGCGTCTTTTTTCTTGTGCGGCCGCTCTGAACGCGTCTAGTTGAAAATGTTGAACTTTCCAGAAAAGGCGCTGGTGATGTCACTGCTGCTCCTTTAGCTAGGCAACTGTCACAACAAAGGCCAAAGCTAGTTTGTAGGAGCAGATCAGCCGGCGGACTCTGGATGTTGCCGGTGAGTGTTGTGCTTAAATCATCACCTCATGCATCGTGAGCTTGTTAACTGTGTATGTCAACCCTCTGTTTATGTAGTGTTACGTTAGCTATCTAGCTAATGTTAATATCAAGATATTGTTGTCATAGAAACAAAACCCACTTGCAGTGCATCATTATAAAAAGCGCTGGAAGTGTTTTTTTTATAAAGCACTGGGATGAAGCACTCCCCAGCGCCCTGCCACCGCTTTGCTGCTGAAGGAAAATGCTAGGTGGACACATGCCCTAATCGGACAAGCGGTAAAAACAATTAAACGAATTGTTTTTTTCTGTATCTGATGATTAAAGTAGCCAGTGGGTGAGCCTCCTCGCTTCCTTCTCACCTCCTTTGAGAGTTGCACATGTGCAGTACTGATTGGGCACTCAAGAGAAAATGGTGGCCGGTAAAGATACGAGCTGAAGCACATTTCAGTTATCTTGGAAACAGGAGTTTAGTTCAGTGGTGTTGGAGGATGTTGGTAAAACTCCAACTATGTACTTCGTAGTTTGTCGCAAGTTTGAGAACAATTGAACAGTTTGTTTAGGGGCAAGTAAAAATTGACTTTGGGCAAATAGCCACTAGCAAATGCCTGCCATCACCCAGTATTGTTCTGTATTTGCATTGAGAGCATCGCCATAGGGTGAGTGATGCAAGTAATTCTGGGACTCTGATTTTCCATTATATCCTTATTACTTTTCTTGCCAATATGAACATGAAATAGATCTTAAATTACATTCATCGTGTCCTTAAAAAGGTCTTTACAAGTCTTAAAATAACTTGTTGAAACCTGCAGAAACCCTGCCATTGTGATGGACAACATTATTTAAGATCAGTGTATAAAAATATATTTAAATGCATCTGAATCACAAGATGTTTATTTAAGAATGTTTTGCAGGGGTGATACACCTGCATAGGGTCATTTTAAAACATATTACATAGTCATGCATGTTTTTTTGTTTTTTTTTAGGAATTTACTTCCTCCATTTTCCCTGAATATCCCTGTAGATGTCACTCTGTGGAGACATTTCTCTTTGGCTTTAGCCCAAAATTGCCTTTGACCCTGTCCCTATTGCGGTCCTCAGCCATTCATAATGGAACCCTGAAGTTTCTTATGAATGACATTCTTCTGGACTTTCCTGCTCTTTTCTCTACCTTCCACCACACTGCTGAGAATAATACCCGAACATCCTTGATCTTTTCACACAAGGCGGCAGACGCGAGGATTTTCCCGCAGTAAGAATCATTTAAGTGATCCCTTTGCCAATGGTAGGGGTTTTGGGGTTGAAGATTGGATTGAAGATTGGAGGTGGGGGGTGTCACAGTCAGATAATGACATTCCTGAGACCCAGAGATGGACTCTATATAAGCTGCTCAGGTTGAACTGGAAAGGTCTGTGTATGGGCCGGGCAGTTTGGGAAACCTAGATAGCTTTGCGTGAGATCTTTCGAGAGGTATGCTTCTGACATTATTGAGGCTACGTCCACAAGTAGTCCTTCAAACTGCAAACACGATTTTAGTCAGGAAGCGACATTCAGGCTTGTACATGCTTCAAATTTTAATTAAAGGATGTTAATTGAATCACTGAAAGCTTAAACAAGGTTCAGAGACTAATTGTAGAGTAGTATTTACGTGTTATACATTTTAAATTGTTATTCTGTGCCGTTAAATGGTATTTCTGTTATTTGATCTGATGATGCAGAGTTACTTCTGACGTCTACACTTGTAGCAGAGGCTGAATATTAAGCACTTGTGACTGCTCCATATTGCTTATGTTTCACTGCCAATTAGAGCTGCAACGATTAATCGATTAATTGTCTGCAATTAAATTAATCGCCAATTAATTAATAGTTTCCAGCTTTTTAAATGTGAATATTTGCTGTTTTTTTACTCCTCTATGACAGTAAACTGAATATATTTAGGGTTTGGGCAAAATAAGATATTTGAGGACATCATCTTTGGCATTTTTCACCATTTTCTGACATTTTATAGACCAAACAACTAATTGATTAATCCAGGAAATAGTTGACAGATTAATCGACAATGAAAACAGTCATTGCAGCCCTTCTGCTAATAATGTTTCATCTGAGTGGAAGTGAAACAAAGTCCTGTCAGGTGCACTAATTCCAAGAAAGACTGGTTGATCAGGACTGCATTGGTTGCTCTTAAAGCTGCTGCTGCTGCTGATTTTAGCACCAGCAAAGTTTATGCTGACCATTCTCATAAAACATTGTCAAGACAGATTTGTTGTTTGCAGCAAAAACACTTGTATAATTTCTTTATCCGTCTCTCTGTCTCAGTTTCCCTCTGTCCCTCCCCACACAACAATGCAATTTTAAGTAAGCATAAGCATTGAAAAATTTAAGGGGAAAGTGGAATCCACGTGAGATGGCCCTCCTTAAAAATGCACACAAAGAAATATCCAGTGTACAATGTCTCTGTTTTCTCATGCAGATGTAACAGGGGTGATGATAACAGAGGATTAAGAAAATAACAGTTATTGGATTTAAACATCTCGCAGCTCTGCGGTGTGAATATGACAGACTTAAACCGATAATCACCGCTGATGCTCGATGGATGGTATCGGACTAAATTCAGCTGAGGTAATTCCCTGCTGAAAGTGACTGTCATCATTCACTTTACAAACCGCCGCTATTTACGCAAAGTTACACAAACACACAGCTGGCTGACAGAGTGGCTTAAGCTGTTCTGAAAATAGCTGATGAGTTAAGCCACACAGGCTTCATACAATACTCGCCGTGACTCTTATTAACAACCTTGGCATTTGATAAGAGCACAGTGTTATGTCATAAGCTTCAGGTTCTTAGATATTGATATTCCTCGATGATTAAAGGTTAAAAGGTGAAACCAACACACAGCATTGAGTCCAAGAATAGATGTTTTTTTTTCCTTTTCAAACCACACAGAGAGGATGGCGTCAGATAATTGGACAGAGACACTGGGACCTGTAGATTATGAGCCGCAGTGCAGCTTTAAACTGTCATGAATACTCTTAAACTTTGATTTTTCGCATTTTGTACAAAGCTGCTGTTTCCCCAACATTCTTGCATTTCAAGAAGGCAATTTACTGCTCTGTCTCGCCTCTTCCAAACCCACCTCATTAGTTTGCTATGTCTTTCTACTACACCTCATCTTCGTCCACGCATATGTGCATATCACTGGAGTTATTTATGCTCTGTTTTTTCAACACCCCATCTTGTAAAAGCAGGGCTGCCAGGCATAAAGCAGTCAAAAGTGCTCTTCCCTCCAACCCGTCCCACCTTGGCTGGAGAATTTATGGCCAAGTCATCGCCCCTGAGACAGAAGCTGAGAGGAGAGAAGCTGTCTGGGCCCTTTGCTGAAACTCAGCACCCTCTTGTTTGACGCACCACCTCATTTTGTCTCCTTGTGGACATGTTCGACACCGCGGGGTGAAGCTACTGACAGCGCCGTTTGACACCCATTCCTCAGCACCTGCCCAGTCACCTGGAGCTACGGCTCTGCTTTTCATCTCCCCACCTTCCCAGTAACCCCTTCCCCAGCCTACACTTCAAAATTTGTTACCCAAATCAAAGGTGGAGCGCATTGTTGAGGTTCGAACATTATACCAGTGTCATGTAAGCTCCTTGAACAGAACAGCTGCAGGTAATTCACACAGAGAGAATCCCGGGCTCTTTGTCGCTGTTGTCTGATGGTTCTCGCTGAAGCCAGAAGTGGGTGTAAAGTCCTCTTTGCCATTAACACTTCAGCCCTGTGGCCTGTGTGCTTGGCAGCTGCCTGCTCTGTAAATGAAACCAGAAGATGCTCGTGGTTTGGACAGCACTATGGTGGGACCACATGCTAGTTGGGCTACTAAAAAGTGCAGTAGCTCTGACAAGTATTGTGTCGTGAGCCAAAAGAGCTTTGTCATACGCCTACGCAAATATCTCCAAAATAGAAGCTTTATGTTACAAAAGAAGACCAGGAGCTATGAGGTCAGCTGCATGTAGCTGAATTTGTAATGAGATAAACCTCTAAATTTCAGTTACTGGTGCCAACAGCGATCTTGGATAATTTAACAAAGACTAAAACCCTGCGGCACCTAAACATATTGTCTCCTGACAAATCCGTAGTGGAGGGGGTGAATTGTGCTACAATTGAAAAGCAAAATGATATGCTTAACTGTTTTTCAGAAAGAAAGAAATTAACTACAGCTGGTACCCCATGGCAAACCGCAAATTTGTAATATTTTAAAAATTGTGTACAGGTTTGTCAGTTGCAAGATTTTGTGTTCAATGCATGTCATACATCTACCCCCCCAAAAAACCCCCAATTCAGATTCAGTTCACGGCTTGTTTGGGGGCCGGCGGCCTGAATGTAGAACAGTGACGCACAATAGCAAACAAAACAAAATGATCCTATAAGTCATGATTGTTGCACTCCCTGAGGCACTCCTAAAATTATATGGTCACAGTTAAAGCCAGAAATTGATTATGGTTTAGAAAAAGAAGCCTTTGTTGAGTCTTCATGAGCAACATCAGTGTCATTGAGCGGTATCTAAAATTTATGTAATAATGAGTGATCTTACTGACTCACACTGTTGTGTGGAAATGCCTTGTAAGTCCTCACAGTGCTGCTGACAATTCATATCAACATGGCAACCACTCGCTTATGTATTTTCCCTTTAAATTCAAAAAAAGAAGTCCACATTTGTAACCATTCAGTGGTTCCCAAACTAAAAATTCAACCTCTTTGCATCACAACATACTCCAATATGATAAATGGACCTGAGTGTGGAGGGGAAAAGAACGGCGAGCCTTTTCCGTTACACTAGTATTTGAGGTTAAGATTCTTTGGACTGGGCCGGAGAACATTTTTCCACGCAGTCAACTGAAAGTGCACATTCTGCCCTCTCAGAAATGATCATTTGACCAAAAAGACTCTCTCTCTTTATGCGGCTATAGGGTCTGATGCTGAAACTGTGGATTTAGTACTCACCACCAGATGGGATAGCCTCCAAGCACCCGTGAGCTGGACAACCACACACACATCAAATATCCAATCAGATACAAATCCATGAGGTAAGCCTTGTAGTGTGTGAGAGGGTAAATGGATCAATACATAGAACTTCCAGCAGGCAATGAAGAAGAGTTTCCAGGAAGAGAAGCTTTGGGGCAGCTTGATTGTTGAATGAGGGGAAGATTAAAATGATATTGAAAAAAAAAATTCTTCCTCCTGTTTTCCCCCCTTCTTTGAGTCGGGCCAGGAAAGTGTGTCTGTCTCCTAGTAGTTAAGAGAATAAGTGTCTCTTACACACATGCACACACGCTCCTACCCGTCCTCTCCTTCCCTCCCTCTCTCTGAGGTTCTTCCCTAAGGTAGATATCTTTTTCTCTCTCTCTCGACTTTTTTCTCCCTCAGGATGCCTCATCCACAGGCCCAATATTAAAGGGGGGGAGAGGCGGGTGGAATGAGGTTTGGAGATGTCAGCTGGCAAGCCAATCACAGAAGATGGCCTTAGGTTACGAAAAAAAAAAAATTATTATTCGTTCCCATCTGTCAATCACACGCCACCCCCTGGTAATGTGGAAAAGAAAGGAAAGAGTGAAAAGAGGGAGGGAGGGAGGGAAATGAGAGAGGGAGGTATGGGGAGGGACACATGAAAAAAGGTAGTTACTCAACTTGTTTCATGTGTGATCATTAAAAAAAAAAAAGATTCCCCAAAGTGGCTGGAGGTAGGTGAAGGGATGTAGGCCAGCCTCGCCGGAGAAGACTCTGCGGTTCGGGGTTTACACCAGCTGACGTACATATTGACACATTGATTTTTAGGGGTTGTGCCCTGACTAATTGATCCGGATATACGTGCATACTGCGCACACACACTCACACGTCAACACATGCATAATCTCTGTCCCACTCACTGGGACATATACAGTGAATTTTCTAAATTGTTGTCCGCCCACCCCAACAGGGGAGGACATAAAAGGGAACACAATAAAGCCATAAACTGCGGTGGTGGCTGGGCCAGGCATGCAGGGGTTATATGCTTCAGCGGCCCAAAGGCGACACATTTTACATCAATACTATTGTCATTCTGATGGGCTGTGGGGCGAGCAGCCGTGGGACGGGGGGGAGGCGGAGGAGGAGGGAGAGGAGAGGGAGACAGATAGAGAGTGAAGGAGGAGGGTGGGACACTTGTGATGGACTTAGCCTGAAGTAACCACACATTTGATTCACACACACACACACACACACACACACACACACAAGGAAACTGATCAGGACGAATACAAACAAGATACCAGCAGAGATCAAACACAGTCAGTTGTCGTGATAACAATCTAGTTAGGAGTTTTTTGTCTCAATGGATTATCAGCCATGGAAAGAATGACCACCAAAGACGTGACCGCTGCAGAAACCAGTAATGAAGGGGTTCATCAGTATTAAGTTCATACTTCACAGAACATAACTTTTTATGAAAACTGAGGCTCTGAAGTTTTCTAACTTCAGGATTACTCGAATGTACCGACCAGTTTGCTGCTAGATTTTTGCCTCATGCGCCTTAGAAACCGATGACGTCTGTGGCAGCGTGTTATTATAGAAGTCTGTGTCATACTCCTTTTATAGGACAATTCACTGTTTGTGACGTGATTAATAAGCACATAAAATATTTTATTTTGACATTCTTCCTCTGTGAACAACACCAGTAGTCCTTTTGGGGCACAGTTTTAAAATCAAGGTGTCTGCAGGTCCTTGAAAAGTCTTAAAATGTCTTCAGTTTCTATAAATGTTAGGTCTTAAAAGTCTTCTTAAATTTGAATATGTGAGATCTTAATCGCCACGGACATTGATCTTTTCATTTATCCATCTTTTAATTTCATTTTGTTAAAATGAGTTCTGATATTTAAAATCTTTAAATCTACCTATGGACCTAACACTTAACTTTACACTTGCACCTACCTGTTGGCAAAATGTAGATTAACTGATCTCACTTTAACCCTTTCAACTCTGGAATTGAAATGGTCCACCAGTGTGTGCATTGGTATTTTTGCTTATTGTGATGCCATTTCTTAGAGCATCGTGAAATGTTTCATATACCTAAAATCTGTACAACCAAAGCTTTAAGGTTATGTAAGTCAATTAACCTTAATAATTGATAAAAGTGGTGAAATTGTGTCATTACAAAATACAAAAAAAACAAATGATTTTATAAAATAAACACACAAAACATATTGATAAAAAAGATTTCTAAATGTAGAAACATAAATAAAACAACTCTTAACACTCCATAATCCATGTGAACTATGTACACGATTTAGTTTTTGATATATGCTCATTTTTATGAGCATTGTACAAAGACGTTTTGATAGATGCATGCATTCCTCTGGTGCAGCTGCGCATTTTTGTGCAGCTTTGCCCTGCTAATGACATCATCACGGGCATACAAGTGATGGCACAGAAGACATAAGCCTTAGTTTTCTGCTGCAAAAAGAATGAATGCTTTAGCTGTTATGGTTTTTATTTTAGATCAGTTTAAACAGGATCATGCAGCGATGGACGATTGCAGCTGTCTGTGAAACATCTGTTTTTAAAGGGTTAATAACCATACACCTGCATAACGCCTACATCTGTGGGAGACCACACATATGTGACTTACCTTTATACTTACATGCAATGCTTGAATAAGATGACATCCAAAAACCTTCTTAAATTTGGTTAAGAATAATCCTGAAAAAGGTCTTAAAAAGCATTAAAGGTAAGTATCTGATACCTGCAGACAGCTTGTAAATGTGATCTAACACTTATTAGATATACATTTTCAAGTAATAAGACCAGATGGGTCACCTGATAGATTTCACAACAGATTGAGAGTGTGGAGCCATGTGGAAGTTAGGCTGTGGAAGATCTGTTTCCAAGTAAGGAAGGTCACAATAAGTTCAATAACATAGTAGGAGATGTTTTATTGATTTCATCCTGATTTAATATTGTAGGAACAAAAAATGAATGAAAATATGAAATCTATCCCTGTAGAAATAAAACCAGGGATACTCAACTTTGTTTGCCTGTGGGCCACTTTTGCAGAATGACAGGAGGTTGGGGGCCAGTTAATAAACAAATAATAATATTAATCAGTATATATAAGAAATAATTTGACTGTTTTCATCCTGTTGACATTGGCTGTTAGGAGGGGTGTTTCCAGGATTTGAGGACATTAGCTCAGACCTCTGATTGGGGGGGGGTCCAGGAGCTCCTTCCTTGGCACTTTTTCTTTTTATAACCAGGCTCAATTTTGATGCTCTTTTTATGCACCCTGGCACCTTATTTACATTAAAGAAAACAGTCCCACCCTGCACACTGTCGAGTATTGCTGCCTTAAACAATTACAGAAATATACAATAGTTGCCTGCATTTGTTCAGGTCAGAGATTTGACTTAAATTTGCTGCTCAAATGACAGGTGACTCAAATATCACACTTTTTAAATACAGAGTTTGTCATGGACATGCTATTCTTAACACAAATGTTGTCACTCTTCGGTGATTTTGAAGAACTAGCAGAAATTGAAATATAAAATATCTTAGCCTCTGCTGTGTGTTGCCTGGGGGTTGTGGACCTCCAGGGCATGAGTGAGCTCGGTGGTGGACTGAGGGGGCTGGAAGGTCGCTCAGCAGGGGCTGAGAGCGTGCACTCTGCAGAGAGGAGGCTGAGTGCCCACCGCAGGGAGAGAGCGCAGTGACCACAGTCTGGAGGTCAGTAGTGGAGCGCCCCCCTTCACCCGCCCCTTCTGTGTTTTATTCCTCCATAACAAAGAAGATAGGGAAACAGGCAGTGACTGAGCAGCACTCGACCTACCGCCCTGTTTGAGAGGAGGTGGGGGGGTTCCTCTGGGCCTCTAAATGTGACAATAATTGATAGATATCTTTGTGAAACGTGTATGAAGCCTGCTCTCCTGCCAGTCGTGGTGGGGAGTCTTCTGCATTATACCAATAAAGAAGACTTTTCAATGCCTCGAGTCAAGATGCGGTATGTCATAGTGGTGCTGACAATGAGGCAGGTCTGTTTTCAATCACGAACATTGTCATGTGTTACGGCATCGTCAGAAATGTGCCTAGCTCAGCTCTGGGATTTGGACGACAGTTGCTCTGCAGGAGCTATAGCCGGTGTGCAGGGCCAGGGGTGGATGGGGGGAATGTGACAGAGGTCTAATTTATGAGTGCAGGCAAAGGAATCAGTCTGCGGTCTGCATCTGAACAACATTGAAACCACGTTTCCCAGGTTGAGGCCACAAGTGCAATGTGAACTGTCTGGAAAGGCAGCAGCGATTAAGGTCAAGAACATTGGAGCCTGATCTTGAAATGAACTGTGACTCAACAACACTCAGTGGTGGTGTTTTGTACAAACCTCTGCAAAGGAAGGCCTCGGTCTGCGTGTCTGCATCAGTAGGTGCACAGGAGGGGGAGGCGCACACAGTGGTCCCCTACCGGGCCGGTTTCTACGGTGACCTGAGAAAGGCCGTAACCAGGTCCGGCTCTTTCTCAGGCCTAATCAGCGTATTACCACAAAGAAGGACATGTGTTCGGCCCCCCCACCTCTCTTCCCTCCCTACTCAATCCGACCAGCATGGCTGGACACAGGCAGCCAATAAAACCAGGATTAGGAGGGTATCTACACACACTGGGCTGTAGCGAAAAAGTTTCTGAACACGCCCAATCCCGCCCTGCTCCCTTCACAAACTTCTTTTCATTCTTCTCTGTCTCTCATTCCTTCCATCTTTCACTTTATTTCACTTGCTCCCATGTTTATATCCTTCCTTTGCCTCTTCCTTTCAGACGCCTCACCCTGTAAGCTCTGCACACAATGGGGCATCCAGAAATTACTCATTTTGCCGGAGCAGTTCAGCAAATTCCCAATGCCTCTTGCTCCCCTTTTATACTCTGGATCCTGTGCTTTTTTGCTGTTATGATAATGAAATGTGCTCCATCACAATGACAAA
Source organism: Epinephelus lanceolatus (assembly GCF_041903045.1). Lineage (NCBI taxonomy): Eukaryota > Metazoa > Chordata > Actinopteri > Perciformes > Serranidae > Epinephelus > Epinephelus lanceolatus. The sequence continues at coordinate 33,475,508 of NC_135754.1, read as the reverse complement.
GCTATGCATGTGTTTAGCTGCGTATGTGGATTGGTGAATTTATGTGAATTGATGCTCCTTTACATATTTTTGCATGAACTCACGTATCTCCACATAATGCACTAAATGGAAATCAAATCCTCCAGATTTAATGACCACAGACCTCCATCTGTGAAACCACTGCCTGATAAATTGATACCAGATAATGATAATAATTAAGTCCCGGTGTGCAGTGTGTTCTGTCTGCACAGGAAGTGCATTCTGTTTACTGTCATGATTTGTCTGGAGAATTTTGGAAGTCCCGCGCTTCTCGGTGGCTGAGAGAGTGCTGGCTCACCTCACAGTCCTCGCTAATGTGTCCTGGAAATGGGAGAGTGTTAAGGATAATATCACTGCCTTTGTCAGGACTTTTTAAGACAGGGGACAAAGACGACAAGAACTCTTCCCCCAAATAAACCTTTTTCATTAGAGCGGCAAACACTTCATCCCTCGGTTGTGTGAGTGCAGCTCTATGAACCGCTCAGCAAGGTCCCACAGGGAAGAGCCTAAACCCTCAGCGGTCTTCAGCCGGACACTGAGGCGGCCTAATTAAAGGGCACTTAAGCCCCACAATGTGCGACGGTGCAGGTTGGAGTTGGTGGGGGTCCCCGCCGAGAGGGACAGAATTCATGGCACTCGTAAACAAGGGAGTCCAGGACAGAGGGACAGAAGAGGGCTATGTGCCAGAGACTTTGTTCACACAAGATGAAGAGTCAACAGCCTCCCCATCCCTCACCCCTCCTTAGCCATCCCCCCTAATAACCACCTTCTTCAGAGGAGCTGCAAACACAATGCCGTCCCACTCCCCTCCTCTTGCTCTCAATCACTGTTGGGACAATGAGGGGAACCCCCCCACCGCACCACCACCACCATCCTTCTGCCCCTCCCCGACCCCCAAACAGACACTTCTTTTATTGAAATTCTTTGGTGTTCTAATCCTCAGCTTCCTCCAGGGGCAATAATGGACTCCCTGCGTCAGCCTTTTCCAGCGAGGCTATCATCCAAGCCTGCCTGGGTCACAAGTCCACCGCTCCCATTGGAGAAAACTGCCCCAGTAGTGTCATTCCTGTCACATCCCGCTCATCTACAGGCCCGATGCCACTGGCCGTAAGAACATGTTCGTATTAATAGCCATGCATGTTTGTATATGTTCAAGTACAGTACAGCTTTACCTTTAGATTTAGAGAACAGGTTGGGAGTTTGTTGTTTTTGTTTTTTAATAGTATTTATCAGCAAGGCTCAACAACAAGGATTGCACTGGACAAGTAAAATGCCACGTTGGGCTAGGAAATGTAGCAGCTCAATTACTGATCAGGCAAGTGGTAAAGAAGAATCAACACATTGCTTTGTTCTGGACCTGATGATGGAAGTAGCAAAGGACAAAGCCATCTTGCTGTCTTATCTCTGTTGAGAGTTGAATATGCTCAGTAGCTATCGGACGCTCCAGAGAAAATTGCTGTGGGTTAAGACAAAGTTTACAAGCTGAAGTGCAAGCGAGCATTTCAATTATCTTGGAAACAGAAGTTTAATTGGGTGGCATTAGAGGATGTAGGCCAAACATTAACTGTATTGCATAGTTTGCCGCAAGTTTGAAAGCAAGGCAAATACAACTGGGTTGTTTCTCATGATTAGTCTGTATTGTCATTTGATGATGGCTATAAATAGTTTCTGTACGGGTAGGTATAGGCTTTGGGCAAGTAGATTGGGGGCCCACTTGCCTGACTGAGCAGGTGAAAAAAACAACATTAATTTATTTGAACCCTGATTAGTTCCTCTTTTTGGCTTCACTGCAGGTTCGTTCATCTGTACCGCTCATGAAGTTCATGAACCATGTTCAAGTTGCCTAACAGCTGGCAGAAAGTGCTGGAAATACAACATACTGATTAAAAATAAATTGTCAGCGAATTTCAGAAGTGAAATGAGACGCATTTAAATGCTGAATACAGATTATACAGTACATTTTCAGTGTTAGGTAGACTGTTGTTAGACATCACCTTGTCTAATCCTGTTTGATGTAGAGGTTGTAATCATCATTGACTTGAATGGGGTTGACAAAATATAGGAAACACCTCTTAATATAAAGCAAACTACAGCCTCTAAAATCACCATTAATTTGAATCAAAGCCTTAGCTTTCATGAGTTAATGAATGAACATAACAATAGTTTGCACTGACTTTAGCCAGGTGTACCCAATTACAACAGTGTACTGTGCAGACATAAAGACAGACATTTAATATACAAAAGCATTAAGTAACAGTGATTCACACTATAACCAATGTAGATACATACACTTAGAAAAACAAAGTACAAGATAACAAGAAGGAAAACACAGAATGGGCTTGGCTTTATTATTCTACCTTTAATCTTGACTGATGCATTACTGTGCTTGTGTCGAAGTTAGTGGACTGAAGATAATCACAGTGTAGACTCCAGGATGGCACCAACCAGTTAAAAGTGTGTTGATGGTGACATCTGCTGGTCACACACAATCAGGAGCTCTAGACTGTCAAATGGATATATGAAAGGTCTTGAAAGCATGAAGCAGTCAGGCTGTAAAGTGACATCACAACTAACAATTATCTAACTATTCTTTTAATATTTTGGGGTACGTCAGTCAATAAAATGTCAGCAATTGTGACGGCCATCATATTGTACCAGAATCTGTGTCTTAAGAATTACTTATTTTTCCTTGTTAGGTTCACTTGAAAATGATACAGAACAAGACAAAGCAGCATCTTTTAAATCTTGTATTGCTCTGACAGCAGGAGCAGAATATGTATCGACTTCTATAAAACTGAATATTGTGCATTGCACAGTACAACTGTAAATTTGTTTAATTAAGGCAATGATATTGAACAAACCAACAGATTTTTCCCTTGATGGATTTGGCTAATGGTTAGAATTAAATTACTACATTGACAGAATTGCAACATCGCTGGTACACAAAGGGATGTAACACCCAATTCCTCGGCCAAGAACATTGCAATATTGCTTTCTGTGCTATAACAGCTCAGAATATCTTCCAAATATTTATTTTAAAGACAGCTGTTTTTATGACTAATGCAAGCTGCTTTGGCACAGAAAGCAAAGTGTATGTTTTCTCTCCAACAATCTTTGAAAGCCAAAAAAATATAAAGACTATACAAGCTTCAGTGTCTAATAAACCCTTAGCTACAACAGAGGCTAAACATATAATGCTGGATCTTTTAAGGAGTAGATGAAAAAGAACCCTTACACCTTGCATTAAAGTGTGTCACATAACCCGATTGTATCTACATATATTACCTGATTACATTTATACCTGGGATTAATGTCTCTATTGAGATCCAACTGAGATCCGATCACTCTGTCTAGCTCAAATAACAGAGAGCAGTTCAAATGGGCCCTGCCCCCACCTGTCAACAACACAGACTGTGTAAAAATAATGGACGTAGCCACTGTGACGACACCCATTGGTTCGTGGACACCTGTTTTGAAGCCTTGAGAGTGGCATTTCAGCCGTCACCATCTTGTTTTTTTTTTTTTTGTTTTTTTTTTTTTGAGCCAGAAGTGACCAGAAGAGGGTGGAGGTGTGGAGGAGGAGGGGGTGGATCTGACTCATAGACTGTAGTAACTCCTTGCAGACAGCCTGCCCTGTGTAACTTTAAGCCTTAATAAAATGTAAACGTGTGAGTTATATAAAAATTAACCCACCGTACAGCTGTCATGATCAGGGAAATTGGCTATAGAGACCAAAACTGTTTTTATACCAGGCTCTATTTCTGCTGCATTTTAACACTGGGGTCTATGGGGATTGACTCGCTTCTGTAGCCAGCCTCAAGTGGCCATTTGATGAACTGCAGTTTTAATTATAATCAAAAAAAAAAAAAACCAAAAAAAAAAACCAATATCTGCAAAAAATAAACCTATTAATAAAAACATATCTTTGCTGGTCCATAGTTCTTTTTGTTATATATATCAGAGGCAGTCAGGAAGATTGAGAAGGCAAGAGCGAGGTAGACAAGGATGAATCAGGCCTATCTGATTGTAAAACATTCATTGACAGGAAGAATATATCACAAATAAGGGAGACACCCCAGTAGTTATAGCATCAGATGAGAGAGAGACCACCTTGCGCCCCATAATTTCAATATCAGATGAGCTGCTGCTGCCTTGCTGGTTTGAAACAGTTGCTTTGTGATTACGTTTCTGCCCACATAGTTGTTGGTAAGTGGATTGAAAACGATATTGCATTTACGCTTGAGTTAAATGTGGTCGCAATGCGTCCCTGACCTCCTCTGGAGGTGTGTTAACTGATTGGACCACAGTCCGTCCTCAGTTGTTTTGGGTGCATTTATTCCTTTACTGTCATGTGGTAAGGCACCATCCAATCGCAACCAAATCACCCAAAGCACATTTTAATGCCAGGTGTAAAGGGGGTCAAAGTGGTTACGGCACAAGACAATGAAAAAGTGATATGAACTTAACAACAATCCTAAAGCTGCTTTTACACCACTGTGCATTATCTGCTCTGACAATTGTTCCCCCAAAAGCGTAGTAGTTTTTATAAGCAGTTCCTCCTGCTTTGGTCCAACGCCGTGATGATAGGCGGATGCTATGTCATATTTGGTCATGTTTAGACAATTATCGAAAGTTTAATGGAAATGTTATCAAAGCCTGGTTTTATTTCTGGTTGTCCTTATAACATGCTAGCACCATAACTCCTGGTATTCAGCCACCAACATTATCAGCTCCTCCATCTTGTCCTCTTTCTGCTATTGTGATGCCTGCTGTTCGATTAGCCGAAGCCAGCTGGCAACTGCCAGAAGTTCAACACAGTGAACTCAGCATGGCTGAGCAAAATGTGTGTGCGTGCACGTGGGTGGCAAATACTTCATACACTGACTGCTGTGTTAAAAACCGCCTTCCCTCATTTACTGAAGGTGGCAAGTTACTGCTTGGTGGTCTGAAAGCAACTTTATGTATAAAAATGTTTTTGGAATAGTTCAATGAAATTTCGTCAGTAAACTGAAACAAAAATGCAGACTGAGCTTAAAGGTCATGGGCTCAAATCTTGTCCATGTCCTTCTAAACACATGCATGTCTGGTGCAGTATTATGGTTGTAAGATTGTAGCATATATTACATGCAGGTTTATGACTTGTCAGATATGCCTTAGAATAAAACATTTTTCTCTAATGGCACATAAAGAATTCACGCTACGTTCACAGCTAACGACAGCCTCTGGTGCCAGAACAAAGTACAACATGAAATGCATCTAATCATTAAAAGCCTTTATTACTGGCATGAGTCCTGTTAACAGAATCGCATTACGTCTGAAAGGCTTAGCCAGATGACCTGTGGGCATTAGTCAAAGTGTAGAGAAATGTAGTCTGCAGAGGAACATATCTAAACATCTATTAAAAACGTGGTTGGGAGGAAATGAATACGACGCAGGACTTTGAAGCTTTGATTTTATCACCATTAGTGGAAGCCAAAGTTTTCTTACGGCAAAGATCAGATACCCACTCTTACTCGGGACAGCGTAAATCATTTTCTCAGACGGGTGCTGTACAACAAAATGTACAAGCGACATCCTGTGGACCGAGGAACTGATATAGATGGGTAGTTTAAAAACAGTTGTCATATATTTGCTGCTTAAACTTTGATTTAAAAAAGTCTTTTGTTGTCAGGGGTGATGTAATATACAAAGTAATCTAATTTTATTTCATTAGTTGGATTATGTGTATACAGTATTTATGCTACTTAAAGGACTGACTGTCTCCCTTTAAATCTACTGTATGTTGTGTCTCTCAATGTCAATGACTATATCCATATGACGACTTATTGATGTGACATTCGTAGGCGTCATTGTTTGCCCCCTCCTGAGGTCTGTTTTATCAATGTCATGTATTTGGCCATTGTTCCAGCGCCAGCGATGATCTCACAGCACTGTCATCCATAGTTCGCATTTGAACAGAGCTCTAGGTTTACATAGCCAACCCAGCTATAGCACCCAAGGCCATGAGCATAAGAGAGTCCACTGTCAGCCGGCCAAACCTGTTTCATGCCACTCATCACAGGGGTACCCTTAGAAACAGTGGGTGTCACGTATCATCGCATGTAAGTAGAACACAGTTGACCCCTTTGGCCTCAGGCTACTGTGGGCCTAAATTAGTATTAGGGCTTATCTTTGGATCTAGAACATGACACTGTTGATCTTTGATTTTGGGACCAGAGTATCAGCCCCGTAAGACTTTCTTTGTTGCCTCCAGCAAGGTCTCCTCTCACCTTGGGTGCGTTAGAAGTCAGAGGCCTCCTTTTGTACTTTGGTATCAACCAGAGAGGCGTCAGAGCCCGTGGCTGTTTAACTGTATTTAAGTTATATCTGAAGAGTCTTGACACATAAACCAAACCTTATCTTTAGTGGGATTGGGATGACTATATCTGTCTGTCATTCTAACAGTTGGCAGGCTGGTCGAGCTTCAATGTTTACCCAGATTGAAATATTTCAACACTTATTTGATGGATTGCAATGACATTTTGTACAGACATTCATTTCTCCCTCAGGATGAAATGACTTTTCCTCTAGTGCCACCATCACTTCAAAATTTTGATTTAACCAGTACTTTGGTTTTATTAGAAAATATTAGCATGCTAGTAGACTAAACTACGCTGATGAATGCCGGGAGCTACTTTGAAAGCAATCCTTTGCAAGCTGCTAATTAATTTACACTCAAATAAGTTGATCTATTGCAAAGCTACCCTGGGAAGAAATTTAGTTTGGTTAACTAGAGCTACGTAGAAGAAGTAGTTGAAACGAATTTGCAAAATGTGAAACTAAGTTATAACAAAAATATAACATAAAAAGTCACACGTCAGCAAGAAATTCCATTCAATAGAGGTTATTACAAAAAGTAAATATATATACTTTTTAAATAACCCACTGTACACGGGAATGTGCAAGGATTTACACTAATCGGACACCTGCCTTCCAGTAACGAGAAGCCCAGTGGGGGTGTTGCACCAAGCAGGATTACTCAGTAAGCCAGGTAAATTTTAATTAGTATGCAACAATTTGAAACAGAACATTTGTTAATAAACAGCAGTAACTAATACTTATGACCAACTGTGGTTTAAGGGGTTCAATTACAGTAGAGAAGCAGTGGTAAAATGAAAAAAAAAATCCTTTCTTTTTAAGGGCCCAAATTGTTTGTAGTTTCAGTGATTGTCAGCAAAAAATTGCAAAATATCTAATTTAACTTCCTGAATCACTATAAAAATATGAATGTAGTTAAACTACCAGCGGGCCCCTGCAAATTGTGGTAATACTGCTAGTTTAATAACATGACATAGGGGCGGCAGTAGCTCAGTCCATAGGGACTTGGGTTGGGAACTGGAGGGTCATCTGTTCAAGTCCCCGTACGGACCAAAATATGGAGCGTGGACTGGTGGCTGGAGAGGTGCCAGCTCACCTCCTGGACACTGCCGAGTCGCCCTTGAGCAAGGCACCGAATCCCCCCACCGCTTGGAGCACCTGTCATGGGCAGCCCCACTCTGACATCTCTCCACTTAGTTCATGTATAGGTCCTGTTTGTGCATGTGTGTGTGTTCGGACCTGTGTGTAATTGACAACAGAGTGAAAAAATTGAATTTCCCCTCGGGGATTAATAAAGTATATATAAAAAAAATAAATAAATAAATAAAAAATGAAGTTCACTACTCAGCACTGTCAGTATGATAGCATTATCATTGTGTGTCATGGTGATTTTATTTTATTTTTTTTCATAAAGTTGCTATCATGACTGTAAACTCTTCGTCTTGCTCTTTTTATACTTAATTGCAAAAATACACAGTTACATTTCTTATACTTAATTATTTTTTGCATTCTTACAGTATTGTAGCCTAAAAAATTGCTGTAAAAGAAAAGAAAAAGATATAGTACATGAAAAATTTTAGATTATTCAATTATTATTAATAAAATTATTATTAAAATAAAAAATAGCTTATTAAGTGGCCATAAATTAGTAATAAGATTATCATTAAAATATGTATAGTAAAAAAAAATCACATCCAAAAATGAAAATAAAAACGAAATGATTCATTTTTCTTTCGTTTAAAAAAAGAATATCCCATCCTAGTGTCAATCATGCTCGTTTCGTCTGATCCCGCCTCCGCTGTGACGTACCGGGGGCGTGTCCCAACGTCTTTTAAAAACGCATTGAGCGCTGATTGGGCAACCGTAGGCACGTGACAGACGGCAGCCAATCACAGCCAGATACGAAGAGTAAAAAAACTGCGCCGTAATACGGGGCCGTGAAGGCGAATAGCGGTGACGTTAGATCATGAACTGTGCTGTGTTGTCACCAGCTGTTGTCTGCAAGACGGTGGAAAAGTGGATGTACCTCGACTGATCGTGAGCCGACACGAGTCACACCGCAGCGCTCAGCAGCACGTTCACAGCCGGAACATGGTGCCGGGTGACTGATGGGAACACTGGAGCCTCGCCAGTCTCCCACTGAGAGTCCCAGTTACATAACTGAAGGCATCGATAAAGACACTAAACTGTGATAACGGACTAGTGCCAACACAGGTCGGAGTTGAAGCCATTTTTCTCTGCTGTGAGTGTAATGATTTATTTACTCAGTTATAAGTGACATGTGTAAGTGTATGTTTTAACTCCTGTAGTGCTGGTGGTCCACTTGTAGATCTGTGAAGACACGGTATGGGTTATTATACAGCCAGTTATGTTTTAGGGCAACTTACAAGACAGCATGCTGGAATGACCAAGCCTTGCTCCACTGTTTACTCTGGTCAATCAGTGACTGTTGACCAGACAGATTATCCCCACCTCAGCAGATTTTTTATCTTTTAAATTAGCTAACTGGTGTCTTAATTTAGCCTCAGTAGGTTAGTTCCATTCATACCATGGCTAAAGAAAATCCAGGCTCCTGATTAGCCAGCAGGTGCCAGTTTAATTCATCATCAATGGGGCTTTATTGCTTTATTTAGGTGATGTGGATTTAAATTAACAGCATGTAGGCTGTGACATGCAGGACTGGACCACATGGTTTTAAAGCAGTGTCACTAATAATGACAAGTAGTATTGCTAATGGGTTATATTTCTCTATTTAAGAGAGACAATCACTGTCTATTGTTAGCTAGATAGCTGCATTCAATCAGCAGTCACTGCTCAGGCAAGTCAGTATTTATATATCATGATGTGTGAAATAATTTACTGTAATAGTATCAATATTCCTCATATGTAAGTGGAAAAAAATTTCCACAAAAAAATCAGAAAAAAGTTTTTCTGAAATTTCAGTCAGTTTTATTTTATTTATTTTTATTTAGAATTTTAACTAAAAAACTTGATAATAATTATAATGATAATAATCAATCACAATCAGTGCTTTTGTATTGAAAGGTTATTAATATATTGTTTTAGTCCAGGAAGTGAAGGATTATATTGAATTATCAGCCAGCCCTACATAGAAGTGATTATTTTAATTGTACGACAACACACACACAAATACTGGCTCACTTCTAACTCGATTTAACCCAATTATAGCATCCAGGGGCCGGTTGCACCAACTGGTCTTAAGCCTGGTCTTAAGCTAAGTCGGTCGTCACTTGGCGTTCTAAGTCCGACCTTATAGTTACGCCCGTTGCACCAACAGGGCGTAAGCCTTCTTCTCACTAAGACCGGGCGTAAATCTTACGCCTAGTCAAGAGCAGGCGTAAGGTTATTATCAAGCTCCTCTCATGCTCTCGTCTGTATACGAGCTGGCATTTAGACGGGAGAGGGTAATTAGGGACAGAAGCAATTGGACATAGCCTATATAATGACGAGGAGCTGATTGAGAGGTTTCACTTCGGTAGGAGCGATCAGTTTGAACTTATTGAAGAGCTGTCACCGGATTTACAGTTTGTGTTGGGCTGCAACAAGCACTACCACCGGCCTTCCCACCAGGCAGGGGAATCCTCCCCAAATACGTCAACAATGATGTCGCTGTAAATTGAGGTTTTCGGGGAGGACCCCCACCAGTTGGATGATTTTTTATTTTTTTTTTTTGGAGGAGATGTATTTTTTGCCTTGCTGAGAAGATCTTTCCACTTCTTCCTCGTGTCAGCCTCTGTATGAAGGCAGCCAGAGTCTGAACACGTATTGATGTGCCCTGTTATCTCTGCCCATACTGACTGTTTTTTCTTAATTGTGATACGTCTCTCTGCTGGCTGTACAGCTTGATTAATTTTCTAATTTCAGTGTTGGTAAAGTTTTTCGTTGATCCTTAATGTTTTCTTCAAATCTTAAACTGTAAATAAACTGTCAACACAGATGAGAGGGGCCGTCAACTGTCAATTGTCATCTGTCAAGCACACGGGGTGATTCAGCGGCACGTCATTTAACGTCACCGCGCTCCTCTAGGCAGGCCCGTGGGGCATTCCGGGGGCATTCACATGGACGTGCACAGCTAAAACCAGCGTAGCTAAGACCAGGCGTAAGCCCTGTTGGTGCAACCAGCGTAAGTCCACTCCTTAAGACTGGTCTTAACAAAGACCGTCTTAGGAGTTACGACCAGGCTTAGTAAAGACCAGTTGGTGCAACCGGCCCCAGTACTGGGTCAGTCTAGCACCGACCCAGTGTTGGATTAAGTTTACCCAGCACCCATTTTTAAAACAATCCAGTGACCTGTGTACAGGTCACCAAAGCCAGCTATATTACCTAATATCTGGGTCATTATTCTTCTGCATCAGAAAACAACCTAGAGAAAGCTCCAAAGCCCATAACCCTGAAACTGGGTGAGTGACTTGACCCAGTATTTTTAGGGTGTAGTTAGGAGCAACCAAGTCATATGATTAAAGTATGAGAGTATACACAGTTTGGGCACATTTCAATCCCACTGCCATCAGTCTTAGAGATCCCTCTAGACTAGAGGGACCCTCTAGATCAGTAGTAGGCTACGTTACATTGTTTGAAGGGATGTACTTGAGGGCGTCCCTGGTATATTCTATTCTATAAAGTTATCGCCATTTAAAAACACCTTTGTAGTAGATCCAGGCACCAGGTGTTCGCTATTTAGAAATAACAAATGACCTCCAATATTTTACCAAAACACTGGAGGCCAATGCAATAAGTGATGCCAAATTCAAATGTAGGTTATGTGTGTTAAAGAGAGAAAATAGTTGATAGATGTATTGAAGATAATAGTAACATTCTCAAACAATGAGATAAGATGGTTTAAAAATCTGTGTTTTGTCTCAGCTAAAGCTAGGACTCCTTTTTTCTGCATTCTGCAACTTCCCTTAGTTACACCACGTCCCAAACTACAGGTTTAGCTGATTTGACAAAGAGTGGCCAAGCTGCCAATCAAATCAGTGAATCATAGCTATGATCAAAAAATAAGGGAAGTCCTGAAATGATATTCATTATTCTATAAATATAAACAAGAACTGCTATTTCTGCTCTTACAGTCTGCTCTAGATGATGTCTTGCCAGATAACCTCTTGCAGCTGCAGTCTGCAAATTAAAAGGCAAACACTCTCTCTAATTTCGTACAGTATACAGCTGGGTTCAAACTCAGACCGTTTGTACATCCTACAGTAGGTAGGAGTGCTCTGAAGTGGCCCCACCGCCATCATGAACGTGGGCACGGCGCACAGCGAGGTTAACCCCAACACCCGAGTGATGAACAGCCGAGGAATGTGGCTGTCTTACATCCTGGGAATCGGCCTCCTGCACGTCATCCTGCTCAGCATTCCCTTCGCCAGCGTGCCCGTGGTCTGGACCCTCACCAACCTCATTCACAATCTGGTGAGTGGAGCGGAGGCACCAGCGCTGCCACGGTTTCTTTTTTGTTGAATGAATCAGGTCAGTGAAGGACACGTACAGTGCAGCCTGGTGGAAGGCTTTGGGATGTGGTGATTCAAAGTAATGAGTCAGAGGGTAACAAATCTCTGCACTAAGGTATTGTGAGGCGAAAGAAAAGCTCTTCTTGCTGTTTCACTGCTCTTAGTCATGTTCTTTGTTAATGAATGGGCGACTATAATGTTTCAACCAGCATTTAATTTAAAGAGCTGAGGTATCTCTCAGTCTCAAACACTCATACCCATCTGTCTGGCCCTTATATTCCAGTGGTAGAATGTAACTAAGTACATTTAAGTACACATTCAAGGTACTTAATGTGAGTATTTCAGTTTCATGCTGCTTCATACTTTTACTTCAATACATCTCAGGGGTGAATATGCTTTTCCCTGCACTACATTTATCTGACAGCTTAAGTTACTCTTCAGATTACAGATTTCATCCCCTTCCTGTCCTCCTGACCATGCATCTCCAAATTTGGTGATCTTGAATCAGATGTTCTGTGATAAACTGAAAGATGAGGTGTTCCTTTATGTGTTTAAAAAACTTCTTGAGCTAAATAAACTCTTTAAAAACCCTCTTGGATGAACTGGAAAATTCATCATCACGAGGCTGAGAACAGAGCTGTTTTTCTGACCCCATGAAAAGTTGACTTTATAGAGATTTGTGGTTCTCAGAGGACAGCCACGCGACAAACATATGATGATCGTATAGAATATGATGCTCTGCTGTTGATTAAACTACCTAACAGTATAAAGGAGTTGAAATGAGCACAACCTTGAATATCTATATCAGTAAAATGCAACATACACATTAATGCAGCAGTAATATTATTCCTGAAACATAGTATACAACACTAAAACAGACAGGGGATGTTTTCCTGCACAATGAGTACTTTCACTTGTTGTACTTTAAAGGTCCAGTGTGTAGGGTTTAGGGGGATACACTGGCAGAAATGTAATATAATAAGTATGTTTTCTTTAGTTAGTAATCACCTGATAATATCTACATAAGGAGCAGGTCCTTGTCCTCAGAGTTCGCCAAGTTGCACCTCAGTGTTTCTACAGTAGCCCAGAACGGACAAACCAAACACTAGCCCCTTTTACACTGCCAGATTTTCTGCAAATGTTGGGCTGTTATGCCGGCAAGCTGCGAGCGTTTAGACACACAGAGCCAGATTGGCGAGTTGATCCGAGGTGCCCAATTTTCTGCCTCGTAGGGTAGACATATTGGTGGAACCCTTTTAGTTTAAACAGACCGAGGCGGCCTTCCGCAACGGGAGGAGCTGTTGATGACGCCTCACGTGCGACCGACTGGTGGTGGACAAACAGGAAACAGCTGATAGCAGGAATTAGCGAGCAGCTAGTAGCAAGAGGGAAACACATACCTGACAGACACTGTAAAGATGAGCAACTGGGGAGACAAGGAATTGCGCGCCTTCCTTGCACTCGCAAACAAAGAGGCCATTAACCGTCAGATGACGAGAGCGGTGAAGGACGGGCCAACTTACGAGAGAATCGCTGAAGGATTGACCAGCCGCGGCTTCCCTCCCATGTCATTGGTTACGTCGCACACTGAGCTACACGTTTTGTTACTTGCTCACGCCCCCCATTGCCCCGAAAAAGGCGCATTCTCTATAAACAAAATTAGGTAGACGGTATTTTGCCGCACTCCCCAATTTTGTTTTGATACTGCCAATGCTGAAAAAAGACTGATTGGGCTTTCCTGCAAATTTGCACAATTCTTATCTAAAAAGGGCTACAGGCTCTGGATACGGCCATTTGCATTTTTGCGACAGCCATTGTAGTTAGCAGCCGCTCCATGCAGAGAGTGTTGGAAAAACACTTCTTAATGTTTATTTAATCATTTTCCGTCACCGCTTATCGTGTTAGGGGTCACGGGGGGCTGGAGCCTATCCCAGCTGACATTGGGCGAGAGGCAGGGTTCACCCTGGACAGGTCACCAGACTATCACAGGGCTGACACATAGAGACAGACACCATTCACACTCACATTCACACCTACGGACAATTTAGAGTCACCAGTTAACCTGCATGTCTTTGGATTGTGGGAGGAAGCTGGAGCACCTGGAGGAAACCCACGCTGACACAGGGAGAACATGCAAACTCTGCATAGAAGGACTCCCCCCACGGGTTCGAATCCCCCCTCCCATGCCACTCAATCCTCCAAAATACTACACACTGGACCTTTACACACATTTTGCTGATAAATTATTTTAGTTAAGTAAGATTTCTAATGCAGGCCTTTTACTTGTTTTGGAGTATTTTCACAGTGTGGAATTAGTACTTATACTTAAGGAAAGGATCTGAATACTTCTTCTACCACACTCAGAACAACATTCTTCGTACAGGAGTGTATTAAATAGGTGGAGCTGTGGGTATTTCATCGTACAGGTTAAAGCACCCCTAACACTGGGAATCCTCAGGACACATCCACTTGTTGCTTGTGGACTTCGTGCTAGGTTTTGGGGTCTATAAATGAGGAATATTCAAGGCAACGTCTGTCCTCCACCAGTGTGACATTTATATGTTATTAATGTGTTATAACAGCGCTCTGACTGTGTCTCCTGTCTGTTGTAGTGCATGTATCTACTACTTCACACGGTCAAAGGGACGCCGTTTGAGACCCCAGATCAGGGCAAGGCTCGCCTCCTAACACACTGGGAGCAGATGGACTACGGTGTGCAGTTCACTGCTTCACGCAAATTCCTCACCATCACACCTATTGTCCTGTAAGTGGCCCCTCCAAAATCTAATGTCTGCCCTTCAGTTGTAACAGGTGGAGAGAACAGCTGAGTGTGAAGGATGGATCTAAACTTGAGTACACACTGAGGAAGTACAGTAGTAGAGCTGGGGCCTCATTTATAACTGTTGCTTACGCACAAAGCAGGGCCTGAGAGAGACGTACGCCACTATAAAAACAAACTTGACGGAAGAATGTGTGCACCTGTACGGAAACTCTGACCCATGTGTACGAACAGATTGTCAGTAGGTTTTCAATAATATCTTCTACTGTGCATGTATCAACAAGCACAACTTGTCATGTAGTTTTTGTGTGTAACATTGCTGCAGTGAACGTGACTTTGCTGTCAGGTGCACAGAGCACAATGGAGACACTGCAGTGGTTTCTGCACACAATAAGAGGTCATATGTGTTTCCAGCTGTGACAGCTCAGGTGTGCCTTTGCCCCCAAACGGTAGCAGACAATCTCTCACTAGAGTCCTGCATGGGGTTGGACAACCGCAAGTGACTTGCTAAAAAGGTCACAGTGTTCGGTTCGGTTCGGTGAAGCAAAGAACCTGCAGGTCATGTTGTGGATGGTGGATGATAAATATATGAAAATAATACTAATTTAATTTAACGTTTTCATCATCTGAGCGCTGATGATGTGTGTCCTGCATTCCTTAAAGGTATTTTAACTGTAGAGGTGTGAGCTCATTGTTATGAGAATGAGCAAAAATTATTTAAAAATATTTATTTACTTTGTATTTCCTGAATTATTTTCACTTTAAAATACATTATCTTAGTTTTACATGTATGAAATGACCCAGAATTATCATTTTGAATGTGCTGCCTAACCAGATTGTTTGAACAGCGCGTGGTTATTATAGGATTTGCATGTTGGGGTGGGGCCATCTGTCTTGTATTGGGTCGGGTCAGGTTGCAGAACTAATTGATCATATGTGCAGGTGGAGGGACGGGTGCGGTGTTGCACATTGTGGTCTTGTTTCCTGAGCGGGTCTTGAAAATCAGTCCAGTGCAGGACTCTGGCTCTGACAGCGGGATCCAATTCTTTTTTTCCTCCCCTTTTAAAACTGACCACTTTATAAAATTTCAGGTACTTCCCTGTTTGATGAACTCACTGCGTTAGCCGCAGCAGCAACATGTTGCCACTCGCTGCATTTTCTTTTGTTTGTGACCACGCTGCTGTGGCTGTCAAACAATATGCGCTTTTCTCACCTCCACCTCACCCAGTGTCAGAAAAACTCCGTCTTTTGGTTATCATGATTCACTGTAAAGAACCTTTGATCAGCAAACTCATTTCTATGAATCAACATTCAAAAGTTGCTCTGCATTGACCATTGATGGTTGCATGTTGACGTGTAGAGGGTGGGATATGAGGCTGAGCCATGGGTGCACATTTTCAGGTGGACTGTGATATATAGAGGGAACATGGCCTGCAGGTGTGTGCACGGTTTTATGAATCTGATTACTTCTTGTCACACGCCAGTCTCAGGTTTTATGCGCACTCGCACTTTTAGTTTGGATCCTAAGCACTGTTTTATAAATGAGGCTCCTGGGAGTAATGACATTTGACATTGGTAAGGTGTTGACAGAAGAAAACGGTATAGATAGAACAATCAGAATAACATGATCCCTCACTGGCTTCCCACCATCACCAATTGTGTTTGTGGGTCTCTATAAAAGTGGGTTAGTTTTCCCCCCTGGTAATCAGTGTGCTACCTCTTATTTTTTACGTTAAGCTCAGACTGAAGTGGTACAGACTGAACCTCAGCTGCTGATTTTCCTCTTGAGGTAAATCTGCACTAAACGTACTTTTAATTACAAAGTCTCCTCTGTTTTTGAGTGTTGATTGATTAGCGTCCCTGCTGCTCTCTATTAGTCAAGCTCACCAACTGTTAAGGGGCTTAGTATTTGCAGCAGCACCCCTCGCTGCTTTCCTGCCCTTTTCTGTCCTCATTAACCAGCAAAGTTCAGTTTACAGGAAGCACTCTGGTTCCCTGGGGTTGATCTGCCAGCTCAGCTTGAACATTGTAGTGATAGCAGTTTTTTGCAGGTGTACACTTTTTCACGCGAGTTTCAAAGGCCTCCTAGTCATTTTGTTTTGCAGCCAGTGCCAGCAGGAAGAGAATAGTGGTCAGTCTCTCGGCTCCAGATGGAAAAGCTACACATCTGCGAATGTCTCTCGAGGGCTTTCATTACATGTCCCCACTTGTTCAGCAGAGAACAGGATGTTCAATTCATCATTCTGAGCCCACAAAAATCCCTTACTGGTGTTTACTGTTAAATCTAAAAATGCTGTTTATATTAGATCAGTGTAGTTTGTTGTTGACTCTCGTGCCTCACAAGGAACATCTGTGCGTCCTCTCCCAGCGTGTAGCCAAAACACAGTCAGGGTTCATCAGGAAGTGCTTACTTTAGAGGCATTTCTAAATGTTGGGTGGTCACTCTCCCTGTCTGTTAATTGTATTTCATTTAAGTTTTTTTTTGTCCCCGATCCCAATCCGAGTCATATATTATTATTAGCAGATACCAAAGAGTCCAAATCTGATACTTTCCTAGATAATATAGCTGCACAGTGCACATACAAGTACTTATTGATTAAAATCAGTCCACTGTATTTGTATGGCCACTGAATAGCTCTGCATTGCATTATGTGCCAGTGACAGCCGTGGCCAGAGGCATTATGTTTTCTCGTTGTCCATCTGTCTGTTCAATTCTTGTTAACCCAATACCTCAAGAACGCCTTGACACTAATTATGATAAAATTTAACACAAATGTCTAAGAGGATAAAATGACGAAGTGGTGACATTTTATATCCCAAAGGTCAAAGGTCAGCTTCACTGTGACATCATAATGCTCCACAGAAACTCTCTCTGGCCATTATTCTACGTCATAACTCAGACATAGAAGACGAGACATTTGGTCAGATACTGAATTGGTGACCCTAATCTTGGGTGTCCACCTTCAAACTGTGCCGATTGTATAGATATTCTCCGCTGCCGAACGGAAGATGGTTGTGAAGCATCCATTTTTTAGATTTGTACCTTTTTTTTTTGCTGCAACATCCATATTTGAAGCATTGTCAATTGTCATTGCTACACATGAGTCTGTACAGACATGGATGTAAACTGTAAGTGCAACTTGACTGGTCGGTGGAGGCATACAACTGCAAGGTGGTAATTCTAGTTTTTTGTTAACAAAATAATGAAATATAAAGTAAAAAATCTTTTAAATAGAGATGTACTGATACCACTTTTTCCTTCCTGATACCAATACCGAACCCCTGAACCTTAGGTATCTGCCGATACTGAGTACCAATCCGATACCAGCGCATAAAATAAAAATGGATGGGATATGAATTGTTGTATGTCTCAACTCCTAAAACTCTATGTAAAATATTAAGAAATTAATACATAATAGTAGAATGAATGCCATAAAACTTTTTTAAATTATTATTATCCAGTGTTGACACAGACCAAGACACAGGTTAAAGTGCAGCCACACAATTTGGTAAAAAAGACATTTTAAAGGCTACAGTCGAATGCTTTTTAAACTCCGCTCTGTTTCCATTTCGTTTGCCTATAGCGTGTGTATGCGTAATGACGTGAGGCATTGCGTGGTATCGGATTGGTCATGGGCTGTACTCGATACCTGATACCCGATACCGCATTTTAGGTAGTATCGGAGGCATTTCCGATACTGGTATCGGTATCGGTACAACTCTACTTTTAAATATTTTTGGCATTGTCACTGTCTTGAGGGACTTGCCCTTTAAGAGACTATTCTCCAGTATTTGTTGCGTCGGTGTAACAATGAACAGTGTTTCATTGTGTGTTTACTTTGTCGTCTGTGCATCTCTTACGTGGATTACATTAATAAATTACTCCTATTATATGTTTGCTTGCAGGGATTTTGTTACACTTGCAGTGGCATGGTGAGTGTGGTTGTTAGCGGTGCAACACCGTGCACCGTAGATGACAGCAAAATGCAAGAGACTCACACTAAGCTGAAATGAAACAAGTGTTGATAACTTTGATAACAAACTAAGAGTCTCATGCTGTGTTTTGCTGGCGTTTATGGTGTTTGTGGAGTCGGGGACGACGGCTGTACTTGTTGTGTTGCAGTGCGTGAAAGCTTCACACATAAAAACACCTTCGTGATAGCTGATGTAAAACAAAGGATTGGACTGGGCTCTGTACAGCTCAGTATATCAAATTCCAGTCAGTTAAAAAACTGCCTTGATCTTTGACATTGGGTCATCTTTAATAATGAACATTTGCATTTCCATTGCATTGCAGCATGATGTGTGCATATTTCAGTTCAGTGTTGCAATCCTGTTGTTCGGCATGTTGAAACAGTCTCACAGATGAAAGTGTTGGCTGTGTGTTTGTGAGTTAGGAAACATCTTGCTGTGATTACCAGAGGGAAAATAAGTGAAAGGTTATTGCAGATTTAAAGTGATGTTTTGACAGCTTTGATTTTAATCTTTTAATTTTTCTTTCCTAAAGACCTCGTTGTGTTCCTCAGGCTTGTTAACAGAACGACTTCAGAGAAATGCAGGCGTGAATATTTATCCAGAGTTAATTTGCTACTCGTTTCCACCCTTGTAATCATTACTCTCTCTTCTCTTATTCATCTCTGATCCAGGTATATACTAACCAGCTTCTACACCAAATACGATCGGGCCCATTTTGTGGTCAACACTGTTTCCTTGCTCACTGTACTCATCCCCAAGCTGCCACAGCTGCACGGCGTGAGGATCTTTGGGATTAATAAGTACTGACAAGGCGGAAGAGGACACCTCCTTCCTGAAGTCCCCGCGGACTGCTGAGAGCACACAGAGTATCAGGCCTCTGATTTGGCTGCAGATCCAACGAGGATCCGTGGCTCCCTGGCTCCTGACTCTGCTGAGCGGCACTCTAAATGAAGCCTCCTGGGGAAACTGCCATGGTACCAAACCCCAGGAAAGTGACACAATACACTTTAAAAAGAGCACAAAGGGAACATGTGTGTTGTGACTGTTAGTGGCCGAGACTCTTTAGATTAAAAAGGGAGTATTATGATTATGTTCATTTCTGTAGAAATGACAGTTTTCTGACGTGACAGGTGTCAGGAGGAGAGGACAATGTAGTTGCACAATATTATGTGCCATTTTACACTCTGGCACACTGAGGCTGTAATCAAAAGTTATTTTGTATGTAATGATACACTGCTGTATTTATTCAGCTGCACTTCAGCGAGATGCTTCCTCTGTCTTGAGGTTTCTGGGCTTTGAGGAGAGTAACAATACTTTAATGAAACAGTGAGGGACCTGTGAACTGCTGCAGAGGCGAGACACGAGAAACCACAAGGTTTTATATTTAGCCTTCGCTGTTCCGCTCAGGGCCAAGATTGGGAAGTTAAGCAACTCTTATTTTTATCTGACCATTTCCATATTTGGACTCCTCTTGTCCTGGTTTGTGTCACAGCAAAGCCTCCTGTCTGCAGAGTTGTCAAGAGCAAGAACACTCTACTGACTTAATATAACCAAAAGTCCTGAAATAGGAGTTAAGAGATAAGTATTATGTCCATACTTTATCCATAGTTACATTATAGGGACTCATGCTTGTCACTAAAAGTAGGCTACTTAAGACCTGTCACATTAGAATGAGCTTCTTATGTCTGCATCTCAGTTTGGAACCTGCAGGCAAATCACATACTTGAGTTACCAGTTTATTAGGTACGCCTGTGCAGTCTAATGCAGTCTAATGTAGCCTTGCAGCAAATTTCTGAGGTGTTTCTAATATTTTGTTCACCCCCATTTACAAACATGAAACTGATAATTTCATTAATGAAAACTGACTCAACGTGTTTTGTCATGACTAAGACGAGACGATGACGAGACGGTACCAACATCATTAAACACTAACTATGACAGTATCAACATGCAGTATTCTTGATGAAGAAAAACGGGACTAAAATGTAGTTTAAAATCTAAAAACTTTGCTAAAACTTCATAATTTTTGTCGACAAAATGAGGGGATGAAATATTACAGATATTTTTATTTATTTATTTATTTATTTATTCAATGTAGCACTTGAGTTTCCTGTGCTGCATTCGATAGGTCACGACTACATCTGCAGCACACAGTGAGCACTGTCAGGAGGACTCATAGTAAATCAGTACCATCAGACCACTGGACACTCTGTGCAAAGCTGAATTCTTACACCTCCTCCTATCATTCAGAGGGCCAGCAAACTCTGGCGGATGGAGCACTGAAAAGTGTTCACATCTGTTGTATTATTGTATGGAATTACTCAAGGCTCAGTAATCTTACATTTACTGTTTTAATTGTAAAAGCCTAACCAGGGACAAGGGTTGCAAGCGTTTTTTCTGAACAAGCGAAGCAGGTTAGGACATCTTCACTGGGAAACACTGAAACAGTCTGAACTTCGCTCACTTGTTGGCGTCGCGTCCAGTTTGGAAGAGGTGTAAATCATTCAACCTGTGTTTTTCATCAGATAATAAGATAAAATCATGTGTGAAGTAACTTTGACTAACATGACAGAATTACTAGTTGTGACTGGACGAGACTGACTTAAAATGTTAATAGTTTTCTTTGAGTAAAACTACACTAAAATAGTTATGGTTTTCTTTGACTAAGACAGGAGTGAAATGCCTAGACTTTTAGTTAACTAAAACTGTACAGAGTGCTGCAGGAATGAGTCTGAAAACCCAGAAACGAGTTATCATTTTAGCACCTCTGGTTCCCTCGTCTTGAAGTCAATGGGTGTTTGGTTAAATACCTGAGTTAAGGTCTGTGGTTAACCCAAACTCTAGAGACTTTTACGTTTTGTTCTACAACATAAAACTATGCAAATGAATACCTCGCTCCTGAATTTTTAAGCTTTAACGTGACTTTTAAAAAAGCATTTGTTAATAAGTGGCTCAATGAGACTTTAGAACATCATCAAGACAAACACGGCTTTACATCCATGCTATGGTGGCGACGTTCAGTCATGCATCCGTGGTGTAGTTCCTTTGTAGCATAACGTTAGCATTTTACTTCTGGCGGTTGCATTTACTCCTAAAGAATCATAAAAGTTGTTCATCTGTGGAGATAATTTTACTAATCAAAATGTAACATATGATAAAAGTTTGTTTGCCACAGAGCTTATTTCCTGCAATAATCAGAAATCCAATAAAAAAGTCTCATTGGATTTTTGTCAAGGGAACCAGGGCGATGCTAACTTCAAGGTTCGCCTACAAAAAAACACCATCCCTGCAGCACCCTATGGAAAAAATATCTCAGTAAATGAACACTAATACGAAAGGGGCAGAATAGTAGAAACACCTCAAAATGATATCCGATTAAAATCCACGTTGTTTAAGAACATCAAGTTCTTCCTCGCCAGCCTGTCAGAATCTTCTTTAGGACTCCAGGAAACTGCAGTGATACTGTATTATCTGCTGAAGGGAGCTATGTTAGAAAGCTACTCTGTATTACTTAGTAAGAATGTCTAAATGGTAATATGTCACTGTTAATGTCAAAGTTAAGGGAACATTTTTGTTTTAAGTTTTACATATTGCTAGTCTGATGCATGTACATGATCTTTTTTGCAGTGAAAGGTGGACGTGTCCATGAATCATTTCACAACGGCAGTAAACGTGAAGTAATAAGTAATGATATTAAATTACAAGGAAACCACAACGTAAGTAATGAGTAGCCAAAACTATATAGTCATTAAAGAAATGTGATAAAATTGTGTAGAATACACCATAATATTAGAATTATGTTTTAAACACTATGCTGCAATAAGAGACAAAAAGTAAAGTTTTTCTCTTTCACTAAATGTTATGATACCAATGTTTCCTGTAGCTTTTAGAGAAAGATCTGAAGATTGAATATCTTACTTGAACATAAGAAATGAAACTGTATCCCATATTTTATCGAAATATGTTTATGAATAATAACCCGAACAGTGTTGGCCACACAGCTGACTCTCAGCAGTAGTATTAGCAGTAGCCATAGTAGCATAAATATTAATATTACTGTAGTAGTGAGAAAACCAGTTCCATGTTTTAAAGTAGACAAAGAGACAGTTTTGATGAAATTGTGATTCATGCCTTTTCACATTAATTACAGCTGAGCCCAAAACAGTTCCACTTTATTTCTTTTTGGCAGGTTGATGTGTTTAATTGGCGTAGTTTGTAACCGATGCGTTGATCCAACCAAACACGGACCAAAGAATTGTGGGTTTGTAAATACCAGTTGATCTTCTGCAGCATTCATTTCTTCATCATGATGTTTCTGAGATATTGTCACCATAAAGGGCTTTACTGGTATAATATTTCATAGCACAGTGATAATGCATTTTTTTTTAACAGTTCTTTGAAAGAAGGTTGAATTGAATGTTGATTAAATGTGAATCGGTGGTTTCTGTTTGTTGATCAGTGTAGTAGTGAGCTTTATGAAGGAAATGTCAATGTGATCCTCTGTAAGAGTGCTTGACCCCAAATACAGTATTTTTCAAGTATCATCACAAAATGCTTTATTACTGCTTTTATATTGCCGTAGTGTCTGACAGTCAGACTCACATGTCGGACTTATAAAGACGTGAACCTTTTTTTTTTTTTTTTATACTCTGCTGAATAGTTGATACCACATGATCAGGGATTATCAAGGGCTTCGAAACCTGTAAGATACTCTTGCTTTTCTGTGGCTTTAATTATTAATAAGTCTGAAAGGTTGTGTGTAAGATCTGAAAGTCAGATGATTATTGTTGATCTAAACAACCAGGCTTAAAAAACAATGTTAAATGAGTTCAGTTCACAGGTTTCTGAGTATCCCATTCTCATGAACGTGATATCTCAAAAAGCCTCGAGAAAATGTATTCAAAGTTTGCACAAATGGCCCTTTGGACGCTCATCAACAGATCAGTTTTTGGTGGTCAAAGGCCAAAGTCCCTTGTATGTCTCATTTATTTGAATGCAATATCTCAAGCAGGGCCGGACTGGGACAAAAATTCAGGCCGGGAGTCATACATCCACCCAGGCCACCCAATCCACACATTACATGCTCACACACGTGCACATGCACACGGACACACATATGGGCTAAGTAATCACCAAAGCTCATTATTCCAGACTGACAGTCACACAACAACTCTATTAAACCCAACTTTAACAGCAACCCTAGTCATAGTCCTTCTCTTCCCTACCCTCACCAAATGTGCCCCTCAATAAACCAGGACTCCTATATGAATGGGTATTATACTGAGCTAAACAACATGATTGTATTATTTTGTCAGCAAATCATTTTGATTTCATAATCAATATGGCAACACCCATATTCAATACAACAGTAAAACACGTAAAAATATAAGTCAGCTGCAACTTCAACTTATCTGATCTTATTTCAGTAACATTAGATAGATATTGAAAACTTTTGAACTTAGATAAGAGTCCCCTAACTGTTTCAGCCTGCGCTGCTCTGTACAAAATGGAACCAAATGGACCCTTACGGGTTAATTTGGCTCTTATAGCTTATCATCAATCATTTGTCTGGCCTCGGGTCGGTCCCCATCCTCCCCGGACCTCATGTTGAGAATAACCAGTTTTCTTACTTTTTTATGTTAACTTACTTGTTGCAGCATCATCATTTGACGACGTCACGCTGCTGCTGGGGGCGGGGGGGCTCTGAACATATCTGTAAGTTTATGACATTTGGCCGCCTCCTTATCTCGCTCCCGTTCAGCTCCACCTTTCCTCTTTTTGCGGTCCATTGTAACAGTGCTGCTGAGCTGCAGAGCTCCTACTGCACAGTCTGCACACACAGGCACACGTACACACCTGCTCTCTGCTCCACCTGACTCTCCACAACCAAGCTGCTTTCATTTTACAGGCGCGCTGATTTGGGGGCGGGCGCGGGCAGAAAGCGAAACAAACTAATCACGTCTTGAATCTACAAAAAAAAATCCTTTTTGACCAATCGTTGTGACAAATGCTGACAAGCACCTATCATTTCTGAAAGCGGGCGGGCTCTCTGCCAGCAGGCACGGCCACCTGCGCTGCGCAGCCTGCG
Organism: Epinephelus lanceolatus; assembly: GCF_041903045.1. NCBI lineage: Eukaryota > Metazoa > Chordata > Actinopteri > Perciformes > Serranidae > Epinephelus > Epinephelus lanceolatus. The sequence goes on along the minus strand of NC_135754.1, from coordinate 33,450,820 downwards.
CTGCAGAGTGCACCTTTTTAAAAAACAAAACAAAAAAAAAACCACACAGGCAGGCCAGAGCAGACCACTTGCGGGCCAGGCCACCGGGGAACTCCCTGGTTCTCCCGTGAGCCAGTCCGGGCCTGATCTCAAGAACACCTTGAGGGAATTTTCTCAAATTTGGCTCAAACGTCCTCTTGGACACTCATGAACAGATTCGTTTTTGGTGGCCAAAGGTCACTGTAACCTCTTCGAGCTCATTCTCATGAACACAGTGTCTCAAGAACACCTTCAGGGAATTTGTTCAAATTTGGCAATTTTCCTTTAAAGGGACATTGTGTTACATTTTCAGTTGTTTATTGCCAACTATCGATGTCTGCATTCATAAATATGTCATCATTGGTGTATCATTACCTCCGCCAATAATCTGACTTATTCTCGTAAAAGAAGAATTTCGGATTTGTTTGTACATTGTGCGGGTAAGTCGTCTGGGGGGTTCCTTAACGTTTCGCTATCTTAACGTTTTGCTATCCGCCAGCAAGGAACATACAGCACCGCCTTCGGCGCTTTCGTTGAGAGCCAGGCCAGCGCTGTGTGACTGAGAAGCCGAAGGACAGGAGTGAGAGGCACTTCGCTACTACCCCGACACTACTGCAGCATAACAAAGTCCCACTCTTTGAGCATAATGCAGGATCATGCATATGCAGCATCATGGGAGACAGAATCCTCATCGCCAAGAAAGCGCATAAGGGAATCAAAAAGGCAACGTGACCAGCGAATTCAAAAAATGAGGGTCAACATTGGGGTAAGAGCTGCTGAAGGAGAAAGGTAATGCAATCACAGGCCAGCACCTGGTCATTGTAACCTCTTCTGGGCGGCTGTGGCTCAGAGGTAGAGCGGGTTGTCCAGCAATCGAAAGATCAGCGGTTCGATCCCAGGCTCCTCCAGCCTGCACGTCAAAGTATCCTTGAGCAAGATACTGAACCCCAAATTGCTCCCGATGGCTGTTCCGTCGGTGTGTGAGTGTGTTAAAACTGAGTAGCAGGTGGCACCTTGTACGGTAGACTCGGCCACCAGTGTATGAATGTGTGTGTGAATGGGTGAATGTGACTCATAGTGTAAAAAGCACTTTGAGTGGTCACTAGATGACTAGAAAGGTGCTATACAAATGCAGGTCCATTTACCATTCCGTCTCATTCTCAAGAACACCTTAAGGGAATTTCCCCAAATTTGGCACAATCGTCCAGTTGGACTCACGATGATCTGATTAGATACTGGGGGTCAAAGGTCAAAGACCAAAGTCCCTGTAACCTTGTGCAGTATGTCTCATTCTCGTGAATGCAGTATTTCAAGAACACCTTGAGGGAGTTTCCTCATATTTGGCACAAACATCCACTTGGATGCTCATGAACTGATTAGAATTTGAAGGTCAAAGGTCACCGTGATCTCACAAAATATGTTTTCAGCCAAAACTTAAGAATTCATTTGTTAATGCTTACAAAATTTCCCCTAAATGTCTAACAGGATAAAACAAAGTGATGACATTTTATATCCAAAAGGTCAAAGTTCAACTTCACCATGACATCATATTCTTCAGAAACACCTTTGTAGCCATTACACTGAATTGATGACACTCATCTTGGGTGTCCACCTTAAAACTGTGCTGGTTGTATAGATTTTCTGTGCTGCAGGCTGAAGATGTTTGTGAAGCATCCATGTTTTAGAATATATAGTTTTTTTGCAGCAACATCTGTAGCCTATCTGAAGCATTGTCAACTGTCACAGCTACATACTGTATGAGTCTGTACAGACATGGATGTAAACTTGACTGGTTCAAAGAGGCAAACCACCACAAGGTTACCTCTCACAATACAGCAGCTTTACTACTTAAAGTGTCGTTTTACCTGATAGAAGTAAGATCCTCTTTCAAAATTTCTGAAGTGAATTGTCCACAGTAACCATGTGTAACAGAAATTTGTTTCTACAGTTGAAAAATGCTCTAGTTTTATTTCCTACAGGTACAAGTGTGCACAAAACATGCTGATTGACTGTAGTAGCAGTAGCTGTTTTGCTGCTGTACACCAGGCAAAGCTGCAGCAAGCTGCAAATCTAAAATTTAATCCATGGTCTTTATTTCAACATTGCAAGTTGATACAGGTACTGCACAGGGCTCGCTCTGTTACACAACACCGGAGGCTTGTTAAACATTGATTAAGTGAAAGTAATGATGAGGTATTAGAGTGAATTTAACAGGGTATCATGTTGGATTAACTGTTGTGAAACACAAAGATGGGGCACCCTGATGTAATAAGCTTCATGTTTGTGCAGAGTTTTACTTTGTGTGATGTTGACAATGAAGCAGAGGTGTAATAACATTTTTACAGTTTCATGTATAATCCTCGGTTCATGAGATCTATGAAGGTTATTTTCTAAATATTCCTGCTGACGCTTGGTGAAAAAGGCTGATATCATAATCGCATGCTGAGACAAGGCAGGTAAATAGAATGCATTCAGAAGGAACTTGATGGAAGTCAGGAATAAGTCTAACAACATAACATTATTTTATACAACAGGTCAAAATGTTATGTCTGTTGCTATAGCATACTGAAATGCAAACTGAGTTGATAGGTGTTTCTCTTGTGCTCATAAGCAGTTTTTTTTTTTTTTTTTACAGTGGTGTAAGAAATATTCAGATCCTTTACTTAAGAAAAAGTACTAATACCACAGTGTTAAAATATTGTACCACAACAGTGTGTCTGCAGGTCCTTAAAGGGTCTTAAAATGTCTTGAATTTAAAAAAAATTAGGCCTTAAAATTCATTAAATAATCTTAAATTTGAATTTTTGAGGTCTTTATTGCCACACACATTTTTATCTAATTTAATTTAACATTGTTTAATTTCCTTTTGTCAAAATTAGCCGAGCAATTCTGCGTTAAAGTCCAATTTTCATATTTATTTTTATATTTTCTTTTTATTTAGATTAAAAAAGTTATGTCAGGTACAAAGCCACTTACAAGGTACGCTTCTTTAGAGCAGACAAAACAACATGCAGACAAATAAACAAACAAGACCATTTAAACAAGCAAAAAAATAAACAAACAAAAACAAAACAAGAAAACTAGTCAGAAGAAAGGACCCTAGGGTCCAAGTGTGGCAGGTCACCAGGGGTAGTTACAGTAGTGCTGGGTGATATGATCAAATGACTGCATCACGACATGTCTTAGGGTTGTGGCGTAAAGTTCACAGCATTCAAAAAATTAACAGCAGTTCACTGTTTCATTCAGCACAGCGTCTGACACTAAATTACAATACAACTTTTTTACATAAAATCTGTTGTGTATGGCTTAATAAATTCAATTCATCCTTTCCAACATTCTTTAAATAAGGCCGTCTTGAGTGTCATTTCAAAAGTTTATTTTTCCATACAGTCCACATTTCTGACGTTACAAATCTTTACGCCTACCAGTGAACCTTATACTGTCTTTTTATCTCATACTTGAACTTACCTGTTGGCAAAATGTAGATTAACTTAACTTAATCTAATAACCATATTCCTACATAAAACCTACCCTTGCAGAGGGATACACATAAACTACTTACATTTGTACTTCCTGCAATGCTTGAGTAAAAAAAATATTATATGTCAAAAATAATCTTTAAAATAAATAGTCTTACATCAGGTGAAAAAGTATCTTTGAAAGGTCCTAAAAGGCATTACATGTAAGTGTCTGATATCTGTAGACAACCTGTTCAAGTAAAAGTCCTTCATTCAAAACCTGAAGTAAAGGTATTTTTCATGAAAGTTACAGTTACTTCAAAATATCAGCTTTTTTTATTTTTATTTTTTATTGTGAAACAAGACAAGATACATGTAAGGACACGTGAAGTAAGGCTACATACATACATAAAGAGACATATGACATGACGAAACAACAATTAGTGACTGTGGGTGTGTGAGTGTGAAAATAAATAAATGAATAATAATAATAATCATAATAATGAAAATAATATATATGTATATATACATACATACATAATCATCATCATCATCATCATCATCATCATCATCGCCATCATCATCATTGTCATAATGATAATAACATCAACTTTTAAGAAAAAGAAAGAAAGAGAAAAAGCATTTAGGATGCACATATATGTACAGTATACACTGATCAGCCACAGCATTAAAACTACTGACAGGTGAAGTGAATAACCCTGCTGGGAAACCTTGGGTCCTGGCATCCAACACCATTTAAGACATAGTAAGTAGCCCCCCTCATGGCAACGGCGCTTCCCAATGGCATTGGCCCTCCAGGAGGACCGTGCTCCATGCCACACCACAAAACCTGTTCAAAGATGACCCAAGTAACCAAGAGACAAAGAGCTCAAGGCGTCAACCTGGCCTCCAGATTTTCTACATCCCAATCTTATCAAGCATCCGTGGGACCTTCTGGTACCCAAGAGGTCCTGTGTCTATTCCTCAACAGGTCAGAGCCAGGTCCGATCCATGGTTGGGCCTCTGACATTTGGAGGCATAGACACAGGACCTTTGGAGGTGTCCTGTGGTGTCTGGTCTGGCACCAGTGTGTCGGCGGTCCTTTGAGTTCTGTGGGTTGTGAGGTGGGGTCCCATGGATGATGGAACACATTGGGAAGTGGCGAATGTGGAGGCCAGGTCGACACCATGGCCTGTACCACGATACCAGTTCAACTTACCCAGAATATCTTTTTGTTGTCTGGTTTGACTAACTCTTACATTGTCTGGATAACCAGTACCACAAAGCTGGTTATCAACTAGTTCAGTCAACTCTGGAGCCCCAGGTCAGCTGACCTGAAGGACCTGGGCATAGAGTAGGGGGTTATGAGGTCTGAGATGTAGGATGGGGTTAGGCCATTAAGTACTTGAGAACCATGAGAACCTTAAAGTCACTTCTGAGCCAGCTTCGTCGCACTGAAAACCCATCAGTAACCCTGAAGTTACCTTGTGAACTTCAAATCCTGCTTCGTAGTATATAGGCCTCTAGAGTTCTTAGTCCTGTATTTGGATCCATTCCTGAGCAGTTTTTGTCTGCAGTGGTGTTTAGGTGGGTGGTGCATGTCAAGGGGCATCCAGGACCGAATGCTTCCCAGCAGAATGTTGCATTGTAATGAGATGTTCAATATTATTCACCTTATCTGTCAGGGGTTTTAAGGTTTTGTCTGATCGCATACTTAAATTGGAATAATTTTCTTGGTCGTTTTCAGTGGGTTTCGTTCTGAACATGGTTTTTGCCACATTTTTTAAATCAGATCACAGTACAGTACACATATAAAGCAGTGAGCGTTAAATATATTTCAACTTTGAAGATATCCTCTGCAGAACCACAAATTTCTGTGAGGATTTGATGAAATGCAAAGTAACACGACACACTGAGAGCACTTTCATTTCCTCATTATATTCATTTCTATAATGACCATTCAGAGACGGACACAGAGGCAGCCCGACACGTTTGTGTAATTATCTCTTCTCTCTGATACCATGAAATGTTAGTTGCTACGGCAACTAGGGTAAAATTGCAAGTTTATTTAATTAAATTTTGTAATTGAATAGATTTAAAAGCCCGATTACTCTTCCCCTCATGATGCATTGTGCACAGTTTTGCATTTTCTGTCCTGTGAGCTTTAAGAGACAAACGCCTGGGGCCAGTGTGAATGCGGATTTGTGAAAATTCATGGTCCAATTAATTGAATTATATCCATGTGGCATGTGAACATTTGAGGCACCATAACAAGTGTGCAACACAGTGCTGCATTCTAAGCTTTAGGTTTTCAGTGCTCGTATTATTCTTATAAAGTAAAATATAAAGGATCTGGAGCAGGTCCATAGAGTAGTGTAGATTTTAATAATATTCCTACAGCTACAGACTGTGTGACTCCAGCAGAGGGCAGCAGAAGGCTGTCATTGACCTTAATCTGAAGCGACATTCAGCCCCTATAAATAGGAGCGCCGCAGGGGGGAGATTATTGGTCTTTTTCTCTTGTCTTTTTGTCCAGAGGTTTTCTCTTCCCTGCTCATTCACTCATTTATGTGCATCCGGATTTACAGTCTTCCTGGAAATAGTCCTAAATGTAAAAACACATGACCCATATAAGCCAAGATCCATATATGTCTGTTAGAATTAAAAGTTTGTTTTAGCGCAGGTGGTGAGTGTTGTGTTCACTCATAAAGTAAAAGTCATGTGGGTGAATAAAAAACAAACTTATTGATAATAACTGTTTCAACTCAACCTCTGCAGCATAGATTGAGTGAATAGTTTATGATCAACTAAATTATTTTAAGAATATGCATTCATTTGTCACATACACTCACCGGCCACTTTATTAGGTACACCTGTTCAACTGCTCTTTAACACAAATAGTTGATCAGCCAATCACATGGCAGCAGGTGAATGCATTTAGGTATGTAGACGTGGTGAAGACAAGGTGCTGAAGTTCAAACTGAGCATCAGAATGATAAAGAAAGGAGATTTAAGTGACTTTGAACGTGGCATGGTTGTTGGTGCCAGACGGGCTGGTCTGAGTATTTCCTGGGATTTTGAGCACAGCCATCTCTAGGGTTTACAGAGGATGGTCCCAAAAAGAGGAAATATCCAGTGAGCCAAAATGCCTTGTTGATGCCAGAGGTCAGAGGAGAATGGCCAGACTGGTTCAAGATGATAGAAAGGCAACAGGAAGTCAAATAAGCACTGGTTCCAACCAAGGTCTGCAGAAGACCATCTCTGAAGCAACAACACCTTGTCCAACCTTGAAGCAGATGGGCTACAGCAGCAGAAGACCACACCAGGTGCCACTCCTGTCAGCTAACAACAGGAAACTGAGGCTACAATTCACACAGGCTCACCAAAACTGGACAATAGAAGATTGGAAAAACCACATTCAGATGGAAGCATGGATCCATCCTGCCTTGTATCAACGGTTCAGGCTGCTGCTGGTGGTGTAATGGTGTGGGGGAGATTTTCTTAGTACCAACTGAGCATGGTTTAAACACCACAGCCTACCTGAGTATTGTTGCTGACTGTGTCCATCCCTTTATGACCACAGTGTACCCATCTTCTGATGGCTACTTCCAGCAGGATAACGCACCATGTCACAAAGCTCACATCATCTCAAACTGGTTTCTTGAACATGACAATGAGTTCACTGTACTCCAATGGCCTCCACAGTCACCAGATCTCAATCCAATAGAGCACCTTTGGGATGTGGTGGAACGGGAGATTCTCATCATGGATGTGCAGCCAACAAATCTGCAGCAACTGTGTGATGTCATCATGTCAATATGGACCAAAATCTCTGAGGAATGTTTCCAGCACCTTGTTGAATCTATGACACCAAGAATTAAAAAGGGGGTCCAAATGGGTTGTAGCAAGGTGTACCTAATAAAGTGGTTGTTGAGTGATAAACATCTACAGACAAAGGGAAACAGCTGAAATGTTAAATCTCAACTAAAAAGCTGCTGAAATGTCACAAACACTCTATAAACTGTCTGTAGGCGGATGGTCTGACTAAAGTGTTACCATGACTGCAGATGCATATACATATATATATGTGATCAGTGAAGCAATGTAATGAGTTGCAAAAGATTAAAAAACAGAATCTTTTTCGCCCCCCGCTACACAAGTCATCAATTCATGTGAGGCATGGTTTACTCCAGTTCAAAGTCTTACTGTACCCTGAGGTTGACCCCACCTGTCAGAGGTGTCATGCTAGCCCCACTACCCTATACCACAAGTTTTTCTCCTGTCGTTCGATCGCCCCATTTTGGTCATCTATATCTGAAACTCTGTCACAGATGTACGGTCGTGATATACCACCGAACCCTGTAACTGCTGTGTTCGGAGTAGCTCCAGAAGGCTTGTCCCGTTCAAGAAGCCAATCAAACTCCATGGCTTTTGTGTTCCCTCTGGCCCGCGGACTAATTCTCCTGAAGTGGAAGTACAGGGTGCTCGTTGGGTCAGAGAGGTGAAGGCACACCTAAAGCTAGAAGAGCTGAGATATCAGTCAGGGCTCTATGAAAAAATACAACAAGGTGTTGCAGCGCTTCCTGGATGACTTTAACAAGCTTCCATGTGCCAGCTTGCCTGAATAAGGCCTTAATGCATGAGTACTAACAATATAATAATGTAATATATAATAGCGTAACACTCACAGGGGTGATCACGTCACGACATGTCTGCATCCAGTACTTTTACTTTTGATAATTTCTTTACTAATAACACTTACATACATTTAGTTAAATTGCAGCTTTTACTTGCGGTCGAGTTTTTTTTCAGTTTGGGATCAGTACGTTTATGTATGGGGGGATTATGAGAACATGGGCCCCTGGGCACAGATATGTAAAAAGCCCCACCATCTGTCCTGTATTGGAGCAAGCTGCACTGGCTTTGTGGTGGTTTTGCTTAATTTTTGTTTTGTTTTGTGTCTCTTTGTGGTCATTTTGACTCTCTTTCTGGTCGGTATGTGTTCATTTGAGTGGCATTTTGCAGGTGAAGACCAGTGGGTGCCCCTGACACTTTGGGCCCCTGGGTCTGTTCAGTGATCCATCCATGCTTTTATGTAAGCAAAGAAACTAAATACTTCACCACTGACTAACAGGGGCAGTGCTTTCTGCAGAAAAAGCGCTTTTACTTTTATACTTTAATTCAATTTTCAATTTAAATTCTGTAGTAAAGATTTCTATTTTCCTTTATTTTGACACTTCTTTTCATCACTTGCCTCACTTCCTTTCCTCAGCACTGATTGGGTGTTTCTCACAGTCAAGGATCCTTCCTTGGTAGGACAAGCTCTTCAAAAGAAGGACCCTACAGAGGCAAGACAAGAGTCCTTCCTATCATTCAGTAAACATTCATTGGAACAGGCTAACGAGTGTCCCCAGGTGTAGCGTCATTAACCCTCAGCAGGCTGAGAGGGTTTCAGGGTACTGTGATCATTTTAACACTCTCTAAAGTTGTTGTACAATTTTAAACAAATGTCAGGAGTATTTTCAGAGTCACATGACTTTTAGGAAGAATGTTTTTCTGGATTATATTAAAACAAACAAACTTGTCTGATTAAAAACTTGTGGAGACATTAATCCAAATAAATGACATGAATATCTAAATCCTGCTGAGCTCCGCTGGCGCAGGTTTCATTGAAGAGGCCCGTCTTCACCTCCAGCAAATTGTGTGCAAAGCATTGTGGGTATTTTATACCCGCTGAGGATCCACACATGCATCCTTGGAATTTCTCTGAAAGAAGGGCTCAGTCCTCGGTTAAATTCAGAGGGATCCTTGACATTGAACAGTCCTTTGGCGGGGATTGATGATGTAGCCTCCTTGAAATTGGGCCGTTTGAGGATCCTTCCTTGACTTTGAGAAACACCTTCTGGTTCCTTTCACTCTTTGTTCACTCATTAACCTGACTGAGTTCACCTGTTCACCCCTGTTTAAACCCTGAACACCACTGCACTCATTCTGTCCTCATCGTCACAGGGGGCTGCAGTGCTGGTAAGCAGTTTCTTTCTCTTTAGTTTGTCCTGTACTTTATTAGTTTAACTTAGAGCCATGTTTATCCTTATTAAGATGGACATTTGTTTAGTTTAATTCAGATTCAGACCCATGTGTGTTTGCTTCCCCATTTATGTTTCATTGCAATTTGAGTTTGGAAACAAACCTGTGTGTGCAAAGGGAAAGTTTAAGTGGCTGATGCATTCTGACTAATGCCCATGATAGTAGACCTCTCCTCCTCCTTAACAAATTCAATTTTATTCATAAAGCCCAATATCACAAACCACAATTTGCCTCAGAGGCTTTACAGCATACGACATCTCTCTGTCCTTGGACAGAGGATAAGGAAAAACTCCCCAAAAAAACCTTGTACAGGGAAAAAATGGTAGAAACCTCAGTAAGAGCAGCAGAGGAAGGATCCCTCCTCCAGGACGGATAGACGTGCAATAGATGTCGTACAGAACAGATCAACATCATAAATTAACAGTAATCCACATAACACAATGAGACAGAGAGAGAGACAGAGAGATGCGGGACAGACAGTAATGAGCTACAATAGAACAGCTACAATAACACTGATTTTAGTAATAATATTATAATAATAGTATTTTGGTGGCATATATAAGTATATATTAGTACATGATAGTATAGTAGTAGTTGAGTACGTTTTTTACTTAAAGGAGAAGAGTGTAAGATTTAGGGGGATTTAGTGGCATCTAGTGGTGAGGATTGCAGATTACAACCAGCTGAAACTTCTCCTGGTTAGAATTCCTTCAGCGTTCGTTGTTCAGGAGGTTTTAACAGGTAGCGGAATTATCCTCACAGGTGTTTTTCTCTCCAAAACAAACGGACCAGGGGTGTCATTTAGAAACATTGCATACACACAAAACAAAGCTTGACAGAGTTGTATGCCACTTAACGCAAAAGTTGTGATCTATAAAAACAGACTTGAGCAGGGAAACTCTGACCCACGCTTATGAGGGAGACGGAGATGGGAATTTGGCGACGCAGATGGTGAGATGGAAACCTGATGGTAGAAACTGTCAAATATTTTTTGGCACATGCCAATTTTGTCTTTTGTCTGTACAGTATGTATATTTTAGTATGGATCATATGCACTGTTTTATGAATGAAACCCTGGTGATTTAGATAAGTAAAAACACTGAATAAAGGTGTTTCATGTTACAAATCAGTGTTTATCCAGTGCTATTTGGATGTTCAGGAGGTTTTCACCAAGAGCCAAACTATCTCCAAAACAAACAGACCCGGTGATTTAAACTGGTTAAAACACTGAATAAAGCAGTCTCATGTTTAAAAAACTGTGTTTTATCAATGCTGCTTGTCACAGTGAGGCTGTTAACTATGGTGGCTGATGCAAAAACGCGAATGGCCCTATAAATAGCCAGTTGGTGCTTCTCAAAGTCAAGGAAGAATCCCTGTAACAGCTGAACTTCAAGGAAGCTACCTCATCGACTCCCACCAAAGGACTTTTACTGTGTCAAGGATTCTTCGGATTTCTTTCTTGAAAGACTTTTCAAGGATGCATGTGTGTATCCTCAGTGGGCATGAAATACATACAACTCTTTGCATACGATTTGTTGGAATTTAAGGCGGGGCCTCTCCAGTGACATACACCCTGGCACTTGCTAGCCTGTTCCAATGTGTGTTCACCGAATGTTAGGAGTCTTGCCTAGAGGCTGTTGGACCCAACTTGGAAGGACCCTTCCTACAAAGAAAGCATTCTTGACTTTAAAAAGCACTGAGTGTTTGGTTTGTCTGTTTTGGGCTACTGTAGAAACATGGCAGTGCAAAATGGTGACCTCTGTGACCTTAGAAGGAGCCATTTCTATCTACATAGGGAGCAGATCCTCATCTACAAAGACACAATGATAATTATTTTTAGGTGATTATACACTAAAAAAAAACATACTTATATTTTATTCCATTTCTGCAAATATATCCCCCTAAATCCTACACACTTGATGTTTAAGTACACGATTTTTTACGTCTTCCACCTCTAATCATACAACTGTCATTACAACTGTGTGTGTAACAACTAATAACCATATCAGCCTCTGAAAAATCATAAAAACCAACAGACACTAATTCTGATTAGCCTACATATCTTATTTCCTTTCATCATGACACACTGTAACCATGAAAAGTTTGTGCTGACACTGGCCAGACAGCGTGTCTGCTTTCTTCTTGGAGGAAAACAAAGTCACATGGCCGCCACACAACCAACAACATCATTCAATATGGATGACAACCCCGGCAGAAAGGCAGCGCCCCAGTAGAGCCCTTAGCAACCGAGGGAACATGTGGCGATGCCATCTATTCAGATTGAGCATTTGAAATATGCATGCCCCACGTAGTGAGGCTCCCGCAGAGTGTGCTCTGTTTTTCTGTGCATGCAGCAGCGCTGAGAATGAGATAAAACACAACAAACCATAGATTCTGTCTCTCAGTTACCCTGCTGTGACATTGACACAGTTCGACCTGGTAATGATATGCCAGATCAGGAGTGTTGTGTGTTTCATGTAGGAGGGAAGAAGGAAGTGTTACTGTACGGAAGCGGTTATCTATAAATAGAACAAAACAAGAATTGGATCAATTAATTATGAGCTCTGGATCCCCCACGGGGTCTTTGAACTAACTGAGGAAGCCAAGGGCAGGACTGACGACAGGAGACAGCGTCCCCTTGAAGCTGCTGTGCTGTCACTAGAATTCACTGAGGGGCTCTCAGACGGCTCCGCCAGACTTTCTTAAGGTCAGTCTGGCGTTTTAATGGCCGTTGTGACGAACAGTGAAATCATATGTGCAGTATAAAGTCCTGTAAAAAGTAGAAATAGATGTGGTACGAAGCAGAACAGTCAGTACAGTATGTTGATTATATGTTTGTCTATGGCAGCACGGTACAGACGTATACATGCACACAACAGTCTTTTCTCTGCACGGTCTCCTGCATTCAAATGTGTTTCTTTTGATGCTGAATTTATCTCTGCAAGGAACATTTTCAACTTTCCGATTTCACAAAATAATATTTGTCTCAGCCAGGAGCCAATGCACAACATCATGCCTTTAATGTACTCACAAAAAAAACTATCGAGTTTGGAGAGGATGTAGGTTTGATTTCAGAAGTGGAGGGGACATGCAGAGGGTTCCTCAACAAAAGAGACCACACATACATATGGCACAAATAACATGTTGTGTTTACCACAGTCAAAGTAATTAGAAACTAAATGCTACAGTGGCATGCAAAGGTTTGGGCACCCCAAGACATTTGAGCTCTCAGACAACTTTAACCAGGGTTGCAGACCTTAATTAGCTTGTTGTTGTTCACATTCATCGTTAGGCCAGGTGATGCAAATTTCAAAGCTTTATAAATACTCTGACTCCTAAAACCTTGTCCTGTCAATCAGTGGCCATGGGCTCTGACACATCCCTTCAATATTTTAAGCAAGATTACTTTTTAATTTCTAGCTTTTACAGTTTCATAATAACAAAAAAGGAAAAGGGCCTGAGGCAAAAGTGTGGGCACCTTGCATGGTCAGTACTTAGCATCAGCCATTCATGTATTACACACAACACCAGCACACAACAGCAAGTATCACAGCTTCTAAACGCTTTTTGTAACCATCAAAGAGTCTTTCAGTTCTTGTTTGGAGGATTTTCACCCACTCTTCTTTGCACAGCCTTCTAGTTCTGTGAGATTCTTGGGCCGTCTTTCATGCACTGCTCTTTTGAGGTCTATCCACAGATTGAGGACTGTGAGGGCCTCAGTTGAACCATCAGCTTGCTCCTCTCGAGGTAGTCAGTTGTGGATTTCGAGGTGTGTTTAGGATCATGTCCTCTCTTCGTCTTCAGGTTTATACAGATGCTGTGATGTTTGCCTCCAAAGCATGATCCATCCACCCCCATGTTTAACAGTTGGACAGGTGTCCCTTTGCTCTCCAAACATACCTTTGCTCATTGCATCCAAAAACTTCTATTTTCACTTCATCAGTCCACAGGACTTGTTTCCAAAAAGTATCAGACTTGTTCAGATGTTCCTTTGCAAACTTCTGATGCTGAATTTAGTGGTGAGGACACAGGGAAGGTTTTCTTCTGATGACTCTTCCATGAAGGTCATATTTGTACAGGTGTGTCTGCACAGTAGAACAGTGCACCACCACTCCAGAGTCTGATGAATCTTCCTGCAGGTCTTTTGCGGTCAAACAAGGGTTTTGATTTACCTTTCTAACAATCCTACGAGCAGCTCTCTCAGAAAGCTTTCTTGGTCTCAACTTGACCTCCACAGTTCCTGCTAACTGCCATTTCTTAATGACATTACGCTCTAAGGAAGCAGCTACCTGAAAACACTTTGCTATCTTCTAATAGTCTCCTCCTGCTTCGTGGGCATTGGTTATTTTAGTTTTCAGAGTGCTAGGCAGCTGTTTAGATGAGATCTATCATCTGTCCACACATCTCCACTACGCCCACCTCATCAAGCCAACTCTGCTCACATGTGGCTCATTAGTCCTTGTCACTATAAATACTCCAGCTTCACAGACTCTCATTGCCAGATTGTTCTTTGTCATATCTATGCAAGACTTTCCAGCGTTTGTTCCTAGACTGCTTTCTAGTTGCCGACCTCGCCTCCCTCTGACTGCTTTGCTTTCTCCCTGAAACCACTCAGCCCTCTATCTTGGACCAAGAGCTCTGCTTCTACATTCCTGGCTTCTGTTCGCCTGTTCCACGTGGCTGTTTGGAGAGAGTGCCAGTCAGCTCTCCATTGTTAGTTTACCTGGTTTGCTGCTTGTGGTTTCCTGTACTGTGGATTACCTCGCCACATGGCTTCACATTCAACCTTTGTGTGTGCGTGTGCCGCATGATCCACCCATCATCACCCCTTGTTTTTTGACTCCTTGCCAGTTCCAACCTACCTACAGCCAGCTCCTCACAGGTGTTTTGGCGTTCCTTGGTGTTGGATCCTCTGCTTGTCTGACATTGCCTCCTGTCTGCTCCCTTGTGATACTGCTGCACACATTTAAAATTATTGCTGTTTGTGTAAATCGAGCGGATGCTACTGACTCACCTGCTCTCTGCTTTGGAGTGCCACACCAAGTGATTTGGACTGAACCTACGTCTTGGAAGGCTCCAAGCCACGAAATTGACTCTGACTGTTGTTTGACCTGTCTGTTCATTCTGTGTTGTGTGAAAAGCGGTATATTAAAGGTCATTACTAACTGTCTTGTCTGCCGTTGGTGCTGCTATTGTGTTCCTACCGCACCCGTGACAGTGGCACTATCTCCGCCAAGGGGTTGTTACGAAACACAGAAATATGTGATATCACCTTTTTCCTGCCCACCTTAAACCATTGAGAGAAGCACAAACAAAACAAAAAATACAGAAATCTCCTATGTAAAATCACCACAACTAGTCAAGCTTTGGCCGAAAACTGTGAGTCCATGTGGGATTCCATCACACGTGGTGAGACACTGATCGAGAAATTGTTTTTCAGGGCATTTAAAGCAGCGTCAATGCTCCCTTACAAGCAGCAGCGGCTATTTCATCTCAAAATCCAGCTAGTATCCTCTAGATAATGTTTGCGTTATCTGACAGCAAGCAGCAGATATTTACCTATATCTAATTGTTTGCCGGTGTTACCTCCAATTGAAAATGTATAAAGCTGTGATAACAGAGCTTTGGCAGAGCCTCACCGAGCCCAAACTGTTTGACTGGAGACTGAAAACCACTTTAGTCCTTTTACAGATGAGACAGTCCGCGGTGACACCTTCAAATGATGAATGGCTTTTAAGAATGAGCTGTCTGCCCAGGGCGGAGCTATAAGCCAACTCATAACATCTTACCTCGATCTATCATGGGAACTATGAATATTCATAAACTGCTCTTGTTTTACATTATTAACACACTCATTCCACCCAATAATAAGATTTATGATTGTTCCGTGACATCCAGAGTTTGAAACCAGCGGCGTAAAATTCGCCGGTCACCATGGTAGTGTCAGATAAATTGAGGAGACGCTCCAGAAATGCAGTCATAAATAAAACACATCGCGGCTTAAGAGACAGGCCTAATTAGCTTTCACCACGCAGCAATTTAGCACTGCACTGTTGGGTATTAAGCCATGACTAAATCTGAACATTCTTAATTAATTACCTAGGGCTTACCGAGCATTTTGCGCCGGCTTTGTGTTATTTTTGTTTTATTTTCCCTCTTCAAGGACAGCCAGCCCTATTGTTTTCCAACAGTGCTTTGTGTGTGTGTGTGTGCGCGTGTGTGTGTGTGTGTGTGTGTGTGTGTGTGTGTGTGTGTGTCAGTGTGAGAGAGAGTGTGGTGCTGTAGTGTTTTATCATCTGTGGGTGCACAGGAGGAAAGCGAAGGGGAGGGAGAGGATTCTGAGAGGAAGAACTCTTCACTCTGACTGTAAACTGCACATGTGAGAGTCAAAAGCTTGACAGGCATAGCAACAGTAACTAAGGGGAGCAGGGCTTGGCAAGAAGCCAGTTACACAAAATACACATGGTGGGTTTTGAGGGCTGATTCTGTTTTTTTTTTTTCCCGACTGAATGTCTTTAAAGGGACAGCTCATCCCAAAATCAAAAATACATTTGTTCCTGTTACCTGCAGTGGTAGTTAGAAGTGTAGATAGTTTTGGTGTGAGTTGTACACTCATATTGGACATATCAGCCATAGAGATGCCTGCCTTCTCTCCAGTATAATGGAACTAGGTGGCACTCAGCTTGTGGTGCTCAAAGTACCAAAAATATATTTGAAAAACTAGAAATCATGACTCAGTTACTCAAGATAATTCACAGACCTTGTGAGCAGGAACTATTTTCTTTCCACTGAACTACACCCAACCGCAGAAGGAAGTGTGCATCTATTCATGGATGAGTGGCTCATGCTCATGACAGCACAATATGTAAACATTAATGGTGTCCTCCTTAGCGAGCCCAGTCTCACTCCGAAAGTAGTCGAAATCCAACCAAAAAGGCGTTCTTTAACTTTAACGTTGGCATGATACACTGCCTGTTGCCATTATCAATATGTCAATATGTGACGAGGTCAGAGTGAGAATATATTGCCTCGGCTGAGCTGTGACGTTAGCTAGCCCAGTGGTGCTAGCTAGATGCACGCCTCCTTCTTCGGGTGTAGTTTGGCAGAAAGAAAATAGTTCCTACATGAAACTGCTCTCAATAAGGTCTGTGGATTATCTTGAGTAACTGGGTCATGATTTCCGGAATGATTTCTACGGCGGATATCTCCAACACAACTCACATCAGAACAATCTAGACTGATAAATAGCACTACAGATGAGGAAGAATATGTATTTTGGATTTTAGGGTGAACTGTCCCTATTTTAAACCAAAAGTAAAACAAAAATATTTGCAAAAATCAGATTTACATAAAATATTATTTAAAAGTAATGAATTACATGCAGTTAAAGTAAAATATAGCCCATTTCAGAGCATATTTTAATTACCTTTACACACTGCTGGGTAGTTTACTCTATAAAAACACATCATCATTTTTAACAGGTTTACATAATGCATATTCACAACAGGTATCAGACTTTAAGCATATATATGACTGAGAACAAAGCATGAAATCCAATTACAATCCTCCCCATTTCATTAATCCCAAATAACAGCCGGAATATCATCAGTTCTCCAGTTCTCCATCTTCTTAATTGTACAGAAATAAAACATATGAGCTGAAAGTCAGGCCCAATATTAAAAGACAGAAGGAGAGATGCCTGTGTCAAAGGCAGGTACAGAATAATGGGGTACATTATCAGAGTACACACTGACAGAAAGCAACAAGAACAAGAAACAAACACAGAATCTTCAGTTTAACAGACAGCTCTGGAAGTACTTCAGAAAGGGGCCCTAAATGTTTCGATACTCTTATCTGAGTTACAAATTGAGTGGCGTATCTTTTCAAGATTAAGGCAGGACATAATGTCCCTCAGCCACTGGGCATGGGTAGGCAGGGCAGCATTCCTCCGTCTGATTAGAACTGTCTGTCTGGCCAGCAGAGAGTCAAATGTGTATGCCGTTGGATTGAAGTCAGATATACAGTACAGGCCAAAAGTTTGGACACACCTTCTCATTCAATGCGTTTTCTTTATTTTCATGACTATTTACATTGTAGATTCTCACTGAAGGCATCAAAACTATGAATGAACACATGTGGAGTTATGTACTTAACAAAAAAAGGTGAAATAACTGAAAACATGTTTTATATTCTAGTTTCTTCAAAATAGCCACCCTTTGCTCTGATTACTGCTTTGCACACTCTTGGCATTCTCTCCATGAGCTTCAAGAGGTAGTCACCTGAAATGGTTTTCCAACAGTCTTGAAGGAGTTCCCAGAGGTGTTTAGCACTTGTTGGCCCCTTTGCCTTCACTCTGCGGTCCAGCTCACCCCAAACCATCTCGATTGGGTTCAGGTCCGGTGACTGTGGAGGCCAGGTCATCTGCTGCAGCACTCCATCACTCTCCTTCTTGGTCAAATAGCCCTTACACAGCCTGGAGGTGTGTTTGGGGTCATTGTCCTGTTGAAAAATAAATGATCGTCCAACTAAACGCAAACTGGATGGGATGGCATGTCGCTGCAGGATGCTGTGGTAGCCATGCTGGTTCAGTGTGCCTTCAATTTTGAATAAATCCACAACAGTGTCACCAGCAAAACACCCCCACACCATCACACCTCCTCCTCCATGCTTCACAGTGGGAACCAGGCATGTGGAATCCATCCGTTCACCTTTTCTGCGGCTCACAAAGACACGGCGGTTGGAACCAAAGATCTAAAATTTGGACTCATCAGACCAAAGCACAGATTTCCACTGGTCTAATGTCCATTCCTTGTGTTTCTTGGCCCAAACAAATCTCTTCTGCTTGTTGCCTCTCCTTAGCAGTGGTTTCCTAGCAGCTATTTGACCATGAAGGCCTGATTTGCGCAGTCTCCTCTTAACAGTTGTTCTAGAGATGGGTCTGCTGCTAGAACTCTGTGTGGCATTCATCTGGTCTCTGATCTGAGCTGCTGTTAACTTGCGATTTCTGAGGCTGGTGACTCGGATGAACTTATCCTCAGAAGCAGAGGTGACTCTTGGTCTTCCTTTCCTGGGTCGGTCCTCATGTGTGCCAGTTTCGTTGTAGCGCTTGATGGTTTTTGCGACTCCACTTGGGGACACATTTAAAGTTTTTGCAATTTTCCGGACTGACTGACCTTCATTTCTTAAAGTAATGATGGCCACTCATTTTTCTTTAGTTAGCTGATTGGTTCTTGCCATAATATGAATTTTAACAGTTGTCCAATAGGGCTGTCGGCTGTGTATTAACCTGACTTCTGCACAACACAAGTGATGGTCCCAACCCCATTGATAAAGCAAGAAATTCCACTAATTAACCCTGATAAGGCACACCTGTGAAGTGGAAACCATTTCAGGTGACTACCTCTTGAAGCTCATGGAGAGAATGCCAAGAGTGTGCAAAGCAGTAATCAGAGCAAAGGGTGGCTATTTTGAAGAAACCAGAATATAAAACATGTTTTCAGTTATTTCACCTTTTTTGTTAAGTACATAACTCCACATGTGTTCATTCATAGTTTTGATGCCTTCAGTGAGAATCTACAATGTAAATAGTCATGAAAATAAAGAAAACGCATTGAATGAGAAGGTGTGTCCAAACTTTTGGCCTGTACTGTACATCATCCTGTCTGGTGGTGCCAAAGAGGGCGACCAGAGGTCAAAGTTGAGGACTGAGGATAAGGGTTTAAAAACATCCTTCCATTAGTTTTCAAGGCTCAGACATTGTCCAATACATGTGAATTAAGGAAGCCTCTCCTCTTTAACATTTGTCACAACTGGGGTTCACATCTGGGTGAATGTGAAAGTCGGACTTTACACGAATGGGCTCTGTACACGACCTTAAACTGTAATAGACAGCGTCGGGCACAGAGAGATGATGAGTTAACCAGCTTGAAGATATAATACATCATAATCTATTAGTTGGTTAATAGTTGTTTTAATAATCTAAATCTGCAGAGTAACTAATCAAACAAATATAGTTGAATAAAACGGTGGAGAAGAAGTATAATGTAGCACAAAATGGAAGTACACATGTAAAGTTCAAGTTTACTAGCTGACTACTCTAATTTAAAAAATGGTGGAAAATGTTTGTAATTGTTTTATTGCCGAATCAAACATTTGTCTGAGGCATGAGGGGACACTGGAGCATTTTGATTAATGACATCAGTATTTCTGACTCCAGCTCAGGAATGTGTGCAAACTCTCGAGTGTTTCTCTTCCCATCACCCTGCTCTGTTATCACGAGTACCACCTGAAGGATGCAGTGATATAATTTCATCTCGTGGACCACAATTACATTACTCACCAACCACTTTGCACCTGCTCAAGGATGAAAGCTCACACTGAAAGCCTCTCGTCGGACACAAAGACATTTCCGAGGTGTTAGTAAGACATATGACACGCAGGTGTTACTGCACATAATGTCTCTCTGACTGATGTTCTTGTATCCACTTGACCTTAGTGTCTTTTTAATCTCCTGAAGTGGTCCAGGTGGAGAACAAATCGTCTGACAAATCAGCCCAGCACGGTTGTATTCAACCAGTGGTAGAGGAAGCAAAACACTCCTGACGAAGGTAAAGAGGGACTGAAACATTAGTTTGATCAATAAATTGTGATGCTGAGCAAGAACATGTGGGGTCTTTTTTTCTGAAGACAAGTGATACCTTTCAATGCACCTGCATCTGAGATAGTTGGATGTGCGAATATCTGCTTTGAAAAGACTGAAGTATTGGTACAGCAGTGTAGAAATAGTGTTACGAGTAAATCTTTGTATATCTTGTGTATTATCAAATAAATTCAGTGAAGTAAAAAGTACAATATTTTCCTCTGAACTTTACGGGAGTAGAAGTATAAAGTAGCAAAGAGTAAAAATACTCAAAGTCCAAGTACCTCAATGTTTTTCTTAAGTATAGTACTTTAGTAACTGTACTTTCTAGCATTGGATTCAACCATAAACTGTTTGAAGTCGAGTAATTCTTTGTGGACTCCTTGCCTTGAGAAATGCCCTGTGTTCGGCGATTCTGCAGTTGTCTTCTTGGGTTTTTGGAGCCAGAAGTGACCATATGTGAACGAGAGGGTGGAGCTGTGGAGGAGCGAAAGGTGGTGACTCATAAGCTCCTTTGACACGAAATGGGGGGGGGGGCAGAGTAGTTTCGCCTTTAAGCCGACATCGAAGGAAGTTAAAGTGCCAAAACCATGTCCGTATGAAAGGGACAGATGGCAAGATGGGATCTTAGGTGGCATGGGTGAGACATTTTGATGACTTGTTATGCGTGCGACCTACCATGGGAGATTTAAAAAGTAGTTAGCAGTTAGCAGCTAACTCAAAGAGGAAGAATAGTGGCCGAAAATATCCGCAATTTGGAGAAACATTGAGGTCCAGGAACTCCTTACCCTCCAAGCAGAGATCGGCCACCATATAACAGATATGGTAACTGATTGTTATTGCCATGTTATACCATTGTTATTGTTTATTTAGGGCTCCAGCTTCTCACCAAAATGTAGTCACTTCTAGCTCCAAAAAACGAAGATGGCGCCAACCGTAATGCCGAGCTCAAGGCTTCAGAACAGAAGTACAAAAACAAATGAGTGACGTCAGGGTAGCTATGTCTATTATTTTTAGTCTGTGAGACCAAAAACATTTTTTGTACCAGGCTGTAAACATCTTTTTTTCTCTGACGTAAAGTTTGGTATTTGAACGTGGAGGTCATTGGAGATCAACTGTCTTGTGAAGCTAACCTCAAGTGACCATTAGAGGAGCTACAGTTTGGATTCAACTCACTGCCACTTCTCATCTCAGCACAGTTTTACTGATCATATCAATTCCATATTTTTCACATTGGATCATCTGCACCTGCATAAATATGGATTTTTGTTCTTAGCTTAAAGGGGAGTGCAAAGATAAAAGAACTTTTCAGTCTCCGCCTTCTATGATTAACAGTAATTAATGATCAGCATTTTTATGATATAGAACTGTGTTTGCCTTTGATCATCATACTGAACTTGCTTTACTGCAGCTATGCCCACGGAGTTGAACCACATCTTACCACTGCTCCGACTTCCAGTGTGTGATCTACTGGGTGGGATATATTCTCCACAGAATAGACGAGTCTGCGGTCTTGAATGTAAATCATTTAACTTAAATTATTCTTAATAGTGTGCTATAAATTGGACCAATTACTATTGGTATGCAAAGTTAATCACCTTTTTGCGTTCAGTAAAAAAAATAAAGTTCAAAGCTCCACTGGTAAAGGAAGCCTCCCCGATGGGCAATTCTGTTGAATATTAATAATTTAATCTATACTATACTTTTTGAATCGAACCACTCAAGCTTTCTATCCCTTTGACATCAGATTTAATGCCTCTCTCCCCTGTGTTATCACAGAGTCTCATTGACAGCTGCTGCCTGAGGCCATGTTAGCTCTTAAAATAATTAGATGGGATCGTTCTACTTTGAACTTCGGACAGTCGTTGCATTCAGAAACTTTTAAAAAGAGGCTCCAGAGGGGCTGCTGAGCTTTTAAAATAAATATTTCTTGTACTTTTTTTTGTGAGCTCATGAGAACAAGTGATCTTTCTTCCTCTGAGTAACATAACATACATACTAAGAATTATATTTTTTCTTTTTCATTGAAGACTTCTGGGAAAACTTGGTAACTTTCTTTTTTTTCAAGACTCCCTGACCAAGGAAAGGTGTTTTTGAGTTTCTTCATTTTACATCTGGAAGGACAGTCTTTGCTGAAGTAACCTTGGAGATGTTCCCTAGCACGGAAAGAAATAACAAGAGGGTTTGTAAGTGTCCGTGAGGTGAAAGTGAGTTGTGGTAAACATCCCCTTCACAAAACAAGTCTGTCCTTCATTGAGCAGTATCCGATCAATAAAAGAAACTTTATAACTGACCTCATTTCCAGTCAGACATTTTAACATGTTACAGCAGGAAATGCAGTCCATAAAGCTGAGCCAGTTCCATGGCCCACTGCACGCTGGATTATTGGGAAACTGAACCCTCATTAATATGATTAGTTTCACCTGCTTTTCCTGTTGGGACACGTCAACATGTCTACAGTGAAAACAGGTCTATTGAAAAATATGCTGTGTCCCAGTTCCATACAAGATCATGGCATACAGTATTCATTCTTACAGAATCAGAATACTGCTTGTTTTTACCCCATTTGGTAAACGAGAAATAAACAAGCTTTACTATTTGTACTAACAAGAAATGATGAAAAATTTGACTATGGAAACTAATTAAACTGAACAAATGGCAAGATTTTTGTTTTCTTAGGAAGCTGACCACCATTCCCAGCAATTCAAAATCATCACAGCTTTCATCCATCCATTTTCATCCGCTTATCCGGGGCCAGGTCGCGGTGGCAGCAGGCCAAGCAAAGCACCCCAGACGCCCCTCTCCCCATCAACGCTTTCCAGCTCCTCCTGGATCCCAAGGCGTTCCCAGGCCAGATGAGATAGGTAATCCCTCCAACGTGCCCTGGGTTTAATCAGGTGCCTTCGGCCAGTGGGACGTGCCTTAAACACCTCTAACGGGAGGCGCCAAGGAGGCATCCTGATCAGATGCCCGAACCACCTCAACTGACCCCTGAACCCTTAAAGAAGACCTTGATGACATGCCGTATTTGGACTCAGGGAAGAGTTTGTCAGCAGGCGTCTGGTAGCCGGGCCTTGGGACCCAGTCAGGCTCAACCCTAATAAACAACATGGAGCTGTCGCCCTGTGGGCCCACCACCAGCAGGGACAGGAATCAGGGTCCTTTGCATTGTGTACTGGGCGGCAGGCACTGGGCGTGCTGATCCCTGGCGTCACAGACTGGCTCTGGGGACGTGGAACATTGCTTGAACAACAAAATATTCCATAATACATTCATACTGTAGGAAACTCAATATAACTCATACTTTACCACTTCTAATCTACGGAGAAGTCAACAAGAAATGAACATTATGTATGACACAACAGTTTTAGTAATTCCACTGAAAGTGATGGATAAAAAGAAGAAAAAAAACCAACAACCCAAAAGAACAAGGTGACAGGGACTATTGTTTATTAAACCTGTCCATTTTCACCTGTAGTCTTGCTTTGATTCTTTTTCCATATTAAAGACGCTTTTTACCCGATCTCTTGCCACTGGTTTATTCTAGGGGGCTAGGACTTTAGCCAGGGGGTTGTCAGTGTTGGGCAAGTTACTCTCAAAATGTGATGTATTACATATTACTTGTTACCTTCTTTTGCAAGTAGTAAGTTACTTTACAAATATTACTCTCTGCAGAGTATGAGTTACTTATTACACTGCTTTTGTGTTACTTTCACTAAAATGACCTCAGAAGAACTAAGAGACATATTAAATGGATGAGGGTGATATTGTTTCACAGCAGGTAATCAAAGCACAGAAGCACCATCTTATTACAGTTCATTTCAGATCTGACCCATTATGCATTCACATACAGTGGTTACTACTTTGTATTAAAAATAATAGCATGATAATATAGAACAATTAAACAGCCTTGGACACAGGGAGGGTCAGGCAGATTTTTTTTGTCTGCATAACAAACAGAATGGCGTGTGATTAAATCACTATGAGAGCCCAAATTGATACAGCAGAGAAGGACCCACCTGCCGGTTCCCAATGTGCCGATCAGCTACAACAGCAAGAGAGAGAATTATACATAAGAATAGGATGGAGTGCCGACGTTGCTCTGCTGCTGTAGGGGATGTGATTGGAGATGCAACCAACATAAACTAACATTAACTAACACTAACTGGAGGTCAGCTCCTTATCCCCTGCTTTCTAACAGCTTTAGCACCCAAAAGCAAAACGGGACGTTGCAGGTGTGTTAATGGAGACACACTGAACATGATAATGCACAGTCGCAGATGTGCCGATCACCGACACCCTTCCAAAATGTAGCGTATGATGACATGATAAGATACAAGAACCTTCGGGGGATATTTTTGGAGGAAGGAGTGTGGTGTGTGTATCAATGATGAATAGAAAATGGAAAGAATAAATCATGTATTTTGGGTGGTAAGGTGTTGTTTGACATTATAAATGTAATAATATCATCCATAGTATGACTTCATTACTGCCAAAATGTATTATATAGTTGTTTTTTGCTATCAAGAGCAGCATCCTCAGTAATTTAATTATTTCTTTATCTGTATTCCAGTATCTGTGAATGCTCTCTTTAAACCGCCTAAGTCCCGCCCACTCATTTGCGACACCTGTAGCTGTGTCACGCGCCTCTTTCCTGCTGCCACCTGCGAGGAAACTGCTACACCTGCTGTGACATAGCATCTCACATGAAGCTCGCCTCCTTAAAGTCTGACACGTTATTTCAGGACAAATTTGTGAAGGAAATAATCAAACCTTCATTAAATTAGTCTTAAGCCTCAGAAGCGCGGGCTTTTCTCCTGGAACTGGTGGAACAGGAGACAAAATGGCGGCTGCCCAGGTAACAGACAACATAAACTAGCTAGCTGCTAACATGCTAACACCAGGCTAACACACAAGTATTTAACGTTTTGTTTAGCTATCCACTGCTCGGAGCTTATGACAAAATACTGCTGAATTAACACATGTATTGAATCATTAATTTAAGGTAAATGTTCTGTAATTACATTTTTAAGAATTAAATTCAAACAAAAAGACAACACTAGTAAGCTAACGTTAACCTAGCTAACAAGAAACCCTTGGCTACAGTAAAACAATACTGCAGTCAGTTGAGACGTGTACATTTCCAAAGAGTACTTTGACATTAGGAAAGTAACTTATTATTAGACATTTCACCCTTTGTGTAAACAATATTACCTGTTGGTATTATCCAACAGTATTTTTAGATGTGACTTGTAGGGTGTTTTTGTAATGTAAAATTATTAGGGTGAACAGTAACCGTAGGAAATTTAGACAAAATATTTAAAGATACATCAAAATGTTCACAAAGTTATAAGAGTTAATTGTCTGGTTCTCAGGTGAATTTGTTTATATATTAAATTAGTATTCAATGTAAGGGTGACACTACTTTTAACCTCATTGTTACAGGTCTGTAGTGATAGTAGGTCTTTCATCAGGCTCTATTTCCACTGGTTTAAAAACAAAGCTTCTAACAAACACAGAAATCATTTACACTCTAAACACACGATTTTAGCTGTATTTTAGGTTATGCAAAGTCTATTTTAGTCCTTAGTGATATTGCTATTTTACTCTTTGATTCCATTATTGCAGCTCAAAATAACATGAGGCAGACCTCATCAGTCACTAACTACTTTTCCATGCATTACGTCAGTGGCAGAAACAGTCTGGCATCACTTTAAAGTGTTTTATGTAACATACACCTCATCATCCAACTAAATAGCAAAAAATACTAATGTCACATACAGCCTGGTGATACCTACACGTAATTAGAGACTCAGTTGACGGTAACTTTTTGGATAGTATTTTCAATATCTGTCTTTTAGTCCTAGACACTTTCGGTACTGTCTCATCTCATGATATGAAGTACATCAGTCATGGTTCTGATTATGTCGTTTGTTATTAATACCCCTGCCTCTTTCACATGAGCACGCTTGTGTCTGGATAGGAAAACCCAGAGTTGACTGACCTAGTTGATAACCAGCTTTGTCTGGTTATCCAGACAGCCAATGTTAGAGTTAAGCCTGATATATGGTCCCGTGTTAAATCAACGATGTACCTACGTTGTTGCCGTGACGCTGTCATGAACCCTTCGAACTTCTCCATCACTCCATTTCGTCGCAGTGCAGTTCACCGCCAGAGAGGTAGGGGGCTGCGTTCCTTTCCTGAATGGTTATCGTCGTCTCTAGTTGATTCTTTGTTTAGCTTCCGGCTTTTCCGGTCACAGTGAACAATGGCGACCGAGAGAGAGAGAGAATCTTGCTGGAGTTGTTGGATGTCGAAGAAAGTATGTTAATACTGCAACATCTACATCGCAGAACAGAAGATGTTTAAAGATGGCGGGGATGGCGCAATCTGGAAATACGGAACCGGAAATTGCGTTGCTACTAAGCAAACCAATCACAGCCCTCTTGGTCTGCGCTGGGTCTGCATCGCCTCGACGTGTAGTTACATTTTTTGGGAGGTGCACATCAGGCTACGCCGGTGGCTACGGCGAGCCTTCTGTGTAGCCACGTACCCTACGACGTAGGTACATCGTTGAATTAACGCAGAACCATAAATCAGGCTTTAGTCAAACCAGGTATTTCCTACATTAGAAGAATATGCGCTTAAACAACCAGCTAATACAACAGGGAAACAAATTTGTGATGCAATATTCACAGGCAATTATCTGTTTGAAAGTTATCCAAATTGCTCATTTTATATAAGCAGTTATTCACTGTTTGGGTTAACTGTACAGTTTATCAGTTTTTCAGTTTTTATTGCTATTAATCATTGAACGTTTTATGAAATATCCAAGTCTGTCACTTAGTCAGGGGTTATCAGTTTACCCAATGATAGAGAAGGGGTCCCTTTTGAGCCACTGAATAAGGAAATGGCACATTTAAAAACAATATATTTTTAGCAACTATTCTATCAAGTATCAATATAATATTTGTTTTGCCCAATTTGCCACAGTAGAGACCTCAAGGCTAAGAAACTGCCACACGTTAACATGTGTGTCAGCACAGCAGTTTAGCCCAACTCCTAAAAATGTCCTGTTATCAGTGCCGTAAATCTGGTGTTCAGTTACTGGAAGGCAGCCAGAGTTGTTTGTGGTTTTTACATTGATTTGAATGACTAACATCCATTAACAGTAATGTATTAAAATGTTTTACACAACAGCAAACACGAACACTACACATTTTTCAAAGCACAGTAATTGTGGACTCACGAGGGAACCACAATATTGTAGTTCATAAAGTGAGATTAGATAATGTACTCCGCCAAACCTCCAGGCCTCGGCAGCCTCTAATGTGTCACACCTGGATCTAGTTTATAATAACGACCTGCTGCATTACGTATCTTAATGAAAATGTACTATACATGGCCTGTAGTAGTGTAAGTTATCACTGCATGGCAGCAGTGAATATAGAACAATGCTAACAGTGCCTTATGTGGACTGTTTGTTCTCCAGTTGTAGCTAGATTTCAGGCTTTTCTCTGCCAGATTGGATGATCCGTGTGGAGACTGACTGAGAGCCAGTGCTCTTTGGTTGTAATGATTTAGTAGAATACAACTTCTCTAAAATCATGTGTGTAGTAGAAAAATGTTTATAAAAGAAAACAGTATATAGATAAGTTGAAACTGAATCAAACCTTTTAAATATATTACTATATTGTTTATATTTTTTGAGATATCTTATTTAGGCTACTAGGTATTGTTGTTGTTAACATGGCGGTGATGTTAATGCTAATTTGATGATTTATTTATTGTTGTGTGCAGTTGAATGGAAACAGCTTCGGGCCAGTAATGTGGATCACAAAGTCAAGGAACCAGCATCACGGTAAGACCTCGGACTAATTCCTTTGAGATGCACCACAGAGTGCTACAGGAAGTCATTCCTGCCTGTGGCCATCAAACGTCTCAGCTCCTCCGTCACAGTGTCAGACACACTGAGTCAGTAGACACTCTGAGTCAGTCGACTGGCCCCTGAGACTTAATTCACCCATCAGCAGTTAGAATTCCATTATTTATTTGATATGTAGTCAACTGTGCAATAGTGCCTTCGTGGTACAATAATTCTGTGCAACACTGTCTTAACTGTACAATAATTGGTGCAATAATTCAACTGCTGCAGTACCCTGTAGAGATAATTAACTGTGCAGTATTCTTTTCAGCGCTCATGCATGTATATTTAAATTACATGCACACATTATACTTTTTTCTGTATTCTTTCTTGTCTGTTATATCATGTTGCACATTGTAGCATAATGAACATGCTTTTATTTTTCTAAAACTCTATTATATGTGCATTTAATGTTTTTAAATACTGACTTAGGATAATACACATTCTTTTTTATGTTTTACATTTTTTTTACATTGATAAATACCTTTTGTACTAGTGTTCAACATTGTATGTGGCATAATACACATATATTTTATATTTTTGATTTTTTTTATGTTTTCAAATACTTTACATGCAGATGTTAAGCACTGTATGTAGTAATATGCAAGTTTTTATATTTTTAAATATTTTCTGTATTTTTAAATATTTTCCATACTAGTGTTAAACATAGCATGTAGTATACTTCACATATTTTTTTATATATTTAAATATTTTCCATACTAGTGTTAAACATAGCATGTAGTATAATTCACATATTTTTTTATATATTTAAAAATTTTCCATACTAGTGTTAAGCATAGCATGTAGTATAATTCACATATTTTTTTATATTTTTAAATATTTTCCATACTAGTGTTAAACATAGTATGTAGTATAATTCACATATTTTTTTATATATTTAAATATTTTCCATACTAGTGTTAAACATTGCATGTAGTATATTACACAAATATGTTGTATTTTAAAATTATTTTTAAATATCTTCTATACTAGTGTTAAACAATGTACATAGCATTATACACATAAAATAATGCACATATTTTTACATACTTCATATACTTAGCAGAGTACACACATTTTTTACATTTTTAAATACTTTACATACTAGTATTAAACATTGCATGTAGCGTAATACACATATTTCTATATGTTTAAATGTTTTATTTATGTTTTTTTAAATATGTAACATACTAATATTAAATACTGTACATAGCATAATACAAATATTTGTTGTATTTTTTTAATGTTTTGAATACGTAACATACTAATGTTTAACATTGTGAATAACATTATATACATTTTTGATTATTTTTTATATTATTAAATAGTTAATATACTCATGTTAAACATTGTATGTAGCATAATACACATTTTTTATTTTGTTTGATTTGAATTTTTCACTTTTTTCCATACTATTGTTAAACATTGTACGTAGCATAATAGACATATTTTTACATTTATAAAAACCTACATACTAGTTTTATATGTTGTTACATAATGCACATATTTTTATATTTTTACATACTTTCATCTAAAATGTACATTACTTGTGGTGAATTATGATGCATATATTCATCTTTTTTAATAATGTGGGGCTTGTTTCATGTGTTACTGTGCTGGATTTGTTTTTGAGGGGAAGGAGATTTAATGGCTTTATTAGAGAGCACCAGTAGAGAGATTCAACAAAGATCCCCTGCTAGACTTGAACACGTGGTCTTTGTGGTTCATGGTTGGCGTCTCTTGATCCCAAAGCCATGAGGGCACGCTGTTATAGTAAGAGCTTAATTGCTGCACCTTATTAAAAAGCTCTTACTATATGACCGTGTTCTCATCTTTCTTTCTTTCCTCATCAAGCCTTGATCTTTCTGGATCCTACAAAGATCAAGGCTCAACATACTGAGATATTTTTAGCCATATTTCCCAGCTCTGCAGTTTTGGTGTAATGAGCCATGTAATGGACTCAGAGAGGGTGATACCACAAAATTAGGTTTGATCCAATACCAAGTTAATACCTAGAAATACTATACTTTTTATTGGTGAGTGATGCTCCTTGTGCATTCAGCCACCTGTGCCATGTGTGTGTGTTTCCTCTGAACAAACAAGGTGATCTTTGACATAACAGCAGAGAAGCAGATGTTATATCACTCCCCTGTCAGAAGGTGATGACAACACTTTGTTTGCAGAGTTTTCCAATATTCACTGTCTGTTGAAATAAACATGAGGAGAGAGACAGATCAGTTTTTACACTGCTGTAACAGCCATTATGTTTTCGGGTTGTCCATGCATCTCTCTGTCTGTCTGTCCCATTCTCATGAACGCTATATCTCAGGAATGAAAAATCCAGGAAGTAAAGCAAACGTTGAAGAAGAGTACACTTGCAAGATAAATGTGACACTTTCTAATGTCACAATGGAGGGACAACTACGCAGGTTGATTTTAGCGCTGCTCATTGTGGACTATATTGCTGTCATTGTTCATTTTAGTCAAACCATACAGTTTGAAAACGAGGTGCGTCTCCAACTAGAAAACAATGTTTTGATGCATTGGATGTGCTGAATGTGCATATTAAGGCAGTACAGGAGGAGGTGCACATTAATAATCCTCCAGGACTGTAACATGCTCATGTTTAACCCAAACAATGGGTCATGTGACTGCAGTTGCTTCACATCCAGGTCGGAACACCTTCTCACCACAAACGAACTGCACCAGAGTTTGTTTGTAACCAGACTGAAACCACCTTTTCAAGAAGGTCTCGGTCCGATTGTTTTGGTGCACACTTGAGTGTGATTGCTGTGTTCACACCTGCCCAAACGAACTGCACTTAGAGGGCAAATGAACTTGAGTTCGATTGAACTGAATCAGAAAGGCCAAAGGACAACTTTACTGTGATGTCATAATGTTTTCTGGCTATTATTCAACGCCATAACGCGGCAACAGAAGGAGAGACATTTGGTTGGAATAAGTGACGCTAATTTTGGGTATACATCATGAAACTGAAATGACTGTATCTTCTGTTGAAGATGCAGCACCACACGTCTGCCCTCCGATGAGTACAGCCTGTTTTTTAAAAATAAAATTAAAAATTTTAAAATGATTTTTTTGGGGGGGGGGTGTTGCCTTTACTGGCAACTGAAGATAGACAGGAAGGGTGGGAGACATATCAAAGGGCTGCGGGTCAGGGTCCATCCCGTGCCGCTGCAAAGAACTCGATATATATGGGACGTACGCTCTACCAGGTGAGCTGGAGGTCGCACTGGTACAATCTGTTCAAAATTTATTAAAAACAAATACCTAATTTTACCAGAGGCAATGTGACACAGACAAGCAACCTTCTGGGTGTTTTTACATTTCACATTAAAATAAATCAATCAAACGAATGCATCCTGCTGTTAAAAAGATCCAGGTAATTAATTCAGCACCTGTTGTAGCCTAAACCCTGCATAACCAACTGCATTATCACTGGGCATCTTTTGGTCCGATGTTTTCAACAGCATCTCAAAAATGATTAATATTTCACTAGAACCAGAACCTATATGTATCTCCAGTAGGAAGACAACTCCCCACTACCTAATAAAAATCCCTCTCCTGCTGTATTATAATGGCAAAAACACTACGACTAACCTGTGGCCGCGTGACTCCCACAGTATATCACAATCTGCCATATCTCATATCACACCTTGCACAAAGTATAGTTCCTGAGTTGTAACCCTGTCTTCTACAATATCCCACTTGTGTTGAGTTAATGAGTGAGACAAGGGTGATCAATAGGGGAATAGAGGGAGTTAAGGACGTCCTGTACCTAGACTTAGTTTCCTTTGTTTTTACTTTTTAGTTTTTTTCTCTTTCCCCCTTTTATTTACTTTATGCACATTTAATCAACCTATGTTTTGTCTTGTTTCCATGTTCATGTTTTCCTACATCTGTGAACTTAATATTTCAAAACTCTTATGTAAAATGAAATGAGCACTGGCACTGCAACATGATATACGTAATTCCACCTTGGCTCAATATAAATACTTGAAAATAAATCACTGGGCAAAACAGTATGAGCACAGTAAGCTGGCTCGCAACCACACGCTACAAAGATGGAGTCTGTGTTGCAGGAAAATTCCCACGCTCCGCCCTGCCTACATGACGCTTTTTGTCCGTGCCCTGTGTTTTTCGGCTGTCAGAATTTGTTGCGTCTTTGCAGCAACCTCCATTTAAAGCATCATCTACTGTTCCTCTGGTAGTCCAACACAAGCTCATTGATTCTGCTGATAGTGAGCTTCAGGTGGTTGTTGTTGCGCCACGTGATGGAGCTCTCTTAGTCCTCTGTACTCTGTAAAGATAGTCTTGATGATGATTCACCGGAATGATTGTTGTTGGCTTTTCAAATGAATCTAGTGCTGAAAAATGATTTAAATATTTTTATTTCTTTATGCACAGAGCATCAACAAAGAGGGCCAGGGTGGGAAGGAGACAGAGACACTTTGTACATGTTCTATACGTCTTGTATATGAAACGTCTGTGTCGTCGCTGCATTTTTTAAACACATCTGTCACCTGCATCCAGGCGTTGTCTCCCTGTCACACATTAGACTACAACTACAAAGAAGAACGGGGACGCACTATGATCCATCTCGCACACAAACTAGCAGTTTAGCACTGGATTGCATGTGTGCTACTGCAGTAATTTCATTCATCTCACAGACAGATTTAGCGCAGCACGTGCAACATATAAACCGATGTCACACTGTAGACTAATGAACAGACAGATTAAACAGAGGAGCAGCTCTGTGTCTGAGTGTTGCTGAAGAGCTTTTGAGTGAACAAGTAGGGCGGAGCTGTGTGGAGAGTGTGAGAGCGGAGAGATGCACACTGGTATGCATTATGTAACACAGCTTGACCCTATATTGAGAAAAACAGTGTTGTCTAAATTTGTATCTTACTTGAAAATATGTTGATATATCTACATAGTCGTTACAATCACCCACCCCTAACAGACATGAATGATAACTACAACTTGACAGGTTGGCAGAGGCATACAAACACAAGGTGGTAGGTCTAGTTTTGTATCTGTCCTGTTGACGCTAGTATTGTTACTCAGTATTGATTCGTTCAGCCCTACTATTGACATAATATGAACACAGATGCTGTAGAATTGAATGTTGGCTGCACTATCTTTACACAAACTGCATTTTTATTTTCCCGCAGCGACAGGTTTTGCCTTTTATACGTAAAGATACAATGAATGAGTGCTGTAGGAAACATCTTTCCTCTGATCTTTGAACGTGACTCCTGTGTACCACTGCGGTGTGTTTATTCAGGGTTTAATTTAGCCGTCGCTGCTTGTGATTGACCCCTAAGTCAATGTTTCCCTTCTGGGAGCTCGCCCCCTATACTTTATGGACTTTATGGATCATCAGACCCACAACTCATTATTTTAATAATTCATAGGTGATGGCATGTAAATGATGAGCGATGTAAGTCACCCTGGATGAATCTGGTGCTGCGATGAATAATGTAGACTGCAGCAAGCTCCCAGGACACCGGACACAGCACTCCCTCCACCCCTCCTTTCATGGTCAGCCTTTCTTTCATCCATTCCTGCTTTTTACTCTGACTTTATGTATCAGCACGCTCCTCTTACTCTTTGTCTGTAGTTCTTATTTGCTCTCTGTCTCACCATCATCCATTTCAACTTTTCGCTCCGTCTCTGTCCTCTTCCTCTTCCAGCTTTCTCATTCCCCCTTTCCCCTCTCTGTCTCTTCCTCTCTCTGTCTCTCTCCCTGACCCCTTTCTTTCACCCTCCCTCTTTGTTCCTCTGTGAAAGCATTAAGAAATTATTCACAGTGATTTTTCCCCTGCCTGGGCTTGAGCTGAGTGCTTGGCTGATTCGCGAGGAGCAGCAAGGTCAGCCACAGTGGCTGCTGCTGTGAGTACATTTCTTCCCCCATTACCTCCTACATAACATCCATGTAGGAAAATTGCCTGCCTCCATGGCCTGGAGAAAGCACGCTGCAACACAGACATCAAACTCTGAATGGTGTAGCTGATAAACACATAATGTTGTTTGCTTGTTGTTTTTGTCTCGATGACGAGTAGTTTGGTCAGTTGTGGCGTAACTTCAGCTCCCACCCCTCTGTGAAGATTGAAGGTTTAGTTAGACAAGGTCACAGTCACAGGTGTTCATCAATTTTCCATCCAAAATGTAGCCTGAGTTTTTCCAGAAAATTGGCAGAAGTGAATGCAAATTTATATCCATCCACTACTGTTACTGGATATGGATTAGGAGCTGGTTGCATCAAGGTAACCAGTTGGTGGTGCTGCTTTTCCAGCTGGGTGCCATGAATCCATTGCAGAAGGAGAGGATGCAATGAGATGATGCAATTGGAAGAGCAGGAGTCGAATTGTGAATGAAAGATGAACTTTTGCTTTAATGTATTGATTTGAGGAACGTTAAAGTCTTGCAAAGTTGAGAACAAATAGGTCCACACACCAAGCGGCCGCCGTTTAGAAGGATTTTAATTCAGAGAGTCCCCTCACTGGCTCCATGAAAACCTGATATGTTAGTCTATTTTTAGGTTCTTTCACACCTGCCCTGTGTGGTTCGGTTAGATTGAATTCATGTATGTTTGCCCCCTCAGTGCGGTTCGATTGGGCAGGTGTGAACACAGCAATCACACTCAGGTGTGCACCAAAACAACCAGGCCAAGACCTTCTTGAAAAGGTGGTTTCAGTCTGGTTACAAATGAACTCTGGTGTGGTTCGTTTGTGGTGAGAACGTGTTCCGACCTGGATCTGAACCAGCTGCAGTCACATGACACATTGTTTGGGTTAAACATGAATTTAGGATTTTTCCCACATGGAAATTCTGACCAATCAAGAGCAGCTTTCTCACACAAGGCATTTGATCTGGTCCGCTTGTAAACGCTGCCATGAGAACACAAACCAACTCTAGGCAGTTATACAACTTGGTCACAAAAGTAGTCCCTGATTCAGACCAAAAGTGACAACTCTAGGTCTGAAAGCAGCCTTAGGCTCCTCCGTGGACGTTAAAGTCACATGCTTCATGTACATCATAATTTATTCATGACGTCTGTTTACGTTTGATGCATTTTACTTTTTCTTTTTTTTTTAATTTACAGATGGATAGAACATTTTCTATTGTCTCATATCCAGTCCCTCTCAGAAATTCCTATCCAACTGATTCTTTGCTCATCTATTGAAAAAAAAGTTTACTTAACTTGTCAGGATGTGGTCCATGACAGCTTTTGCCTGATTTTCTTCACTGTTAAAAAATTTAAACCCCATAACAAGCATCCAAACCTTGTTCAACCTCTCTTTAATTAGAGCTTGTTTCCAAAGATACTAAATATGCTGAATTTTGTGGTAATGTGCGTTAAATGATTCGCAAGAAACATTTCCATTTGGTGGAGTGGTGCAGCTTTGAATAATGTAGAGTCTTTGGATCATATCAATTGGCTTCACTGAAGAGCTGAAGCAGACTGATACAGAATATATTTTTTATGTTATACTGTGGCATGAGATCATTTTTAACAACCTCAAATCTGCTCATTGGAAGCATCAGGGATGGACACCAAGGACTGCGCTCCACCTCGTTCATCTTTCTTCTTCTGTTTACAGCTAAGATCGATGCTGAAGGCTAGTGGAGTTACATGGCAACACACTCACTCCTAAAATTCTGCGCAGCACTAGAGGCACAAGAGGCCTGGCTTCCAAACTTAACCAGTTTATCTCACAGCATTCTTACAAACCTCTGGCAGTAGATGCTTTGTGGAGGGCTGATGTCTGAGATGATTGATTGGGACAAAGTCTGGTCCAACGTACTGCTAGCTTCCAGAAATCCTGATCACAAGCAACTGATTATAATTTTACACATCGCGTTTGTATGACGTCCGGGAAGCTCTGTTTAATGAAAATAACTTCGGACCCTGTGTGTACTCTGTGTTCTATAAAGGCTGTTTGTACTTATGTCCATATGTTTTGGAAATGTTCCCCAGTGGCCAGATTCTGGGAAATGGTTGCCTCTGATATGAGATGTACGTGCCTCCATCGCCTGTTTAACTCATTCTAAATGATCTGTCTAAGCTGGACTTGACACTGATCAGAAAGAGAGCATCATTAGCCGGGGTTACAGCTGCAAAAAAAATTGGTTGCTACACGCTGAAAGCCACCCTAGTACCTCTTTTTTCCAGTGTGGGTTCTGACGTACCTAGATATCGTGT
The DNA here is from genome assembly GCF_041903045.1 of Epinephelus lanceolatus. Lineage (NCBI taxonomy): Eukaryota > Metazoa > Chordata > Actinopteri > Perciformes > Serranidae > Epinephelus > Epinephelus lanceolatus. The sequence continues at coordinate 33,414,464 of NC_135754.1, read as the reverse complement.
ACCTAGTGCTGTCAACAGCCGTGTACATGGGGCGGAGGAGTCAACACTAGAGATGCAGAGCTCGGTTTTAAAAGCCTTTTGGAATTAATATTTTGTCAGGAGTCGGTGGTCTGGATCCCATGGGGGTGGATGTGTGATGGCCCTTGAAGTGGGACAGTCATGTCAGTTTTTTCCACCTCTGTCTTATTAGTACTGTTTTGACCTTTAGACATTGATTGTGTGCATTTTTGCTACTCATTTGGAGAATAACCATTTCCATTGCTGTGCACTGAACAATGAATATCAGTGTAACAGGGTCAATTATACTGCAGTAATATGTGTCATAAGTCAACATGGTGCCCGTTTTGCTGTTGTGCTCTGTGGGAGAGAGGCTGGAGTTAGTATGGTTGTGCATGACGATGGGTTTTATTTTTGCCACTTGCTGTCAGTAATAAACAGAGATCGCCTCTGTAGGTATCCACTGTCTGGGCCTCTTTGTATCTACACAACGCAGAGACACACACACACGAGTATGTATTAATTTTTGCATGTTGACGTTAAACTGTAGCCCCATTTCCAGAAGAAACGGACTCCGCGGAGGTCCGCGCAGACTAAAAGCAGACGTCTGCAAGCCCTGTGCGCGCAAAGCTCAGATTTTACGACCGCGTGGACTCCGCTCCACGCACCAGTGTCACTCAAAAGACTGCTCGGCATGTATTTTTCACATCGTCATGACAGAAACGTGCAAAAATTGGGGGTAATGTAGTGTTTCACGGACATTTTTACAGGAAACTACAACGCGGAAGTGCGCTTAACTATGGAAGCCCGAATGACTACGGACATTCCTCGCGCTTATAGTGCGCCTGAGTCTGTGAGCACCTTAAATTAAAACCCTCGGCGCACACTGCAGCACAATCAAACAGATGCGCAACTCAGAGCGCACTCAGAAGTGTCTCTGACACCAGACTCAGAGTGGCTCTGAGTGCTCTGAGTGCGCTCGTGGCTCATTGACGGGGTTAGTGTTGCGTTTAAGGCAGAAGCTTCAAATGTTTTTTTTCACAATCGAATCCCGTGCCATTGAACGAAGCTTCGAAGCTTTGAATTTTTTGGGTCAGCCCTAGTTTTAACATCAGCTCCATAATAACGTACAAATGTAAAGTATCCCTGGTTTGCAGAAATGTTCATTATCAACATTAATTTCTGGCGACCAGGTTGTATCCTTATAAGCAACCTCTCGTGGCAGTGTGCATAATGGCAGTTGTTTGTTAGGAACAAAAGCAGAAGCACAGCAACTTTGCTATAGAACCGCAAAACTTTGTACACATGACCACATGACCAAAGTATCTGACTCTTCGTATTATGTCTTTTTGGACCTGTGGTTTCCTTTAACTGTGGCCCTGGTCTTTCCTTAACCTTCACCAAGTAATAGTTTCTTCAACCAACTCAACTAAAGAGGTGTTAGATCATTGTGGTGAGGATTTTTTGATAATTTCAGCATTTATAAAAGAGAATAGTAGCATTGTAGGCCTGGGAGTATGTACTGTACAGTATTACGGAGTTAAATAAATGAAGCTGTATTTAGCTGAGTGTTGAGTTGGAACTTGCTGTCATGAGCTTGTATTGCGACAGAACAGACAAGGAAACATTCAACACAGCACACAAATAAAGTCATCTAAGACTCATCTTAAAAAATCTGTGCAGTGAGCAAGCATTCTCCTACAACTATGTACAATTTCATCTTCAGTACATGAATTAAATGCAGTATGGATCGCTCATCTCACGTCTCTTCTTAGATATGGAAAATTCAATAGACAGAACGCCTCAAGTGAGTTAAAGAATGCTTCTGCTTAAGACACTTCCAGAGTCAGTGTGGATTCATTCTGACCAGCCAATTGCATAATCAATACCTTGAATATGGCATTCAAATAAGTGGAACATCACTTCAGGCTGCAACTGAACTCTTCTATGTTTTTTTCTTTTACTGAATTTACCTCAGTGCTCCATTGAGACGTTAGATATATGAACACCATCTCACCTCCACCTGCTACTTGACCTCCCGCCCTGTCCCCTCACTCCCCGTCTCTCTGTAATGGTTGTTCAGTTTGTGTCTTTGATGCGTCTTACTATGTCACTCCATCTCCTTTTCATTCCCCAGGATGCTGGCTTCATGACTCCTATGACATTTAATATTGTAACTCTGTATATGTGTGTGAACTGCCTCTCTCCCTCCCCGCCCTGCTGCAGATTCTGTGCCGACTGAAGTGTTTTAGTCTCAGATCAAAGACATTTGTCTGAGACATACAAATTTCGGCAAAAGTCTTGTAATCTGCACAAGCCCTGAGGGGTCACAAAATAAATTTGAGGGGTCACGAGATGATTAACAGGATAGGAAACATTTATCCTACACAAAATTAGATTTATTTTTCAGATGTTCCTCTAATCTTTGTTTGTTTTCATTTGAATTACCGGATGATTTCACTTCATTGGTTGAAAGCCACTAAGTACATAAACGTACGTACAATTTTGAGCTACTTGTACTTTATACCATTTTAATTTTCTGCTACTTTATACATCTTTACCACATTTGAGGATCAAATATTGTACTTCCTTCTCCACATTTATTTGAAAACTTTTGGTACAAGTTACTTTGTACTTTCAAGATGAATATTATACAAACTGTAACTAACAAACAAATTTTTGTTGTATTGCAGATCAAGATAAAACTTCATTACGGGGGATATTCACAGACCATCCAGCAGATAAGGTACGTAAAGCAATTACATTAGCTTCATCTTTACTAGCTTCAACATTAAAATGATGCTCACATTCATGTATTTACAATTATAACCTGTTAATATAACATATATTATTCTAAAATGGACCACTCTGCATGTACTTAAAGTTGGCTATATTTTAATGTCAGTATTTTTGTACCTTAATGTAAGTAAAAATCTGAATTTGAATGACTCTAGCGTGTAAGGACGTGTAAGATCTTTGGTAGAAAAGCAGTGTCAGGGCACCAGGGAGTGCTTCATCACAGCGCTTCATAAAAATGCTTTCAGCACTTCGATGAATGGCCATCTGAGCTCGACTCAAGCCAGCTGATGGTGTCACCTGCAACTCAGCTGGTCAAATTGCCAGCAGCTGGTTTTAGAACGTAAAGCTTGTCACCTGTTTCAACAGCCAATCAGCTGGTAGTGAAGTCTGCTGGTCAAGTCAAAATGACTGCAGACTGTGTGTTTGCTTGCTACAGCAAGTGCTCCCTCCCCACCAAGCCCTCCGTTTCCGTCTTCATGGTTCGCCGGTGTCAGATGGTGGGTTGCTGCTGCTGCTCGCTGTATGTGCTTATACCCCCTCACACACACACATTCTCACTGACTACCTAATTGGTAAGGCTGTGCAATTAATCGTCTGGTGATCGTGATTACGATTTTGAGGTCAAACAATTTCAAAATTAATGAAATCGAGGGTAAACGATTTTTTGGTAGCCTAATTTTCCATCACGGACGCCTGGAGATTTTATTTTGTCATCAACAAAATATCAAAATATCAACAACCACTACCAGTTATAACTCCCACATTTCGGGGGTCGACTGCGACAGGCCCTAACATCAAACCAAAAGCATCGAGAACTTCTGAGGTAATCAGAGAGTTTATTTAAAAAGATTGTTTACAACTGTATTACCGACCTAGACCAAACTGCCTGCCGCCGTCATCTTGGAAAGTCAATACAAGTCGAATGACGAGTGTGACGTAACGTGATCTGAAGTCTGTGGAAGGTCTCCGGGTTGTACTTCTTCATATTCTTCCCACAGCCGGGATAAGCACACACACAAACCATTTTGTCTGTCTGTGATGATCCATCCACTTGTCGCTCACCTGTCGCTCGCACTTACTCTCATCCAATCTTGTTTGAGTTCGTCGATCGACTTGTGTGGGCTTCCCAAGATGACAGTGATGGTATGTTGAATTCTGGTTAAAGTTTTTGGGCGATAAATAATAAATACAGCATGTTTTCAAAGTCAAAACATAATCGTTTGCATAATCATGATTTCAATTTTGACCAAAATAACCGTGATTATGATTTTTTCCATAATCAAGTAGCCCTACTAATTGGCGCTACTTACTTTAATATTGTAGCCTATTCATTATGAATACAGTCCATCTGATGCTGGTTGTGTTACAAATGCAGCTGTATCCTCATTCATGTTTTAAGAAGCTACAAATTATATTCAGCCACAAAATAAACCTGAAAAGCTGCAAATCAGAACAGAAGTACAGAGAGTTGTTGCATAGAGATGATACCCTGTCTCATCTAGTTGCATTGGTGTGAACCGTCAGGTTTTTAGAACGTTGCAGAATGGCAAATTGCAAGTAGTTGTCGTTTTTAACTCATCTTGTTGCCAATCTTTGGTCTGAACTGGGCTTAACAGAGGGTTGACTACATAGTTAACAACAAGTTTACAATGCATATGGCAATAAAAGCACAACACTCACCAGTAACAATCAGTGTCCATCAGATCTGCTCCCACAAAGGCGCTTTTTGTCTTTGTTGTGATAATTTTGACTGACATGCAGCGCTGGATAGACAGTAGCTAAAGGAGCAGCAGTGACAACACCAGCGTCTTTCTGAAAAGTTCTGAGATTTGCAACTTGAAGGGCTCGGAGCAGCTGCACAAAAAAGCCAAAGTGCTCCGAAAAAAATAGGTGTGTGTGGCACTTTTTCTCTCCGGGGCTGCATACGCTCATTCTCCATCGGGAACAATATTGATAAACGATGCTGGCCCTTAGAAAGAAAGCACTATGTGGACATAGGCCAGTGTATTTCTACACTGTGGTGCTGCTTCTTTAACTGAAGTACAAGCTCCGAGTACTTGTTCCACCTCTGCAGGCAAATTAGGTTGGGAGCTACTTTGTTTAAACCAGTGTGCAGAGGAAGAACATGCTTATGATTAGGGTTGGTTGTCATCTAAAATTATGCTTAATAAAACAACTTTGTTCGATGCTGTAGTCGGAGTAGTATGTAGTATGTATGTCAGTACAGCACCCAGGTCTGATAATGAATATAAATTACAGTAAACTGTAAGGTGAAGAAATTGGAGCCAGTTCATAATTGTCATTTTCCAGTTAGTTAAAGCTCATTTTATTATTTACTTTAATAACTCGACTTTAATATAGTTTCTCTGATTTGATCCTGAGATTAACTGGTGTTGCATTTGTGTACTGGAAAAAAATATTACCCTTCTGCATGATTGATTGGGCTGATCTTATCTGCCACCTTTTCAATATTGTGGAGCGATACCATCAGTAGACAGACTGAGCTGAGCTTTTCTCTTTGGTTACTTTTTATGTATCACTTTTACCGAGTTGAATATTACCTCAACCATTAAAGTCAATAAATTGTAAGAGCCTGTCCAAATGCAGATAATCTATAGTTGTGGGCAGCATGTGCCTGAATACGAATCGTAGCGATGCACCAAAGATGCCGGTGCCTAAAAGGGGCCATACGTTCGATTTAAAATGTATGTGCATAACCATAACTGCAACACTTAGCCATAACCGCAGCACTCGCCCAGTTCCCTGTGGGAAGGTGGATGGAAGGGGACAGTGGAGAGAGGGGAGACGGGGGAGACAGGGATGAGGGGGGAAATGTATGTATTTATGACATCGATCTGAAGCTGGGTGGGGGTTGGGTGTGAGAGACGCGGCCTGCTGGCTATTATCTGTGGCCTGACTGAGACACGTGGCATGGCGGAGAGGCGATTAGCTGACAATGAGAAGACGAGTGGCCTGTCCATCTGCCTGGTATACATCATACAGACAGGCCGCGGCCCTACTGCTTGCATTTGTGGTCCCATTAGGGAATCAGGCCTCAGTCATATTTCTTAGATCCGGGCTGAGTGGATCAATGAAATGAGATGGACTCGCTGCCAGCGGGCCACTCGTGTCTGAGTGGGGCCAGCACCGCTCTGCTTTTCTGTTCTGGAGTGGACGTGGGGAGAGCTTTGCCTCAGTCAGCACTTTGCCTTAGGGGTGAGGAGGGTGAGCACACTGGTGATGAGTCACTTCCACAAGTTGTTTATTGATCGGCTGTGGGGCATTATATCTCAGCGCTCGTTAAGTGTGCTGTCTACCCGTCTGCCCTGCTTTTTGCATGGAAATGATGATCTTTGAGTCTGAATGTGTATTCCTGCCGTTCAATCGGTTATCATGGTGTCAAAAGAAAGAAATGAAGCGAATAACAGGGGATCAGAGGTTTTAGTGTCTGTCAATTGGGCAGGTACATCATTTATTCTATTCCAAATTAGTTTGGCTTCGCTGGAGATGACATTTTCCTCTGGCTGATGTGGGAAAGTGAATTCATTTCAGCCAGAGCGAGAGAGAGATTTTGTTCCAGGAAATATGTGTGCGTGCGCAAAGAATTGTGTGCTGCCTATTAAAATTCCACATGAACAGCTGCACACTGCACCACTATCACAATCTGCTCAGTCTCACTTTGTGCCATTTGCACGTTTCCTCAGAGATTAGCCATTTGTTTGAAAAGACAAATCTATGGAGAAGAGTAAGAGGGGACATATGCAAAATTGAAAAGCTGTCCTTATAAGACAAACAACACTAATGGAATATGATTAAAGGCCGACTGGAGGACGGCTGCGTGTCACTTAGATGAATACAAGTGCTTCTATGAAACCTGAGTTTTGGTACCAATTTTTTCTTTGTGTAAAACCCACAAGAAGCCAAAGTTCTCAAACGTTAAAGCTGGGGTAGGCAGAAATCTGGAAAAACAAAGCTTGCCAGAAAAAAAAAGAAAATACACCCTCCCTCTGCTGTTTTCCCCTTTCTGTCCTAAGCCTCTCCCACCAGACGACCATGAGCATATGCAAGTGCTTCATGCAGTAACCCAGTGTTTCTTTGACTTATTTAATCTTTTTTTTTTACTGTAGACTTGTACACAATGCATTTACTCAGCCTGTCCTTGCCCGGCTTTCAGACCACAAATAAAACAAAAATTAGGAAGCTAGCCACCCCACAGTCTCTCCAACTCGCTCGCCGCCACTGTGGACTGCTTCTTTTTATAGAAAGACGTTTGGTTAGCAGCTGTAGCAGCTTGAATTCGGTTAGCACTAACCCCAAGCACCGAGTGTCCCAGTGAGCTGGTGGCCAGCAACAGCACCGGGATCTAACCTGTGTAACGGCAGCAACAGAAAGTTTTCTTATCTGGCAGGGAGTCAGGGCTGTCCTCTGGCATCAGGGTTTGTGTTGGCTGGATTCAGGTTCTTGCAGCTGCTGACTGGGGTCCGTCTCTGGAGCTGCTGCCTGCTCTCCACCTAGGGAGGTGGTCTTTAGTTGGGAGTGAGGTTGAGGACACACTGTAATTTGAGGCCCTAGCTAACATCAGCTAAATAAACGTGAACTTAAAGTCACAGCTATGAGCCTTTGACTCCGGTTAGCAGAAGGCTTATCCGTTCGAACATTTTCTCTCCATCCCCAAAATGCTTCACTGATGGTTTTATTTCATTTATTGTCAGACTCTCTTTTTGATAAATCCATCTTTCTTGTTTGGGTTGCTTTGCAGTGTAGGCAGTTGTTGTCAATGCTGGATTAGAAACGTTCTCAGCAGGATTCATCGCCATTGAAATCTTTCACCATCAGGACATGCATGTGCACCTGCATTTGTAGAACAGCCAATAGGAGCACTCTCTCTGAAATGACCTGTGATTGGCCGCAGTCTCTCTTCATGGCCTAGATTTTCTAAAGATTGAAAGCAGAGCCAAGGCAGAAGTCTAATTTTCTCTCAAAGCACTTGAATTACAGTATGCTGAAAGTTTATTATAGAATTTTTGGCCCAAAGAGGCTCAGATTAAATTGCCTACCCCAGCTTTAAATCATGTCTGAACACAAGCAGCAGCACAATAACTCTAAATGAAATGGTCTAAAATTGGCTTTTGACCATTTTTATCTTCACTGTGCATATTTGCCTTTATGGTAAGGCTGGCAGGCAGTGGGTAATGTGCAGTCATCTGCACCAGGGTAGAACGTCTCAACACGTGACCTCTTTTTAACGCTTCGCTTCCCACTGATCTTTGCCTTCAGTCATTTCTGTAGACTTTGCTTAATGTGCAGCTTCCCTGAGGAACGCATTCCAACATCTACAGCTACACTGTGACTGGGGTGACAGGTGATTGTAGCTGCGGTTTGACAGTGCATGTGTCCTGCAGCTTAACGACGCTGGGATCCCTGTTGGCAGAATGCAGCCATAACTCATAAGATGTATTGTTATTTTCCCACATTAATACGGCACATACTGTTATTCTATAGGAGCTTACATGTGGCAGAGCTAACATGGGGGTTATATTATAAATAGAAAACTGTGTATTTAATGAAAAATGCCAAAATGTCGACCTACTGTTCACAGAAAACGTCTGTGCTTAGAGCTTAAACACTCATAGGTTTGATTCAGAGCCAGTTTCTCTGTCATTAATGTGCATCTGAGGAGAAATGGAGTGATACGGCTGATTTATTACAGTGTAGGCTGGCAAGAAGGTGCTGCTCTGCCAAGTGTTATTATCTACACCACAGTATTAAGGTTTTTATTGGCCATATAGGTCGAGATAGGAAGGTCTGAAGTCCTTCGTCGGCTCCATTTCTGGGAGGCTTTGAATTACAGAGTTCTTTTCTATTTCCAGTTGAAGCTGATGCATATGCACAATGTACTGTTAGCAAAGCAATCCCGTGGCCTGCTTTCTGTGATTCATTTCAGTTTAATTAAGCATTAACACAAGTTCTGAGCTAGAATTCTGGCTGAATAAAATAACACCAAGAAGCAGCATGAGAGGAAGAAATAAGGCCACAAGACAGGCTCGTCTGGAGATAAAGAGGGAGAGGAATTGTCTGTATGCGTGTGTGGATGTGAAAGAAAATAAATCCTGATTGCATGTGACCTGTTGTATGTGTCGTCTAGACAAAGTCAGCAGTGATACGTGATGTGTGACTGTATGAACAAGAGTCACCCTCTCCTCTGTTTTCAGGAATGTTTTTATCCTTGAGAGTAGTGCTGAAATGAGTAGGTGTGCAATTTGAGCTGCATTCTCTTATCAAACAAAAAATACCATATGTCACCAGTCGAGCTTCTTAAATGTGTTTTTGTACCTTTGTGAATAGAAAATCTTTTGGTTTAAGACTTTTGCTCAAACAATTTTTGCTCTAGGTGTTTTTATTGGTATTCTAAGTCATGCAATATGCAGTAGATCCCAGATAAACACAGTATACACCGTCCATGTTTCTGCTTCAACAGAGCCCCATCCCTGTTGTACTGTTTAGTAATTGAAGAGAATCCATTTCATGTACGTGTAACACAAGAACAAATAAATAAAAAAATGCAAAAAACAACCAAAAAAACCCCTATAAAATAAATAATAAATGAGTAGTAAAAAAAACATAAAAGTAAAAAATGAAATTCAGAAGTTACGAATTAATAGACTGAACCACCATTATGTTGCACTAATGGCAACAGTCTCCTCCTGGTAGACAACTGGCAGTTGATTTCAGTTGCAGGGACAGGTGAAATCAGCAAATCTGTTTATTACTGCTATCATTTTCAGCTGTAACTGTATTGTACATTTAAAGATACATACCTTAACATGGTGGTCTGCTTTGCTTATTTTATGTACCATGTTGCTTTGCCAGTGTCTCTGTTAAACCAAATCTACCAGCAGGGAAGCAAAGCAATGTACTACTGTGAACAGGGGCTGCAGCAAAATGTATTTAAGCCACCTAAAAAAATTGTCAGTTTAAGTGTATGCTATTTGAAATATTTTCTTATCTTACACACTAACTGATGGAGACAACAGTACACCAGCTATTCTTTTGTTCTGAAAAGTAAAATGAGTGCGCTTTGTCAACAGAGTCTGGTGGCTTTGAGATAACAGCTTCTGTTCCCTGTCGGCTGTCTGACGGCAAGGTAAAGCTGTGAAAATACTCTCAATATAAAGTCCAATTCAACTGATAGGCGAAAACCCAACTAATTGTAGCAGTGCTTGTGTAGCACCATCTGATTTTATGTACATGTCACAGGTTTTTTTGTTTTAATCCGCAAGTTATTGTAATCATATGTCTGATTTTGCTTGTTCATAAGTACACCACATGTAATATGGGGTCAAACCTGTAATATCAGTGGTGTCCATTTTTTTTAGATAGGTTAAAAATGGTTGCCATATAGCAGTGGTTCCCATCTGGTGGGTCGCGGTTCAAAAGTGGGTGCACATGGACTGCAAGTGACTCACAAATGTATCAACACCTTATTTTGAAGTACAGTAAATTTCCAGCACAGACTTCATTTTGAAGTACCATTTCCTGCTGTAGAGTGAAATCACTAACCCCCAAATTCCACCAGATGCGTGTTGGTTGCGTCTGCACTCTGGAACGGCAGCGGAGCTGATACATTTCAATTCTAGTCAATGTGTGTGCTTCCACCGGCTGCGGCTGTGCTGCGTTCCGGCTCCGTCTCAGCTGCGGTGGTCCAGAGCCCTCCGGAACAGATATGCAGGACTTCTATTTTTGCCGCACGCCGGAGCACAACGCAGCAATTCAGCACAGAGCAGATCATGAGGGCAGGAAATCGTGCACAGAAACAAAATAAAACATCCGGTTAATTTTCAAAATAAAATGCACAGTGTTCACGGTGGATCATATTTCCTTGCACTAGACCTTGAAAACTACATGGGTGGAGGCAGGCCTGAAGTCAACAGGTCAGAGGTTTTCAGACGTCATTTCACCCTGTTGACACCATGGACGAGGAGATGTTAATCATGGAGGTGCACCGAGATGTCTTCCTACTACTCCTCTGGTTTTGTGGTTCTGTTTATAGAAACTACATCTTGTTATATCGCGCGATTATGCGCGAATTCGCAAGATCTTGTGGGTCCTGGTGACTCCCGCTGTCCGGCGGAGCTGCACCGCTTCGCACAGCAAACGCAGCCGGTGGGTGTTGACGGACGGCGGAGCATGCAGCGAATAACCAGCGCAGACGTTCCGCAACAGACACGTATCTAAGGATAGACCGATACATCGGCCGGCCGATATATCGGGCTGATATTTGAGTTTTTTTACTTGTATCGGCATCGGCCGATACGCGCGTGGGTTCGCGGATTTATTTTTCCCTGGCATGATTTACAGACAGGCATCCACGGGCAGCTCTGTGTTGCCGGAAGACCCTGCAGCGCACACACAGCGAATCCTACTGTGTACAGTAGTTGTTGTTTTTTTTATGCTTCAGCTTAAATATTTGTTTATTTTATAAAGACATTATTGGAAGATTTAAGAGCACTGAACTCTTTTTTTTTATTTAAATGTATAATAATAATAATAATAATAATAATAATAATATTCTACCTGTTCTACCTCAACTTTCCATCTTGTTTTAGTACTTTTTACTGTTCAATAAATGTTTCTTATTTGAAACTTGAGACCTGTAATATTTGTTATCATTGTGTCATTTTTTTGATGTAAATTGAGGGAGCAAAAGCAGTATCGGCCCCAAATATCGGCTCAAGAAAATCGGCAGTCCATAATCGGTTATCGGCTAAGGGTGATGGAAAAAAATCGGTATCGGCATCAGCCCTAAAAAATCCATATCGGTCTATCCCTACATGCATCCAGTTGGAATTCCTGCGTAACAGACTGCTACTTGACAGAGACAGCAAACTATCTCAACAACATGGCCAAACACAAGTATGATGCTGTATGTATTTAACTGTGTGGACCTTGAACTACTGACTAAGGAGAAATCTGGACCCCGTGGCTGGACTAGTTGGGAACCACTGCCATAAAGCATTTCTGAGCACACCCTCTTGTGGAATATCAAATGTTCTCCAGTATCCAGTGACGTAGTATACGGCTTCAATCCATAGCTTAAAGGTTGGAGGAAAATTTACTCTCCATTTAAACTATTTTAAGGCCTTTGCACATTTAGTTAGTTTTTTTCATGTGAAATTGTTGACTCAGCAACTTTCATCTGTCAAAGTTTCAAAACAAGTTCAGTTCCCTGCTTTACTTCGCATCCATCAAAAGCCTTTAAAGAGTCATTTGACCAAGAAGCAGTGAGGAAAATGTGGTGGCAGCAGGACACATCAGCAAGAAGAAAGGGGAACGGTTGCACAATATCCTCTCATAACTCAGATAGCCTACTTTCAACAGGTCAGATAGTAATATTCAGAAGGATGATGATGAGGAAGAGGGTGTTGACTGCATACAGGCAGAAAGAGAGGTACTACAGTGCCAAATGCAAGACACAAGTAGAGAGTGGCTACAGCCAGATGGGTAACTCCAGTGGAATGAGGCAAGAGAGGAAACGTGTCTTTTTACTTCGTCTCTTATTGCGTATTTTCCCAATGAATAGAACAAAAAAAATGCATCAGACAGAAAAAACACATACAAAAAAATGGACTCAATGTGCAAAGGCCTTAAGTTGTCTACTTAAAGAGACGCAAAGGCTTTTCTGTTTTTAGTTCAAACAATTTATGTGAAGAAATTTTAATTATGAAAGGGCCGCATAAAGGTCAATTTACTTGTCATGTCACTTGCAGAGAATCTAAAAAACTATTGTATGATATATTCTGAGCTCTGGAGGAGCTTGATCAATTATAGAAAATGAGTTTTGTGCATTATGTGAAATGTAGGATCCAGTGTTTATGAGGTTGACCGATATTAGATCGAAACTGTGAGGACGTCTCTGCTTCTGCTGCTTCGTTTTTGACCATTCATTGTTTAATCTTTCACAAGCCTGTGACTAAATGGAAGTGCAGCGCAGAATTGCTGGAGTACCATTTTAATCAAAAGATAATAATCAGGAGGCTAATCGAAAATAATAATGAAAATAATCATTAGTTGCAGTCGTACTAGATAGATGGTTAGTTACTGGAGGGCTTTCTTTTTTCGTCACATCTCCCCATCCCCCTCGCTCTCCTTTCAGCACTTCTCCTCTTCCTCCCCTCCAGTCTCTCGCCATCCTTTCCTCCAACATGTCCTCTGTCATCCTGTCCTCTCAGACCTATTATGTTATTTTTTCATGCTGCTGTCGTCGCCATCTTTCATATTAAAGGCTTTTAACCCAGAGCGCTGACACTAACAGAGAGGGAGCCTGGCAGCTTGGTGGAGCCACATGTACTGTACACCTTTAAGCATGCTCCGAGCGCTGTCTGCGCGTGTTCTGATGTCTGACCTTGTGTTAATGAAAGTGTGAGTTAGTGTGAGTGTGTGCGTGTTTTATGTAAGTCCGTGTCAGGCAGGCAGTGTATCTGGGTGAGGTAAATGTGTGGTCAGGTGTGCAGTATTGGATTTTCTTTCTGAGATATCAGTGAAAGCTTGAGTCTGGGGGCGCCAAGAGAAAAACACACAGTATGATACAGACTGTGCATACACTCCACTTACAGCAGGTAAATAAATAATGTCCGTGTCCTTACAGCAAGAAAAAAGCATAGTTCATAAAATATCCATGTGCATGCATGACCTTGACTGTGTGTCCACAATATGTTTGTCTAGCTTCTGCTTTTCAACAGAAGCAAACAAACATATATGTAACGACACAGCATTTTAAATTAGGTTACTATGTAGTGTGTTTTGTTGTCCTGGGATTCAGAACTCTCAGCTAAGGACAGAAAAGGTAAAATAGTCCATTCCTAGAGTCTTTAATATCACAGAATGACCCATTGAACTAAAAGAGATTGACAATATTTAACATGAAAGTGAATGTGAAGGAGTGTTGAATGATTTGATGTCCATGTTCTTGTATTCCACGGCATGTATCACAACAAGGGCTGCTGCAACTAGTTGTTCAACAAGTGTTAAGCACGTTTCTTTATATCTATTTAATATACTGACAATTTAACTTTTCATCATCATCACTGATTGCCCCAACCAGTACATGTTGGTCACAGAAATGTGATAAATTTGATGGTTAAGTAGGGCTGCTCCCTAATTGTCGACCAAACGTTAGTCGACCAGAAAGGTCAATAGTTGGCAAATTTCATTTTTCACTTAGTTGCAGAACAACAAACAAACAAACAAATGTGAATCTCTATTAGGAGCTGCGCCTTGTCAAAATAAACCAAAATTTATATGACTGGACCATGTATGACTTTAATTTGAAAGGACAGACACAGGAAGTGTCCTTGCTCAGCAGTCAGACAGGAGTCAGGTTAATTTCCAGGGCTGGTACCTGCGGTTATTCCACAGGCTAGTTAATAACATGTCGGGCAGGAAATCCAAAGTGTGGGATCATTTTGAGAAGGTGAAGGACGAACCCAAGGTGATATGTAAACTCATCTTCATTGGTCGACTACAAACATGATGTATCATCTGAAACATGGAAGTAGCTACATGCCCATTAGCCCACAGCGTCATTAACAGGCGGCTCGCTCAGTGTGTGACGTGCACTTGTAGATAAAATATAGGCCTATATTAATTAAGGTTCATTAGGACGGTTTTGTATTTCTCTGTAATGTAGCACAGTGTTAACAATGTTACTGATACTATTCTTTCTCACACCTTCAACTCAAACCATTGTGTTGCCCCGCCCAAAATATATACTTTAATAAATCATAAATATCGTAAACATGCGGACGACTAGTCAACTAATGGCCCTAAATGATGACTATTGGTTTACTGGGAAAATTCTAAGTCGGGGTCAGCCCTATAAATAAGCAATATCGGCAGCTATATCCAATTTTTAAAAAAACTCTTAGGCCACATCCACACCCATCCAGACTTTTGAAAACGTTGTTCATCTCAATTTTAGTTTAAAAAGTCGGGGGTTGCATTTTAGTTTTGACAGGTGGAAACAGAGACTTTTAAAAACAATGAAGCAGACACCCAGGTTTGTTTCTCGTTTTAATCTTATCAGTAGGGATGTCCCGATCCGATCCTCGGATATCAGCACCGATCACGTTATTTTTACAAAATCGGAATCAGTAATAAAAGATCGGAGGAATCAAAACAACACAAATGGCCAGGTTTTTCATCTATGTTGTTCATTGTTGCCTCCGCTTTCCAATGTATTGTAACCAAGCGTCCTGGGGTCGCCTAACTGAGTGCAGCTAATGAGCTGACAGGAGTCGAGACAACAGGTTCAGTGGCCACCGCTTCTCTATTTATTCCGAGCAACACAGCCACACCTAATGGCGGAACCTCGCCTACCACAGCCCTACGGCAACTCTGGAGGGACAGTTTGTTTACAATTCAGAATTTTTTTACATTTTGTGCTGCTGAAAACCCGATAAGCTTTTTGGATACTATTTAAATTAAAACAAACCTTATGGGACAACTTGGATGCATTCTTCTTCTTTTTTTCTTTCTTAATGCTTTGCAAAGTATCAGATCGGACTCGGTGTCGGACTTGGCTTCAAAATGAAGGACTCGGTATCGGATCGGATGCAAGAAAAATGTGATCGGGACATCCCTACTTATCAGTCATTAAATGTCAAGCCAAAACATTATAGCTAGGTCTTCCTTCCTTTTGTGAGTTCATCCTTCTTGTGTAGTTACTCTGTTCCCATTGTCATGGCTTTTCCTCGCTCCCAGTACCGTTCTTATATGCTGCCGATTTGCTTTGCAGTGACTCCCAATCTGTTGTCCGTCGCCTTGACTGCCTTATACCGTTTCTCCACACACGTGCTGGCTTGGCTTGACTTGGTATGACTCAACCCAGCACAGCAGGGATTTGCGTCTCCATCACAACAAGGCTACCTGCTTGAAGGTGTTTCTTTAACTGATGATGGCTTGTCTTGAGTGATGGCATTTAAGAGCAGCTAAAGGTCCCCTGTTATTTAGCTGTTAGTGTTTTCCCTCACACAGTAATGCAGGTAAAGAGGTTTACCTGCAGGGGGTGAGCTGTTTGACTGCAGCGCTTCATCAACATCTCACTGTGGCTGTTTATGCTTTTACTCTTCGTTCCTGAGGTATTTCTAGACTTGTTTTTATTTTTGTTAATTTCCTGTAGATTCATCACAATAAATGTCCTCCATAAAGGGTAGTTATTCATCAGCAGTAACTTAACATGACTTGTATACAGCTGAGAGTGAACACGAAACAGTATAATAAAGCAAACAACGTACAAACAACGACGCAGGAGTAAAACCAAACTTCAAACCACAGAGATTCACTTAGAAGCTACAAATGTACAGAGACTTTCTCTCTGCTCTCCTGCAGACAGGCGTGGGTTGAGTTTATCAGCACACGTTTGTTTCAGGGGGAGGGGGGAGTCTTCAGGGACTGGCTGCAGTTGGCAAGACGTCACTGCTGCTTGCTTGGAGGCCATCAGGTGTGCTTTTGGCCCTACGCCAGAGATACTCATCATGGATGCAGCTTGGCACAGCTCGGCATGTTAAAACTGACAAAGGAGACGCACATTTTTGTGGCATGGTTTGTCTCAGCATGGCCAAAGTGCAGATGGAGAAACCCCATTATACTCATGTGTTACTTTTATTAACAGTTTTACCTTGTCATTGGTCCAAGCAAAGTCCAGTACACACGAATGGTCATGTGATATGCATTTTCAGGCGTCTTAGTATAGCTGGAGAATATTTCTGAAGAGATGCTCATGTGTGTGGAGATCATTTTAAAACACCATTTTAAATTGAAATCGCATCAGTTTGGATGTGTCCTCAGGGCTGCAGCAGTCTGCCAGTGTCACAGTATACCATGGTATGAAAATTGACACATATCATACCATGTACATTTGCTTTATCTCACCTGCACATGCACATCTCCTTTTCACCTCCAGTGCTTGTCAGACTTGTCAACGTATGCCACACATACATGCACCAGAAAAAATTTGCAGCTCAAGGTGTTTGTTGTTTCTAACTTCAATCCTCAATGTAAAAAACGTGGAATCATCTACACGTCAACATGGTTTTGCAGATCCGGTCCTCCAGCTACAACCACCTTGCCTGTTTGTGCGGTTACCTCTGGTTTACAAACACACACTGACCCCAAAAAGAAACACACACACAAACTTCCCAGCCTCAGGTGGGCTGATATAAGTGAGTGTGTGTGAGTTGAAGTTACAGACAGGAGCAGTCTGGCTGCAAAGTGGGGCACCTACAGTATCTGCTAATTGTTGATAGTCATAGGACGTTATTTAAAAGCTCACGGGTGATGTTATTTCTCATTTAGTAGTTATTTTAACATGCTGTATTGCTGCTAACATGTAAACTAACATGCTTGAGTTACATAATATGTCATAATTACATTCTTTTTTTTAATCTGGTTTATAATTTTTTTATTATAAACGTACTATGATAATTGTGGTATACCGTGAAATCACGATATTTTATGAGATGGATATTGTGTCCTTAACATCTCATACTGTTGCAGCCCTGATTAATTGATTGAAATAATTGATTTGATAATTTAAAAAAAAAACACATAGCTCATCACTGCAGTCATTACATATGTTATAGAGCACCGAGGACCAGTGGTGGATGAAGTACACAACTCCTGGTCAAATATTACTCCAATACAAGTAAAAGTTGCCAAGTCAAAATATTACTGGAGTTAAAGCACAACAGTACTTGCTTTTAAAAACACTTAACTTTAAATACTTTCTAAAAAAAATCTCAACGCATTGCTGTCTATGCAGACACACACAAACACACACACACACACACACACCGAGTGATTCTTCATCTCAAAAACTTCAAACATGGACTTGAGGTATGGCCATGGGTGATCTGATGGCGAATCTTCATCTCCATCTGCTGTAGTAGCCATAGTAACACCGCATAACCAAATACAACTGCCTGCTGATGACCTTTCCTCTCTACCTGTCTCTACTGATGAGCTACCCAATATGAGTAGCGCATGCATAAGGTAGACTGGAAGTAAATGTAACGAAGAACGAGTGCATTCTTAAAAGTGTAGTCGAGTAAAAAAAAAAAACACTCCACCACTGCCAAGGATCCTTCTCCCTTGTTCTCATTTAGTCACCCGGCTGCAGCTAACGAGTATTTTCATCATAGATTAATCTGCCAGTTAATCCATGTACTTGATCTGCATAGTGTCAGAAAATACTACAGTAAAAAAAGCCAATGACATGTTCCCAGAACACAGCAGAAGTCCTCAGATGCCTTTTTTTCAGACTAAAAGTCCAAGATAATAACTTAAACAATGTAAAACAAAATCAGCAAATGCTCACATCGGAAGAGCTGACACAAGAGAATGGTTAACGGTTTTGCAGTGATTAGTCATCTATTCCTCCTCCATTCACAGCTCTAATTGGTTTTGTTTGATGATGACAGGAAACTAACATAGTACCCAAGTCTGGGGATACTGCAAACAAAGATCCATTATTACTGTATTTTGCTCACCAGGCAGAGTTGCAGAGGCACGCCACACGACATTAGCTGCTGTGCATTAACAGAAACACAGGCCATTGCACTAAGTTACATCAGGACCAGTCCAGGCAGGGCACATCAATCATCTATCACTAGTGGTCCATTCAAGGTGTCGGCAGCGTACACGCCGCCTGTTGTTTCTCCATGTACCTGTCAGAAGGCTGTTGATATGAGCTGATGTCTTTCTGCCGGCTTTTCTGCTCCTTTCCTGCTCCTCTCAGCACCTGAGAGAGCAGAGCGGAGCGGCACTTGTGCCACCAAATATAACTGCAACAGATAATAATGGCTTTGACTTCACAGCGACTGTTCCTGACGGAAGTATGACTCAAGACAGGCTTTGTTAGTCCGCTGGCTAAGCAGCCAGTTAGCCTGGTTTCATTGCTTAGCAACTAATAGCTGCCGTTTTTGGCAGAGGAAATTGCTGTTTTTTGTCCATAAATGGATCCTCTGTTCCACCTCCACTTAGCAAAGCAGCCCATTCAAATAATAAAATACTCACACATACATTTACCCTCAATTTCATCATTAACTGGCAAAACTGACTGGGAATGTTTTCTCTTTAAAATTCTGCATTCAGATAAATTATAAATGACTAATCTGTCTGCACTTGTGGCCGCGCCCAGTCAAACCATGCCATATTACTTTGCATTTCCATTACCAGTTTAAGTGTTCAGAGTCGTGCTCAAGATGGAACATCTCTGTAGTCGGGCCAAGAAACACCCGTCTGCCAAGTGGTTAGCGGCGATGTCAGATGGACCTCTTCATTATTCAGGATCAACATTCAGTGATGATTCAGCGACATGTTTAAATGGCCTCCGTTGCTATTGACATAGCAGATACTTGATCAGTTTCAACTGCGTCTTTGAAAAAATGTATATGGAACCAGCCCTGTGTCCTAGAGTTTACATTCATAAAATATGTTTTTAGGGGCTCGTAATGCCAAGGGAATTACGTTTTCTATTAACAAAACATGTAGCTGATGAATGTACTTGGCAAGTTGCAAAAATGTTAATACCGAATATATCAGCAAAACGTTTTTCAGTTGTTTAAGACAATCCTGCAATACTGTATTGACTCGTAGTGACTATAGCATTACTCTTTATTTTTATTTTTTATTTTATTATTTTTCTTATTTAACATTTAACTAAAATCAGGATCTTCCCTAAACTTAACTAAAGTACATTTGTTGCTTAAATCTAAGACAGAAGACTGGACGCAAACCGAGGGTTCTGGGAGGTGGCTGTGCTCAACATGGGCGAAGTCAAACATTGCGCGTTGTTCTGCGTTAGCAATTCCAACTGCGTTAGCAGCTAGTTAGCTAGCTGCTACCCTGCGGTTGCTCTCTACCTCACTCCAGGCCTATGAGACTACTTTTGCCGTGAGGAGAGGCTGAGATGGACTTGCTGAAGCAACTCAAATTCAGCCAGAGCTAATTCGCTAACCTTTCAGCAGGGGTCACAGCAGGTTAAAGGCCAGTGGCAGTGCTGGGTCTAACCTGTGTAAAAACAGCAACAGAAGCTTGCAGATCTGGTGGGGAGTTTGGGTTTGTGCTGTCTGAATTTGAGTAGCTGCAGCCGCTAACTGGAGGTTCGTCCTCAAAGCTGCTGTCTGCTCTCCTCCCAGCTAGTCTCATATGCAGGAGTGGTGGAGGGACCACAGGGCTACGAAATCCCATAAAAAAAGACGATAGTCCACAGCTCTACATCCAGGGGTATGTGGACGCTGGAGGAAAGCCAACAGAGGGCCGTGGACATGAACTTGCTGCCCTCGTGCCCTCCATCTGGTTCTCTGGCAGAGGAGCCGAGCACAGCCTGGGTCAGAGGAGGTTGCTGAAGGTGAGACAAGAGCCAGGACCCGCAGAGCATGATAGAGAACCAGAGGGAGTGCAGGAGTCCACACACTCGTTCTCTGCAGGCCTTGGCTCTGCTCTCACCTGCTATCGCTGCCCCTCCAGTGCCAGTCAAACCTCCAGCGTGCTCTGTGGGCACTGGCTCCATCCAACAGCCTACAAGAAGCCTCCAGCTGACCCACGCTGTGCTCCGCTCTGCCAGAGAACCAAGAGATCAATCTGCAATTACAATCTTATTTCTTTATATGCAGCCAATGATTTATTACACATTAAAACTATATTAAAATACACTGGTGTACTATGTTTGTGAGGCTGCAGTGTTCATAATTTAATACCTAATGAAGTACTGGCGTCCACTTTCAAATAGACTGCACCACCAGCAGCAGCTATAATGCAGTAGCTTATTTGCTATTGTCTGAATTAAAAGTGCTTAAATGTAGTTTATAATGTCAAACAGCATTTGTTAATAAACTTTTTTTCCACAGCTGCAGCTTATTTACAGTCAATTTGTTGTTTATATAATGTGGTAATTGATTAACAGCTGACACATGTATTCATAATGTCTGTGATTGCTAATGAGAATTCATGAGGCTAATTTGAATGTTAAATTTCACTCAAAGTCACTGCTTCATTTATTGTCATTGAAGCAGCTCCAGCATACACACTGCTCTGTATATTTGCTTTTCCTTTTGCTTCTAACTTCTGGGACTGATTTGTTTATGTTCAGATACCGTGCAGATTGCCCCCAGCCATAGTTAAAACATACTTTGAATTAGGGCTGTACGATTAATCGAATATTAATCACAATCAAGATTTTGGCTTCCCATCATTAATTGGACATGATCGACTGCGATATTAACGTTATAAATGGGTGCTCTGCTCTTCAAAAACTCCACTGCATATTAAAATCAAGCGCTTTCTCAACAGCCAGTCTATACTTTTGAGCAAGAGCTGTCATGCTGCTGGGCGTGCACCCTGCAGCAGCAGCCTCACATGCAAAGAGTACATGAGATCTGTGTCTGCGCTGCAAAGCAGCACAACTTATTAAACCACTTGAAAAGCACCACAGTCTGTAGTATGATGAATGCAGGTAGGCCGGCAAGAATAACATCGCTGACATTACCATACTGTGACTGTTAATCCCCGTCCTTGTCCAGCGTAAACTCAGACATCCAAGAAAGCGACGCTGCAGCACGTCACGGTTAAATAAAATGAAACAAAACAAGCAGACAAACAAACAAAAAAAAAACCTGCCGGCATATCCATTGCAGCTGTGCTGAACTTTAGGTCTTTTTGTTGCAAAAATGAGTCCATTAGCAGGAATGAAGCACAAGATGAATAATTGTAAGAAATAATTGTGATCATCATTTTGGCTATAATGGTGCAGCCCTGCTTTGAGTGATCTGATATTATTTTTTGAAGCCCTTTCTCATTAAAGTATGGTAAATGATACCACTGATGAATTAACTCTACAACCAATATTGTATCTTTATAATAGAGCACCATCTTTAAGGGAAACTTTGGTATTGTTGAGCACTATTTTCCTATGTTTTTGTGTCTAAGTGACTAATGGAGAAACAAGTTTTTGAAATTGGTCGAGACTGCAGCAGCTGCCGCGGCGAAAATTAACTTCCTTGTCCACCTGCTACTGAGGCTGCTGGATTCCAAGATCTACCCGCCACTCAATAGATCAGCATTGTTTTTTGGCTGGTAAGTGAAACAAATCTGGCAGCCACTTGCCACCAGCCATATTTTACCAGCACTTGGCTGGTGGTTGGTGCTATTTTACAACCCTGCTGCAATGTAATCCCTACTGGCAATAATGTACTGTCAATTTATTTCCACTAAAAGTGCTTGTTTTTGCCACTGACAGGCTCAGACTGTTAAGTGTCGGACAAGGAGAAGTCTTGTGCTAAAATCTCACAGCCCTACATTGTCAGAATCAGCTCAATATTCAACCATGATCTTGAAAAAAAGACAAGTTGAAACACGCAACTACTTGCAATGTGCCATTCTGCAACGTTGTAAAAACCTGCTGGTTCACACCAATGCAACTTGATGAGACAGTGTATCATCTCTATGCAACAACTCTTTGTACTTCCGTTCCGTTTGCAGCTTTTCAGACTTATTTTGTGGCTGAATATAATTTGTGGCTTCTTGTGAAAATGCTGTCTGCGGTCATTTTGACTTGACCAGTGGACTTCACTACAAGCTGATTGACTGTAGAAACAGGTGACGTGCTTTACGTTTTCTCTGCAATGTTCTAAAACTGTTTTGTCTCGTTGTGAATATTTGGTCTGAACTGGGCTTTAGATAACAAGAAGCTTTCTCTCCTCCAACACAACTAAAGCCTAGTTCACATTACACGATTTTCACCCTGATTTTGTGTCGCGGAGACTATCGTAATATTTTGAGTGTTCATACCTGGCGATGTGCGTTTCTGTCAGCGGGAGTCTAGCCAACTGCGTTACGACCTGTGTGTGCACACGAGATTTCTCCACCGACCCCTCGCCGACAGAGCCCCAGATAACGCGGTGACGTCACCAAACTATGGTTTTTAACTTGGAGACGACACATTGTAAAGGCATGGATATTCTTCCCAGATCTGCCTCCAGGGCCTGGGTCCAAACACAACACACTCCCCGTGATCCTGTGGATGCCGCCATTGTTGTTGTTGCTTGCCGGCTTGTCAGTGTTGCCAGATCTTGAGAGAGAAACAAGCAACCAGGGCTATGGAAACAAGCCCAAAAGAAGCAACTCCTGACATACTGTCATGCATTTAAATAACTTATTAGACAGATATATATATAGGCGACGTTTAGAGAGCAAGCCCAGATAAGCAAGTTGCGGCTAATAAGTGGACCTGGCAACCCTGCAGCTTGTCCTCCTCACATTTCTTCCGTCCCTCTGCGTGCTGATGTGGGACGTATCCCGCCTCTCATTGGCTGATGCTCTTTGTCAGTCATGTCAGACTTCTCCAGTTTTCTAGCATGCCAGATATCCAGTCCCAGTCACAGATGAGGGGGCGACTTGCTCGTAGGCTTGTTCACACATGAGGACTCGTCGTGGCAGACTATCTGCCGACTCACTTGCGACCCAAGGTGGCTCTCAAGATCCTCTGCGACGTCAGAATCGTGGTGAAAATCGTGTAATGTGAACTAGGCTTAACTCTTCCTGACACTCCTCTCTCCAGCTCTTGCTTACTTTTCCGCACTTCTTCGTGAAACAAGTCATGTCCCACAAGATTTCAGAACGGGTCGTTTCCTTGGGCGAGACTTGGTTAAGGTAACAAACAGATCAGCGAAAGGTACGGAAAATGTCTCTCTGTAGGTTGTTTTCCATAGTGTTGTTAGATACTCCGAATGATCTGAGCCTGTCAGTGGCGAAAAAAGGCTCTTTTAAAGGACTTAAATTAGCGCTGCACAATTGCCAGTAAGGACTACATTGCAGCCTCTCTCAGTACTGGACCAATTTCAAAAGTTTTTGTCTCTATTAGTCATGAAAACATGAGACTAAAGGGTGTAAAAATACAGTTTAGTTTACATTTTAATGATAAAAACAGAAAAGTAAAGCCCAATGTAAACAGTCTTCTCTAACATGAACTCTTGTGTTAGTTTAGGGCAGATTATCTTCCACAGGAAATTACTTCTGCTACAGTATTAAATGGTCTTAAGATGCACCGCTGAGATACGGTCCAGAATGACCAAATAAATTACTGGTAGAAAACATATTACATAATGTTAGTACAGTAATGAGAACAATAAACGGACGATCAAAATGTAAAGTTAAACAAAAACATATGTCCCCTGTCAGAGAAAAATGTGGTTGAGGAAATGGTGACAGCAAAGCATTTTTTTCTAAGAATGGGAAGAGCTCTTAATAACCAAAAGCCGCAGGGTTTACATCAAGGCCAGAGAGGAAAGTAGCTGTTGAGAGCTAAAAAGAAGCTTCAGCGAGAGCCAGCTGCATCTTCATATGGATTCAGAGTGGAGCTCTTTGATGGGGTTTGCATTTTTTAAGATGTTCTCAATCAGAGGGCTTCTGAATTCATCCCAAGGTTTTAGTTTGCTGCTGTATAAAATATTAGCCTACTGAGTTTCCCCAGAAAATTTCCTTTAAAGTTAAAGAGGCAGAGGGCGGGCGAGTGCTGAGCTGTGCATGAATATATACATGCAAACACACACACACACACACGTGCTGCTCTTCTGTTACGTAGATTGCATTTCTCATTCCCTTTTTGCGGCTGTCCTCATGTGTCTCCGCGTGGCCTTTTCCTCCAGCTGTTGCTTTGATATTAGCTTCATGAAATCTGTGTGAACACCATAGACGCAAGTAATCTGCCCCACTGCAAGGGCTCGTTCAGATCGTCTCTCTCATTCTCTTCTCATCTTCTTGCGTCCTCTCAATCTTTAATCCTCCCACCCTCAACAGAATACAAGAACTTTCAGTCATCACTCTTTTTTTCATAACTTGGAGCAAGTTAGGTGAAAGGATGTAATGTTTTCATCATTTTCTGTGGACATCTGACTGTGTGGCTTTGATAAGGTTTCCTCCAGGTGTCCTGATAAGTCAGGTTCAATGTTTTGTCCTCTGCTCACCTATTGTACCCGAGGCAATCTGCGGGGGTCCAAAATGTTTCTCCTAAAGCTTGAGCAGCGAGCACCTTAATAAGTGTCATCAGGCAGTGTGATGGAAAAGGATCCCAAACTGACCTTGAGCAAATTGGAATGAAATAAAAATATTAACTTTTATTATATTAACTATTAATTTTGAAGCAAATCAGCCCGACGGCATTTGTTCCCAAATCAAATTTAATATAGTTTACCCTCTGGTTCCTTTTAATCACTTCTATGTAACATTTACAATCAATTAATAATTAGGTTTGCTCTGGAAATTGATGTTTCGACCTTGGTTTTAAACCTTAATAATTTTATGCTATTGAAATAAAATGTGCCCCAAGAATTAAATTGTCAAGTGCTGAAAGCTGGCATCAAATGTCTGCTCAGATTTGTCTTTACTTTCTGTTTCTTTCTTGTTTTCTATATCAACACCAGTATCAAAAAAAGCCAGTGATACCTGTCCTTAATAACGCTGACACTGTGACATGGTAACTGCTGTACAACTTTAATGTTTAGCTGTAATGTTTATTTTAAAACATTCCTAAGAAGATTACTTTTCCTTTTAATTGTCCAGTGATTGAATGCAAATACATTGAACACCAAAATTGATCCAGACAATACAGGGTTCATCCTGGCTCAAGTTGACCCATTGCCAAGTCCTGCCCTTTGAACACAGACCGGCCAAATCATAGTGTAGCATCAACCAGCTCAGACCAGGGTCCGACAGCCGCAGCTGGTCAGTCCTTCGCTGATTCTCTCATAAGTCGGCCCGTCCTTCACTGTTCCCGTCATTTGACGGTTAATGGCCTCTTCGTTTGCGAGGGCAAGGAGGGCGCGCAATTCCTTGTCTCCCCAGTTGCTCATCTTTACAGTGTCTGTCAGGTTTGTGTTTCCCTCTTGCTACTAGCTGCTCATTCCTGCTATCAGCTGTTTCCTGTTTATCCACCGCCAGTGGGTCGCACGTGCGACGTCATCAACAGCTCCTCCCACAAGTCATCAGCAGCCCCTCCTGTGGCGGAAAGGTGCCTTGTTCTTTTTAAACCAAAAACGCCAATATGTCTACCCTACGAGGCGGAGAATTGGGCACCTCGGATCAACTCGCCAGTCCGGCTCTGTGTGTCTAAACACTTGCAGCTTGCCGGCAAACGGCCCAACATTCGCTGAAAATCTGGCAGTGTAAAAGAGACACAGCATT
The DNA here is from genome assembly GCF_041903045.1 of Epinephelus lanceolatus. Classification (NCBI taxonomy): domain Eukaryota; kingdom Metazoa; phylum Chordata; class Actinopteri; order Perciformes; family Serranidae; genus Epinephelus; species Epinephelus lanceolatus. Next base: position 33,388,433 of record NC_135754.1, on the reverse strand, counting down.
GAAAAAAACGGAAATATAGCGAGGCCAAATGCCAAACAAGAGTGAATGTAGGGTTGGCTTTTACTTTCGCTTTTGCTGGCCAGCGTGTTTACAAACAGTAACCAAAAATTCCTGCATTGTAAGGCACTGAATTATTTACACAATATTATCAATGTGTATTATTAACATGATATCAGCATTTCATTTTAAATATCACCATTATTGTCAACACCAGTATAGCACGACACCCAATCTGAACCAAACTGAATCACAGTCCAGTCAACAGTTGTCAGGGCATGTCAGAAAAAGCATCCCACATTAACCTCACTATAGACTCTTTAAGTGTTAACCAACTGTTAACAGTTGGTGGGCGGGGCTTAGCTGGAGGTAAACATTAGCTAGCAAGTTTTGTTGACTTGTTTTAGACAATGGAGGAAGATGATGCGAGTGATATATTCAGAAATACTCATTATAAACTGGACCGCTTGGTTTACTCAGAGCACCGCACTGGGGAGACGGAGCAGCAAAGTGCCCAGCAGAGTGAATGTGTGAAAGTCTAATTCATACAGAAATGTAACGTTCCGTTTCTTCCACCAACAGGGCTCTCATTTTAGTGTAGAGCGTCAGACTGAATTTACCAACGCACCACGTCAGGTCACTCACTCTCTGGGACCGCCAGTGTTACTTGAATAAGTAAACGCTGACCAACGGGACCAGACTGGCCGACCCGTATGCTCTCACTCAGTGGATGGATGATGTCACAGGAAGCCAATCTTACAAAGGAGGACCACACTTGAACAGTTTCCTTTTCCTTTAGTGTTATGCCTCCAGCTAATGAAGTGACGTCATCGTGATGTCCGTCCTAAAAGGGTCTTTGACACAAGAGAAAAAGTGAGGGGAACACCAGTCGTTAAGCTTCATCCTCCTGGGACCATGACTGTCAAAAACCTCATGGTAATCCATCCAGTAGTTACTGGGATATTTCAGTCTGGATCAAAGTGGTGAACAGATTGACAGACACTGTGATATTGATCCCTTGAGCCACCACTGGCTATTTTTAGACCAGCTGAGAGTGAGGTGACAAAATCAATGAATATGATCGATTGTTTATCTTAGTTATAGTTATAATAGTTGTTGCTCTGATGTTTGTTCAAGCGAGTAGTGTTGAAGCAAACAGTATTGATTGAGTAGTAAACACAATAAGCCTGCTTCTGAGCTCCTCCCAGTTCAAGACCCAATCAAAGCTCTAACAAGGTTGTTTACAAATAACACACCCCTCACTGGTCAAGAGACGTTCCTCAAATGTGTCAGAATCGAACTATCGATGTTCTCTATTGATCTCTGAGTGCATCTACTTTCAATCTAAAGGCATTAAATGTGATAATGAATGGGATGCTTTAGACCTCATTATGGTATCGAACACGAGTTAGGAGTCTGTTCTGTCCTGCTGAAGTAGAGATGATGAAGCTCAGCTCATGCATTTCTCACTCAATAAGCTGAGGTAAACAGAGCATGTTAACTGAGTCTTTGGGGACTACAGATCACTGTTATTGATCTGGTCTTGGTCTGCTTATGGCGTCCAATCAATTTCAATTAATTTGAATTAAAACTACTGTTGATATAATGATACAGCCCTCATTTTTGTTGATTTGATGAACTGGACTGAATGTCAGGTTACCTCCAGGTTTTGCAGCAAGAGCTCCAAACTGCTGATGTGACTGAGATGAATGCGGACTGATTTAAAACCCTGAGAGACACATTGTGATGAGACACACTTTTCATCTAAGGCGAGGCTCTGCAGAGACCCTAACAGACGCATTTACAATTCTCATGCACGTAATGCTCTGCACATGAAAAATCAGATTAAAGGGTGTGTCGCAGTGACATCTGCCTTTAGGATAAAATATACAGTAGTTTCCCAGGAGGGAAACATTTTCATATTAAAAAAGTATTGTATGCTCAGCATTCGGATGCAATATATCTCAAATGGCATTAATCCAAAGAGATGAGTCACATTGTTCCTGTGAATGTACTGAATAAGTCCCTGCTGCAGCAACGTCAGCAAAAATGATCATCCAGCTGTTAGTGATGATCACTCCCCATCATCAATATTGCCATTATTAGTTTTACACTCTATCAGTGATATGAACATTATATTTTATGTTCTGATTTGTTCCAGCTAAAAAATATAGTTCTCATTTTCTTTGCTGTCCTGCAGAATCTACTGAAAGCATTTATTTCACTCGCAGAATGCTGTCAAGAAGACGCATGAGAACTCTGACTCAGACTAATGGAGTCTAAAACGGTGGATTAGCATCTTCCTCTAGTTAAAATACCATCGTTTGTCTCTTTGAGACATGTTTCCTTGACTGCTGCTTGGTGGGAATTCATTGTTTGGCCTCCTGGATTGTTCTGGGCCTGTTTTAGCAGAGCAGAATCACTCATTCCTTGATTGTGCAGCAGTGAAAAGTTGATTGCAGGAACAAGCTGGCAGGCTTTGCTTCATTTAGCTAATGTCCAAAGGTGCTTTCAAGTATATCTTTGTTGCCTTTCGGGACGACTCTGGTGGCTTTATAGATTTCTCAGGGACTGTCACCATCACTGCGGCGGCAGAGTGGAACTGAACGCATTTATAGTGAGAGTGGGAGCAGATATGTTTGGATTAATCATGAACGGCAGTCACCCTCATTAAAAGATGGTGTTATTTATTCAATCTCTAAATACTTGTCAGAAAGTGGTAATAATACAGGCTTGGAGAAAAATAACATGAATGTACTGCTTGTGTCCGACCCCCACAGTCTGGATGTGAGAGTGCTGTATGGAGTTGATTAAAGCTGGCAGAAATGACTGTCCAGCTCATTATTTAAATAATCAAACTTCATGATTTGTCAAATTCTAATAAGAAGAAATGCATCATTTATTAAAACTTGGAAACACATGATGAAAAGTTGAATTTCGGCCAGAAAACGTACAATTAAGCAAGAGATATGCAGGTTGGTGTCTCACCATTAACCCAGTTAAGGCAGAGTCTCAGTCTTTGGTGGTTCCTGTTTTTTTCATTGTCTGAAAGCCAATCGTAATTCAATAGAAACGTGAGGATTTCATGGAGATTTAATAAAACTAAAATTGATTTCGTGGCCTAGAGGCTTATGGCTTCATGTCTCAATTTGTTGAGCAGCTGATAACGGCATAGCCAAGGAAAGATGTCCAACTGTTAAAGGGACAGTTCACCCTAAATTTGAAAATACATATTGTTCCTCTTACCTGTAGTGCTATTTATCAGTCTAGATTGTTTTGGTGTGATTTACCAAGTGTTGGAGATATCAGCCGTAGATATTCTGCCTTTTCTCCAGTATAATAAAACAAGATAGCACTTAGGGATGTCCCGATCCGATATTCGGATCGGTATTGGCCGCTGATATTAGCAAAAAACGGGCATCGGCATCGGATCGGACTGCATGGAAAAATGCCGATCCAAGAACTCCGATCCAGGTTTTCCGGCCAGCCCAGCGCTCCGCGAGTCAAGCAGTCCATTCCAGTGATCTGCTTCAGCTCTTACTATCAATCCACCAGGCCAGCATGCAGACGGCAGATACACAGAGGGTAGGAAGAGTAGCGGTCAATTTAGTTAACTGACTATTTGTTTTCTGCTCTGGTTTTTTGAGAGTGATATTTTTATTTGGTTTATACTCTTACTGTTTAAGTAAAGGGCACTGATGGCATTGTTTTGGGCACAATCAGTGAAATTGGAGCCATGGATGGACTACAAAAACACTACTAAAATAACTGAAAGGGAAAGGCTGCATTGTTTGTTAAATGCCAACAATATCTTGTGGTGTTAATCTTTTTTTTTTATTTATTAGGGGGCCAAAGCACAAGTGTGTGGAGTCTTGCTGCTATTTTAATTTCATTGTTAGACATTTTAAAGATTTCTTGTGTTGATCTATTTTCTATTTATTAAGGGGCCAAAGCAGCCAAAGCAAACCAGCTATATTTTTTATTTAATGTTAATGTTCAAATTTAAAGTTTGTTTATTTAACCCTGTTAACAATAAACAGGTCAGTTTGTCATACCAACTGTTGTGGATCATTCTAACTAACCCGATTAAGTAGTTGTTCTTGTTAGAGTAATATTGCTTGATCAAACCTTTTCTAACATGACTGACAACAAAATAAGTGAATATGTACAATACGCGCTTGGATCGGATCGGTATCGGTATCGGCCAAAACTCAAGGCTGTAATATCTGTATCGGATCGGAAGTGAAAAAGCTGGATCGGGACATCCCTAATAGCACTTGCCTTGTGGTGCTCAACACGCCGCCAACAGCATTCACTGAAGTGTTAAAGTGTGCATCTACTTCTAGCTCACCAAGCACCACTGACCTAGTTAGCTATGTTTAGGGGTGTCCCAAACAACTATTTTTCTAACAATTAATCTAGTGATTATTTTTTCGATTAATCGACTAATCTAATGATTCATTTTTCGATTAGTTTAACGATTATTTTTTCGATTGTCGATTATTTTTCCATTATTTGATTAATGAGGCAATTTAAACAATATGAATACCAAGACATTTCTTATTAACATTAACATTTATTGAAACATCAGTGTTTCCCCTACCATTATATTAGCTAAATAGTCTTATTTTATGTCATTTCTGCCTCTACATGGTCGCACGTTTACAATTCTCCTCTGCTCTCTGTAACGCGCAAGGCGGAGTTCGGCCCCGATGAGCGCACAAACACACAAACACGTGCGCGCACACACAGAGACACAGGTGAGCGGCTGCATTTTCTGACCCGAGTGAGACAATTGTAACCGAGCCCGGCCCGAACCTGCAGTATGGCACTGTGTACACAGTCAATCGAGTGGAGCCTGTGTTGCGTTCAGGCGTTGTCACGTAAATAACAAATTCCAGCACTTGAGTAGGCCATAATACAATAGCACAGCACTGCTGCTGCCACTGCATGCCGCCATTTCTTTGTTTGAACTGATGCATCGACTCTAATAATTTGTGTTGACGTATTTACGTAGTCGATGACATTGATGCATCGCCCCAGCCCTAACTATGTCACAGCTTAGCAGAGGAGGATGCAATTAATGTTTACATCTCACTCTGTCATTTGCACAAGCCTCTCATCCACAAGTAGATGTGTGCTTCTTTCTGCGCCAGGATATGGTTATGTCTTTTTGATTTTGGGATGAACTGTCCCTTTAAAACAGATTATAATTTTATGCCTCTGCACCATATAGCTGTGGGCTGTGGCGTCATGTTTAGGACTAGTCTGTCCATCCTGCTGTCTGTCTGTTCGTATGTCCTTACATCCTATTCTCGTGAACATGATATCTCAAGAACGCCTTTAAAGGAATTTTTTAAATTTTGGCACAAACGTTCACTTGGCAATGAACTGATTAGATTTTTGACATCAAAGGTCAAGGTCACTGTGACCTCATCTGTCTCCTTCTCGTGAACACGATATCTCAAGAAGACCTTGAGGGAACTTCTTCTGAGGCGAAACTGATTGGAATTTGGTGATCAAAGGTCAAGGTCACTGTGAGCTTGCGTCCCTCTCGTTCTTGTGAACCTCACAAAAAATGTTTTTGGCGATAACTCAAAAAAACGTCGACAAAAACTTCACATAAATGTCTGATAAAGTATCAATGATATAGTGATGACATTTTATATCTGAAAGGTAAAAGGTCAACTTCATTGTGTCATAATGTTGTAAAAAAAATTATTTTCTGGCCATTATTCAGCGTCATAACACGTTATGTGAGACATTTGGTCAGATAGTGAATTGGTGACACTAGTGTTTGGTGCCCATCTCGAAACTGTGCTGATTTTATAGATCTTCTGTGCTGCCAGGTGAGGATGCGTCTGAAGCATTCATGTTTTCACAGACATGGATGTTAACTCTAAGTGCAACTTCACTGGTGTGCGGAGGCGTACAACCACATGGTCGTAATTTTAGTTTTAATGGCAGTTGATGACTATATTTGCGACATATAACCAGTTCTACAGAATCTGAGGGGCAGATTTCTTTAAATGAAGTCCCTGACAGTATAATGTTTTACGTAGGTTTACAAGTGAGGTGCCACCGTTGTAATATGGATATGTCCGTCACTGTCAGTGGTTATTGTGATACAGTCTTCTTGTCATTTTTGCTATTTGAAAGAAATAACTCATTGGCTGCAAAACACTTAGTTTAAGAGAAACAACTTTAATTGAATTTTGTGGCAAATAAACTTATGTGCTGGAATTGCAGTCACGTATACAAATTGCTCACTTTGATGACATTTAAGATAAAAAAAATATGCTGCCGACTACATATTGCAGGGTGAGTTAACAGACCCTGAAAGGAAAGTCATGGTGAGAGGCAATAAAAAGTCATCCAAGCAGAACTTGTGTTTTATTGCACTGAGCATCCCCTTTTCAAATCAATTTGTTTGCATAATTAGAGTGATTCTGATAATGTGATGCATGAGGTGAGGTAGAAAAAATGGTTTTAAATAACAGTGTAATAACGATAATGTTAAAAGCATTCTGACAGTTATTTTCCTGCTGGCACAAAGATGCAACAAGACGTTCCTGTTAGTGAAAACACTCTGAGCACTCTTAAATTCTGCTCTTACCATAAAATGGAAGAGAATACTGATGAGCACTATAACGATTAACTTTTATGTAAGGCCATTTAAAGACTAATCAGCTCTTACACGAGGCCCAGTATTTCTGTCTTTCCTGAGCTGCTTGTAATGGTAAGAATGACATAAGACACATGAGTCAAAATCACTGGTATTTCTCTTTGAAGCTGCCTGAGCTCTCCTCCGGCTGCTTTCATCTCTTTGCACCCACATGCTTTTGATTCCTCTCCTTGTGCCTCTCCACTCTGTATGTTCTCCCATGTACTAACAGACAGCATTTGATGTAAGAATTTCCTGTGATATATGAAGACTTGTGTAGAAGCGTGGCTCAGATTAAAAGGGTGTTGTTTTGGAGGCGGTTGTTTGGAGGGGGAGTGCATGTAAGCCCTGAAGACCACACTGTTCTGTTGAAGTAGATCTGAGTCAGAGAGGGAATTTTTAACACTGCGTGTAAACCCTATCTGGAAATGTCTTCCAGGAAATTGCGCTCAAACAGAAGACAAAGTGGTAAACACCATGGTCAAGTCCCTTGTAAACACATCAGTATAACATTAAGTTCTGTATGTGTCAGCTCATGCAGTAGTTTTGGTAAATGTATCAGCTGATATTGGCTTTTCACAAACACAGGTAGTACGGATTGTCCACCAGAGAAAACTGACAAGTTTATGTTTCAACTGTAATATGCTGTGATCACTACAAACTTAGAGGGCTGAGCGATATGGACAAAAATTCATATCTTGGTGTTTTCAGGCTGAATGGTGATACACGATATATATCCCAGTACTTTCTATAAACTAGGCTACATGTTCAGTAGCAAGCTGTAAGCTAATCTATGGCTTAAGTTGCCTGTTATTTTTGCTGCATGTGTTTTTCCACAGCAGGGCGGTTAGAAGAAGTTTACCTGTTGGAGGGGAGCTGTTTGCAAAGGTGCAGTAAGAGCCTGTTCATCAACAACTCACTGTGGCTGTTTCTGCTTTTACTCTTCCTCCCTGTCGTGTTAGGAGACTTGTCTTTGTTGAAGAAAAGCTGCTAACAAAGTTCCACTAATTCAGTGATAAACACATTTCATTTCCTGTAGATTCTTCACAATAAAAGTTCCTTGCTATTGTAAAAATTTTATTGTGAAGCAGCAAAATCAGGAAATGTTGAGTTTTCGAGCAGCAACTTCACAGGACTTCTAATGTGGCTGATAGCGAACATGGAACAGTAAAATAAAGCAGACATCTAAAGTAAAAACAGGATGCAGGAGAGAAACTAAACTCCAAACCACAGAGATTCAACTACAAAAGTGCACAGAGACTTTTAAAATGCCTGTCTCTCTGGTCTCCTGCAGACAGAGGGGAGGAGAGTCTCACAGCACACAGGCTTGTTTGAGGGGGAGAAGCGGGGCTGTTGGGGTTGCCTGGGGTAGACGAAACGTCTTGAGGGTGGGCAGCCCGGCTTTTGGACCTGCTCCAGAAAAGGTCCATCTCTGGCGCAGCTCGGCATGGCATGGCGTGTCTAAACTGATAATGGAAACAGAAATCGTCACGGCCAAAAGTGACGGTGGAGAAGGCCTACAGTGTTGTACGTGTGTCACTGCAGGCATTTAAGTCATCTCACAGACGGATTTAGTGTAGCACGTGCAACATACAGACCGATGTCACACTGTACACTAATTAACAGACAGATTAAACAGAGGAGCAGCTCTGTGTCTCTGTGAGTGTTGGAGAGCTTGTGAGTGAGTTGGGCGGAGCTGTGAGGAGAGTGTTAGAGAGGAGAGATGCACACTGGTATGTGTTATGTAACACAACTTGATCCTGTATCGAAATAAACCTATAGCCCATATCTTGCTTGAAAATATATCAATATGTTTTTCGTAGTCGTTATATCACCTAGCCTTACAGACTTATTATGGGGATCTTTGAAAAAAAATCTGTTTATGTGTTAGCTAAATACTAAATAACAACCCATTTATCATGATCAGTTTTTTCAACAGCCCAGTTATCAGTGTCACCCTGAAAAATCAGCCAGATCATCACATTTAACAGTGACTGCAGACCAACTGAGTGTTAAACATGTTGTTAATGTGCATGGATATTTTGGGATGCATTCAGACACCCGGTGCAGACTGGCCATCGAGAAGTTTGGGAATTTTCCTTTTGGTCTGCTCTTGTAAGGGTGGGTCTTTTTTACCCACCCTTGTAATATAAATGCTTTTGTATTACTACAAAATCAAACGTTGAAAATATTGAACTTTATAGTAAAACTTGGACACAGCCACAAGACTTTGAGTTCCACAAATGAGCTTCCCTAAATATATTTCTCTTTAAACATCACAAAACATTTTAAAAATGCATTTTGCATTGAGCACTGGTGATTATAAAAAGAGTTCTATAATTTTAAAAATGGCATATTTGAAGACGTAATAAAAAGGAAATCAAGTAATCCTATTTTTTTTTTGGCGATTATTTTTTGGCGTTTTTGCCTCGTTTTTTTTTTTTTTTTGATAGGACAGCTGTATATAGACAGAAAAGTGGGAGAGAGAGAGGGAATGATAAGAAGCAAAGGGACACAGGTTGGAATTGAACCTGAGCTGCTGCAAAAGATTAAGCCCGTAAGGTGGGGGGTTTACTCCACCAGGTGAGTAGGAGGTCATCCCAATTTAAATTACGCATTTCCTTCAAATTTAATCTGGCATTATTATAGTATTATACTCACCTGTTTTTTATAATCTGATTACATAATCCCGATAACATGTAATCCATTACTACTCAACCCTGTCATTACATATGTTCGTGTTGCACTTTACGTTTGTACAGTAAGATGATTTAGTATCAGCTTTTTGTATATACAGGAATTGTTTTATATTTATTTTAATTCTTAAGTGTGATGGCATGTTGAAAGAAACGGTGCCACATTCAACATGTGGAGTGTTAGAGGTTTGATTCTACCAAATGATGATAATATAAAAACATTTACTTACCTACAGTGTTTCCATGGTAATGGGAAACCCCGAAAAGTAATGGAAATTTACAGTGACATTTTCCAGGACTGAATTTTTGGCACAGTCTTGGAATTTTGTTGTATGTAATAAAGTTTATTGTTGCAGTGATCTTAGGTGGATAATCTTCCAAGTAATGAGACATAACAATGAATTTATTTTCTGTAGCTGTCAACGTAACGTAGCTCTAATATGCAACGAGGTGTGACATTTTGTTGATGATCAAGTGCTGTTCTTAATTTTCTCCCTGCGTTCTGTCTCTCCATTCATGTATGACCGCTAGCTGAAATCATGTTTGAATAGAGTTTGAATCTGATATGTTTGAAAACGCCAGCCAGGCAAGTAGGGCAAGGAAATATATTTAAAGTCATGGAAAAGTTTTGAAATTTTGTCCATGAAAATGTGTGGGAACCCTGTACCTACATCAGAAGTATTGAGCCATGCAGACAGTTGGGGCTTTCCTGGTGGAAGTTTTGACATCGCTCTCTCAAATTTTTGCTGCAAGTACTGTATATATTTTTTAAATTAGTCCCCACTAAAAACTCACAGTGAGACATGTTGATTATGCAGAGTAACAAAGACATTTTTTGAAACGTTGTGCTGTGAGTATGATAAGTAAATTTCTTTGCACCTTGTTTTTACCAGACAGATATCTTAAAACCTGCACACGTAGAACCAAAAGTACAATGATGATTACATACCATTAGAGGTTAAGTGGGGGGTGCTTTTTCATGATTTGGGTGAACCCACACTTTAATCTAAATGCATTGCTGTTTGCAAAGAAAATGTCTAGATTTTTCCTGTCGACAGAAATGAGAGTAGCTTCTGAAACAACCTGTGGCAGCACTTCTGTCATTGTCTTCGGGGCTCAGGATTTACACCTGGAATGCCAGCTGAATACATAAAATTAGATAGTAGAACAGAAAACCAGCCGCAGCTCGGGTCAATTGCCCAACACTTAACCCTCCAGAGCAACTCGTCAGTCTCTGAGATGAAGGACAGAGTGGATGATTTACAAGTTAATTGGGTGCAGGTAAACCTTGTTGTTGTAATGGACCTCTGCTGATGCTGTCTGCGTCTTGAATGACACCTGCCACAGCTGAAGGCCGTACATACTCCACCATGTCCTCATGTGTACTGTGTTCATTAGCGCCGTAACAGGGCGGTACAAAAACAGAGTTGATCTTCTCTGGCTGTCATGTGCTGCACTGAGAAGAACGCAGAATTCACTCGTTAGCCTCAGTATGAGAGTAAAGCCAGACACAGCCAGTATCTTTATGCCTATACCTCACACATGCTGCGGGATATTTCTTTGTTTCAATCTGTTTCTGCTTCATACCTCCACCCATTTAGATTCTATTATTGTCCCGCCCACAGTTCATCAATTCTCCACCTCAAAAGGGATTAACATGACAAATTGATCTGCGACTAACTGGTGTAATCAGCTCGCTAACCAGCTAATGTAATTGAGTTGATTCAGGGCTTGTTTCGGTATGATATCCCCTCCTAGCCAGAAGCAAATGTAGCGTTTCTTTAATGAACAAGGACAGAAAAGCAATTCACAAGCTCTGAGAAGATTTAGACACATCAGTAGATATGTGTATGAATGCAGATTTAGATGTGGAGAGCAGAGGCGGAGGCAGAACGAGCACTACACCCACCATTTCTAAATATTTTCCGAGTGAATAGCAGCAGTGTGAAGATTAAAATGCAGTTTTAAATTCAGATTAGAAAAGTTTAAAGGGAAAGACGATGACTTAAATTCCAATTTTCTTAAAATCAAATTCAATTAAATTGGACATTTTATGAGGGTAAAGCAAATAAAATATCAAAACATCTTCAAGCTTAGAATTAAAGCAAAATTTCTGATGCTCCTGCTTTATGTCAGTTAAGTTAAAATGTTGAATCATGAAGTGGTTTTATTCTAAAGAAGCAGTGTATTTGTCACTTTGTGGTCACTTAGAGGTTGGTGGCCAAAAATCCCCCAAACGAAAAAACAAAACAGATTTGGAAAATGTTCAGCTCTTTTTGTTTAAAATATTGCAGGGAGGAAACAACCACAGTGAGCTGTAGGATGAAAAACAACAGACAAACAGGCGCCTGTGGCTTGTAAGCGGCAACGCATCATCAAGGTAAACCACTTCTTTTATCACGCTATCCTGTTGTATGGAAAAACTAATGGAGCTGTGCACACAGCATGAAGTGCTTGCGGCTTATGTCTCTGCATGTCTTCCTTTATTAACTTTTTTCCCTCACTGAGTCATTGCTCAAGGCTGTTTTTTTGCACACAGTGGTCGATGCAAGTGTCATTTTGAATACAACTCTAATAACTGCATCACTTAATTAACCAGGGCTAAAATTGAGGGATTGTAATTATGATTCATTAACATGAAACTTAAAATGAAGAAAAATAGGCATTTCAAAGGTTGATTGTTTTTGAAGGACTTTAAAATACAAGTTAATTAACTCGCCAGACTGCTGGATGCACTCTACACGAGGATCAAGCTGATTGTGGGCTTTTTCTGAGGATATCGCAGACTATTCATCATTTGTTTTGTAAATGGAAGTGTTATTAGGTTATGGTTTTAGTGGTCTGGCCCACTGGAGATCAAACTGGGCTGTATGTGCCCCTGAACTAAAATGAGTTGTGTTCTCGAGGTTACCTTGCCAGATTTTCCTGTGGTGTGGGGTATGTTGAGGGTACTTTTTGACATCCCCCTTGGAAGTCCATCTTGGCTGCATTGATTTCAAATTACAAATTAAATGTTCAATATTTATGATCAATATCCTGTAGTGAGAGGGCGCCCCCAAGGATCGCCACGTTTTAAAGAAAAATCAAAATTGTTTCAGTTCAGAATTTGCAGTGAAAATGGATAATACTTAAAAATAATGGTAGCCACCGTGACGTCACCAATTGATTTATTGACTCTTGCTTTTAAGCCTCGAGTTTTGCATTTTGGCAGTTGCCATTTTTATGTGACCACATTTGGACGAGAGTGTGAAGATAACTGTAACGCTAGCTGCTAGCTTGGTTAGCACAGTGCACTTACTGCTATGGTTAACTATAATAACGCTAATGCTAATTTTTATTCATGAAAAACAGGTTTAAAACCATTAAAATAAAATGTTCTTTGCAGAGAAACTGAATATCTGACATCTCAGAGGTCTTTTAGTACAGTTAAATGCTAACAAGGCTTTTTTAGGCAACCAAAATGTTACAATTAACTGTCATGAACTGAAAACACACTGAAAGGGTCACCGCTACGGCTACACCTATACTCTAGGGTTACACCAGGGTTACTGTACGTAAAATTAGCCTCTTGCAGACTGTGAGATTTTATCAATCTTATAAGTTTAGTGCAGCTACACTGTGAGAAGTGGATCTAATAAACTTGGGTACGACATCAGGTTTGATGTCTGCAGACTGTACGATGACAGCACCTGCTGAATGCAGGCGGACTCCGGGGTTTTTTCGGACCTAATTGTATTGTGGAGTTTTGCACAGCGGCAACCGGATCTTTGCTCTCAAACCACGAAAAATGTGATGGCACAACAGTCTCCTTCAGTACATTATTCTATGCTTTCTTTTGATTTTCACATTGGCTAATCATCCTGTTTAATTTGTCTTCTGATTAAATAGGAACCGTTGAAACAAGTTGTAGGAAGCCTCTGCAAGTAATTGGTTGCTGGCAGACACACTGTGCTGCAATAAAATGGTTAATCAGCAGTGCTGTGCACTGTAGAGCCGATGCGCTGCTGGTTCTGCTGACCTGAATAGAATATAATGTCTACTGTTGTGTGTACAGCCTTTATAAACTGAGCTGAGTAGTGATGTGCGGGTCGACCCGTAACCTGTGGGACCCGCAAATGGACCTGCGGGTCGGGCAGCAGTGATCGTCTGTTAAATCGGTCTGTAAATGATATTTTGACATTATTGGCTATTACTGTCATGGCATCCGAAGGTACTGATGCGTTGAGCAGGTGACAGTCCGCGGCCGTTTTCAAAACACACTTGTGTCACGCACTCCAAAAGAAACTTGTTGAAACTTTAAACAATAATTTATTGTACAAAACGTGGCAAACAAACGTTGACAAAAACGGTTCCATAATTCATATTAAATTCAAAAGATAACGAAAAAACAGCTACAAGTTAGAGGGAATAGTGATAAAGTGGTAAAACTTGGCATTGATCCACAGACGGATGCGCTCAAACGTGTTGTGCGCACAAGCTCCGTTGTTAGGATATACTATATTTTCACATTTTTAACAATGCATTTTAAAAGTTTTGATTTTTATTGATAACCTACATTTACCAACAACAAAAGACTACATTTAGCACCAAAAAAACATGTTTATAAAAAAAAAGTAAATAAAAAAACGAATATCGAATACCAAATTTTCATAACGAATACCTACCCATAGAAACGAATATTCAAATATCCGAATATTTGGGTACAGCCCTATTTATCGCAGGCTGTCTTTGATCACAAAATCGTGACAACAGCCATCCTTGAACCTCTTCCACTGTTCAATGTACTGTAGGAACACCGTTTTAGAGCCACGACCAAAGACATCGCTGCGTTTCTTTAACGGTGGTCATCTTTCGTCTGGGACAGCCCAAAATCACACTGTGTATACTGGGCTTAATGTAGGCGTTGATGCAACTTATCACCTGCCACTCAAAGCATCCACACCTTTAACTATGCAAATTATTAAAATGTAAACAGGTGAGTTACATAAAAATTCACCCTCCATACAGTTGTCATGAGGAAATTAGCTATAGAGACTAAAGCCGTGGTGTGTACCACTTTGTAAATGATTATTTCTGCTGTAAAGTCAGACATTTTTACTTGGCGTATATAGGGGGATCGCATTTGGAGCCAGCATCAAGTGGCCATTCAAGGAACTGCAATGGCTTCATTTTTGAGCCACACAGGTTGCTGCTTGATTCAAACAGGGCCAGTTAGTATTTAACCATCTTTGTTTTTTTTAGTTTGTGAAAACAGCTAACTTTACAGCTTAAGAATCGACAGACGCTTTGTCTCACATACATTCGCCACTTGTAATGTTTCTGACATTTTTTGTACCCTCCTCCACTTCACATTGTAATAATACAGTTCATGTTTACGCCATCTCCATGACTTCATCCACATTTTTTTGTTTTTTTCCTCATGAATTGTCTGTACAAATTTGTGCGAAAACAAACATAGCCAGTTGTTCCTGCTCGTCGTCCACCATGTGTGTTTACTCTGAAGTCACATTTGATTGCGAGAGATCTTCCTCTTCTTCTTTTGAGTTTTAATGGTGGTTGGCAAACCAGCTTTTAGGTGCATTACTGATCATGAGAGATTTGTGACACTTCCATTTTTGAGAGTCAGGACTCTTGTTTGCTTGGCCGAATTGTCGCTCTCCAAACACTTTAGGAAGAAAACTGTGATTTATCGTTAGATGATGTTATGTCAGGGGTCTCTCACATTTTCTACACCTGTTGAGGTTTGAAAAATCTTTTTAGTTTTGGCCATCTTAAGAGAAAAAATCCTTCTTTTCCTGCAGACTATTTCTTTATCAGACAAAATAACTTCTCCTTGCCAATCTCACAGCAATGGCAAGAATCTAGGAAGTCACTACACCCAACCACAAATTGTTGTTTTGACACTTTGGTTTTTGTACCAAGTAAACAATCAATATAATGTGTTGAATAGTGAGCTTTAGAAGTCCTGATAGGTGCTTCGGACAGGGACACAGGCACAGTTTCCCCCACAATTGTCAGGCTTTGCGCTAAACTAACTGGCCGCTGGCTATGGCCTTATGTTTGAGATTGGTGTTATCTCCTCTAACTCTCAGCAAGAAAGAAGACATCAAACCTATTCCTGTCTTAAAAACCAGAGAATGTGATGTACCCTGTCTTTTCTACAGAGAGAAAAATATTTATATTATATATATATTATTATTATATATATATATTTATATAATGAAGATAAAGCGGTTGCTAAACATAGATCACATTTATTCACACTGTAAATAGATATAAAGATTTAGTATATGATGGTCTGCTGCCCTCAAGCTTTTCATAAAGCAGCTTTTTCTCTGTCTCTCTCAGCAGCTTGTAAAAACCCTGCTCCCTTTTGTGGGATTCATGATTAAAGTGGTTTGAATATTGGGCTTCTACTTTGCATTTTTCCGTCCATCCATCTCTCCATCTCTGATTAATCAATTCAAACAGAGGGGTTTGATGTGGTCCGAAAGTAATTTTTCTTTTCTCTCTTATATCAGAGGAGCAGCTTCGCAGCAGCACTTAAGCCTCGTCATGTGTGTCATTTCCCCCCATAGGGTGTAAATAGAAATCTGGGACTGATGACAAAGATAGAGGAGGAAAATGTGGCAGGGTGAGCAAAATCAGAGACATCTGCGATAGCAGGTAATGAGCAGCTGTTTGTCAGCTAATCAGCAAGTCAATTTCAGAGTAGAAATGATAGCTCAGACTGTCTAACATAAAGATATAGCACAGGAAGGAGAGTGTGGAGGGTTTTTTTTTGTAATACACTGAAATTAATTCAGGGAAAGTCAACTGAATCCCAACTGCACAGCACACCAAGGGACTAATATCAGTTATCAAATTAAATAGCAAACTCTACAAATGAAAGCTTGAAGAGCAGATGGAAATGATGTTTTCATCTAGAGGGCGTGTGGATGGTTATATTATTTTCTTTCTCGGATACTTTCCAACTCTCGAATGTCAGTCTTCCCTGTCTGTCTGGTGAGAAAGAGATGGATGAAAAATAGACGAGGGGAGGCAGTGGTGGAGGAGGCTTTTTTTTCTTTTTTTTTTTTTACTTTCCCTAGAAAGAAGTACTAAAATGACACTGTAAAAATACTCAACTACAAGTACAACTTCTATATTCACAACCTTACTTGAGTAAAAGTTTATTTTATCAGCTAAATTTACTTAAAGGAACAGTGTTAGGGACATCTGGCAGTGAGGATTGCAGATTGCAACCAGCTGAAACTTCTCCGATGCGCCAAACATTAAACTGGTAGAAACACTGAATAAAGCAGCTTCCATTGAAAATCAGTGTTTCTCCGATGCTGTCTGGCATGTTGCACATGAACAGCTAGCCCAGAGCCTGCTAATGTGAGGTCTCCTTATTTCATTTGGCTTGGTTTAGTTTAGTTTAGTCTCGTCTCGTCTTGTATCGTCTCGTCTCCTCACCTCTCCTCTCCTCACCTCACCTCACCTCACCTCACCTCACCTCACGAAGGGACTGTGCAAATTAATAAATACACATGGCATAAAAATGCCAGAATTAGCCAAAGAGGGATTTTTCATCTGCACTCCCCTGGCCAAGATGTTACACAAGGCTCCCTAAAATACAACAAAGCACAAAAAAGAACAAACAAAACAACAGAACAACAAACAAACAAGCAAAAACAAAACGGCACAAAAAAGTAAGAGAAACAAGGGCACATAGTTTAAAAGGCTTTTTTTTAAAAAAAAAAAACACATCAACAAGAAATGATTTTAACGTGATTTAGTCACAAGAATGAAATGATCATCAAATGTGCTTCAGTGCTAAAACTGGAGGCAAAATTGATGTAATATAAAAGGACAAACATTTTTTACAAGCACTAGAGGCAGTCTGGTAACTTAGGATTTAGACATTCAAGGTCTTTACTGACAGCCAAATTATCTGCAGAGGTCTACTACTCTCCAACACAAGCTGACCTGTCAATTTAAATTACTGTATAAAGGTGGTGTTGCAAACTACAGTGGCTGACGTGAAAATGCAAATGACCCTATCATGAGCCAGTGTTTAACTTTGCCGTTCAGGGCCACTGTAGAAACGTGGCGGTGCAACATGGCAGCCTCAGTAGACGAAACCTGCTCCCTATGTAGGCTCATTCTAAGGTAACAAAAGCACAACAATTCTTATATTCAGGTGGTTATACAGTACAGGCCAAAAGTTTGGACACACCTTCTCATTCAATGCGTTTTCTTTATTTTCATGACTATTTACATTGTAGATTCTCACTGAAGGCATCAAAACTATGAATGAACACATGTGGAGTTATGTACTTAACAAAAAAAGGTGAAATAACTGAAAACATGTTTTATATTCTAGTTTCTTCAAAATAGCCACCCTTTGCTCTGATTACTGCTTTGCACACTCTTGGCATTCTCTCCATGAGCTTCAAGAGGTAGTCACCTGAAATGGTTTCCAACAGTCTTGAAGGAGTTCCCAGAGGTGTTTAGCACTTGTTGGCCCCTTTGCCTTCACTCTACGGTCCAGCTCACCCCAAACCATCTCGATTGGGTTCAGGTCCGGTGACTGTGGAGGCATCTGCCGCAGCACTCCATCACTCTCCTTCTTGGTCAAATAGCCCTTACACAGCCTGGAGGTGTGTTTGGGGTCATTGTCCTGTTGAAAAATAAATGATCGTCCAACTAAACACAAACCGGATGGGATGGCATGTCGCTGCAGGATGCTGTGGTAGCCATGCTGGTTCAGTGTGCCTTCAATTTTGAATAAATCCCCAACAGTGTCACCAGCAAAACACCCCCACACCATCACACCTCCTCCTCCATGCTTCACAGTGGGAACCAGGCATGTGGAATCCATCCGTTCACCTTTTCTGCGTCTCACAAAGACACAGCGGTTGGAACCAAAGATCTCAAATTTGGACTCATCAGACCAAAGCACAGATTTCCACTGGTCTAATGTCCATTCCTTGTGTTTCTTGGCCCAAACAAATCTCTTCTGCTTGTTGCCTCTCCTTAGCAGTGGTTTCCTAGCAGCTATTTGACCATGAAGGCCTGATTGGCGCAGTCTCCTCTTAACAGTTGTTCTAGAGATGGGTCTGCTGCTAGAACTCTGTGTGGCATTCATCTGGTCTCTGATCTGAGCTGCTGTTAACTTGCCATTTCTGAGGCTGGTGACTCGGATGAACTTATCCTCAGAAGCAGAGGTGACTCTTGGTCTTCCTTTCCTGGGTCGGTCCTCATGTGTTCCAGTTTCGTTGTAGCGCTTGATGGTTTTTGCGACTCCACTTGGGGACACATTTAAAGTTTTTGCAATTTTCCGGACTGACTGACCTTCATTTCTTAAAGTAATGATGGCCACTCGTTTTTCTTTAGTTAGCTGATTGGTTCTTGCCATAATATGAATTTTAACAGTTGTCCAATAGGGCTGTCGGCTGTGTATTAACCTGACTTCTGCACAACACAACTGATGGTCTCAACCCCATTGATAAAGCAAGAAATTCCACTAATTAACCCTGATAAGGCACACCTGTGAAGTGGAAAACCATTTCAGGTGACTACCTCTTGAAGCTCATGGAGAGAATGCCAAGAGTGTGCAAAGCAGTAATCAGAGCAAAGGGTGGCTATTTTGAAGAAACTAGAATATAAAACATGTTTTCAGTTATTTCACCTTTTTTTGTTAGGTACATAACTCCACATGTGTTCATTCATAGTTTTGATGCCTTCAGTGAGAATCTACAATGTAAATAGTCATGAAAATAAAGAAAACGCATTGAATGAGAAGGTGTGTCCAAACTTTTGGCCTGTACTGTACATTAAAGAAAATATACTTATTATATTCCATTTCTGCCAACATATCTTCTTAATCCTATACACTGGACCTTTAAGTAAGTACTAATACTCCACTACATTTAAAAGTATGTATTACTGGCTAAATTTACATAAAGTATCAAAAGTAAAAGTACTCACTGTGTGGTAAAATGTTCCCTGATTTTAATTTATTTATATACTTTTGGTTAGTTTAATATACAGCAGGGCAGCATATTCTACAAGATCATAATATGTTTGTAGCACCCTCTCCTGCATCTGGGAATACGTGTTTTTCACTGGACAGGGAGGGGATGAAAATGATCATTTATAAAGTAACTAAAGCTGTCAGACAAATGTAGTGGAGTAAAAAGTACAATATGTACCTCTGAGATGTAGACGAGTGGGAATACAGAGTGTTCCATAGAATGGAAGTCCTCAAGTAAAGTACAAGTGCCTTGAATTTGTACTCGAGTACAGTACTTTAGTGAATGTACTAAGTTACATTTCACAAAGGAGGGAACTGTTGGGGACAGACAAATGAGTGGCAGCACTCATTATCCAGCATCTTATATCAATTAATGACAATCTCCTAACCTATTTACACCTTTCATTAATGAGTATGCTTTGTTTTCAGATTCTAATTAGTGCAAAACTACATTAAATCTCAGTGTGAAGATCCGATTCTGCTTGTTATCTCCACACGTGGTCAGAGACACATTAGAGGTGGCTGATTAACAGAGTGTAATCCTTCCTTATGTTGAGAAACAGCCTTTTAGAATAATATAGAATAGTCTAAGGAACAGAACAACCAGGCTTCGATGTGTATATTAAACAAATCGAAAGTCAACATGAAATCAGCCGTCTTTCTGTCGCTATGGTCCCGACAAACTCATACCGACACTGACCAGCTTGACTCTGTCGTTTAAACCCATTAATAACCATTAGGTGATGTTAGCCATGTAAAGCTATGCATGCCCGTGACAAGCATTCTCGTATTACAGGTAAATGTCAATCTAAAAATGTTTCGGATAACATTTGAGTCAAGAAATACGCAACTCAGTCACAGGATCTTTTCAGCCTCTGTCTTCACTGTGCAGGAAACAGTATGGCGCCCGCTTCCTGCTCACAAATTCTCGCTATTGCTTGACAGGTTATTAAAATATGTTTCTAAAGAACATTTTAGATAAGAAATAGGCAATACAGTAACACAGGGATGCTCATTTTGCTTTTGCCACATTTGCAAATGGCAGGAGGCCAGTACCAGTGAATAAACACAAAATAATATTTTTCTTGTAAAATGACTAAACCTTAAAAAAAAGGTGAAATAATGGCAAATTCATCTGTCCTTTTCTGTTAAATTGCCTGTTTTCAACCTTTCAGTGTTTGCCGTCTTTACTCGTCTCTGCCAAGAGGCAAATGCAGATGAGCAGTTTGCACAGGTCAGGTGTATGCAGGGGCGTTTCCAGGATTTGAGGACATTTGGGGCTGAGCCCAGACTTCTGCTGGGGCCGGGGGCGAGGGAGACTATTTTTTGATAAACAGGCTCTATTTGTTTTATTTTAATGCACTCTGACACTCCTCTGGCAGCAGCACAGCACCTCTCCCTCTCCTCTCTTGCCGTGCGCACACGGGAGTCGGTGTCGTCAAGTGATTTTGACATAAACATTTAATCATAAACCAGATACCATAGTTGTGGTATCATAACAGCCTGTCACAGGTTACAGCGTGATGATTAGAGGAGAAATGGCAGAGCAAAGGTCCAGGTGGAAAAAAAACAACTCAATCATTCTCGATTTTACTAAAAGAAGGAAATCACCTGTTGATTTATACTAGTCCATACCCATTGGTAGCTTTGTCACCTTCTACCTATGCCAATCCTCAATGCCTGTGTGCAGTTTCACATAGATTGACCACGTCAGTGAGTAGAAAAACGTGGGACAGACAGAATGACTGACTGACAGAATGAGATGATGTTATTATAGTGCCACCCAGTTGCCAATTAGAGTTAAATTTCTCCAGTCACCTTGAGGGGTCCTGTTCTACATATCTACCAAGTTTAGTAAAAATCCATATGGCGCTTAGGCCTAGATAAGAAATGAGCTCTCTAGCGCCCCCATTTTGTTTCATGGGGTCAATAATGGAGGGGTCCCCTCAGATTATGTGTGGTCATATGCCTACAAAGTTGCGTGGTGATGGGTGAAACCCTTAAGATGTTATACACCTTTATGTGATGAGCCACGCCCTCCACAATATTCATTGCCTTATAGAAGCTCAGTTTGAGTAAGTTTTCCAACTTTTGCCAAGAGGGAACTTTAGATATTGGTCCCTAGATTATGTTCACCCAGTTTCATGCAGATCGCTCAAACTTCCTAGGAAGAGATCGATTTGAAGTGTTTTTCCAAAAATTCAAAATGGCGGAAAATCTATATAAGCGGAAGTTATGGGTTCTTGAGGCAAATGTGTTCCTCAAGAGGAGAGGCATCTCTGTGCAAAGTTTCATGTCTCTACGACATACGGGGTGTGAGATATGCCCATTCAAAGTTTGCAATTTTAATCGGTTGCTATAGCGCCCCCCTTTGGCCAATTGATGTAATATTGCTTCATTCGCATCCTCCCATGACCCTCTACCACTGTGCCAAATTTCACATGGATTGACCAAGTCAGTGAGGAGAGAAACGTGGAACACACACACACACACACACACAGAGTTTTCGTCATTATATAGTAAGATAAAATATTGGTATCGCAAAAATACCTTGAAATACCGTGATATTATTTTACAGCCATATAGCCCACCCCTAACACTACCCACATTGTTATGATACAAAGCTGGTGAAAATCAGCAGTGTACCCTTTTATTCACTGATCCCATACGAGGCAGACGGTCAAATTTCTGACTTGGTGTTCATTAATCATCCACATTATGATATAAAATCATGCTCTTAACAAAACATGTTGATATGCACATCTGTAAGTGTTATTGTATGTAAATTTATTGAGATTTATGATGTGCTAAAATGATTAGGCCTCAAATGAAACATCACCCAAATCCCCTGATGTCGCTCTGCTTTGTTTCTCTTACGTGTGAGTTCACATACTGACACAGTATGTGTGTCTCGTTTATAAGAATCAGTGTCTCAGTGCGGTGTAGCACATGCATCCTTTTTGTGCTTGTGTGTAAATTATTTACACATGTGGCCCTAGTGCATTGTGAGAAGTTATCCCATGGCACAAACAGAGCGTAATGATAGTCTTAACACAGCCACGTTTGTTCGTCTGCATTGGTGGATCCTGTTGCCTCTGGCCCGGTGACATAACTGCGTTGGTTTTGGAGTCGTTGTTGTGCTCGACCAAAGCAACCGATATAGAATTCATTATTTCCATCGGGTTTTGGGGATGTGGTTTGTCTGTTTGCAATTTTAGAGGACGAGGAGGAGTGTGTGTGTGTGTGTGTGTGTGTGTGTGTGTGTGTGTGTGTGTCACTGCTGCATATATCCTTGGTGCTGTTTATGTTGGAGGTTGCCATGCTGAAAGGTCAAGGTTCATTGTGTTATTATCATAACAGCGGTCGTCCATCTTTTTTATGTTGTGTTCAATGTATAAATAAATAAGATATCCAGAAGGCTGGGTCAGTAGAGGCCATGAAATCATTATAACTGAGGTAAGCTGTTCAAAACATCATGTCTCAGAACATTTTGTGCTGCTCAAGGAAAAACTGAGCAGTCTCTACGCTGTCTACTAAAAATAGCAGTAATATACTGTACAAAGCTGGTGATGCTGCTTTATCAACATAATGAGGGAAGTGTACATTGAACTCCTCCTGGCTAATTATATAATTAATGCTTTTATGGCTATAATTAGACCGCTCAGAGCACCTTAGTTAACGATAGGGAAAGATCACCGTCTTAAAGCATGGGAGGGAAAATGTTTCTTTTTTAAAATATTCAACCAAAACCACAATCTTTCCCCAGCTTTGAGTTCTTTGTTTGTCTAAACCTGACACATGAGTAACAGGATGTAGAGCCCAGACTCTGGTGTCAAAGTCTTGTGCACTTGTTGTACTGACTGAAAGATATAATATACAGTATTCCCACATTTACACTTACATTTTCCCAAATGTTCCCAATAGCATTCAAACCCAAAGGACACAGGAAACACCAGGACATGCATCACTGTCAGTCATGCAGGCTCACAGAATTATACTCAGTGATGGTAATGCATGATTTTCCGCCACACAGTGTCCTTTTTTATTAATTACATTTGCAGTACAGGAGTCCAGTAGAGGCCTAATTTATTGAAAGGATATGTAAATATCAATTAAGATTGATTCTGGTGTTTTATTGTGTGTTTTGATGTGAATGACGTGGGTGCCGATGCTTCCAGTCGCCTTTCTGTCATATATTTGGGCTCTTATGTCTGTTTTGCAGGTGTGGTGCATTTTGTGGTTGGTATTGGTGGTGACATGTGGCTTAGAGTCACTCATTGGGATGTGGAAATCAACTCACCAGTCTGAAAACTCTGGGTGCCTTCCGTATCGCATACTTTTTCTTTTTACTTAAAGCAGCTGTCCTTAAAAAGTACGTACTGCTCCATGCAGTATGCACACAATCAGGACATACTACTGTCTCATAAAATCACGCCCAAACTTTGACCCTCTTACTTTTACATTTGTTACATTGGAGACAAAACACACGCCACTTACCAAGTTCACCAGAGATGGAGATCAACCCAAGAGCTCTGCTGTTGTTACTTTGCACTGTGTGTAGTTTAACTTTAAAGTAATAACTGCACAGATTGTAGATAACATAACATATTTGCGACAGTGAAATTTCATCTGCATTTCTGTCATTGTTATTTTTATAGTTATGTCCTGTTGTTGTTTGTACTATTTCTGATTATTTTGTTCACTTAAACAATCAATATTCCTATTATCACTATTTGAGTGTTCATCAGTTACTTGAATGCGCTGTCATCCGTCATTACAACTTCTGAGAGCTGTCAATCAGCTGTCAAGCCGTCATCTGTTTGTGGCTCAGTGGATGTGACATAGTCTCCACTAGGGCTGCAACTAACGATTATTTTCATTGTCAGCTAATCTGTTGATTATTTCTTCAATTAGTCGACTAATCATTTTACCAAAAATGTGTTAAAATGTTGAAAAATGTCGGCCTGTCTCTCCCAAACCCCAAAATGATGTCATCTAATGTCTTGTTTCGTACTCACGCCAAAGGGTTTTGGTTCACCGTCATGGGAGAGTGTGTAAAGCTGCCAATATTTGAACGTAAGAAGCTGCAATAAGAGTATTTTGGGGTACTTTTATAGTACTTTTCTATGAAAAAATACCCAAACCGATTAGTCGACTACTAAAATAGTCACTGATTATTTTAATAGTCGACTAATCGTTGCAGCCCTAGTGTCCACTGTACATACGATTGTGGGTCAGAATAGCCAGAAAAGCATGCTGGCTTGAATACTGCAAAATCAGACTGGATGTAGTTGATCATCCTGGTAATTTTGGCATGCTGCATTTCACACACTATGTACTGGGACATACTAAATCTATTTCTGGCATACTATATAGTACGGTAGTATGGGTATTGGAACACACAGTCTCCTTCTGCTGACATCTAGCTAGCCCTGTTGAGGTTTTCAAATGTAACCAGCAGTAAACATAGCAGAAAGATGAAGAAGAATGGGCACCAGCCGAACTAGCATCCTACTAGCCCTGATACAGGCTTTGGAAAATAAACTGGACGACCTCTGTGCTGCATCAGTTTTCCAATGGGATATTAGGAACTGTGATATCCTTTGATTCACTGAAACTTGGCTAAATTGTGGACAGTGCCATTTAAGCTCTTTTTCTATATGCTGATCTGACAGAGCAGAGGACTCTGGTGAGAAACGGGGAGGAGCCAAGTGCTTTATGGTGAATATACACTGGTGTGATAGTGGGATCATGAGGTGCTGTCATGGTCCTGCTGTGGATCACTGCTATAAGCTGTTCATAAGCGGCTGCAGTACCACACTGCCGTGTTTTGGAAGCAAACATATGGCCGCCTGGTTAAGGTTGGGATGTGTGGACAGTTAAATCATTCTACAGCCAGACACTATGGATTACCTGAACCATCCGGAAACATGGACGATTATAAAGCAGCAGACAACAATGTAAGAAGACACACAAAAGGACTAAATTACAGTGCACAAGTGAAAGGAGCTGGTGGGATCACATTTCACTGGAGTTGTACTTTGTATAATTCCATATGACAAAAAAGTTATTGATTGATTGATGATTAGAGATATTAGAGATAATACTTAGAGTATATAGAGTTGTGTGCACGGTTAAACATATTACAATTCAATGTACTGCATTCCCTGCACTACCCCAACTCCAAACTTTTAAAAATGTGCCTAAATGTAGTAATAACTGCGATAGATGTCACAGTTCACCAGCAGGAGTTATTTGGTTGTGCTCATGACTGACAAATCACTGAGATACAGTATTCAACGTCTTGTCAGAGTCCCTTTTTTTTAAATATTCAACCCAACAATTTTTTAGTGTGTGTGTGTGTTTTTTTCTAAAGTTGGAGAAAATCAAGTTTTCATTGTGGAGACATCCTAAAACTACAAATCCACTTGGCGTCTGTTTATACAATACTCTGGAAAATTGAGGTCTCTATCATTTGTAACTCTTTTCCTGTTACCTTGGGCTCCTTTTAGTCCTCTACATATTTATCTGTTTTTTTGTTGTAATACCCTCCTACATTTTATTTTTATTCTTGTTTGTGTATACTTCTTGAGTTATTATTACTGTAAGATGCAATTTGGCATTTGAGGCTTTGTGATTTGTTCTGTTTGTGGAGTTTGAAGGTAAGAACTAGATGGGGGAATGATTGAAGGGGATAAAATAGAAAATTATGTGTGCAGTGTATGATTGTTTTCTTTGTGTCTTTGAGAATAAATATACTAAAAATGCTTCTTCCTGTTGAAGCAGCTGTATCGCTCTTTTCAAAGCCACCGGGCTCTTTTGACAGAAACAATAATTTTACCACACAGAACACAGGGCTGCTTGTCCACCGATGCCTCGATAAGTTAGTTTGTGTTATTAGGCCCGTTTCCATTTAAGAAGTTCCTGGTAGTATTTGGGGGGCAGGAAGTACTACAGGAATGTCCTCTCGCTCGGCCCTCTCAACCACCGTGTCTCCACTGAGAGAGCGGAGTAGGAAGAAAGTTCCTGTAAAGTTACCGGGCTCTGGATGTGACCTAATTGTTGTGCGACCATTTTGACTGGGGCGACGTAGGGACGCTGTTAGCGTTGTCTGTAGTAAGTAACTCAGTAACTCAATAAATGGTCCGTGAAAAAAATACTTTTTCCAGCGGATGTCTTAGTTACAACATGATTGAGCTAACTGGAGTAGTTTCATGTCATATCCAACAACAAGAGGCTTTTAACAGATGACGTCCTGATGTTAGCTTTGCTGCTGCTGTTAGCTGTCCCTGTCAGCTGCAGCCACTGATGCTTTCTAGACATCGCGATTTCCCAAAACTGAATAAATACCACACATAGCAACACAAAACTGCTTTGCTAAATCAATCATGTTGTAACTAAGATATCTGCTGGAAAAAATGTTTTTTTTTTCATGGACCGTTTATTGAGTTAATGAGTCATTACACACACAACTAACGGCTAACAGCTAACGGTTAGCCCAGCTAATCTACAATAACCATGTTATTAATTACAAAACATGCACACAGAAATAGTAATGTTTGTTCAATCATTGTGTTTATAGACTTTACAAACATCAGATTAGTCTAAACGGTGATACAGTGACGTGAAAAATGTGAACACTGCTGGTTTTCTACTCGGAAGTATTTGTAAACAACAAGGCGATTTCCTCTGTAGTGAGCTGGTGACAGTTGAAAAATAACTCCCTCCCTTCCGGGGTTCCATTCCCCTGTCGGGAGTTATTTTTCACCAGTCACCGGCTCACTATACATTATCCTTTATGGAAGGAGCTGAGGTGGTTGCTGTGTTTCTGGCGTGTCTCTTCGTTTACATGGCAGTGGAAGCTATGAACAAGCTAACCCTCGTCTGGTGTCTGACGAATTTTAAAAATGCCGGCTATTTTGTTGCTTTCTGTTGATGTCACATCCTGCTTTGAGTATATGCAATCAGCACCAAGTAAACCCCAAGCCCCAGCCAGGAGTTTCTCGGGGCCGTTCTGAGTACCTACTCTGAGGCAGGGACTTGTTTAGCCCCTGTAAAACTTCCGGAACTCTGTCCTTCGGGGGTGGTTCCTGCGGTGGAGACACGCACCAACGGTCCCGGCCCCGTAAAATTACCCCAAAGTTCCTGCGGTGGAAACGGGCCTACTGTGTGACTTGCTTGAACCACGTGTTTCAGTGCTGGGCTGCCCCATGATCGAATTAATCATCTAACATTAGCAACAGTAACTGTAGCCTACAGTGTATCAGTAGTCAACTCATCTATTGCAAGTTAGCAAGTTAACTTGTTTCATCAGATTAAAATGAATGTAACATGACTAAATGTGACATGAATAAAAAGTAGAGAAACATTTAGAAACATGTCTATATGGGGCGTCGGTGGCTTAGTAGCAGAGCAGGCGCCCCGAGTACAAGGCTGTTGCCGCAGCGGCCCCGGTTCGACTCCAGCCTGTGGCCCTTTGATGCATGTCACTCCCCCTCTCTCTCCCCCTTTCACACTTGTCTGTTCTATCAATTAAAGGTTAAAAATGCTGAGATTCCAGTTGTGTGCACACTTGCCAGAGAAACATGAGTTTGTCACGGTAGGCCATGTTTTTTGTTTACGTTGTGCACCTGGAATGCTTGGAGGTCGGAAGTTGGACATTTCAATTGGGAAATTCCGACTCTGACTGGAATGCAACATAATACTCAGGGTGCAGGACAGATTAAGGTACTTTGTGTGGTTGTCTGGTGAGGTCATTAGTCACTCCAGGAGCATTCAGTGTGGGGTTGTTATATTTTAGGAGAGAAGTATGATGATTCAGTTTTTGCTTCTTGCTTCTTTGTAATCATTTGACAGTAACTGGGTTTCCATCCAAATGTATTGCAAATTTTAATCGAATTTTGTGAAAATGCACAAAAGAAAATGCGAATTTATGCACTTTTCCATTCATTATTGTTTTGCAAGTATTGGCAGTCAACAGGACGAGTGCACAGTAGGTGGCGCTTCTCGTGAAAAATAAAAATAAAAATGCAAAAGAACACCCATTGAAGAAGAGGCCGCTGTGAGATGATGTCATTGAGAACGTCGCATGTCCAGAACTGATGTAAACAACTACCGGCACATCCATGACTACGACGAGATGGACAGATTCCTTGGGAACGTCTTGGCTATTGCGAGAGCTCTCATCACACTCATATCAGCGTTGTCAGCGTACATAAGTGTCCTGAAAAAGAAACGAGAAAGACCACACTCACTGACCAGAGTACTACTGTTAGAAATTGGGAGAAGGGGACCACCGCGGCGTTGTCCGCGTGTATGGGAATGTAGGCGCATAAAGGACTTTTGGGAATCGTTTATTCGCTAAATCTGTTTCCATTGCCAAAAGTCGCATTTTCCTGATATCGATATGTTGATGTTTCCACCCCCTCCAAGCGCTAAAACTTTTTTGCGATATTTTGGCCTTTTTTTTTTGAATTTGTGGCATTTCCATTCAAGTTTTTTTTCGCAGTTGTTGAAAATGCGAATAAAAATAGGTGGATGAAAACCGAACTAGTGTGAACTCATTTTTGTAGTTCTTTTTATGTTATAACTTGCGCAGCACGTACAGTGTGTAAACATATGGATCTGTTGCTGTTTCAGATACCTACCATGAACATAATCCCAGCTGCTGTTGCATTTCCTCTAAAATGTCTTTGACGAAGCAAATTAGAAGATACAGTTGGTGTGTTTTAGTGCTTTGAAATATTTAAGATCTGTACTGTACTATACTTAGACACTGCACGCACTGAACCTGTTGAGCTGTGTATCCATAATTAATCTTTTAGATTAAAATGTGCCTGTTTACATCAGTTAATCTTTATCAGGTTACACCGGTTAACTGGGTCTTGAGTCTGCTCTTTATTAGTATGTAAACATTCCCCACCCACAGTCTGACAGCCCACTGTATATCACAGAGCGACTTCAGGACCTCACATACCTGTGTAAACGGATGCCGGGCGAGGCAAACTAAAAATACACCCGCCTTTGATCTTAGACAGATCTCTGAGTATACCATATATTATTAATTGTGAGGAGAACAGCAGCAAAGACATGACCCTGTATACCTCCTCATTACTGCCTTGATGAGAGCTGAAACATCCCTTTAGGGCTCGGGCGATGCACTAATAGCTGCTGTCTGGTGACTGAGAGGTCTGGTGGAGAGCGCAGTCACTCGTGGCATACCAAGCTCCAACCACTCATTCATTCAGCCAGAACAAATTGACCCCACTAGCAGCAGCACCACCTGGCAGCACAATGGTCATAATGCAGGAAACACAAAATGTATAAATAATCATATATACTTTAGCATAAGAAGACATAAATGGTATAGCAGAGAGATTAGCTCGCTTGTTTGCCGCCTAGATTCCCCTGAGGAATACCAGGCATGTTCAGAATGTCTCATAAACCAGCGTAGTGTGTGTGTGTGTCTGTGTGTGTTCTCTATTAGTACAGCATGTACTGTTTAGGCTCTGCAGATTCACAGTGGTGTGTTTAGTCATTCTGGCTGTTTGGCACTCTATCCTGAGTATGCTGAGAATTTGGTGACTTCATTTAACTTTATATACTCTATCAACACCAACAGGGCAATTAGGGAGATGTCACACGAGCATGGTCTGTACCAGTGGTGAAATGTATTCAGATGTTTCACAGCAGTGTAAAAATACTCTATTACAAGTGGAAGTCTGAAGGGGCGTCAGATGTTTAACAAGACAGCAAATAAGAAAACAAATATGTTTCTGCGAAACAAACATCTGTCTGATTCATTTGTTTATAAGGACAACACACATCAACATTTCTGTAATGATGCCGCTGTTAGCCAATTAGCTATCTGTAGATGTGTTAAAGCCAATTAAGCTTTTCCTGCGCTATTATGTAATAAATAATAGTTTTATGTTTACAAGCTGCTGGAAATTATAAAAATTAAACAAGGATTTCTCGGTTGAACAGTTTGTAACTCACAGATAAGTCTGACTTGTGACACGGGGTTGCAAGTTTGACGTTACTTAAAGGGGCAAAAAGCGAAATCGTTTCACCGCTAGGTTTGCTGTTGTGCACTGCCTGTAGACCAAAACAAAGTGTGTCATGAGCCACTCCTCCCTCTACCTCTGCTCTCCACCCCCACCCCAAAACATCGCTCTCACTCACAGAGAAGAGGAGGAACATTAGCGTTAGCTCCCGGTGTTAGCACTAGCCGAGTCGGCTGCCACCGGCTACTGGAGTAACTTACAGCTATGGAGCGCTTCTATCAGCTCTTCTAGTCTCTGAGCCTCGCCTCCATCTCAGCAAAAATGGAGCCTCGTGGGGAGGCTACATTTTACAATGCTAATTGAAAATGTTAGCTGGGCTGCCAGGCTAACTTTCTCACTTAACACAACCGTAATGCCTGACCCATTGCTGGGACCGAGCCGCTAATAACTCAAGCTCCAGACATTAACCCATCCTGGTGTTTCCTCTGCAGCCTCCACATCACCCAGCTTCACTCAGCTGCCCGATAAACCCGCTGCTTCTTCTGAATAACAAACCAGGGCTCGGTGCTCCGGTTGGATCCAAACAGAGAGCTGGGGCTAGTTGGGAAGCTAGCGGAGGCTAACTGGCTGTGCTTCCCTCCGGTCATGCTGCGACTAACGCCTCGCCAGCCGCTCCCAGCTAGTTCCGGATTGTTATTGAGGTTAAAGTGGGCGAGGCAGCGGATCTGTGGGGCAGCTGAGTGAAGTGGAGCCTGAGGAGGAAGCACCGGTTAGCCCCGGTTTCGTTCAGCTCTCTGCCATTTCATTTTGAAAATATGCGCTGCCATTGCTCACTGGCTGTAGCCTTTTATAGGGAGCGAGGGCCTGGAGATCAACACAGAGAGAGGGTGTGTGAGGTCATGCTGTACTCCAGATGAAATTACACCTCTAGTTCTTCACATAGCAATTTTTTTAATTCCTTCAATCTAGAAATGATGAATTTCGCTTATTGCTCCTTTAAAAGGATTTCAAGTAGGGATGCACCGATTTGTTAGCCAAATATCAACGTTGGCTGATATTTGACCTGATATTTGACCGGCTGCCTTTAAACTATAATGATGACCGGCCATGTATCATGCCGACGTCAAAGGATGCCTTTTTTCGTTAGTTTCTGATGCCGCAAGTCACTGCCCAAGTCCCAGATTTTAACGACTTCAGAGTGAGACCTGGCTCTCCTTGACATACAGGCTACTAGGTTCCTCGTACATGTTGAAGTATCCTTGAGCAAGATACTGATCCTCAAATTGTGTGTCAGTGTGTTAAAAAAACAAACTGCGTAGTCGTAGCACCTTGTATGGTAGCCTCGGCAACCAGTCTATAAATGTGTGTGAATTGGTGAATGTGACTTGTAGTGTAAAGAGCTTTGAGTGATCAAATGACTAGAAAGGTGCTTTACAATTTACAATTTACCATTTACTTTTTGGTGAGGGACCAATTTGTTGGTACAAGCTTACCTATACGCATCACATGTTGTTTTACAGGAAGAAAACGATTCGATTATGATATATGAACACGAAGAAATTGAATTTTTTTTGTGTTTTATTGGCATATATTGTTAAATAGTAGGGGTGCAACGGTACAGGTAGCCCAAGGTACGATCCGTTCCTCGGTTTTTGGGCCATGATTTCGGTTCGGTTTCGGTACGTGTTTTATGCGTAAAGAGAACAGTTTTTTTCCCCCAAAATTATCTCTTTATTTTGCTTGACTTTGCACTTGACATGCTGCTGTGTTGTGCCACAGCCTATTCAAGTGCTGGAATTTGTTATTTACATGACAACGCCTGAACGCAACACAGGCTCCACTCTATAGACTGGCTTGGTTATAACTGTCGGTAAGCTGACTCGGCCGTTCTCTTTACACATCCATGGACTCGGCCTGTGGATAGGCACACACACACACACAGTGGCCTGTAAAGCATCCATGCAAAATTAATTGCAAAACCGAAAACCCGCAGTCCATAAGGGCGTATTGATCTGTGCGGACCGAACGGTTCAATATTTTACAGAGGACCGTTGCATCCCTATTGCATAGGTGCACAATACGTCCAGGGATGTGATCTAAAAGTGTAAATGTAGTAGCGTAAAAGTACAAATTAAGACGGGCAAAGTTACTTGGTTATACTCCACCACTGGTAGCGTAGCCATTAGAGGAGGTGTAAATCAGTGTTTTACACAGGCTTGATTAATAGCAGGGTTTGTGTTGGATTGTGTTAGGTTGTACAGGTGTAGCCTACCTAATGAGCTGGTGCCTCAGTGTATCTTTATCTTCATATCTGCTGAGTTGACAGCCTTGGAGCGGTAGATTGGGATTCAACAGCTACTGTGTTAATATGTATGGAGCTACATACAGGCAGAGTGATAGTGGGTCATAATTTAAAATCAGGGTCTGGGCGAGAGCACAGATTAATGAATACAGATAACACGAACATGTGGGTTAGACATGACATCTTCTGTGTCCTGTTGGTGCCGCTGTCGCAAATACAGCTGGAGCCCTTTCCCTGAGAGCAGCAACTACCAGCGACACAGGACAGTTTATTCATTAAGTTAGTCTATAATGGACACATGAAAGCAGATAGAAGTGGTGCCAGGCTGCCAGCTCTCATTTTCCCAGGGGACCGTAACCGCTGGCGGACAGAGCTGCACAGTAAAGCGAGGTTTATATGGAACCAATCTAAACACTGATGGTGTTATTATTCTATAGCCATTACACTGTGCAGTCAACATTTACATCACAATGATACTTTTAAACAAAAAATGTCAACTGCCAGTTTAAAATATCACCCTGGTGTAAAAGAAGGGTTATAAAATGAGCCTATTTTCTTTGGTTGTCTCATACCTACCATTTGTTATCATGTTTACTCAGCCATACAACACGCTGATAGCAAAAAAGACCAGTTGCCAAGTTCCCACAATGCACCGTGCCTGCCTGGGCTATATGTTTCCCTGCATTTGTTGACACGGCAAATAAATGGCGCTTATTCCCAAGTAATCATTTCCTGATATTTACTCTGCCTCTGTGAAAGGAGCAGAAAGCGTTAGATTCACGGTGGCTCTTTGCTGCAATGGGGATGTTGAGGAAAAGAGTTACATGTTGTTATTGTTGGACGTAAATAGGAGGTCGTGCATCCAATTTTACAGCTTTCAGGAGGTGCAGCTCGTTTTTCTTAATTGTCTTTTTGTCTTCAGGAGAACATTAACACAGTCGCTTATGGTGGCATGCAAGGATCATGCGAGGACAGAGGAAGTAGGAGACGAATAAGATGCACTGATTAGGTTTCATGACACGACTATTATTAGGTGTAAATAATATATGTCATGTATAATATGTCAGCAGTGTGGCTTAATTGGAATCTATATTCATGCAACACTGAACAACATGTCCAGGCTGCTAACGAGACCACTTTCGTTTATGCCTGGTTTCCTTTGTTTTCATCATGCAGTGGATATTTTCCTGCTCCAGAATCAGATCGTGTTGTGTATTTATTTACCAGTGACAAATGACGCACATGAAAGCTTACACCCAGGAAATACGACATGGACACATGATATTTTCATTTAAATATTCACCGTGATGCTGAGGGCTGCAAAGGACACACCACTTTTGTCCTTCTCAAAGTTGCATTCAGAGTTGCTTTTGAAATGAGAGCGGCCTCGTAGCCTCGCCATAATATATTCAGTCTTGAAATTCAGACCTTGAGCCCCGAACTTGAGTGCAGCGGTTCTGTGTTGAGGTGAGAGAATATTTTCTGACTCTTACAGGAAGATCGAAACAAAGCTGATGAGACCAAAAAAGAAAGGAGAGCCACTGAAAAAAAAAAATCATCTGCTCAGTAAGCTGCTGTGAAGTTAATTTGAATGCACATGTACACTGTGTTCAGTGTCTCTTAACAGATACTCCCACACACAGGTGTAAGCATAGATGCAGGCGAACACACATGGCTGAACACAAATCTCTTGATGCACAGCCCAATTTACAGAAAACACTGCACAACACTGCAGAGCTCGTTGAGTTAGCTGCTGGGAAGAGCACAATTACTCCGGTGTAGGTTCAACATCCAGGACCAGGTACATTTTCATGACTCATACGTGCACATACAAGAACAAAGAAAATCTCCTGGTATTATGCTGTAGGAAACACTGTGCAGTGCCTGTTGAAAGCATGCCTGTTCAGCTTTGTCAAAGACCGCTCACACAAACAACCTCACACTCGATCCTGCACATTCTTGAGTCCAATACACCCTGGCCCCAAACAACTTGATGTTTAGATGTAAACATATTAAAAAAATGTTGCTATTCTAACTCATTGTACCCTGAAATAATTTGCAAACTATTGTTATTAATATTGTTGTAATTATGCAAAAATATGCAACTCAACGGATACTCCTTACTTACTGTGTACTTTTACTGCTACTTAAGAGGAAAACATTGTAAAGCTACACCTGACAGAGACGTGTTAGCGTGACATGCTCGACTTTCTGCAGAGCCCTGAAGCATCGCCATCGCCGCACAGAGCCAGAGAGGCTGTTCTCTTCTTGTTTATTTAAAGTTTATCAATATTGAATGTGTCGCGTGTCCAAACTGCACCAAATTCGACACTGCAATACACTAGCTAAGTGTGAAGTAGATCGGATGAATGGATCACACACACAGGTACACAGACACACACATACAGAGAAAGCCACGTTAATTGCTGGGATCTGGAAGATGAATGATAACACTATATGTTTTTGAAAATGTAATTTATATGGTATTTTGCCTTTATTTCACACTGACAGTTAATACATGAACAGGTAATTGGTTGTGGTTGTATAAAATGCATGTTAATCACCAGGCCATCTGGAACCTTCAGATTAGGCATGTTGCAAACAAAGATTATGATGATTATAATTATTATTATTAATACTCAAACTGTCCATTGTACATCCATGACAGTTTAGACCAACAATTTAGACCAACTTCCTGGTTCAAATTAAGCTGAGCTCAAACTAGAGGAGTTTAGGGTCCATTTATCCCTGATTCAACCCTCCATTTATCCGAGGAGCATTCTCAGAACCCATCGGCTGTATTCGGCGTCTGACTTCCGGCAGACGGCGATACAGCCTCAGGGGGCAGACCCCCGATTTTTTGGCATTCTGGTTTGATTTGGGCAGAGGAGGCGAATTTCCGTTTCCGACTTCCGTTTATATATAAGTAAATATGCTGAACCATTGCGATGGATTCAGAGTTTGCAGTGATGCCAATTATGTTCCGCCTCGTTAGTTCACCGCACGGACCGTTTAACCTGGCAACAACTGCAGCCGGCTTAAACGTGGTTGATCAATATCACGCGGACTACAAACAGCCTAGCACCGGAAACCAGGGCTCTTCCACTCTTCTTCCGGAGGCAAGATCTCCGTGGTTTGCCTACAGACTCTACATTCACTGAATGTAGAGTCTGTATTAGTGTTGCACGGTATACCGGTACTAAAATTGTTCTAAAGGTTTGTATCCAAAAGGACTTTTCCTTAGGAAAAGTACCGAAGAGTATCCAAAAGTATCGAAATTCATATTGGTATTGGTACCGAAACAAAGATTTTGGTATCGTGACAACACTAGTCTGTATATAGAGACTATCCGAGGAGAAATCTGGTCTGGAACCTTGGTTGGTATTGATGGTTAGCTCAGAGTTTCTTAAATGTGAGAGGTTTACAGATAAAGTTTAGATCCTCCTGAGCTGCTTGCAGGCCCATTGGGGCCACCCAGATAATTTCAAACATGTTTTGTATTTATGATTTAAAACCTGGATGATTGCTGTTATGATTAAGTCAGTAAGAAGTGGCTGGCAGTGTTGCCATGAAATGGTAAACATTAGGGCTGTGGTTTCCATGGTGGGTCGCGGTCCAAAAGTAGGTCGCGGGTCCATTCTGAATGGATCGCAAGTGACTCTTGAATATGTCAAGTTTGTAAAAACACATTTTATTTTGTGGTACAGTGAATTTGTAGCACAGATTTTTTATTTTGAAGTGCCGTTTCCTGCTGTAGAGTGAGTGACTAACTAAACTAGCTGGAGGGCATGGCCGAACGTAAGTGTGATGCTGAATTTATTCTCTGTCTGTCCACTCTGTGGACCTTGAACTAATGACTAAGGAGAAATCTGGACCCTGCGGCTAGACTGGTTGGGAACCACTGCCTTAGGGCTGTACCTGCCTGAGAATTATGTCAGTCGAATCAGAGTCGGCAGTTTAGTACAAATATTCTATGATTCTTTTTTTTCTTTCCCGTAGAATGTTTTAAAGTTTGGACAGGCTCAGCAGGGCGTTCAGTGTGACAGCGACGCTCATGTAATATAGTAAACAAGCTAATTGCGCTAACAATGCATCAGTTGCAGACACTAGATATCAAACAAAAGCCAGAAACCGTGTCGTATTAAATACCTTTGTGCTGTAAATTCACCACTTCTAAGCAAAGGAGAGAGCCTTATGGTGGAAAGTTTATTCTTTTCTGTGCTGCTGCATCATGTCATCAGCTTTCTGTACCAAAGAGTAGCAGGAAAGTCAGGAGTGCTCACTCCACAGCAAAATCGTGAGACACTGCACAGCACACTTGCTCGCAAAAACCAATCAAAACCAGCTGCTCAACGTGAAGCACTATCCGTTGACTGAGGTGTCTCTGACTGACGATTCGACTCTCTGACTTTCAAAGGGGCTGCCCTAGTAAACATTCTAGCCCTTAAGGCTGTAACTCACCTCCTGAAAAATAGACATCTTGTGTTGACCATTTACTCATCTGCACTTGTCCAACCTTCTTTTGTTTTGTTTTTCACTACAAGGCATTGTTAACATTACAGCGAGGTGTCGCACCACGCCAGTTTCTGTTTTGTCTATGTCTGCTTCCCTATGAGATCACATGAGGTGGTGCATTCATGCTCCCTCTGGCACAGGAGTCTTATAAATATCCTGTAGTGTTTGATGCGTCATTCATTATTTTCAAATCTTGCTGTGTGCATGTTTTGAGATTAGAGAGAGGAACATCGATGAAGTTCCTACTCGTGCGTGATGTACATTCCTGTAGTCTGAGCTTCAGACGTACTGTACTTAGAAACAAATGGTGAATTTGAATAGAAATATATTTGTCGACATTATGGCCAAAGGTGCAAAAATAAGACCCCAAGTTGTAATACACCAGAATTGTCCTTTAAAGTCAGACACACTATTTTATTTATATTAACTTTTTACCTCACAAATGGTAATATTTGGCTTCCACATCTGTTACTGGTCGCCTTAAACTCCACTACTTAATCAAGGAGGATAAAGCCATCAGCCTTCCCTGCATGTGCCCACATACTGTACTTTTAGTTAAAACATTCTGAACATAAATATAGATTTTAATAATTGTGTTAAGGTCTTGTTTTTAGGAGCAGCCTTTTTCTTCCAGCCAGCTCTGCCTTTTTGTGGTGGGCCTGGCATTATCCAGCACAGGTTGAGTGAAATGTTTTAAAAAGTGGCTGCCAAATTGCAGTCAATACACAGTGGCCAGATAATTATCTGAATTACTGTAATTATACACCACCAGGCCAATTATCTCCAAGTTTTGCAGCGGCTTTAGAGAAGATTTTCTTCTTTAATTTAGCAACCTAGTACAGAAATAAATTGGCTTTAATAATATCTGACACAGTAAATGCACATTTTTTATTTGATTACAGTCTGATTGATTACAGTTAATTATAATATTACCGAGTCTGTAAGT
This sequence comes from Epinephelus lanceolatus, assembly GCF_041903045.1. Lineage (NCBI taxonomy): Eukaryota > Metazoa > Chordata > Actinopteri > Perciformes > Serranidae > Epinephelus > Epinephelus lanceolatus. The sequence goes on along the minus strand of NC_135754.1, from coordinate 33,350,286 downwards.
GTCAGTTCTGCTTTAACACACCAACAAATCTGGGCACAGTTGTTTGGGTCATTAGTCGACTAGCCGTCTGTATGTTTACGATATCAATTATTAAATTATATATATTGGTGGTTTGAGTTGAAGGTGTGAGAAAGAATAGTATCAGTAACATTGTTAACACTGTGCTACATTACAGAGAAATACAAAACCGTACTAATGAACCTTCATTAATATAGGCCTATATTTTATCTACAAGTGCACGTCACACACTGAGCGAGCCGCCTGTTGATGACGCTGTGGGCTAATGGGCATGTAGCTACTTCCATGTTTCAGATGATACGTCATGTTTGTAGTTGACCAATGAAGATGAGTTTACATATCACCTTGGGTTCGTCCTTCACCTTCTCAGAATGATCCCACACTTTGGATTTCCTGCCCGACATGTTATTAACTAGCCTGTGGAATAACCGCAGGTACCAGCCCTGGAAATTAGGGGCTGTGCTGTTAAAATTATTCATGTTAAGAATGCATGCTATACAGAGAAAAGTTTGACCACATATCTTCCAAGAAGTTTATTTACTTTCCCTTCCTACTTTAGTTTTGTTTTTCTGCTGTTTAGTATTGAATCCATGTCTTGTTCAGGAATCTAAGCCATTATCTGTGTGACCTTTAAATGCTGAATTTCAGACTGAGTAGGCGGACATAAATGATGCACTACATAAGTATACATCAGCCGTCTAATCGATGCTCACTCAGAATGCTACACACAGTGTTTGGTCGGAGTCTCTGGTTGTAAAACTGTTGAGGGATTTCCCTCACTTTAATGTGATATTAGATATTCATGAGAAACAGATGCATCTAATACCACATTAAAACCGGAAACTATAGGGAACAGGAATTATAGCTTTTCCGGGGATTCCCAGATGGATATGATTGCTGCCTGACAGGAAATTCAACATATCTGATGCGCAGTCCTCGAGTTCCTGTATGTTAAAAGATGTCATGTATAGTCCATATGTGCCTAGGTGAGTTGTTTTTCCAAACGAGCATTGATACCTTTCACAATACACACCCTCTGCTGCCTAACACAGGAATGATAGATTATATTGGCGGCCTGATCCATCGTCCATTCCTGTAATTTGTCCACATTTTTCTCCTCTGTTGACAATAATGTGGATGGATGTTTAATATTTAATATGCAGGAGGGGGGGTAATGTAGCCGCTGGCCCCCAGAGCCAAACCTCTTTCCTCTTTCCTGCGCTGCTGCTGACTTGGCAGGATGTCTTCACCCACTTAGCCACTCAATTACCACTAAACAGCTATCGAGGCCCATTCCTTTCAAGGGATACACACAAACACAGTGGTCAAGATCACATATGTACATGCTGCACATTTAAAAATTGAGCAGATGGGAGGATGGAAACACATTGGTGCACTTTAACCAGTTTATCTAATGCAGCCTTGCTCAGCTCGACGCTGAGTGTTGGCTTTAACGCAGCAAATGTCCAGATTCCTCTGCAATTTATCTTTCTTTATGGAGACACCTTTGCTGATCAGCAGTTACCGCTCTAATGTTTTTCGAACTCACAACCTTTCCTTGGCAAAAGAGTTGCTAGAGAGTCGTTTTGGTTCCTTGAGTAAAAGTCCCATTTTATTTTCTGCACAGACAATGTCAGGTGCAACACACACCAGCTGTGTTGTGTCATGATACTTGATCCCTGAACCACACACCAGACATGTCATACAGACTGCTGCTTCTCTGATCAGTTGATGTGCATTGATGCTGGGAAGTAGGACGATGACGTATCCTGGCAAGTTGTCAACCCGCAGTTGCATGCCTTAAGACACTACCAGTGGTGGAAGACGTATCCAGATCCTTTCCTTAAAGGAGTATTTTAATGCTGGAAAGAGGATCTTTGCACAAACCTGGGGTGTCTATTATGGCTGGGCAATATAACGACTACATATCGTTACATAACATGACACAAACCAGTGTGAATTTCTCCTCTCTAACATTCTCCCCACAGCTCCGCCCCACCCACTCACTCACTTACTCACAGTTTCTCCATCAACACTCAGAGAGACACAGAGCTGCTCCTCTGTTTAATCTGTCTGTTCATTAGTCTACAGTGTGACATCGGTCTAGATGTTACACGTGCTACATTAAATCAGTCTGTGAGATGAATGCAATTACCACAGCATTTGTGCAGTCCAGTGCTACACTGCTAGTTTGTGTGAGGTGGATCATAGCGTGTCACTGTTCTTCTCTCCTCGCTTTAGCAGCAAAGCCAGCAGCACACAGCTACGTCACACACACACCGAATCAGGGAACAAGCGCTGCTGCGTTGCCATAGCGTCTCGTTCAGCAGCTAACAGCAGCTAACTCAAAGCACACAGTGGGCAAAACAACAGACAGTGACACTATGTGCTTTGATGTTAGTAGAAACGTAGGAAGGGGTTATGTTAAGGATGGCTCCATTGTGTCGTCGAGCTGGCTTTTAGTCCCACCCCAAAAATCCTTGACACAGAAATGCTAAAAAAAAATGCTGGTCTAACTCTAAGAAATCAATACTACACAGTTCCCAGTCTTCTCAAGTGTTTTCTCACACGTGCAATGTGTTTATAAAGAAATAACTGATTTTGCTTTACCCAGACTTTAACGAGACAATTGTAGCCAAACCATAATTCCTGCTTTGATCAAAAATAAAAACAAAACCCCAAGTAGTATTAGTTGTCGTACTTTTAAAATGTTTAAAATCAAAGAAATTTCTTTCTCTTTTTTTTGTACTTTATTTTCATAGAAAGAACATACACAACATACAGCATACAAAAAAGCAGAACAATCAGTTGGTCACCTACACATTCATACAGACGTTATACTGATGGAGATACAAGTCAGTTCATACAGTAATGGCTCAGTGAACATCTCTTGTGGTCACAAATATAATCCATTTTTCTCAGTATTGCAAGTACTATGCTAATAGTATTTTTAAAAGATATTTGTCTTGCACCAGTAAATGGGGTGCAATATTGCCCAAATAGATTGTAGAAAAAGAGCAGTAAATTTCATCACCAAAAATATTTTGTATTACCTGTATAATCTCTTGCCTGTATGGCTGAATAGCTGGGCAGCTCCAAAATATCTGAAAATGGTCTGCTAGCTGAAATATCTAACCAGATTTCGCCAGCAAAAATCTCTCCAAAGACCAGAACTAGTGGAAGTTGACTGCACAGAGCACATATTTAAAAAAAAAAGAAATTTCTCTGGCATTTCTACTTTTTTGTTGTATTAAAAATGTACCAAACCGTGACACCAGTGTATCATATTGAACTGAGCTGTGAATTTTGTGACACCCCTAACTGTTACGATACAAATCAAAGTATCCCTTTAAATGAAAGTACAAATACTCTATTACAAGTAAAAGTCTTAAATTGAACATGGTAGTATATAAATATTATCAGGAAAATGTACTTTAAGTATTAAAAGCAGACTGTATATTATATTATGTATATTATTAGATTATTATTATTTATGCATTATTGTAAAAACAGGATTTTACTTGTACTTACTTACTTGTACTTGGTTGATACAGAGCTCATTTTGATCTGTTTTATTATCTAATCTAATCTAAATTTGTTCAGTAACTAAAACTGTTAAATAAATGTAGTGAAGTAAAAAGTACAGTATTTCCCTCTGAGATGTAGGAGAGCAGAAGAAGAACGTGGCATTAGGAAAATACCTTAAATGTGTACTTAAGTACAGTATTTGAATAAATGTACTTAGTTACATCCTGTCACTGATTCTTCTCCATAGTAATGGTGGCTGAGGCTTGAGACTTTTATTTTTTAAAACACTCCTCTGGTCTCCCTGCTCTGCTTCTCTGTGATCCATCCTCTCAGCCTTTGCACACACACGCACAGAATACCTGTAGACATAAGCTGACCTCGACATCTGACAAGGGTCACTGTGTGATATTAGGTAATAAAAAAAAAAACAAGGCTTCTGTGTGGAACTGCAGATCAGCGAGGCTTTGATTTTCTCACGTTGCCCTTTCTGGAATCATCCGCAGAGCCTGTAGTGCCAACAAAACCAATAAAAGGCAGCTGGAAATATCAGTGTGGGCTTTGGAAAGAAGAGATATTGAAGACAGAGGGTGAAAAGAATAACACCGGTTTTAATGAATTGTCAGATTCTCCCTGCTGCAGCAGCAGTGTTAAAGCTTAGGAGTAAAATGTCTTTGATTTTGGACCAGCTGGCATTTTCTATCGCTGTGTCTGTTTTGGGGTTTGCTGGTATTTGGCTTGTGAGGGGCTTTATTTTAGGGGACTAGCTGTGCACATGCATACAAATGTCCATTTTCTTAACAGCACGCAGAAAAATACATGCACAGGCTTGCCTTTCATTTGTGAGAACAGACTGTCACACACACACACATACAGATACACCAAAAACTATCTAGGAAGCAGCTGCAAAAATTAGGGGAATACTAACTGAGGTTCTAAACAGTCTAGTGTAATCCAACACTGATTTATCAATACATATCAAATCTGAATATTTGAAATGGTTTCAATGCTGATTTTTGTGCAGTAACGATAGCCCGGTACCAGTTGCTCTTTTTGCACTCTGTTAGTGTTTATACTACGATCATTTTGCTGTTCTCTTTCACTAACCATGAAAATGAAAGTTGTCCTTCTCATGTTAAAGCCTTGTTGTATTTATATTTTAATAAAGACTTTACACAGTATGCCTTCCATGTTAATTTCCCCTGTGGTATTGAAGATAGTGTTGAATATTATTGTTTTTCAAAGTACTGAATCAAAGTTAGAAATTCCAGTATTGTGACAACACGGTTTCAAAATAGGATGAAGATTAGTAAAAACAACCCAACTTAACTGCCAGAAAAATGTATATTTATGCACACCAATGAAAACTAATTATGTGGTGGATATGTTGAACTTCAAGCAACGCTGTGTGTAACGTATGGTCGGGCACAAAACCTTGGTAATGGTGAGAAAAATACCATGTTTTGGCTCAAAATACCAGTTTTTTGGGGCACAGTCCTGGCAAGTAATGCGGCGATGTCTCTGTAAATAAAACAACCACTTTTTATCGCACCATTCCTCGTAAAAAAACGGTTATAGGTCTCTAGAAAACAACTATGTATTGTGGCTAAAGAGCAGCTAGAAACACAGCAATGATTCACTAAAATACAACTTCATGACTAAGCCAGCTCATATCTTACATTACTTTAGAAACATGAATATGATATGCATGATAAAGAAAATTTTACGAGCAACTTAATACTAGCCACAACTGTACTGGTTTTTTACACTTCTCATTGATGCAGTGACGTACAAGAAGGGCTTGGCGATATAACAACTATGTACAATATATCGATATATTTTAAAGGGCCAGTGTGTAATATTTGGCATGGTTTATTGTCAAATCTGAATCTGAATATTCTACCCATTAATATGTTTATATAAGTGTATAATCGCTATAAAATAAAATTCGTTTGGTTTTCGTAGCCTTATAATTATGCTTTTATATATATAAATATATATATATATATATATATATATATATATATATATAGCAAGGGCCTTGCTTTAGAGAGGTCGCCATCTTGCGCCACCATGTATGTAAGGCAGCCCGAGCGGACAATCCAGCCAGCCAGAGAACGCGCTTTGCGTGTATAAATGAACCAACGTAGACAGCGGAAGGAAGGAAGAAGGAGGAGGAAACAGCAGAGAGTGTTAGTAGTTCGTCGATAGAGAGTAGTGAAAAGTTTTTTTAGTTATAAAGTTTGCGAATGGACTACACTTACCACGCAACAGGAGAGAATGAACCCGAACCGTCATCTGCGAGGAAAAGAAGATGCATCTTCACTCCTTGTGATGCACTCTCTGCGGCACTTTTCCTCCTGATGATATATCTCCCCAACGATGGTAGCAGTAGCACCGAATCCCATTCTGTGCATTCAGCCTCTCTTCTCACCCGCTCAGCATCAAACACATGGAGTTCCTCATCTGTATGCTCCGGCTCAAACAGGTATGGCTCTGGGTATGTGTCCGCTACAAGAAACTCTTCAAAATCAGGTTCAAAGTCGTCCATTGCAGCTACTATAGTCCGGAGATATTGCTAGGCTAAATAAACAGCTGAGCTCTGTTTACAGGCTACGCTGTCAGTCAGTGTGCGGGCTGGAGATTGGTGGAGCAGAGAGGGGAGGGGGTACCTGCTAGGTACTGTAAGCGGGTGTGTGTGTATGGAGTGTGTGTGTTACGCCAGAAGAGTCAGAGTTTGGGACGGAGTCTTTTACCCCCTGGAGTGTTACCGGAGTTTTTGGAGTGCTCGAATAAACGGGCCTTTTTCCCAAACGCTACTCTGGTCTCCTGCTCGTGAGGGATTCATTACAATATTGTAACATGGTTTAGATTTCTAAATAAATATTCACCTCATCGCTAGATAGACCTACTCCTGAAAAACTCATGTCTGCGCAAGGCTTTTTGTCCCTACGAGGCCACTGTCATTTACCCGATGGGAGGGGTGAGCGAGTGAGCCCTGCAATCTAGAATTTGACCACTGATGTCACTGTTTTCAACCCATTTTACACACTGGTCCTTTAAAGCAAGATATGAATTTAGACAACACCAATAATAGTTGCTTTACATGAGGTATACCAGTGTGCATCTCTGCTCTCACACTCCACACAGCTCCGCCCCACCCACCCACTCACTCACTCACTCACTCACTCACTCACAAGATCTCCATCAACACTCAGAGAGACACAGAGCTGCTCCTCTGTTTAATCTGTCTGTTAATTAGTCTACAGTGAGACATCGGTCTACATGTTGCATGTGCTACGTTTTGATCGCAGTCTGTTTTTATAGAAGTGCTTGTGACATCTCAAATGTGGCTTTGACTTGCAGCTGAAAACAAAAAGTACAGAGAAACATATTGTGTATCACCGTTTAGCCTGAAATGTCCATATCACCCAGCCCTTTGTACAAGTGCACTCCAGACTGTGTTAGTGTGGCATCACTACTGGATGTGGTGACAGGTGCAACAAAGAACCCTACTGACCACACTAACTGCCTAACTACACCCATCATTGAGGCTGGGTGTGGTTAGAGGTGCAACTTGAAACCTTTAACCAGAGAGGGCAGTGAAGTTCTGTTTTCCAGTCTGGTATTGAGTTCTTCCTTCAACCTCTGTTTTATCGAGGGAGAGAAAGAGACAGGGACAGAACTACTGAGCGATGAGACAACCTTGGTCTGCCTTCTCATGGCTAATAGTCTCGATGATAAAAAAAACCCTTCAGTTTCAATAGCAAACGATGTTGCGACAAATTAAAGGATGTGTATACTGTAAGATCCTTTTACAGGAACTCAGTGTTCAGCACCACAACACAAGACCTATAAGTGCAGCAATATAACAGCCTGTCATTTTTCATTTACTGTTTCCCTCAGCAGCCTCCTGCCTCACTATGTATTTCCCTGACTTTTGACAGTTCACAGCAGGTCCAGTCGAATGTGATACGGTTGAAACAGTCACTTAAATAATTTAGTAGGCGCTCTGATCTTTTTGTTCAGCTGACAGTACAAGCTAACGAAATTAATATTTCCCAACATTTACAGTAAGGCCTTCCTCCTGCAGGAATAATGTGCAGAATAAAAAGTGTCTTCATCTTGAGCAATATTTCACATTCAGCAGCAGAGATTATCTTATTTTGTGCTCCATTGTTTTCCAAACATGCGCAACACAAATCTTTAAAGCTGTAGTGCGCTCTTTTTCTCTCCCCCCTCTGGCAGTGAGAGTAATTACACAAACACTGTCGACACATGCTTACTGTATGACGTATGCCTGCAGCTGAGCTCGCTGCATCCTCCCCTGCCCTCAGGAGCGCTGTCTTTAAGTCCTTTTTTGATTTTAATCCTTCCTCTGAATGCTGAGTATTTTTATTATGGGGAGCATTCAGTTTAGAAACTTTCTTGGACACTTGTGGGATTTTCCGCTATACTCCTGTCTGCTGCTGCTTCCCATGGGTCTCTCCCCCCTTCCTGCCTCCTTTAGCTCTGGCCGGTAGACGTAGAGCACAAAACTTCAGTGCACCAGCTCAGGAATGTCACCACAGACACCACAACACCAGAATAGATAATGTGAAGATACATCATGTTGGACGGGGGCACCATCTTGTGAGATACCTCCTCCAGTATCTCTGTTACTGAAGTTTAAGCACCCTGTCAGAGAACGAAATGTTATTGTCTGTGTTTGTGAGTGCAGATAGTGCATCAGGGGCTGCCAAGTCATGTGGACCTACAGTATGTTTTTATTATGATTGATTTTTTTGGCTCGGCCCCATAATGAGTTTCCTTTTGTCAGTATGGTGGCTTGCAGGGAAGCGATCCAATTCAACATGTAAACTGCACCATAAGAGGTCAACTTTAATAACTATTCTCTTCTCTCTCATGTCCGTCCTGGGATTCATGCGTTTGCAGACATTCATAATGATTCCTTTTTTAATGATTTAAGGTCGTCTTACAATTTACCAGGCTCTTCTTTTTTTCTGTATCTCATGAAAGCCTGTGGAGTACCATGGGACACTCCACTAACCACCCATCCCATGCACTCCAAAAAAGGTGTGGTCTCTCAACTATATTCTCTATACTTGCTATAAAGCTCTTTCCATAACACAAGTATGGACTGATGACCTGAAGCACTACACTGGAGAGGTTTTGCTTGACTGGTAGAGGATATGGTCTTCAATTGTCATTGCCTCAAAGAACCCAGATCATCGACAGATTCACTTCAACTTTATTCATAGGACCTACCTCACTCTGAGAAAGGCTTATCTCATGAAACGGTTATCATCCCCAAACTGCACCTTGTGCACAGAATGGCTCAGGGATTCCTACATGCATATGTATTGGAAATGCAAGGATGTGAAATTTTTTTGGGAGGTCTGTGCCAGTTTGTCTGATGTTCTGGGTTTAACTGTGCCGTGCTCTCCCACCTTGCTACTCTTGAATGACACCGCCTCATCGAAACTAACATGTATCAACAGATGCATTCTGTTAAATTAGGAGGGACAGGTCGCCACAGATCATTTGCTATGTACATAAATGTTGTGTCATTCATTCGTTTTCATCAGCTTCTCTGAGACTGGGTCGAGGGGGCAGCAGGCCGAGCAAAGCACTCCAGATGCCCCTCTCCCCAGCAACGCTTTTCAGCTCCTCCTGGAGGACCCCAAGGCGTTCAAAGGCCAGATGAGATATATAATCCCTCCAGCATGTTCTGGGTCTGCCCCAGGGCCTCCTACCAGTGGGACGTACCCGGACCATCTCTAACAGGAGGCGCCCAGGAAGATCCTGATCAGATGCCTGAACCACCTCAACTGACCCCTTTCGACACGAAGGAGCAGCGGCTCTACTCCGAGCTCCCTCCAGATGTCCAAGCTCCTCACCCTATCTCTAAGGCTGGCCCCAGCCACCCCACGCAGGAAACTCATTTTGGCCACTTGTATCTCATTCTTTTGGTCACTACCCAGAGCTCACGACAATAGGTGAGAGTTGGGACGTAGAAGGACCAGTAAATCGAAACCTTCGCCTTCTGGCTCAGCTCTCTCTTCACTATGATGGTCCGGCACAGCACCTGCCTCACTGCAGATGCCACACCAAACCACCGATCCATCTCACGCTCCATTCTACCCTCACTCATGAAGAAGACCTGAGATACTTGAACTCTCTCCCAACCAGGAGGGGGCAATCCACTGGTTTCCAGCAAAGAACCATGGCCTCAGATTTGGAGGTGCTGACTCTCATCCCGACCACTTCTCACTCCGCTGCAAACCACCCAAGTGCATGCTGTGTTATCATTTGATATTCATGGAGCAAAATATCAATAAAAAGTCGATCACAAAAAATGATTGATTTGTCAGAATACTGTTGCGGGACCACCATAGCAGGCATGGGTAACACAGTATGATCCTCACAAGATCGCGACCCTGTCCAAAAAAATTTAACATGGTGTGATGTCAACTTCACATTCTCTTTACTGTGAAATGCAGAGAACTTTCCCTGGCGGCGATCGATTTAATCAGGATTGTGTGAACTTGTTCAGCAAAAGCTTGAATGCGATGGATGCTCATTTATATGTATAAATCCTGCACTTCAGCTTTAACACACCAGCATCAGGTGTTATTTCACTGCACTTCAGATGCAAATCAGATGGCCTGCTGCAGGGCACATTCACATGTGTAGTGATAGTAAGAACTGAAAAAAGCAGTGATGCAAAGTTCTGTGTCTCTGATGGTGATCTAATCTGTAGTAAGCATCTACCTCAGTGTTTTCTTATTCCTTAACTCCGCAGCCTCGTCTGCTCCTTTTTGTTTGACCTTCTCGCTCCCTCTGTTTCTTCCTCTCTTTCTCTTCAAGATGATTTACACTTGGACATTAGTCAGCCACAGGGATGCTCTCAGTCTCTCCTCTAATCACTTACTGGACCTGCTCCAGAGCAATGGGCCTGCATGCTGCCAGCCTTTTTAAAATGTCTGCATTGCAGGAGAGAGGGAGAGCTGGAGAAACAGAGAAATGGAGATATGTGGGGGAGGTAAATTTACAGTATGTGTGATCGGAAAATGGCTCCTTTTTTTCCTTTTGGCAGACTGACATTTCATTGGTGTGATTGGAGAGGGATGCAGGAGCCAGGGTTAGGGAAGATGCCAACAATGGAAGCTACAGACAGTGTGATGGAGGCTCAGGCTGTGCCAACAATCTGCAGCAGAGCCGGTAGAGAGACACATCAGCAGCATATGCAGTTTATAGTGTATATAGTATATTCTCTGTAAAGGAAACAGAGCGGAAAGAATCTTACCAGAGGGTCACGGTTGGGCCATATGATGATGTATACAGGAGAAATTTGACAGACGCAAGAGAGTTTTCCAGGGTTAGCAATCCCTTTAATATCTCTGGTTCTGTGAGACCACTGTGGTCAATCTTACAAATTAATGAGCAGGACTACTATGGCTTATTGGGCAGTTGTAGGTGGAAAAAAAAGACATGAGATAAAAAACTTGAGATTATCATAAATTTACAAGACAAAACTGAAATTAACTGCCAGAAAATCCGGCGACGTCATATAAATAGCGACTAAGTCAGCAAAGGGAGGAAGTTGTGATGGACGAATGGGTCAGGCAAAGAACTTTCACACAGGAGACTGGGGTTTGGATACCATGTGAGTCAACAATGGTTTATTGTTTTCAGTCTTAGTTGACTGATTATTTTAAGCTGCTGAATGCTCACAGAGTACATGAACTTAGCACAATAGGCCTGTTCGTCTTAACTTTGTTTCGACAGTGCTAGGGCGGCCAGGGAGGACATCCAGCTGATTGCCCAATTCTGGATGTTCGTACAACTTTCATTTTAGAACTATTTTCGAAAGATAACAGGACATCTTGATTGGACCGTAAAACAATGCTCATTCAATGTTTCAGTGTCTGCTAGGATTCCCTGTTTCCCAGCGGCATCTGTGGTGTAATGAAGATGATCCAACATGAAGCAATGTGATTTCTTGGGGGAAAAAAAAAACATTTTTCATTTCAGATTTTTTTTCTTGCAAATTCAAGACTTTATAGTCTCAGAGAATATCTTTTTTTCTCATGAATTCATGGCTTTAATCTTGGAAATTCCAATTTTGTTTTTTAGATATTACCCCCCTCGCCAAGCCCCACATTTTGTTTTCACTTTTAATTGCCCTAATACACCGTCATAGCAGGCCTGCTTTATTGGTAGGGCTGTTTGTTTCAGTTAATTTGCTTTTATAGCCTGGCTCTCATTAACTGATAACCAACCTGTTTATTTTTAAGAAGAAACAAAATGCAAAATGGCGTACTGAATATCAGAGACCTTTCCATTTAGTCCATCATCCCATTGATTGAGCTTTTAGCACTGCATTTCCATTCAAAGGTGGTAAATTTAAATGTTTTGTGTTGTAAATGTCTGGCCTTTTTACTGTCGGCTTTGCTGACAGACATCCGGCCACCTGCATTAATATGCTGAAACACAGTGCCCACTGTCTCCACTGGTTACCTTATGTTAGCCTTGGTCTCTTTGCACTGTACGCCATCCAGATTGGTTGGGAGCTATTTAGCTGCATCACTCATTTGGCAATCACTGCTGGTGATGCCGTCCCTTCCACCAGGACTACATTACTGGTGAAACATAATAGCCACCCTCTGGTGTCGCCCCAGTGAGTAAGTGGCTTCATTTTGAGCTTCAAACCTATGTCAGCACGCCTAGTGGTGCTAACATACCGTGCGACCCTGGGGGAGGCTTTAGAGTGGCTACCATGTTGCCACAGCAACAGTATGGAGTTGGGACAGTGTTATTACTGATGATCACAAATGAGCAGTGCTACTAGCTCCCGAAAGACCAGGCTGGTGCACAGTGGAGAAAATTAAATTAACCTATGGACCGGCATTCATAACTAGTCAAAAATAATCTCTGCAGTTAACTGAATAATAACTATTGACTAATGCTAATTAAATCTGAAATGCTACCAATATTACAAAAGATTTTAAACGGGATTTATTTTGCTTTGGAGGGAAAAAGTTTTCAGATTAAGGAAAGGTGAGAGGTAGCAGGGCATGAAGAGAGGGAAGTAAGTCAACTGCAGGTTTTGGCTTGGAAGAAGAAAGTGAAATGCTTGAGTGAGCAGAGGGGGTTAGATGAGCACAACAGGGTCCGACTGTGTCACACTGTGCACCGGCATGACCTGTTAACACACTGGGCTCTTTATCTGCTCTGAGTCGCTGACCCTTTATTTCTCGGAGTAGCACACACTAAGGGCAGTCCTCAGAGGACAACTCAATGTCACCAAATCTGAAAATGTCAGTGAGGACTGTATACAGTACCGACTGGAGTTCCTTTAGATTCTGAGCATGCATCACAGACAGGCAACTGGGATTTATTCAGTGCAACATCTAGTTTACTCCCTGTGGTTTCTTTAATAACCAATATGGCGAGTAAAAATCGCGTCAGCTGAATGAGAAGCCGATACGCTGTCCTCTTCTGTGTACAGCCATAAAAATAAGTTAGCGTATCATCCCAGTGAGTATTGGATGCCTTTGTGGTGTCGAGTTCTTGTGTTTGGCATTCTCCCTACTGTATGTTTATTTATACTCATAGTGTTCATTACATGGTATATTTGATGATAATAAATGAAATCTCAGTTGGAATCGCTGAGAGCTAAACAAGGGAACACTTCCCAACTACAAAGACATTTGCTTTGGCAACAGCACACATGAGAAATTAGAGCTCGCATTCTTCCTGCTCGCATACCTCTACAGCTTTTCCTCCTCTGCTTTCAGTGTCTTGTTTTCTCAGGCTTGTGTGGAATAAGAGACATCTGGGGAGAAATGGGCACGCGGCGCACACCTAGAGATGGAGCGGCAAAAGCTTTGCTGGTTTTGGCTTCGGGTCGTAGATGAGGTTTATGACAGCTGTGCTTCCAGGCATGCGACATGATAAGAAATCTTATGATTCAGCGCTACGTGAACAGCAGACGAATTCAGGATAAGGAAGAGGGGATGAGTGGGTTAAGTATACTTGGATGGTGCTGGATGTGTTGTGAGTTTGAAGAGGGATCACATCTCCTGAGTTTCCTTTTTCCTCAGTAAGGATCTTGTAAGGTATTTTACCTTTCGTTAACATGGACAGGAAACATGTTGGAAGAAAGGGCAATGACGTGATTAAAGTCTCTGCTAGATTCCAGCCAGGGACAATGGGCCTTATTCACCAATGTCTTTCTAAGCATTTCTTAAATTTGGCCTTGAGAGGGGTCCTAAGAAAAGTCTACGTCAGGTTCACGCTGTGTCCTTAAACTGCAGAATTGTTTGCACCTGTGTTCTTATAACGATGAATCCCTTTGTCCTCGTAAATTGAAAGCACGTGCCAGTTGATCTGCATTAGCATAGGTAAATGCCTCACCAATCCACGTGAGACTGCAGGACTGTGCACACAGAAACTGAAAAGAAATTTGAAAGGACTGAGGTCAGCAACAGCTAAACAAAAGTCTTGAGAGGTAAGAGCACTGGACTTCTGATATAAAGACACTTCAGTAGCTCTGAAGTGGAGGTACTTGTGCAGGAAGTCAACACCAAATGAGCTGTCATATTTAGTAGTGTCGGTCGATGACTTAGAAAAAAATTATGCATGAACTGCTGCTGTATAAGTCGTGTAGTGAATGCTGTATCTGGAAAGAGGTGCACAAATGATATATATAGATCAATGGGTGATTTCCTTCTTTTAGTAAAATCCTAAATGATTGAGTTGGTTTTTTTCCACTTGGACTTTTATGCTCTGCCATTTCTCCTCTAATCATCACGCTGTAACCTGTGACAGGATGTTATGATACCACAACTATTGCACATTCACATATATGGAGTTTTTTGTGGAGTCACAAGCATCACTTAGGTTTACATTACCAAAGGTTTATGACAAAATCACTTGACGACACTGACTCCCATGTGTGCACGGCGAGAGAGGAGAGGGAGAGACGCTGTGCTGCTGCCAGAGGAGCAGCTGAATGAGTTCCCTCTGAGCGGTAAGTCATTAAAAGTGTCTGAGAAGTCCGGGGCTGTTCATGAAACATTCAGGACGCCACAGTTTATTCCACACTACTGAAGCTGCTCCTCTTTTTGGAACCACCGCGGAGTTGCTAATAATTTCGCTTTCAGCCATGCTTGCATTGCCGTGGGTAACAGTATGACGTCAATATGTCAACAAGTCCAAATATTTCAAGTATGAGGATATGAATTTTTTCATATAATGTCAAAAATTATACTGATATTATCATGAACAAGATGATTTTGCACAACCCTAACCTAGGCTACAGAAATAGGCCTTCTTTGTGCCTATAGAAAGTGATCAACCACTACTTATTGGATGGCAAGGTTCCAAATTAACATAATTTATGTGAATTTAAGTGTTACATCAGGCCTAATTTATTTTATAGGACCATAATGCTTGGAAAAATAATGAAAGTAATCATTAAAAAGTGTTATACATGATAAAAGATATTAAAGTAACTTAAAGAGGCAACAGATAGGATTCAGGTTTTTTTAGCAGGGGGTCAGAGATAGTCAATAACATGACTCTGTTAGACTCTCTAAATTAAATAAAATGTAGGCTGTAAAGCCACTGGTATACCTCTATGTATATGTAGAATGAGAAGGTGTGTGGACATTCTACTAAATAAATGAGTAAAGAGACTGAGCAACAATTATCAGAGAATAAACGGTACCGTATGGAAACGATGCGGCCGGTTGGAGCTCAAATTGAATGGGAAACCGGTATGTGTTTTCGTTATGATATGAATTTTTCATATACCGGTGAATAGCCCGAACAACGTCCGGAACGTGCGCAGCGGGAAAGTGTTTCAGCGTGGACCCATTTCACCGCTGCACACCACAGGCGCACTTGAGCGGGCGAGAGTGAGAGCATATAGAAATGTTTAGAGGCGAGAATGGCTGCTGGAGAGAGTCCTGAAAGCGAAGCACCTGTACACGATGACCCAGAAGAACTCATACCAAAAAGAGCAGTGTTTCCCCTATATGCAACTAGCAGCAGTGCACCGCCGTTTACAATTCTCCTCTGCTCTCTGTATCACACACTGCAGAGTTTTGCCCCGATGCACGCACACACGCACACACACACACACACACACACACACACACACACAGGTGAGCACACTAGAGCACGGCTCGGGCCGCATTTTCCTGACCGAAGACGACCCGTCCCGAGAGAGACAATTAAAAACGAGCACAGCACTAATGGAGCGGACCGTGTGTTGCGTTCAGGCGTTGTCAGGTAAATAACAAATTCCGGCACTTGAATAGGCCATAGCACAACACAGCAGCATGTCAAGTTGGCTGAACCTGAGCAAAATACCATGAAATACCGTGAAACCGATATGATTTTTTCATAAAACAGTGATATGAAAATTTTGTCATACCGCCGAGCCCTACTGGCCAGCTAGGAGTTAACTAGCAGCCAGTACAGTACAGTACTCTCTGGTCTAGCTAACATTTAGCCGTGTTACTTACCGATCCATTAGAAAGAAAGCTAGCTGGACGTGGGTTTTGAAGCCTCTTTGGTCACAGAGCTCCCTCCATCTCTTGAACACCTGACTGAGGTTTACTCTTGTTTTTCCTCTTCTTTTATCACTCTCCTTTTTGCTCTTCTTTGCCTCCTCACACAGAGGAGCTCGTTGTCTTTCGTCTGCCATTGTGCTCGTGACTCAACTATCTCATGCCCAGCTCCTCATAAGGACCAGCTCCAGTCCCTGATTGGCTGACCGACCAATTTCACAATACATGACACGTTTCCTGCCGTAAAGCAGATTTTTTCCCCCAAAATTTCGGCGCCGGTGGCAGAAGCTTATTGCACAACCACTAAGTAACCTATGTAAACGCTGATAGTCTGATTTTACTGTGGCCACTGCCCTGTGCAGCCCACATTATTTTCATAATGATATATTTAGGAAGAGATGCTATCTGTTGCCTCTTTAAATCCTGTAATATTATACAACTGTAGAATTAATGAAAACAGAATAGCCAATTGTTTTCCACACACACGTCAGCACTTAAATGTACGCAAGTGTGCTCTTGAGCGTGCTAAGAAAACAATGGAAAATGTGAGAATCTTCGCGACAACGGCACAAGTTGGTTTTAAGAAGAAATTTCGCTTGGTGAATGAGGACCTTTGTTGTTACAGTATATGGCACAGTACACATCTCTGGGGTGTTTTTGGTAATATTATGGCTAAATTGTGAGCCCTAAGCTTCCTGCAAAAAAAGCATTTCAAGGAGTCGAAAAATCACTTTATTTCAGCCCAGTTTAAGCATGATATGTGCCTCCACTCAGGTGAAATACGTCAGTTTTTAGGAGGCGAAAATTCATCTGTGAATAATCTTTGTGTATTACTTGGTGCTGAGAGCTTGGAGTATTAGTGGCTACTTGTACTCAGATTGACTTTGTGAGCACATTCATTAATTATGTGATTCATATCCTCATCTTAACCTGAGGATAATCTGCGGTGGAAACAATACCAGTTAAGATATGATAAAAGAATTAGGAAAGCAGCATGTGCAGATGTTTTCTTTCTTTTGTCTATGTGCAGGCGCATGTAACCATTAGCGTAATTGCTTTACTGCCTTGTTGACTGTCAACACTGATAGATGCATTACGCTTTGAGCTGAAGGAGGAATAATGCTTCCAGCTGCAGAAAACACTTTTCAATCACAGCCACTCTGGTAACCCATCTCTCCCAGGGCTCTTTTCTGTCCAACTAACGGGTCCTCAGCAATCACCGCGCCAGCAGATCTTCCATTAACCTCAACACAAAGACTTGTTGAGGTCAGTAAGTGAGTGAGTGACAGCCATCATGTAACACAACAGCTTCATCATTTTGCTGAGAGCTCAGACTCTCTCAGAGATCCGGTGATTGTGTTGGAGCATTCTTGTTGTGTGCTTTTCGATGTTATTGCGAGATTCCCGTGCTTCCTCTCCGTCAGATCAATTAAGGCGGAAAGAGTTATAGCTAGAGCAGCTGTAGGTCAGTTTGTAGAGCAGGTCGGCCATTTATTGCAAGTTTGGGTGATTGGTCCTCATGTTGAAGAGTCCTTGAGAAATAAAAAACTGAACCCCAAATAGCTTCAAATGCGTGTTGTAAAAATATATGTCATTTTGGATAAAAGCCTCTGCCAAATGAATGTAATGGAGCAGCCATTGTTACTTGGCTGAGCTCCAGCACTCTGACTATGATGAGACTCTATAATGAACAGAAATCAATACAGAGTGATCCTTGTTTTTACCTGGTACTGACACACTCCCTCAAAGTACGGAAAATGGTTTTCTAAATCATTGAAAATTTGTTGGTAACCTCTAATGTTGGTTTTTACTCCTGTGCCTCAGTGTGGCTTTGGAGGCTGTCTAGTATTTTCTACTATCACCAGTACTCTCCAGTTGAAGGATTGAGATTCATGTCTGCTCGTAATGTCCTTTCTACACTGTGCCATGCCTTTATTCTATATAATTTTTCTAGCTTTGTAAATATTTTTGTGCTTGCCAGGGAACCAGACGAATCAGTGAGCTCATGTTTTTATTCGCTGCGACAGATGCAGCTGGTCTCTTTCACTTTAGACAGATTTACAGCAGCCTGAGACGTGCAGGGCCAATCACAACTCTTTATCTAATTTGGAGGCTGTTTAAGATGAAGACAGTAAAGAGAAGCGCTGCTGAGGCATTTTTGAAAACAACCAAGATGGCTATAATTGATGTGGAACTTTGTTGTAGCAGCTATCACATCTGTGTTGTACCAGGTGGAAGATATATTTTCGCTAAAAGCACTGAAAGGGACAGTTCACCCCCAAATCGAAAATACATATTTTTCCTCTTACCTGTAGTGCTATTTATCATTGTGGATTGTTTTGGTGTGAGTTGCAGAGTGTTGGAGATATCAACCATAGAGTTGTCTGCCTCTCTCCAGTATGATGGCACTACACGGCACTTGCCTTTTGGTGCTCAAAGCGCCCAAAAAGAATACAGTTGAAAAACTCAACAGTAATGTCTCTTTCCAGAAATCATGACCTGGTTACTCAAGATAATCCACAGACCTCGTTCAATCAGGAGAGACTTGTTTTTTTATAGTAAACAAACTTTTCTCCCGAACTACGCCTGTCAGCTGTATCACAGTGCAGAAGGAAACATGCATCTACTGCTAGCTCAGGTAGCATTACTGAGCTAGCTAATGTTACAGCTCAGCCAAGAAGGACACCATTAATTTTTACATCTTGCATTGTAACGAGCACAAGCCTTTCATCCGTGAGTAGCTGCACGCTTCCTTGTGCACTGTGATAAGCTGCCATTTATTTGATATGGGAAAAATGTGTCTCAAGATTCAAGATTCAAGATTCAATACTTTATTGCCATACAACTTGCGCAAGTCGTTAGGGATTTGCTACAGTGCGCTCTATAGGGTTGGGTCGGTTCTCGGTAATACCAATTCGGTCTGGTACTCCATCTTGGACCGAGTTTTATTTTTTGAGACCAACCGGACCGCATACTCGGGCAGAACGTACGCGGAGCGCCTGGTAAAAGTGGACGTCCGCAAGCCCTGTGCGCGCAAAGCACGACCGCACAGACTTCGCTCCGCGCACCAGTGTCACACAAAAGACTGTTCAGCATGTATTTTTCACATCGCGGGGATTTTCCACAGACATTTTTACACGTAGTCCGCTCCGCCTATAGTAAGCCCGAGTCTGTGAGCACCTGTGTCTGCCTCTTCACCAAGTGCACAGCAAGCAGGAGAGAGAGGGGGGTAGGGACTGAGCTAGGAGGTGCGAGTGCGCATGCGCCTCTACTGTAGCCTGGAGTTTGTTTAATAGTGACGGGGAGTCGATAATGGCGGACAATTTAGTCTCGACGAAATCAAGGAATGCGCCACTATGGCAACACTTTGGCTTTGAGCCAGACGAAGGAGGCAACCCTTGTTTGCACTGATTGAGTAAGCTGCAAAATTTATTTGTAAAGAATAAAAGAAACAACCTATTACTGTCACTCTGTTGTCCTAAGGTCGTTTTTTATTTTAAATGATTCAATTGCGCCCCCCAAGTGGTGAAAATCAGGTATTACCGACTTGATGCGTTTTTTTTTACAAAAACCGGACCGTTTTTTTTTTCTCATACCGACCCAACCCTAGCGCTCTATATGGAAGGACAAACCACAAGCCAGTCACAGCCAACAAACAACATACAAAGACAGCAGAAACAGACAAGGTCACATGTCCTGAGAACAGGTCATACCACTCATATGAAGAGCCTGGATGTTAGTCCAGGGGGCTAAAGTCACAACATACCACTAGAAATGAAGCATGGTTGTGCTATTGAGATGCTTTGACCTACAAATCGTATTCCAGATATAAGGGAACATGCTTGTTTGATACAGACTTGAGCAAAAATCACATTATTATCATTTCATATTTTTGTCGGTGAAAATTAAATGCAGAATTTACTGTGTCCACTGATTGCAAATCATATTGCACTCAATGTCTGTGATGTAATTATTTTTTTGCATATCGTGCCGCCCTGTCTGAGAGAAGGCAGACATCTCTACGGCCGATATCTTCAACACTTGGCAGCTCACACCAAAAACTATCTATAATGATCAATGATTTTAAAGCTTTTCCTAGTATGAAACGTGTTTGCCCTCCTTGCCGTTCCATCATTTAGCTTAAAAGGTTTTGTTAAGGTTTAATATACCAACTCATAAGCTCATCTCTGCACACTGTTGTCTGTTTAAATTTTTCTTTCGCTCAGACGTTGATTTTTTTCATGCCCATTTTGCAACAAGTCCCGCCCTAACGTGCTGTAATTGGCTGGTACAAATGTGCTATGATTCGCAATCTACCCAGGCTGGATTTGGTCACTGGATGCTCAGTGCTATGATGTGTTTATAACTTTTGTTAGCGCCCCCTGGAAATCAAAACTTAACTGAAAGTTTCCAGGCTAATTCACATTTGCAGTTTGTTCTTGTTTCAGGCTTTTTCTGTGCATTTTTATGTTTCATTTTGTGAGATTACTTGCGGACTACTTGATTAATGACTTATGTACTACAGTACAGAATTCAGATACTTAATTTACCACCACTGTGTACTGCCATGGCATGTACAAAAGCTGCTCTGCGGGGTTATACATCTGATCTGAGTGTTAAGACTGAAGTCGCATTGTTATGGTAAGAAAGGTTTAATTTTGGTAAGAAGAAAATAATAATGCTTTAAGAATAAGTTATGTCTTCATGAGAAAAACTAACATTTTTAAAGAAGAGTCATGAGAATAAAACCATGATATTTTGGGAAAATGACTGTTATTGTTCATGAATATGTTCTAGCATCATCAGACTGCTGATATACAAGAAACCTTGCATGAAACATGTCTCTTTACTGACTTGGCATTTTTCTATAAATGAAATGTAAATATTTTCTCCAAATATGTTTTATAATCTCCAAACTTTAGTAAAATGTTTTTTAAAACACTTTATAGTTGTAATACTATGACTTTTTTTTTCAAATAAAACTTTATTCTCATAACATTTGGACTTTATGTTCAACATATCACCTCCTTGATTTTTTTCCTCCCCCTAACAATCGCCCTCACCCTCCATTGTAGCACTAGGTTCAGCTAACATATTAATGACAAGTGCAAGCTGAGCCGTCACTGTAACCAGAACTTGTACCACGTCATCCTCAGAAATCTTCAACAACTTTGCATAATGAGATTTTTTAAAAACCTGTCATGAAGACAAACTTCTTAAGGATTCCCCACTGGAGTGAGCCCGTTGGCCTGCAGTGCATAAACATGAGCACCAGGGCAGCTTAGGTTCAAAATGGGAGGATTTTTCTGACTCATTTCGCGGCCGCTGTGAACACAGAGGCAGGAAGTCTTTTTTGGAGGACATGTACTCATTTTGTTCTCCTTTGCCATGAATATTGAGCAGGACTTATCAGCCTCCTCGCTGTGGTAAATCCTCTGCACCTGCAGTGCCAGTCTCCGAGAGACTCGCATGGAGCAGCGCTTTGATCCTCTGCGCCGCCGAATCAGCGCAGCCGGCAACCTTGTTTTTAGTAGTGTTGGTGGGAATATGATGAGCAACTTACATTTACTGCATAGAATGTGTTTGTGAGGAGGCATTCTTGTCTCTGCGTACTGTTTGTGCCATGAATATGTAAACAGTAAACACTCACCACAGAGCTGTAGGCTTAAACATGTATGATAGTGCCCCAGCTGTTTCTATAAACTCAATGTATGGTGTTTGGATGCGTGTGCGGTTATGGAGAAATCATAAGCAGGTGTGTTGTGGTGTTTGAGGTCAAGGCAGTCTTTCTCTGAGTCTGCTCCAGGGCTGCGACTAACAATTATTCTCATGGCAGTTTCCAACATCACATTCTTCCCTACAATGGAGAAGCACTGCTGGGTCTTTGTGGTGATCACGCATAGGTGCTCTTTAGGTACATCAGGTGTACTGTGCTTATTCCATCCTGTGAAAGGCTCACTGCATGGGTGGAATATGGTCTCAGTAAAAGACAGAAAAAACAAATAATCCAAGGCTTGCTGTAGGGTTAGTGTGTTAATTTGTTGTGTTGATGTTAATTTTTCCTTCTTTTTTGTGAGTATAGTACATCAAGAAACTTCACAAACATACTTTGGCTTGTATAGAGTATTGTGCCTAAAATTTCAAATTAAATGCTTTGGCATAGTCTGTCGAATCAGACATGCTAACATATTATATACAAGTAAATGACCTAAGTGCATCCCTCAATATAAAACTAAAAGCTTTATGTTTCCAATACATTGATTTATTTGCGAAGTCCTGCCACAGTATCAACACTGACCTGCCACATTTTGATTATCCTTTTTTTTTTTAAACTACTGTATTTAGAATGGATAAAATCAGATTTTATCGTAGAGCTGCAGCCCCTCCTTGATCCACTCTCACTCCATCTCAGTCTATCATGAGACAGTAGCGCACTGCTGCAGTGCACACACAGTGACAGGGCTAACTGTTAGCATCACATGACTAACTTTCCTGAATGGTTACAACAGGTTGAACAACATCAAAGGGTGAACATTATCTAATGGTTATTAAGAGGTTAAACGACAGAGCTGAGCAATTTCAATGTAGTTTGTTGGGACTGTTTAACAGCTCGTTGTTAGATGGTAGCCACTGCTGCTGTGTTAGCTTGAGCTAACCGTCCCCCTACTTCAAGGTGTCCCTCAGGGCTCAGTGCTTGGTCCTCTCCTCTTCATCATCTACTTACTCCCCCTTGGTTCTATCATTCGTCATCATGGTCTCCATTTCCACTGCTACGCTAATGACATCCAAATCTACATCTCCACAAAATCCATCACCCCGGCCACCCGCTCGACCTTCACCAACTGTCTGACTGAACTCCAATCATGGCTACAAGCCAACTTCCTCAAACTCAACTGTGACAAATCTGAAATAATACTCATCGGCCCAAAATCCCTCTCTACATCAACACAAAACTTTACCCTCAGCATCGACAACACCACCCTCTCTCCCTCCCCATTCATCCGCAACCTTGGTATCATCTTCGACAATAACCTCTCATTTGAACATCACATTAGCCGCCTCGCCCAAACTGCCTTCTTTCACCTTAGAAATATTGCCCGTCTCCGTCCATTACTCTCCTTCTCTGCCGCTGAAACTCTCATCCATGCTTTTATCACCTCAAGACTGGACTACTGCAACAGCATCCTCTACGGCTCATCATGCAAAGTCCTCAACAAACTTCAGTACATCCAAAACTCTGCTGCCCGCCTCCTCACCCGCTCCCGTGAACATATAACCCCTGTCCTGCAAAACCTACACTGGCTCCCTGTCCCGTACAGAATCAATTTCAAGATCCTCCTCCTCACCCACAAAGCCCTCCACAGCCAGGCCCCCTCCTACCTCACGGACATGCTCCACCACCACACTCCCTCCCGCAACCTTCGATCATCCGACAAAAACCTCCTCTCGCCTCCACACAGGACCAAGCACCGAACCTGGGGCGACAGAGCCTTCTTCCCCTCCCTCTGGAACACCCTCCCTATACACATCCGTGACTGTCCAAATCCATCCATCTTAAAATCACTCCTCAAAACCCACCTTTTCAAATCCGCGTTTAACCTTTAACATTAGCTTTTCGTTCTCTGTTCCTCATGTGCCCTCCTTTTCTTTGTTTTGCACTATGCTTTTGCACCTTGTTGTTGTGTATTGTCCTTGTCTTCTGTTTATCTCTTTGCACTTAAATGTATGTACTTCTTTTCTTTGGTTTTAAATGTAAAGCGTCTTTGAGAGCTGTAAAAGCGCTGTATAAATAAAATGTATTATTATTATTATTATTATTATTATTGTTAATCAGACAGATGTTGAACTGAAGGCCGGGATGACAGCAGCTCTGATAATGGTTCCTTAGGACTTACATAAAGTGTATTTGAGTGCCATGAAAAGCACTCTATAAAAGGGGCATCGGTGGCTTAGTGGATAGAGCAGGCACCCCATGTGAAGGGTGTTGCCGCAGGGGCCCGGGCTCAACTCCAGCCTGTGGCCATTTCTTGCATGTCTCTCCCCCCTTCACACTTGTCTGTCCTGTCAATTAAAGGCTAAAATGCCCCAAAAAATATCTAAAAAAAAAGGAAGCACTCTATAAATAAAACGCATTATTATTATCTAACCAGTGTAATGGGGGCTACAGGGGGAATTAGACCCTTGGCGCTAATCGTGTTGTTTTCCTGGCGACAACATGTTTGGCTGTGCTTGCTCTTCTTCTTCTTCTGTGTTTATTGGCGGTGTAGATGCTACACCAGTTAAGTCAATGAAAGCAATTTAGCTTTGTATTATTGGCTGTATTTATCAGCTATAATTTTATTATGAAATAATGAATAATATTAAAAAAATCTCTGATCTCTCAGCCCGACATATGTATCTTGCATTCCTAATATTTTACTGAGACCATATTCCATCCATGCGCTGAGCCCTTCACAATATGGAGTAAGTATAGAGTTTCTGGTATGATGACAACATAACCATCAACACATATTTTTGCTGAGAACCACGTGTCATGTGGAAAAAGGGGTTGACAAGCCATTTCTCTAGAAGATGCACATGCAGGCTTTGTTGTAGGCAGTGTGGCCCGTTTGCCGGCATTTTTTTCCGAGCACTGGTAACAACAGAGCAAAGATGCTTCGTCTCAAACAGGCTAAGAGTGCATCCCATAATGTGTTCCCTATCTCCACGTATATTTCAGCAGATCATGATGCATTTCATTGGTCATGTGTGTTGAAAACATGACATGTTGCAGACTCTGTTTTTCTGTACCTGGCCAATCAACTTGACTGCCATTAAGTTAGAGTAGCCCTGGGCCACTGAGCCAGTGGTTATGTGGTTTTAGTTAACTTATGATTATATCTATATCATGTCAGGAAATTGTAAAACAGTGTCCATCTCAATCTTCCAGAGCCCAATGCACCATCTTAAAATGATATATTTCATCTGACCAACGGTCCAAAATCCAAAAATGTTCAATTTACAATAATGTACAACAGAGAAAAGCAGCAAATTCTAACATGTAAAGAGCTGGAAACAGAGAATGTTCCACATTTTGAATCAATAAATGATTAATTCAGTTGTTCGGCATGTGGGCTGGGCTCTTTGGGAGAGTGCAGAGCCAGAGCAGAGGTGAACTTAGGTTGAATAATGAGATTCATGTGGGAACAACAAAGAAACAAGTGCTTTTAAACACATAAGGCTTCAGACAGCAAAGTGTTTTTTATAAGATGGATACATTTTGACAGTTGATGCTCATTGAACAAATGCATCAGTCAAAACTGAAGTCATTTGCTTGAGGGTTCACTTTTAGTGTGATGGAAGAGTCTTATGTCTTTTGTGTCTAAAAACTCAGCTTGGGCAAAGTTTAACCTTTAGTATTTTCAACTGTGCTTTGCAACATCGCTCGAAGGCAGGCTCTGTCAATCTGTTGGTCAGTCAGTCTACCACTTTGGTCCAGACTGGAATACCTCAGCACCTACAAGTTGGCTTGCAGTGAAGGCCAGAAATGACCTCATTTGGACAAGAACGTGGAGCTGTGAAGGAGCGAGGGGTTGATCCGACTGAGAACTTGTAGAAACTGCTGTGGTTTACGACTTATCGTTTGCAAGGCAGATACATCCTAAAGTATACCCTGCTTTGCCGTCTATGACCTCCAAAATGAACATCATACTGTGATGCACAGGACTTGAAAGTAAGGACTAAAAATGTTTACTTAGATAATAAATCAAGTGAGAAGTAGGGTCATTTTCTTGAAGACTTCTTTTTGCAACCAGTGGAGTCGCCCCCTGCTGGCCATTAGAGAGAAAGCGAGTTTAAGGCACTTCAGATTGGCTTCACTTTTCAGACCTGGAGGTAACCTTTTATTTACAGCCAAATACCTACAAAATTGTTCCCTTCATCCTCAGCTGTACTTTACTTAAAGGGATACTCTGCTGATTTTCAACCAGCTCCGTATCATAACAGTGTGGGTTGTATGTGTACATGATCTGTGATAAACTCAATCTTAGCAGGGCCCAGATCTCCCTGCACATCTCTAATATCAAATCCATTGGCTTTGAAGGCGCTGTATGTAAGAATGTGGCCAAAACGGTTACTGCACTCAAATTCAAAATACTGCAGCGAGTCGTGTCCGCCCCCCGTTCGAGCAAGTCCGGCTTCTCTGCTGCTAATGCTGCTGCCGGGACACAGCGGAGTAGGAGCCAGCTGCTAATGCTATGTACCAGGACACTGCTAATACTGCTTGCCGGTCAATGACCCACCTGCACATGGGCTACCATGTATAATCGAAAATGAATAACAGTTGAAAGTATTCGAAATGTCCATCCCCGTCTAGCTCTGATGGTAGTTAGCCAACTTTGGCTAAAGCTTACCTGTCAAGGAGAAGAGTAGCCACTTCGACATCCGATTTCAAATTCTTCTCCGCTTTCAACTCCACCGTTCAAAAGCATCTCCTATATAAACCCTTGCTTTGCCTTGAGTTGTGTCTTGGCGTTTTTGGGAATCATAACGAGGTCGTTTGGGTTTAGTCGCACCGTCAGCCATTGTAGCTCAGTCATAACTGTAACTGATGCTGAGACTCTACTGACTGTGTGACTGGTTGACGGCGGTGGGTGGCGCAACAGGCCAAAACACAAATTCAAAACATAAACGTGATTTGCGGACTGTAAAATTTTGTTTTAAATGCGAATATTCTGGCTGTACTATTGTTGTCGGTGAGATCGGTATGTTATATGAACACTACTCCTTAGTCCCTGTGACATATTAGGATGAGTTTACGACTATTTGCTTTAGAATTCTTACATATAGCTCCTTTAAGACTGTTGTTCAGTCTACAGATTGTGCTTCCGCATTTTTATATGCCCACCACTGCAAGCACAAAGAGTATAGAAGCAGATCAAGAGAGCGACAAGCCCATCTCTCTTTCTCTCTTAAACTTAGACTAAACGGTAAAACTAGGCAGTGCTGATCATGTATAAACCAAAATTCAGTCACTGTTTTGCCTATTTCTCACCTAAAATGCCCTAGAAACATATTTTTGTGCACTGTTTGGCTGTAGTAGAATTTCTTAACAGGAAGTGGGTGCCATACTGTTTCCTGTGTTGTAAAAAGGAAGTTGAAACACCTGAGATCAAACCATGAAACTAAGCAGTGCCGATGAAATATAAATCAAGATTCTGTTACTGCGTCACCTATTTTTTAACACCTGAAATGTTTTTAGAAACATGTTTTACTGTACTGTTTAACTGTAATTGGAGATTGTTTACAACCAGCCAGCCGCCATATTGTTTCCTGTGGAAAAATGGCCAAGCTCGCATTACATCACCCACCAGCGGGAGCATTTATTGGTCCGGTGTGGTGCAGTGCATTCTGGTAGTTGCAGGTTTTCTCCCTCTCGAGCACAAGAACATGTCTCAGCCCTAAATACTTCTTTCAGTGCTAATTAGGAAATGTTAGCATGCTAATGCTTTGACAGTGAACACAGTGAATGTTACATCTGCTAAACATTAACATAAGCATTGTCACTGTGAGGAGATAGCATGCTAAGCATTTAGCTCAAAGCCACACAGAGCCGCTAACATGGCTGCAGACTCTTAGTCTTGTTTATGTGCACAAACAAAAACACATTAATATGAAATGAATTATGTAAATAATGTTTTGTTATTAATTATCCCAATATTAATTGTCACAAAAAATAAATAAATTGCACAGTGCGGTGTCATTTTTCTGCTTCCGAAGTGGGGCATGTCAGGAAAATATGAGAACCACTACATCAATTATCAGAATAATAAATTCTGTCTCGACTAATTGTTTAATCACTTGAGTTCCACCGCATACAGCCTGTGCTCACACACCTTCTAATCAGCTCGGCTTCTAGTGGAGAACAATGCTGTGTGTGTTCCAGGGTGCATGTCTCCATGCGAGTGTGTGCATTCCCTTGTGGGCACACCACAGCTACAGAGTGAGGTGATCTCCCTATAGCACACCACTATACCAGCCAACGCTCTTTGTCTCACTCACACACATACACACACACACGCACACACACATGGACCAAAAATATTCTGAATTGTCTTCACATCCATGCCAGCTCCCAGGCAGAATGGCTGGCATGTGTTTGAGGCACGTTTCTGCAGAACATACAGGCCTTGTATGTGTTGCCAGGAGCTGGGTTTGCATGTGGGATCCTGACGCATTGCAGAGGGAAACCAGTCTTGGACATGCCTCTTTGCTCGCACACACACGTATTGTACAGATACATACAAATTACACAGACACACATACTCATGATTGTCTGTTATCATGTTCTCTCCCCACTTGTCAGTCACACACTCAGCCCATGTATTAGATGGCTCCCTGCTTGGCAGAAGAAGAAAGGTGATAGCAGAGGGAATCTGGAGGCTGTATGTTCTATCAAACAGCAACATTAGTATGCACAGGAGCCCAGGAGCCAAAACACAGGCGATCAAGAAGCTTCTATGGCTGCTTGAAAAGAGATGAGGGGCACTTAAAGGTATGATGGGATACAACCCCATGCGTCCTTTGGGCTTGAAAGGCTATTTAGTACATTTACAAGTAATATTTTAAACTTTTGAAGCATGGCAGTGCCGCCCACACACAGCTGGAGCTACGGCAGATTCATATTAAGACATATTTACTCAATAGCCTTTTGGCGTACGGTTCTGACATATCAAGTCAAGGCTGAGCAACACTGCCATCACAGAACAGCAGTAAGTAAGCAGTGAAGAAGCAAAGTGTTGACGCAGACAAACAATGGCTCCATTTTAATTCAGTGCAGTTTTCACTGTTCTCCTCTGTCCTCCGACCCTCAGCACTAAAACACGGTCTTTAGTGTTTGTCATCGGTTCTCGCTCTGTTTGTCATGATCTCTGTCACCATGGACACATAAGCACATTGTGCACATACAAACACTATGGATGCCCTGCTCACAGTACAGAGCTCATGGTTGCCCACAGAGTGTGTGATTGCAGCAGGCAGAAATGTGCAGCACAGGGCATCACACAGAGCCCCACACATCGGGTCATTTGTTCTTATGATTCAAAGCTCCAAAGAGGCTTTTGAATGGAAGCGTTGCAGAGCAACACGAATTTAAATGACTCACTGGAAAAATTTTCTACAATTGAAATACAGAGATTAACTCCTAATATGGATCAAAAGCTTGGGACAGAATCATTCCTAAACAAATTATGTTCAAATAATTAGTTTATAATGATTAGTTAGTCCACTGATTTGGGTCTTTTTATACATGTCAACATATAGAAAAAAATAAACTAAGGTAATTCTATCAGTTTGTGCTTTTCCCCCACCATGATACTTTGCCAGACAGTAACCCGTCTGCTTCCAGCTGGCTACCTGAGACTGCTGCTGTGTGCACATTGAAATCATGACAGGAAAAAAGTAATGTTGTCTCAGTGAAAGATGTAGTCTCCCCAAAGCTAATGACAAACTGCTAAAAATAAGCCAACTAGATGTAGCAGTGCAACTTAGGGCTCCTCAGGCTGCCTTGTTTTGTAATCAAACAACAAGAAACAATCATGGTTGCTGATGGAGACCGAAAACGAATACGCACGAGAAAAGCATCCGTGGTTGAGGCCGGATAATACCTTTGAAAATATACAGCTACACAACATGTAAATGAAAAATGATATGAAATAAATATCAAGGCTGTACGTTAACTTTTTTGCACGCAGCACTGGAGCTACAGAGGTTTAAAGGTTTGCAGCACAGGACACTAAACTATAACATGAGTATAAAAGTATCAAGTAGGTCTATATCCATTGTAGTTTGAACAAATTCAAAATCTTTGTAGAGGGAGTAAAAAAGTCATTTTCCATCTGTTGGCCTTTCACATGAATCTAGTGCTGGAAAATGATTTAAATATTTTTATTTAGTTAGACTTTTAATCTTATTTATGCACAGACCATCAACAGAGAGGCTGATGGGGGGGGAGGAGACAGAGACACTTTGTCCTTGTTATATACGTCTTGTATATGAAATGTCTGTTTTGTTGCTGCATTTTTTAAAACACATCTGGTGCTGGCTCCATGTCACACATTAGACTAGATACCAAGAAGAATGGCGATGTGCTATGATCCACCTCACATACAAACTAGCAGTACTGCACATTTGCTGCGGTAACTTCATCTCACAGACGGAGTTAGTGTAGCACGTAGTGTAGCATATAGACCGATGTCTCACTGTACACTAATTAACAGACAGATTAAACAGAGGAGCAGCTCTGTGTCTCTCTGAGTGTTGATGGAGAGCTTGTGAGTTAGTGAGGCGGAGCTGTGTGGAGAGTCTGAGAGAGGAGAGATGCACACTGGTATGCATTATGTAACACAACTTGACCCTATAATCGATATAAACGATTACTTGAAAATACATGGGTATATTGTCCATAGTCGTTATATCTCTCCCACTATAAACAAAAAAGTAGAAAAGAACTTTTATTTTGACAAAAATGACAATGTTTCTACGCCAAAATTTAGAAAAGGCAAAATCTGAAAATTTGGCAACCCCGGATCAACTCGCCAATCCGGCTCTGTGTGTCTAAATGCTCACAGCTTGCCGGCAAAACGGCCCAGCATTCACAGAAAATTTGGCGGTGTAAAAGGGGCTTATGCCTTGTAAAATATGTTTCTGAAAACATTTGAGGGGGAGAAATGGGGAGTGCAGTAACAGAATCTTGATTCAAATTCGATCAGTGCTGCTTAGTTTGACAGTTTGACCGCAGTTCACCATCAGTGATTGACACGGTTGACAGCTGCATTAGAAACACCTCGCCTCTGGTTGTTGTTCACGTACAGTAAGGCCGTTAGAAATGCTACAAGGCAATATAGTGTCATTTTCTTTTACAAACGATCCATCCCATTTACTGCTGTGTGGATATCGTGACAGTTTCATCAAATATGACAGGAAGTTATTTTTTATAAAAGTTACCAACTGTAGCTTTGAATGTTTTTGGTATTTACACAGAAAACAGGAAGTCTCTGCAGTCCCAAAACACTCCTTGTAGGGGAATAAATCAAAAAGCACCTCCTGGCTTTATTCTTCTTCAAATATATTTTCACATGAGCTGTCAGCTCAGCAGAGGAGAAGTCATGTAGATTTCAGCAGAGTGACAGTATATCAACATAACTCATCTGTCAGTCAGCGCACTGTCATTTATCAGTTTTCAAAAAAGACTTGACAATAACTGCTCTGTCTGCTCTACAAATCTGAACGTGTCTATCTTTTTGGCCCAAATTATTATTTTATTCACTGTTGTTCAGATGACCTTCTGCAGATCTTGTCAGCGTTTGTGCTATGTGCCTGGAAGTTCTTTTAACAAACTTCTCACCAGCATCATAGCCTGAAAAAAATATCAGGCTATTATTCTGAAGTGTTTACTGTAGCTCCGTCGCCCAACAATGGCTTTAGACCTTCTCCCGGAAGAATGGCAACATGTTTACATGTGGTGTGGAGGAATTATCAGGTGATTGGTTCTCTAAAGAATGATCCACTCTGAAATGGTGTTTGTGTATTCTGACTTGCTCCTCAGCAGGGCGAGGATAAATGATGGACTCACTATTCCAATTGTTATTTGTATGCATACCTTCACATGACTGCATGGCTAAATGTTGGGAGCAAACAATGCAGCTGGATTCTCTAATATCAGGCTTTGAAATATTTGTTCCTGCTGCTACTTCAAGGTGTCAGTTTTTTCCCTCTCAGGCAGAGATCTTGATTATAGGCAGATGCCAACTGAAATATTATCTTCACAGCTGCAATTCTCCTCTGCTTTTCAATTACGGTTACATTACCAGCTCTGTGTCAACACATGAATTACTGCAGTTGCGCCCTAAGAGGTTTTAGAGCCGTGTTCAAAGAAGTCTGAAGCAGAGTCTCCTCTCCTCTGTTGATGCGTGCCCCATCTGGCAGTCTGACAGTGGAGGTGTTGTGCAGTTCAGGCCTCAGCAAGCAGAGTCATCACACTTGTATTTGAAATCTGCAGCAGCAATAACAGCTTTGTGGTGAAACGTACCTTATGTTCCTTTGTGTAAGAGCTGCTAATCAAAATATGCAGGAATGTAAACTTTTTCAAGCAGGTGAGAGACGATGAGTCATCTTGGTTTCTATTTGGGTCATGTCAGTGTAAACTCTGACGCAAAATGTCAAACAAAACATACACTGCAAACTAACAAGATTATTATAGGAAGAGAACAACCTATTTCAAATAACTGACCAGCCAACACTGCCATCCCGAGATCCATGTTGCTAGCACGGCTAAAAGTTAGCATTAGGGCTGACCTTCGACTTCATTTTGGAAAATCGAAGCTTCGGAGCTCAGAACAATTTTAAATCGAAGCCTTCGACGACTGCGTGGGGGGGACTCAGAGTGCAGCGGACCATCAGCATATTATTTTACATCAATAAAATCTATTTTATCATTATTTTGAGTCACATTGTTGAAAGAATTTAGTCGTCTGTGTTCAAGCAGGATAATAGGTCTCCATTCATTGCATGTCGGGCTTTCTATTTCCTTGTCGGAGATGTTTTCTTTTATTACATGATAGCTGTTCTCCCTTAACTCACCAGTAAAGAATACCTTTGTCCATTTCAAATAACCCGTGGCAATAATAATATCCCTGTTCTCTGATTTACTGTGAAACTTTTATAGGCAATTCATGCAACAATCAGACCAGATGACTTCTTTACTCGGCCTAATGGGGCCGGCCTTTATTTGTCAACCAACAAAAAACAATCAATCAATTAAAAACACAAACTGGAACTGGAACATGAAATCTTATATGCCTAACAGACATTGCTTCTCGTTCTTTGAGTTTACATATGGCTAAAGGGGAAAAAAACAACGGACGTAAACGGACGGCATGATTAAAATTGCACACACAAAAAGTAGCCGAGTGGCAGGGTTAGTGTTGTGTTCAAGGTCCCCCAAAAAAAACGGAGAAAAAAAGGCAGAATATTTGAATTTTGTTTTTCACAATCGAATCCCGTGCCATCGAACGAAGCTTCGAAGCTTTGAATTTTTTGGGTCAGCCCTAGTTAGCATACAACAAAAACACAGTCCACGTTTGAAGGAATAGTTTAAACCAGTGGTTCCAAACCGGTGGGTCGCAGTCCAAACGTGGGTCACGGTTCCATTCGTAATGGACCGCAAGTGACTCATGAATGTGTCAAGTTTATAAAAAACACACTTTATTTTAGAGTACAGTAAATTTCCAGCACAGAGCTTTTATTTTGAAGTGCTGTTTCCTGCTGTAGTGTGAGTGACTAACTGACAGCTACTTGACAGAGACTGCAAACTACCTCAACGACATGGCCAAACACAAGTATGATGCTGAGTATATTAAACTTTGTGGACCTTGGACTAATGACCAAGGAGAAATCTGAACCATGTGGCTGGACCAGTTGGGAAACACTAGTTGAAAGTACTTGAATACACTTATTTGCCTTGACAGAAGTTGCATGAGGAACTCGATACCACTTGATGTCTGTGTGTTACTTAAAGGGACATCTAACCCCCAAAATACATATTTTTCCTCTTACCTGTGGTGCTGTTAGATGTCTGGCAAAGAGATGTTTGCAGACATTTCCAGAGGCCTCTGTCAGCGCCGCAAGATTTGTGCTCTTTTTATGTGTATGTGGTTGGCTTTGGACGGTGGTGGCGTGTGGCTGCGAGTCACTCATCGGGATGAGGAAATCAATTCACCAGTCTGTAAACTCTCCTTCTGCTGACTTCTATGAGCTGGCCAAGTCGAGGTTTTGAAGCGTAGACATCAGCAAACATTGAGGAAAGGATGGAGAGGAATAGAATGTGCACCAGCTGAACTAGCATACCTCTTACAGGGGGTTCTTTTGGGGAGTTTTTCCTTATCCGCTGTGAGGGTCCAAGGACAGAGGGATGTCGTATGCTGTAAAGCCTTCTGTGGTATCTGGCTTTACAAACAAAATTGAACTGAGTTGAATCCTGCTAGGCATTGTGCAGGCTTTGGAAAATAAACTGGATGCTGCATCGGTTTCCAGCAGGATATCAGGAACTGTAATATCCTTTGATTCACCAACACTAAATCTTGGACAGCGCAATTTAACTAGGTGGCCCTTTTTCTGTATGCTGATCTGAAGGCAGAGGACTCTGGTGAAAGAGGGAAATGAGGCGTGTGCTTTACGGTGAATAAGGACTGGTGTGAAGGTGGGAATGTGAGCTACTGTCCTGATCCTGCTTTGGATCACTGCTATACACCATTCTGAGGCAGCTGCAGTGCAGTGCCGCCCGTGTTTGGGAGAAGTGACCACACAGCCGTCTTGTTAAGGTTGAGATGTGTTGGCAGTTAAATCATTTAACAGCCAGAAACCTTGATTACCAGAACTGTCTGGAGACATGGACAATAATAAAGCAGCAGCCAACAATGTAGGACGATGCAACAAAGGACTGAACTAGTTAAAGGAGCTCATGTGATCACATTTCACTATTTTCACTGTTTTCTCTCTACCGAACTACATTCATCAGCCGTATCACTGCCCCGAAAGAAATATGCATCTGCTCATGTACGAGAGGCTCCTGCTCATGACAGCAGGACATGGAATCATTAAGAGGCTCTTTCGAGATGAACTGAGCCTCGCCTGGATAGTGGACGAGAGGGAGCTGTGGTGAAGTCGCACAGTTTCCCAACAGTTTGCAGCAGCCTTCAGTCCGTACAGGAAGTCGCTAAATTACTTACATCCTGTCTGATATGATGGGGATTTATTAAAATATTATCAGACTCATATATCAGTTGGTTCTCAGTCTCCAATTATTTTAATTATGATAGATTATTTTATTAAAATGCTCAACAGGTGATCTGTAATTTCTGTTTACGGTTCTACCTCCCTTTGACATGAATTCTGTAAATCAGCATCATATCAGTGTGACCTGTCACTTCCAACTGCACAAGCTAAATAAATTGTGTCTGACTGTAAGCTTAATATTTTCAGAGGAGACAACAGCTTTCATTAAAGATCAGTCAGGTATAGTCAGGGCTTCACATCTGTACAGGTGTTACTTTAAGAATCCTCACATCCCACTGACCACCAGTTTCTGTGATGCCAAATATTTCAATAGGTAAAACAGTCCAGTGATGAATGTATTCAGTCTCTGACGACTAAACATCACCATCAGCCACACAACATGTTTTCTGTTAAAGGAATAAACCTTCAAATCAGACAAATAACATCTAAATCTCTGAAATTCAACAAAAATTAAAAGTTTATATGACACGTCATCTTGTTGAGTCGACATCTAAACCAGTCAGCTGAGAGCCAGGTGTTTCCCATCATGCTCAGGGTCTTGCAGTTGGAGAGCAACTGCAGCACCTGGCTCTAAAAAATGCAACCGCCTCACTCTCATAAGATCAGATATAAGATAAGATAAGATAAGATAAGATAAGATAAACTTTATTGTCCCACAAGGGAAATTTGTCTTGGGCAGTATAGTGCAAACAGCTGCAATATTCACACATATTCATACATACATACATACATACATACATACAATCAACACAGACAAGTTGCCAACATCGTGCACTGAGTGTGTTACAGTTACGGACTACTGGTGCAAGAGTAGTGCAACCATTTGCCTTGTATGCAAGGTTACAATCAAAGGTAACTACAGGTATTGCACTGGCCTATCTCAAAGTGCAAGTGAGTGCAGATAAAAACAAATATATACAGAGGTCAAATAAAAACACCAATAAAAACAGTTAAAATTATATTAAATCAGTTGCAGGACCATAGTGCAAATAAAAACAGTACTAGATAAGAACAACAATGACCAGATCATTTAGGCATAAAATAGCCCTGCACACATACGGCTCACACCAGGGGGGCATCGCAGGGTCAGCAGGTGAGCAGGCAACCACCTATTAGCATAATTGAGGAGAATTCAGTAATAAGCAATGGTAAACAGTGATTAACGGTGAATTGATGGTGAATTTGACGGGCAGGGGATCAGCAGCCATAAGCCTCCCCCCTGCCCACATGTTATATGTTCCATATAAAATTACCAGAATGGAGGTGGGTCCACAACAGTGAGCCCTGCCCACCACCCGACCGAGGTCAGGTGGTGGGGTGGAGGGGCGCTAGGGTAGTGGATCTGCAGCAGTAGGCCTCCCCACTACCCTTCCTACCATCACGGCCCTGTTGATGCTACCACATCCAGACGTGTCCCCTGGATGAAACCTTTGAGCTTGGGGAAAAGGAAACAATCCTAAAACACCCCCCTACTCACCTGACCTGGCTCCAGGTGATTTTTGTGGCACCAGGTGAGTAGGGAGGTGTTTTAGGATTGTTTCCTTTTCCCCAAGCTCAAAGATTTCTCACCTGTGTGCTGGATGTATGGGCTCCAGCAGATTGACCCGACCGACTGGACGCCATCATCGCAAGCAAAACGGACAGCACGCTGCGTTCACAGTGCTATGTGGAAATCGGACATATCAGCACTTAAAATGTGGCTGTTGAACTGCAAAATCTGGCATAATTTATCGCTCTTATACCACAATTGGTGCTCAGTACTGTCTGAAACAGATTTCTAAATGGAAGTTTGTCACTGGCATCAATTTTTACACTGCCAGTCACATGAATATGGTGTATATAAGTGTTGAGTCAGAACGTTTTTAGTTCCTACGTTCCCTGAAGGCACTGTCACTCATGATTCCACACCCCTCTCAGTTGATGCCACGCCCCCCACGCCACATCAGGGTCAAAAATCTGAAACTCAAAAAACAGATTTGAAACTGAAAAAAAAAAAAAAAAGATCTGAAAGTGAAAAAAAGATTTGGAAGTGAAAAAATAAGATTTGAAACTGTAAAAAATAAGATCTGAATCTGAAAAGATAAAACATGCAACTGAAAAAAATAAGACCTCAAATGTTAAAATATATATGGAAGTGAAAAGTGAAAATAAATTATTCATTCAAAAGAATTACCAAAGTGAATCAAAATTATATTTAACCTGAAAAAACGTTTCATATACTTACTTTTATTTTGAATACATTGTTGTATTTTTCAAAATTCAAGATCAACACATGAATTTTCAGTTTCAAATATTATTTTTTCAAGTACAAAACATTTGGCCCTAATGTAGCTCCATAGGGCTCTGCCACGAGAGGTGTTTGTTTGTTTGTTTAATAATAAAATGGAAGTGGGAATAAAGGACAATTTGAACTGGTTGCTCCTACACCTGCTGGCTCTGTAGCACCTCCCCGACGGCAACAGCTCATACTCCTGAAAGAGAACATGAGAAGGGTCACTCAGGATCTTATTTGCTCCCTTGAACACTGCTCCCTCATATATTGCCTGGAGGGACTGGAAGTGATCATGTGTCCCCACTATCTTCATAGCTGTAGTCACCATTCTCTGAAGTCTGGCCTTACACTGGACTGTGAGGGAGCCGAACCACGCTGCCATGCCCTATCTTATAACACTTGCTAACACAGCGTTATAGAATGTTAACATGATCTCGGACCCCAAACAGCTTTCTGAGAAAGTGTGTCCTCTGAGCTAGTCTGTTACAGAGGAAATCCACATGATCACTCCAGCATAGGTTATTAGACACAATCAGGCCCAGGTATTTATACGAGGACACCTGTTCAAGAACGCAGTTATCAATGATTACCGGGTCATGAGCTGCAATTTCTTTAGGATCAAAAATCCTAAAGAAATTGCAGCTCTTGACCCGGTAATCATTGATAACTGCGTTATTGATAATCATGAGATTATCGCTGTCCATTTTTGTATGATATCAGAGTAAGTTGGGATGAAGTCGGACACAAAACTAACCTGTGATTGCTGATGATTGAATCTGTGCAGGCCTGGCTCATCTCAAACGAGCTAGGTCCGTGGTACTAGGTGAGCTAGCAGTAGATGCACACTTCCTTCTCCACAGTGGTCAGGTTGGCAGATGTAGTTTAGTAGAGAGAAAATAGTTCCTATGTGAAACTGCTCAGAACAAGGTCTGTGGATTATCTTGAGTAACCGGGTCATGATTTCTGAAAAGAGACATTGCTGTTGATTTTTTTTTTTTAGCTGTAGTTTTTTTTGGCAATTTGAGCACCACAAGCTGAGCGCCATTAAGTTCCATTATACTGGAGAGAAGGCAGACACAACACAAAGCATAGTAAAACAATACTACAGTCATCATTGTTCACAGAGACTGTTTGTAGACACAGGAACTCTAAACCTAAAGGAAGGATGCATGCTCATGCATTATTGTATGGATTATTTCCAGATGGAGACTAAAGAAAAAGGGTCAAAAGCCCTTCATAAAGCAATCTTCTCACTGCGACGTCAGGTCACGACCAGTTTGTCACATGTTTAATTCTCGCTTGAGAACCACTGTGCTCATCTTTCTCACATTTTGTCTTCTCTCCCGTGTGCCAATAATGCAGAAATCACAAATTCACAAATCCAAACTGGACTTAATAACCGAGTGGCTCTTTTCCAGATTTTTTTCCCCTCAATTTATTAGAGCATAGACTGAAAGAAAAATAATGCCCTGACATATTTATCCTCCACCCACAGGCTCTCCTTATTGTACAAAAAGGAAAGCATTACAGTTTAGGAATATCAACTACATGCACAGACGCAGACTTCTGTTCAGTATCAGTGCCAGCAGCACTTTGAATAAAGCATTCCTTTTGAAACATTACACTGTGGAAGACCTTCTCTGTGTGCTTTTACTTGATCCCCAGCCGCTACTCTTTTCATTCCTTTGTTGCTGATTGTTTTCCCATAAGTCTCCACTCTGTTTAGTCTTTTCTACACATCATCCTTTCCTTTTGTTTCAGTTTGCCTCCCCTCCTCTCGCTTCTCATCTTCTTCTGAGTTTCTTGCATGCGTGCGTGTTGTCTCAATGTAAGTGCATGGCCATGTGACCTCTGGCACACATGTTGGCGTTGCTTACTGAAAAGCCCACCACAGAGTCTCGGCGCAAATCATCCTGTCAGTCAGAGCGCGGAGGGTCGATCAACGCCGGGATTGTGTCCAGACCAGAATCTATCAAATGTAAACTGTGTGTGTGTGTCTTAGATTGGATACTGCACAATAGACGGAAAAGGGACATGTGACGCACACACACAAACACACTTAGTCTCAGTGTTTGTGTGAAATGGAGGAAGAAAGAGAGCACACATAATTGGACATTCTGGCAGGAGAGGATTCGCAGAGGAGTGGGGAAAAGTGTGTAAGAGGCCCATTATTTTGCAGCCATTAGAGCTCAGCTCCACATTTTTGAGACATGTTGATCAACAGGCCTCTCACATCAACCCTGACTTGTATTGTGTTCTCACCATTAAAATGACAGCATTGAATAAATGTTTGCTCTCCCTGCTGTAAGTCTCTGGATGAGCCCGGCCCCAGAAGGACTCAGAAAACAGCTTGACCGCATCTCCAAATCTTGTGGTCAGACCGCATGTATACGCATCCATGTATTGATGTTCACGCTTGGTGGATGTTCCTGACATGTGATAAGTTAAACTTCATGGTTGACCAGCGAGTTTGGCAGCCGGGTGGACATAAACACACCATACAGATGCAAACATGTGGACGCAAATAGATTCTCATGCCAAAGTGGGATCGCACAGTCAGAGGAGAGTTTATCTCTGCAATCATTTCTTCATTTGACACACGCTGTGTAATTACTGCTGCTGACAGATGCAAGTTGATTGTTGTGAATAATGGCCTGATGAATGGAAATTGAATGTAATGATACTTGCTGTATATATGTATAATTTTAGATTTTGCCGCACAGCTTCATTATGAGCAGATTTAAGTGGAAGAAATATGCTGCTTAATTATTGATGGGCACCGTTTACATTCCTTCATTGATGTTCCAGCTGGTGTGGACCTCCTGCTGGGCGTCTGTCACTACACTAATGATTTCCCTCTGTCTGAGGTTCACACCTCAGGCCTCTGGGACCGTACTCACAAAGTGTCTTAACTTCCCACAGGGAGTCCTCCTAAATACCACTTAAAGTTTCTAGCTAAGTGTTTCCTCTAAAGATCCTCAGCTCAGTTGCCAGAAAAAAATGTGGGCATTGTACATCTCAGCAAACCACTTATACATTACAGTTGCGTATTTCCTACATATCATATCATATCATATCATATCATATCAATATCTTTAAGTGACGCAGTGTATGAGCTGGCTTTGTTTTCGGGAGGTGGAGGGGGTGGTAGATGCCGTGACACCTTAGGGAAATGCCTGACAAGCTGCAGATCACTGTTCGAGGCAAACAGCAAAACAAGTTGCGATTTAGTGAGTCATTGCTGCCAGCTGCTTTTTAGGCACCAAATATGGGGGCTGTGTAGCAACCTGTGGATGTTTTTCCAGCGGTTTTGTTTATCGATCAGTTTGTTTTTCTTGCAGCTTTCAAAGGCACAAAGGGGTTGTTTTTTTAATGAGACATTACTGCTTTTTCTGCTGGGATTGTGCCACCAAAGTGGATATGTTATTGGAGTGGGAATCACCAGAGGATCCAGAATATGATATAATTGTGATTTTAAATGTGTTAAAATATGCCAAGTATTGCAATAAAATATATTTTGATCTATTACCTTTTTACAACTGTCTTAAGTTTGATTTTTATTGTAATATGAATAATTTATACAATTAAAAAAATTGGTACTGTGTGGACGATTTGATATTGCCACACAAAAATATTGCAATACTATGCTGTACCACCCACCCCTAGTATTTTAAATCCAAACATGATCTTTTCCTAACCATGACCAAGTGGTTTTTGTGTCTAAATCTAACCACAACATTGTTGAAATGTAAAGTTTTAATGTATCTGCTTCATAATAATTTGCAAAGGTAACGTATCTTGTTGTGCAGAAACATACGTCAGCATTTCTAATGGCAGTTGGGTTGTCGACAAAGCTACTAAGAGCAACTTTTACTGAGGAATAGGCTAAAAAGGGACGTTCTGCATCAGGCAAATGGCCAACTTGACATTTACACTGGCAATTAGGCTCC
The DNA here is from genome assembly GCF_041903045.1 of Epinephelus lanceolatus. Lineage (NCBI taxonomy): Eukaryota > Metazoa > Chordata > Actinopteri > Perciformes > Serranidae > Epinephelus > Epinephelus lanceolatus. The sequence continues at coordinate 33,309,106 of NC_135754.1, read as the reverse complement.
TCAAGGTGGCTAGGTAAGTTCATATGCATTGTACAACTGTTTTTCAGTAGCTCAGAAAGTTATTTAAGCAATCATCTCCAGTGTTATTAGATTGTTTTGATTTGTTCTTAGGCTTATTGGTTCCTTATTAAGTCCCCTGCCATCAAAATACACTCTAAAATGAGCCGATACCTTTTTTGGAAGTTCAATACAATACAATAACAATACCTCAGTGTATTTTCAGTCTATGCCTTCTTTCAGTGTTTGGAAATTATTTTTAGTGTTTCCACATCTTCTTATTGTCTTGTAAGATTATAGGCTATTGTTTACATGTCACTCCGATGAATATGTTTTTTTTGCTGTCCCTAAAAAGAACATTCCTGGGGTGCACTGCAGAGAAGAGTGATAAGTCTCAGTGGGTTTGTTACTACAAGTGACCCCTTTCACATTATGCTCATCGGCCCATGGTTGATATAAAACTATAGGTTAGAGCAGCTTTAAAGTCACTGTGTGGAGATTGTGCTTCAATCTGAGTCTGCACGTGTCATGTAACTGATTTTTAGGCAACTACACTACATCTCACTATCACACACTGGGTCTTGCTAATCACCGCTAAACAAGTTACGCCTCCATGATGGAATGAGGCTCTTGGCGCTGTGCGTTTCAAAGAGTTCCCCCTCGCGACTGGCCATATCCATTTGTATTTTGCTCCACAGGGATTTTGCCTCCCTCATTTCTTCCCCGCCACTGCAAAACCAGAGGAAATCAGTCTTTGCCGGTGCTGAGCCCCAGCTATAATGAGATTTGAGGGACATCAAAGTGCCTCTCCTTTGAGGAGGAAAAATAGATCGGATGAAAAATCGGCCTGAAATGCAAATGTCCCACTGCGATGATGAACATGAGTCAGCTTCCTCAGGAGCGTGGCACAAAGGGCTGAGGCGAGTGTGGACAGCTGAGAAGTTTGGAAAATGACTTAGTGGATGTGTTTCAATGATAAGCTGTCTGTGTCTAAATCCAGATATAAATCATGCTGTGATGAAACGCTGCGGGGGGGGGGGCTACGGTCGGAAAGAGTGACACGCAGGTACTACGATCAATGGTAGTGTCATGAATGGCATTTGATTTGCTAACTGGCCACTGACTTTGAGGCTAACCCCAGCTTGTCAGTGTCATATCAAAGACTCTTGTTCAACCTGAGCTTTGTTGCCATGGCAGCAAGGATATATCATTGGGGTATACTGTTGAATTACTAGATAATAGCTTAACACAAGGAATACTTTGTGTTTGGTGATAATCAGTTATATTGGAGACACAATAGAATTTGGGACTTTGTCTGATTTGTCAGAATTGTCAACTTGCTACACTCTGTTTCCATCTGCAGTCCGAGACCATCCACGTCTCGCCTGAATCTTGCGTCATTTTAAGTCCACACTGATGCATAGCCATGCCAACACGCCTGTTTTGTCGCTGTTTTAAGTGTGGGACAGAGTGAAGTAAAAAAAACTATGATAAAAGAATGATACTAGAAGAGCTTCAACTGACCCTTTGCTAAGCCCCGCCCCTTTGTGATGGCCCGTCAAGCTGTCGGAGTAAGCACGGAGCCTAAACAGTAACTTACTGCACTCCCTGAAGAAATATTAAAATATTTGTGGAAAAATGAAAGAGTGATTCCAGGGAGAAGCAGACAGAGGGGTCTACAGTCTGTGTTTGAAGGATATATCCAGGATGTCAAACTGACTCAGCAGCAACAACAGGTTAAAAAGACAAAGATAGTTAGAAGCTAAAGCCGAACTATAGGCTACAGATCACAGTGTAAAAGTGAACCACCACATCACTGCTGATCGCCATGGGCGTGGTAGTGGGGGGAAAAGTGGACCTGACTACCCAGGGCCCGAGTAGGGAGAGGGGCCCATGAAAATCCTGATTTTTTTTTTTTTTTGTGATGTTTTTATTTCGAATGAATTGGGCCCTCCAATTAATTGGTGTCATAATTTATTTCAAATATATTGATAACATCAACTGAGAGAATGAACTTTATGTCACAGTCTTCCCACATATTGGACATTCTGGGGGCCCCCTCTTGGAGGCGCAAAATGGTTTAGTCCGCCCGACAGCGACCGGCGACAAGTGTAACGTCAGTGAGCCCAGATTGAATGACCTGGGGGCTAGACATCATGCTGCCCAAAAAGCATAAATCGGGGTATCAAAAGAAGAAAGAGAGGAAAGAAAAAGAAAGAAGGCAGAATGAGGGGAGGCAGCTGTTGACTGCTTTCTTTCCCAAAGGTGAACCGAGTTTGCTTGTTATGCAAAATCCAATTAAAGTTAACTTAGTCCACTCCAGACAGCTGCTGCTGATGTTTGTATGCTCATGTGAAGTCTTTAGCTTAGCTAGTTGCCAACCGGGCTGCTTGCGGCTGTAAGTATAAAGACAATTATGGGCCAGCTAACATTAGTTGTCAACATTAACCAGTTTCAGAAACAAACAGTGGCGCTGGCGCAGCCGCAGCAGCTGGAGCAGCAGGAGCAGCAGGAGCAGCAGTGGCCAGTCCTGGCGGCTCTTCTGAAGATGAGGCTGAGATTAGAGATGAGCAAAGACAAGGTGAGATCGTTGTTCAAGTATTCAAGGGCGAGCTCCCCCCTCCGACCCCCCCTTACGTTGGTATGTTGGTTCGCGAGGGAGAGAGAGAGAGAGAGAGAGAGAGAGAGTAGCGAGAGAGAGACAGAGAGAGAGAGAGAGAGAGAGAGAGCTGCTGACTGGTAGAATTGCTGCCTAAATGCGAGTTGTTTACCTTAAGTTTAAAGTAAGTTAGCCTTTTGGTTCAGTGCGTGTGCTATAGCCTGTTGTCTACTAACACAGCAGAGCTGAAAGTGAAACTCCATGCTGAGACTTAATAAATGATCCACCTAGCAATATTTCTGCTGCATATATCAACATGTAAATAGCCTACCAATATCACTGTAGGCTCAAGTGCACACTAGTAATATATTAATTGAGCAATAAAGCAATTTCTTATTTTTGTCTGGTAAAAGCCTTAGCATTGCAGTGCAGTGCTGTGCTTAAAAGCTATTGTCAACGCTCAATAAATTCATGATGTTACCAAAGCCAATGAGTAATCATGTTAAATAACTGTGATCTCAATATCAATCAAAAATAATTGTGATTATGATTTTTGCCATACATTTTTGCTATAGATAGATAGATAGAGAGATAGATAGATAGATAGATAGAGAGAGAGAGAGAGAGAGAGAGAGAGGTGTAGGTGGTGAGAAGAACATAGAAAAACAATTAGCTATTCCTCTCAATCTGGCTGAAAAATGGCTTAAAACATTTTTGCCTCTGCAACTTGCTGACCATGGTGAATACTGTGTGTTATAGCAAATAATTAGGCTAGTCTAAGCATCTATTGTAGGAAAGCATATCTGATGTTTACTTCACGTTTGACTTTTAATGAACATATTTGCAACCTTTCACATTATCTTTGTACTTGTTCTAAATGGTAGATGTCAAGCGCTGTCAAGCGCCCTCTTGTGGATACTTACCAGTTATGACTGTTTGGTTGACAGCCTTAGAGCTCAGCCCATAGCAACACAAAAATGAAGCCCCATTTAAAAGACAGTCTGTCAACATAATAAGCAATGCTTGGTCATATGTTTCATTATTTTTAGCAGTTTATCTTGCACTGAAATGGCTCTAGAAATACAAAGTGAGCTTGCTTTAAAAAGTAGGTTGAGTTATTTGTATGTTAAGAGGCTAAATACCAATTCTTTATTCTTGTAGATGTAGAGAGTTCTGCATCAGATGCTGAAGGCAAGGAAGGGTGTAGCTTAAAACCCTATATATGCTTTTTTATTTTAAATAAATACCCCTTTTTTTTCTTTTTTTTCTTTTTTTTTGCTCACGCGCCTCGTGCACTGGCATGGATAGGGGCCCACTGACATTGAGAGTGTACAGGGCCCAGAATTTGGTGCTACGCCCCTGCTGATCGCCACACAAGACAATGAATATAAAGGGAAACTTTGCTGATATTCAAGCATCACAGTGGCAGCACCTGGACCTTTTGAAAGCCCTGACCTAATCCCCCCCTATTCGGACGGGATTAGTTTTACATGGGCACGTGGGGTAATCTCACTTTACCACAGGACGTCGGTAATATTAATGGCCAATTCGCACGGGATAAGAAATATCAGTAAAACTACCACAAGTGGGAGGTGTCAATCCATTCACGCACTGCCGTCCCCTCCTGTCGTCATTTGCGTATGACGTTGCTTCCTGTGCGTGCCACACTCGAACACACTTGAATCGTGTTCGTCATAGGCCCACAGCACCTGAGGGTTCACACGGACTTGTCCGACTGTGAAGTGCAAAACTGAGTGCTTCTTCAAGAGCCTCCACGCTTGAAAATCCGCGAAAAACCACTTGTAAACAGGATATGACGAAATATATATACACACATATTTACTGCTGGTCTATTTGCACGGGATTAGTATTACCTGAGGTAATTGTCCGGGACCCTTTTACAGAAGGTAGAAGTCGTGGTAATCTTTACTGACATTGTGCAGTGATGATTACTGACATGGCACATTTGGATGGGACTAAAATCTCTGGTAATTATTACTTTACCCCACGTACCTATGTAAAACTAATCCCGCCTGAATAGGGCTTTAGCCTTCTCCTGGAGCTCCCTGATTTCAAGTGATGTGGAGCTCCGCAAGAACGCTCGTCTGCACACACTGCAGTGACACACACATGGTTAAATATCGAACATAGTAAGGTTTCCCTGCTTCCTTTCACTGGTTTCTGTAGAGCACAGTAGGCCTTAACACAATAATATGCTAATTAAAAAGCAAAAGCAGCATGTGTATACATTCAGTAGGCTATATCTTCAGTAGCTAGCTAGCTAACCCTACACTTTTCAGGGCCTGATTTTGGTTTTGGAACATGGAAGAAACCTATATCTTTTTCCAACCTCTCCAGGTAACGAGTATCAATAAGACATGATGAGCTCCAGGCACAATGTTTATCTATTATTGGCCAGTCTGTGTTTGAGGGGCAGGACTCAGCGAAGGGTCGATAGTAGCACTTATCTTGTCTTTAGCGTTCGCCAGTGTTGTTATTAGTGCTGTGACTAACACTAATTATTATCAGCGATTTATCTGACATTTATTTTCCGATTATTTGATAAACCATTTTGTCAATTAAAAATCATGAAATAGTGAATCCTAGATGCCCAGAGCCCGAGGAGACGTCTTCAAATGTTACGTTTAATCCCACCAACAGTCCAAAAATCCCAAATAATTCAGTTTATTATCATGTATGACAAAGAATGGCATCAAATTCTCACGTTTAAGAGGCATGAAACCAGCTTAAAAATTACTGAAATGAAAATTCAGTTGTCACAATATTGGCCAATTAATTTTCTGTCAATTTACTAATCAATTAATAAACTAATTGTAGCAGCTTTAGTTAGTAATACTCCTCACTGGTTCCAGTGAACTGCTTGACAATGCTTGACAACGGCGTGAGGCTTTAGGCCCACCAGTGACTGGCTAATCCAGTTTCCCTGGGGTGCTCATTGGACATTTTACAGTATGTGTTAACCGAGAAACTGCTGTGTCATGACACGATGCTGGATGAATCAGTCGACTCAAACTCAGTAGATTGGGTGGATTCAAAGGTCTGGACCCAGAACAGTTCGGACTCATCAAGGCAGCTTCTTTCTGTGGAGCTTTTAACCTCCAGTAGCACCTCAGAGCTGGTTCTCTATGAGGAGGTCACAGTTTTGTCTCACGATGCAGGTGATGCACACACCCTTGTGCCAGTGATTTTACACAGTTCCACTGAAGGTAGTAGTCAGATATTTAGCATGGGTCAACAAGAGGAAAAGATGCATCTAAAAAAAGCAACTGATGTACTACTGATCTTACTCTATCTCAGTCTGCAGTGTCTTTAACTCATATTTTTAATCTTTTTCTTTGCTATGTGGCTTTAAGAGATCAGTCTTTTCTCCCACATAATGCATTTGCCTAGACACATTTACATTTCACTAACTTGAGTAGCTTGTATAAAAGATTGCACCTCTTTGTGTGAGTAATGGGACATTTCCTCGTAGCAGGTTGAATGAAGCTTGACTGCTCTTACTGTTATTACAAGCAAATCTTTTATGGGAACATTATGAGAGCATTTGTGCTGTAAAGGTTGCTGGAAAATGGACAGTGAGAATGATGTGTATCATAAACTCTGTTCAAGTCTCTTTATGAGGCTTGGATGAAAGGCTCTCCCATCCAGAAGTTGGATTTGGGCAAAAAAGCTGCCAAGCCAAAGGGCATGTTGCTTGTGATCAATATTACAGTAGGTGCTGCTGCCTGGTCTGTGACATATTTTTAAATTTTCATCTGCCTGTCAGTATTCATTTTAATACCAGCTGAATATTGACATTTTGGAAATCATTATAGAATTAGAGGGATAGTTTAAATAATACAAAAGCCTCTGCCCAGAGCAACATGGTAGAGACAAGAGAAAAATGGTGCACTGTAAAATAATACTTCTCTAAGTAAGTGAGATAATTTTATATTTAGATTTTAACTCTAGTCTGACTAGTGCTCATTATGTAAAGCAGGATTTATACTTCCACACACAGCCTATGCCTTAGCCTGACGTGCACCTCCCCAGAAATATAACTACATGTCCCGGCGACCCAGACCTACTGGTTATTTTATTAGCTGGAACCATTTCCCTCAGTGGAAACACAGGTTTTTATTTACGTTAATTTCACAGATAAAAAAAAACAATAAATTGTGACGACAATAAAGCCTCCACAAAAATAGCATTTTAAGTCTTGTGTGTGATTTATCCTGGCTTCATATGAGCAGAGGAAATCTCTGCTAGTCGCTAGGCTAATTTGTACAATGTAAAAAGCCATCGGCTTGTGCTAATAACGTTAGCATGTTGTATTTGTTTGGAAAACGTGTTTAGTATAAGACAGTTGTTTTGTCAGTGAACCTTGTGAGTTGTAACGGAGCCTAGTTTTGTAACGTTACCTTTGTTACATGTTGCTGTTGTCCCTGGCTTCATATGAGGAGAGTAAATGTCTGCTAGCCGCTAGGCTAATTTATACAATGTAAAATGCCATAGGCTTGTGCTAATAACGTTAGCATGTTGTATTTGTGGGGAAAATGTGTCCAGATTAAGACAAGTGTTTGTCTGTGAATGCTGCGAGTTATAGTGAAGCTGATTTGTGTACTTGTGTAAGCCATGTTTAATGTGTGTTTAATGTGTGTTTTGAATCAACTAAACTTTACAGCACTTCACAGAAACTCCACTGCCAACTAGTGATTTGAAGGTGTAACTGCAGAGTAACAAACACACCACTACACAAGTCTAAATGCTCACAACAGCGGGGGCCATGTGTGTAGGCCACGTGCGTAGGCTCTGCACAGAGCTGACGCACATGTATAAATCCGCTTTAAGATGGGGGCAGATGTTTTTAACTACGACTTTGTGTGAACTTTGAGTCACTTTAATGACTAAAGGATACGTTGCTCAACCTGTAGATTGCAGATTTAAAAACTTGGGCAAGGCTCTACAGATAAAACCTGTGTGGAATTTTGTTTTCTAGAAAGAATATAACTGACCTTATTATAAGCAATTTGATCTTGTGGCAAGGTTTCTGGTAGCTGAGCATCCCAGCTTATTTTAAGAGATCTTATCAAGTGGAAATCACTCATTGCCCAATTAGCTTGCTTCAGGCTAGAGAAGGCATTTCTAAAATGCTTTCCCCGAAACTTAGATAGGGTATTTTTACAGTGTGAGAAATAAATTTAGAGAGCGAGTGTTCTACAGCGCGAGGTAATGCTGCCCGGAGGTGAGTCTGGAGACTTGGCCAGGGTTAAGTCATTTGGCCTCGTTTACACTACTGGTCTCAGCAAACTCTTATTCTTTTCCCTGGAAGCTATCAGTCTGTTGTTCAGGGCAGCAAAGTGAGGAGGAAGAATGCTCAGTTTCTCTCCCTTTAAACCACCAAATACAACAATGATAAAGGAAGGGCACGGAAACAATAACAGATTTTATCAGTGAGATGAAAATGCCCAGGGGCTGGTGAAAACAAACATGTCTCTGGAAAACAGTGGATACGACAAACAGCAATACTGTACAACTGTGTTTTATGTACATAAATTTCATAGCTACATAGTACTTACTGGATGGCAACAATAACAGGATGTAAGAGAATATGTAGAAGACAGTAAATGAAAACCAGCCATTGGAAACAGGATGGAGGAATTTATAATGGGTCCTGATTTTATATGAACAACTCTTCAGCGCATTTTAGCCTGTTATGAAAGCATGGGAATAAACATAATGTCATGTTGCTTTGAGTATTGTTACACAGCAAGAAAGATCCTTGAATCTAAAAAAACATGTTGAAACGGTGGTGATACACTCGGGCTGACGTCCTCCAGGCTACCTGAAGAATAAGGGCGATTTAGTTACATGATTTGTGTTTGTCTGTTGAGTGTTTACGTTCGTCTGTAGTCAATAGGGGTTATGTTATTTCCTCCTTTTGTGATAGCTTTTTGTTTTTTAAGAACAGGAAAGAAGCAGGTCTGAGCAGTATGTGTGCTTAATCAACTGAAACCACTGCTGTGCTATTAAATGAAACCTTTTACAATAAGAAACTATTTTAATAAAGGAAACTGTGCTGCAAAACACCTCCTGACTGAAATCAATGGACATATTTACCTGTTTGCACATCCCAGTGTGGCGTCTAATCAGAGTCACATGTAATATTGAGTGCTCCTCATGAGATCTAATGAATAACATGTGTGGGCAAAGTGTTAAAGGGGCAGTTTACACCAGAATTAAAAAAAGTATTTTTCTTCTTAGCTGTAGTGGCGTATATCAATCCAGATAGTTTTGGTGTGAGTTGCAGTCAGAGTGACCGTCCTCTACTGACCAATCAGACTGCAGTGTTCACAGCGCCACCTTTTAGTACCAGATCTGTGTGCTAGGTACCCCAACAGAGGGGGGACCAAACATGGGGACGGTATGGAACTGTTCCTTTGGTACCATCCACAACTTTTCACAGTTGAAATGGAAAAAAGTGCACTGAACCATACAGTACTGCTCTGTGGAAACGCGGCCATCTAGTTCCATTATATTAGTGAGAAGGCAGACATCACTGTGGCTGATATCTCCAACACTCTGCAACTCACACCAAAACAATCTAGATGGATAAACAGCACTACAGGTAAGAGGAAACATATGTATGTTGGATTTTGGTGTGAACTGTCCCCTTAACTTTACAGTGAAGTTGAGAAATGTACAAGCAGATTTCCTTTATTCTGTTAAGGAATTCAAAACTTTAATCCTTACATTTTCTGTCCTGGATGCTTTGGTGACACCAACAACAAAAGAGAATTATATTCGACAACAGCCGGGTGGAGTGAAGTTTATAACCTTGTTGAGGAGTTGGAGATTCCACATCTTCATCTTGTTATTGTCTCATTATTCCCTGCAGTATTTAAAGCTGTCTTGCTGTCAAAAAAAAAACTCATTGTCTTGTTTTGTTGACGCATTTTTGATAAACGATGGCGGTTAGCGGTAATGTCCATGACATATACATTGTGTTTTGTGTGACTGCTTCACATTAAAAGTCACTCTCGTTGTCCCATGGAAAAAAACAGAATAATTTAGCTCATTTTCCAACACCACTAATAACCACATATAATAACCTAATGGGTCACAAACCATGGCATGTCCCAGCTGTGCGCTTCACTTTCTGGTGTCCCTTGGAAACAGTTTCCATTGTAGCCTGTGCTTCTTGCAGCATGTCTGTATTTGGTCATGTTTTTCTCTTTTTTCATCTCTGTTCATTAAAAATACATAGTTAAATTTTTTTTGTGCATTAAGAAAATGCTTGAAATGGCTTAGATGTAACTCTACACCTCTGCGTAATTGAGGATACCAGGATCTATCAATATGCAATTTAGTCCTTGCCTCTATCCTGACTGGCACCATAGGGTGCTTTCAAACCTGCCCTGTTTGGTTCAGTTAAATTGAACTCAAGTTCGTTTGTCCCCTCATTGCGGTTCGTTTGGGCAAGTGTGAACACAGCAATCACACTCAGGTGTGCACCAAAACAACCGGACTGAGACCTTCTTGAAGAGGTGGTCTCAGTCTGGTTACAAATGTACTCTGGTGTGTTTCATCCGACCTGGTTCTGAAGCAACTGCAGTCACATGACACATTGTTTGGGTTAAACATGAGCATGTTACAGTCCTGGAGGATTATTAATGTGCACCTCCTCCTGTACTGCCTTAATATGCACATTCAGCACATCCAATGCATCAAAACATTGTTTTCTAGTTGGAGCCGCGCCTTGTTTTCAAACTGTATGGTTTGACTAAAATGAACAATGACAGCAATAAAGTCCACGATGAGCAGCGCTAAAATCAACCTGCGTAGTTGTCCCTCCATTGTGACATTAGAAAGTGTCACATTTATCTTGCAAGTGTACTCTTCTTCAACGTTTGCTTTACTTCCTGGATTTTTCCCACATGGAAATTCTGACCAATCAAGAGCAGCTTTCTCACACAAGGCATTTGATCTGGTCCGCTTGTAAATGCTGCCGTGAGAACACGAACCAACTCTCGGCAATTATGCAACTTTGGAACAACATGAGTCCCTGATTCAGACCAAAGGAGACGACTCTAGGTCTGGACACACCCTTAGCCACTCATCTGCAGCTCAAGCATACCTGCTCAACTTTATCTCTGCGCATCATCAAATAATGAATAATGTGTTGCTAATTTTAGATAAAGATTGTTTCTGATTGCCACCTCTGACAAGCTGAAATGAAAGTGAAAACTTTTTGCAATATTTTATTGCAAGATACTGATGCATAGCTACACCTGCTTCTTTTCTGATGCTCCTTTTGCTGTAGTGTTATGCTAATAATATGGAAAGCCCCACCCTGCAAGTTGACTGGGTTGGTTCTTTAGATATGTGAAGTATGAAACACTGCACACACGTTGTATGAATCTGTGTTTTTGAGACTGATAAACTGCAGTCACATGGTGGAAATGCTCAGAAATGCTCTTAAATCCGATTACATTTTCTTCCAGATTCTGTTTTTTTTTTGTCTCAAATTCTGTGTTTTCGGTTTATATTTTTCTTATTTCTGTGTCCTGTGAGTTAAGCACATTTTGTAATCAAAACAAGTTTGCCTGTTAGTAAGACCAAACATAGCAACACGTTTTTTTCCTTTTTCCACGTTCCACATTTGATCAATGATTCTATTATTATTCTTTATTTTCCGCACTGCAGAAATCATAGGGCCCTGGCTCCACCATGTCATTGACTGCTTCTTTTAGCTCACTGGATTTTTTTTCTAGCATATAAAAACACCATATTGACACGGTAACAAGGTTAAGACTTCATTTTCATTGCAGTTGGTATTTAATTAGCTTTTGTTGTATCTATTTGCATGTGTTTTCTTAAGATGTAGTGCGTTGAGCTGTCAGGGTCACGGTAATATTGCCTTCATCTTCATAAGAATTACTTAATTAATGCTTGAACCAAAACAAGATTACTGAAAGTCTTTACAACTTGAGAGAAAAAAACAATTTCAACAAAGTCACAGCTAGTTTTGCAGTCGATTAATAATGAATAGCCACATAACCTTTAACTCAGTGGTGTCTGTATAAACCAGAGAACAACATGTTAACTTCAATCAACAGAGAACTTCATCATGGGCTAGATTAGGTACTGGTGCCATTAAAGCAGAGGACAAGCTGCAGATGGAGTGATCCATTATTCAGAGCAGAGCCTCTCCAGTATCAGGCTTTGACAGCCATTTGTTAGATTAACTCTCACTTGTTTGCATTTGGACAAAGGGGGTATCATGCTGAAAGACGTATGGGCTAATTGGAAAATGTTACATGTCGAACCACACACATAGAGCTCTTTTAGAGATTTAGTTAAAAGGGTGGATGTTCTATGTTCATATTCAAAAAGGCTTAGACTTCTCATTTGTAGTCGTAGTTTTTCGTTGGGAGGATCTGCTGGTAAATGTCACAGGTGCAGCCTGCCATTAAACTCCTGTTTCCCTTTTGTTGTTAAACTGAAAAAGTGGCACAGAGTCAGTCAAAGAGTCAAGAACACAAGCGCAAAGGTCCAGGAAATGAAAGTAGATTGAGGGCAGGAGACCAGTGTCTCTGAAGACCACGCTGAATCACTCGTTTCAGCCCTCTGTCTCTCAAGTGTGACAATTTTGGGCCTGAACAAGGGATTTGATTTCATCTAACTTAAAGTTATTGGTTTCCAGAGCTCTATCTGTTCGCATGTGTCTATTTTTGGAGCTTCTCGTTGGAAGTTGTAATCAAAATGATAATGAATCAACACACTCAGCCTCACTAGCACACTTAGTTCACACTCCTCAGAATCAAAAACCATTAAGAGGGGAGCACTCCAACTGGATGATTTATTAATACACATACTATGTTTTGGGAAAATGCCCTTACTGAGAGTGTGCCAATCAGCAAATAGTAACCATGCCTGGAAATCAAGAATTCATTTGAATTTTTGTCCCTTAAGCAGGAAAGTAGAATACAAATGTGCAGCAGGGGAGATATTTACATTATTATTCTAATTTTGAGAAGAGAGCCGTGAGCAGATGAGCTACAAAAATCACATTTAGTTCTGACTGAACAAATAACTTTTTCTTTGACTCTTTATTGTAAATTGTAACAGACAGACAGACATTTATTTGGTTGTGGACACATGGACATTCTTGCACAATTCTTATACAATTCTTATACAATTAAAGATTCAAATGTGTGTATCTTATCTTATGTTATCATTAAAAAGTTACAAATCAAATCAAAGGTAGTTACAAATCAAATGAAATATGAAAAAAACTAAATAATAAAATATTTAAAAATAAAGTATCATAACATAATAACCAATATCAGTGAAGTCAACATACCTCCTTAATGGATCTATGTACAATTTAAATTTAACCAGAAAAATGTTACGGTTGGCTAAACAAATAAGACTGTCCTCTCAAGAGGAATGACAGCAAATGTCCCAAAATGACATATTTAACTGACAAAGCCCTCCAGTGGCTGTAGTTAATATGACAGGCATAAAGGAGGGAGTCATTGACTTTATCATAAGGTAACAAAATCCACGCAAGGAGGAGTTCAGTAGGAGGGATGGGTCAACAAAGCATTGGACTGTAACACGAGAGACCGCTGTTTGTTTCCCACTTATAACTGTGAGTCAGTAGCCCAATTTATACAGAAATCGCACTAAAGGGCCGCTATGAAGTCCCTTCTTTATACCACCTTTTCTTTTTAACACAAAACCAAAAAAGCAGCATCATGCCAGTACAGTGTGCGATTTGAGACAGCATGACGGCAAGGCAGAAGCAACAGAGGCGTAATGGGTGTGACATGTAACACAACAGTGTCGGCCTCCAGTGTGACATCAATAAAAATGGCATCAACATGTCAATAATGGTCTGTTATATGGTAGTTGATCTCTCCCCTTCCTCAGAGGAAAAGGAGCTCCCAAACCTCAGTGTCTCCCCAGTTTGTGGCTGCTGTTCTTCTTGTTTGAGTTAGCCGCTAACTGCTAGTAGCTGCTCTTTTAGATGTCCCACAGTGGGTAGCACACAAAATAAGTTGTCAAAACATCACACCGGCTCCGTCCATAGTCCCACCCTGCTGGCTGTCCCTTATGCACATACGTTGTTTCGGCACTCTTACTACCTCCAATGCTAGCTTAAAGGTGAGACAACTCAGTCCCCCCACTCCTCCACTGTACCTTTTATAAAGAATGAGGTGGCGGCATCACAGCATTAAATTCCTGCCTTCAAAAAAGGCAGCTTTAAAGGGGCTAATGTTGTTTTTATTTGTTTGTTTTTTACTGCAGTTTTCCTAGACTGTTCTCTTTGGTGGTTATTAATATAACTAACGACAGTGGAGGTCTCTTAACCTTAACAAACCCATCACCTTTCCATAACCTTAACAAGGTATGCAAAAGTTCTGTATGTCTCCTTTTACATAGAACTCAGGAAAATCCAAAGAATGTGACGTTATGTGCGTTCCCAAGTTCCTTGCTCCTCTTCAGCTCTGCTGCTGTGCAACTTCTGTCTGTGTTTCTGTTATAGACATTTTGCAGTGGTGGCTTGGAACGCCTCACTCCCTGTCTCTAGGACACTTCTTTGCTGGGAGGAGATCATTTTGGAAACAGATCTTAGCCCCCCTGTGGCGACCTGTATCTCATCTAATGGGCACCACTGTCATTAATAACACGCATTCTCTGAAAGTTACAAAAACCACCTTTAAACCAAACCACAACCTGACCAAACCTTTGCACATTCCAGAAGGTGCAGACAAACAATGTACGGTATTTTGATTTGAAGGACTTTTTAAATAAATGGTATCAACACTTCAACTTTAGTGGGCAAAACATTCCGAGTAAATTCAGCATGGCTTATTTACACCTTGGATAATGGCGGAGTAAACTGCACTTAAGCAGACTGTTTTGAATCGTGGCAATTTTCACATCTACACTTCAAGGATGTGTGAGGACAAAGCAGCGAATATCATCCTTGCTTTTACTCATAAGACTGACTGGAGTGCTTTAATGACGTTATCTAAATGATGAATAACAACAACTGAGAATCGTCCTGCACTTTGCTTTGGTCCACGAGTGTGATTTAGATGCTTAATTGTGTGCATCAAACAATGCTCATGATCTAATAAAACATTTATAATCCAAAGAATTATAATCTAAACTAATGATGCACACCGCTGTGGATAAATGTGGAATTAAGTGCTTGACAGTGCGCCAGCAGACAAAATACAGGGCACTGCAGTGGTGCTGTAGGATCAGAGCTGAAGGAAATATAAGGGTTAATCCAGTTCATCACACACAGATTGTGTTTTCACTATGTTTTAATCCAATGTTTTAATCCTGATACCAAATGGAAGCAAATCTCTTACATCATGTATAGTATCAAGTGCAAACATTGAAATACAATGGAAAAAAGGAGGGGTAGGATTAAAGCTGGAAATGCCAAGTTTGCCCTTGTATATACTTAAACAAATGCCAAGGGGGTTTTTTGGGATATTTTGCAAACTAACACTGGACTTAGATGTAAATGGTGGTTGGATATTAGAGATTTAAAGCATGTGTTCAGTGTTGTGGCCTGATTCTAGTGTGTTTATGAATGTTTTTGCAGCCTGACAGTGATTTACAACCCTACCAATACAGCAAAAGTTTATTTATATAACACATTTCATTCCAAGGATAATACACTGCGCTTTACAGAAAAGCAAACCCATTAACAGTATACACACTTGCACACATGGTGCACTAACAAACAATTAAACGATGAAGAAGAATTAAAAGCATAACCACAGTGACACAAGGTTAATCAAAAGCACAAGAGAGAATAAATTGTTGTAGTCTGTTTCCCACAAAGTTGTTGTAACACTTTTGCACCTAATATATTATGTCAGTCTAAGCATGCAGGCAGTCTATAGAAAATAATGACCAATGCCAAACCAAGAAATCACAAACACTTTGCAGAAAACACTGCAGTCAGATTAGACCGCTGAATGGTAAACCCAAATCAAAGCCTTAAAGGTCCTTGATGCTATGTGGATATTGTTTAATACCATCTGTAGTGGGAATAGATTCATATAGAAGGGCTATTATCCATCTGTCCATCCTTGAACTCATTAACATATCCATTTATTCTACAGCCCCATCTCTGTGGGAATAACGTCCACTTGGACAACTCCGAAGTTTAGGACTCGCGGCCAAGTGCCATCGCTCATCAGGGCCAATGTGGGAAGTAGAGTGACATTTGTAAAACGCAGCCAAAAGTGAGGTGGGGGTGGTGGATGGGCGTTAAATTAATACGCGTGTTTGGACACATGAGGCCAGGGTTTGCAGCACCGGTCCCTCTCCTCTCAAAAATGTGCGTTTCGCATATTTATGTCCCCTAAAATAATGGTTCCCAACTGGTGGGTTGCGGGCCCTTTTAAAATGGACCACAAGTGACTCGCATGTCAAGTTTGTAAAAAAGTACAATGAATATCCAGCACAGAGCTTGTACTTTCAAGTGCTGAGAGCTACTTAACAGAGACAGCAAACTAGCTTGACGACATGTTCAGATGCAAGTATGGCACTGATATATCAGACTGTGTGGACCTTGAACTAGTGACCAAGGAGAAACCTGGACCCATGGCTGGACCAGTTGAGAACCACTGCCCTAAAATGTCTGACCTTGACCATGCTGATCTGTATATCTGTGCAGTTTGTCACTAGAGAGGTGTTTCTACATTCCCCTGCTGAAGGAGGTGCTATCTATGCACTTCCCTAAAATCTGAGATTTTAAACAAATGCCTGGCAAGATAAAACAGTTACATCCCTAATATGAAAGCCAATCGCTGTCTTGTACAGGAAACATATTGACGGGGGAACAGAATCGACACAACACCAGGAAAGAACCTGAAACCTCCAGTGCAGAGCGGACGTGTCACAGAGAACAGAGTTAGCATTAGCATAGTGAAAGTTTGTTGGCAAACATGGAAGAGTGAGCACTTTTTGGATGTTAACTCGACCTTCTTTTGCTATCTATCAAAAACCCAGTAGTACCAGATACTGTTTTATGTTTAACAACCACTAATGCTGGGTCAGCCCCTGCCAGTTAGCCTGCAAGCTAACAAGCAACATAAACAAATATAAGATGCTAACAACACGTACCATTTTGATTCACAACAGACTCCTCATCTGAGTTTGGGTCTGACTGAAACTCGGACATGCATCGCTGAATCTCGTCGATGTTTCCTCTAAGGCTAACGCTAGCTATCTGGATGTACGCTGCTTTTTCACCAGTCATCCTTGAGCAAGCAGCACTGGAGAAAGTGGAAAGCAAAACTGAGAGAGAGCAGCTACAGGCGGGGTTTAAGGGCCGGATCTAGAATTTCTCAATAAGAGGGAAAGAGTAGATCAGCTTCCAGTCTTTTTTTTAAGTATTATATTGGAAAACCATGTTGAACAAAATATGAGCATTAGTGTAAAATGGTCTGGAGGGGGACTTTAATCTGTCACCACGACAATGATCTTTTCCTGACCACGGTGTATTTTCCTTGCTCTAAAGGAAAGGTCTGGATTTTGTAGTTACATTGTGGTTTTAGAGATGGTCATGTCAGTCAGATGGTTCACCACTTTGGTCCAGACTCAATTACCTCAAAGAATTTGGGTGAATTGCCAGGAAACTCCTTGTTCCAGATGACTATAGTGATCCCCTGACTTTTACTCTCTGACATTTGAGACATGTAGTGTAGCATCTTGACAACTAATGGATGGGTTGTCAAGAAATTTGATACTAACATTCATGTTCCTCAAAGGATGAATTCCAGTAACTTCAGAGATCCCCTGACCTTTTATGTTGCATATTCAACAGGTTGAAATTTCTCCAGTTTAGCGTGATACAGGGCTAATTTCCTGTCCAATAACTCTCCTGTGGAGTGATTCCCTCAGCACTGTTAATGATGAGTCTTTGTCTTCTCAATAACTGATGACTGTATGAGGACATATTCTTCCACCATGGCTCAGCAAGAGTTCACACGGGAGCAGTACTGCCTGGGGACCTCTCTTAATTTGTAACAGAGGTTGTTTGTGTGCTTTATCTCGTGTGAAACTGCCGTGTCTGTAATTTGTCAAGTAACCTACCATATTTTGCCAAACACAAAAGTCGTATAAAAATATTAGCCCCGGGCAAATCTGCATCTCAGTGATTTGTGGTCGTATCTAGGTTTTCTGTTTTTTCCGCACTTTGTTTCTGCCTCTTTACCAGTCGTGCATTACAGAGGCTGCCTTGTCAACTATGAATAAAAGTTTTGATAGCATTTTGGGTGCAGGGAGCTCATCTCAGTACACGGCATGGAGGCCTGTTCCTGGACATTAATGAAAGAAAATTAGGTGAAGTCCCCTATCACACAGAAAATGTTTTGCAGGTTGGAAAACCACACTGCCTTTTTTAAAAATCTGAATACCACCTTTTTATTGTTGCCAGGCAACCACCCCATCAACTCCTTACCATAACATTCCCATGTAATTAATCTACCGTTTATTTATTTATTTTTTATTTTATTTATTTCACAATAATTAGAATCTAGTCCCTGAAATGTTGAGGCAGAGGGCACTTGCTGTACCTCTTGCTGAGGGTGAGAGGCTGTCAGTAAATAGACCCCAAAAAAGAGGGTGGCTCACGGGGAGTACCACCAGTTGGTCCAGGAGCTTCACCTCCATGATGACCGTTTCAAGTACTGCACTTGTATGCTTCATGATACCTCTGGTAAAGTCGTATAGCTGTGGGTATCCAGCAACCACTACCACCAGTTTCTCCCCCATTGTTTACCAACTCTAAACTTGTTGTCGTGACCACCAGGGAAGGCCTGCCTCTCAAATTGTCCGATTGGACAATGGGAAAAAAGCAGAGATGACATGGGGCGCTTTTCTGCTCTATGTTGACATTTTCTCACCTTAAGGAGTTCAGACAGCCAGGCGCCTAGAGCGCAGAAACGCAAGGTGTGTAGCAACACAAAAACAGCGAGCAAAAAGCTTCACTCTCATTAAAACAATTAGAAAATTTCGCCTCCAGCTCCATACCACCACTTGTGGCACTGTGTAGTGTTTCTATGTTGTAGAGATGGGGTTACAAATGACTGTGAAAGTTATATTAAGGGTATCCATCCATCCATCCATCCATTTTCATCTGCTTATCTGGGGCCGGGTCGTGTGGGCAGCAGGCCAAGCAAAGCACCCCAGACATCCCTCTCCCCAGCAACACTTTCCAGCTCCTCCTGGGGGACCCCAAGGTGTTCAAAGGCCAGATGAGATATGTAATCCCTCCAGCATGTTCTGGGTCTGCCCCGGGGCCTCCTACCAGTGGGACGTGCCCAGAACACCTCCAGTGGGTGGTGCCCAGGAGGATCCTGATCAGACGCCCGAGCCACCTCAACTGACCCCTTTCGACGCGAAGGAGCAGCGGCTCTACTCCGAGCTCCCTCCGGATGTCCAAGCTCCTCACCCTATCTCTAAGGCTGAGCCCAGACACCCCACGGAGAAAACTCATTTCCACCGCTTGTATCCGCGATCTCATTCTTTTGGTCACTACCCAGGGTTCATGACCATAGGTGAGGGCTGGGACGTAGAAGGACCAGTAAGTTGAAAGCTTTGCTTTCTGGCTCAGCTCCCTCTTCACCACGACGGACTGGCGCAACACCCGCATCACTGCAGAAGCCGCACCGACCCGACGATCCATCTCACGCTCCATTCTACCCTCACTCGTGAACAAGACCCCAAGATACTTGAACTCCCTCGCTTGAGGCAGTAACTCTCCCCCAACCCGGAGAGGGCAAACCACCGGTTTCCAACAGTGGACCATGGCTTCAACTTCAAGTTCAAGATATTAGGGGCATAATATCAGTAAATTTTAGTAAATGAAAGAGATATCCTGTGTGAATGTGCCGCATGAGAGGCACAAAAATGGGGATTTAGACTAATATGTCCGCTTGATTGAGTCATTCTCATTCTGCTGAAGCCCCAGAGTAGCTTCAGCTGACTTTGGGAGCACATTTTCTCACAGAACAAGGACTGGGTTTTGTAGCTGCACAAGAAAGGGATCACTTAATGGCCAGCATGGACAGAAAGTGCGAACAGAACTCATTCAATGTACATATGACATGTGAGTATTGTGTTAAAATTAATTTGAAGAAAAACAAACATGATTGTCACCATACTTTTTAGTTTTCGTTTGCCAAATTTAACCTAAACCATACTGTAGTTTCCACGTGTATATGTTTGGGAATAATTAATAGACACATTTTAACAGTGAACATTTAAATTAAGTTTACCATCAGCTGAGTCACACCTACATGCTGGGAAATGTAGTCCCTCCTGCTCATCCTTATTATGACATGCAAACTCCTCTGAAGATCGGTAATGTATTCTCGCAATCTGACAGCCAGTGGGGAATCTGGTAACTGGTGTCTCTCAGTAATTGGTATCCTTCAGAGTTGTCACGGCAACTGAAACAGATGACATTTAGACTCTGAACTAGTGGCAACGCTGTAAATCATGAACACATGCAATGGGCTCTTTTTAAAGGGAGGCAGAAAGCAACACGATCAGAGTTCAGTCATTTACACATGACAGTTCTCAACATGTCCTTTCTTTTGATTAGTCTGTCAGCGTTTTTTTTTTTTTTAATATAGAAGAGACCAGCATGTAATCAAATAGCAACTTCCTGTACCAGGACTGAGATATTTTATTCGCTCCCACATAGTGAAATATCCAAGCCTAGTAAAGGCGTGGACACACACACACACACACTGAGAGACATCAATAATGGTTTCAGAGGGAGAACAGGAGTCTTTAATGTGTGTGCTGCAGGAGACTTTCATTCTCTTCCGTCAGCTCCCTCCTCCCCTCCCATTCTGCAATTGAAAACCATCAAACGTAAATGTCACACTTCTGGACAATCAGTGCCAGAAGATTGTGCCACTTTCACAGCTGGTGATTTCCTGAATATTTGTCTGCCAGATTAGTCAGACAGAAATATCAGTGTGACTGTTTGGAGGCCACAGTCAGAATACATTCACTCAGCACAGAATGTCTTCCAAGACTGAAGACAGGCAGGAGAAAGCTTTTGAAAAATAACTGAAGAAATCCCATTGAACCTCATTTCATAAGCCCTGTCTGCACCGTGTTTTTCAAAGTTGGACTTCAGTTGAAGAAAGATGTGATGGTGTGAATGAAAAGAGCAGTCACTTCACTGTACGTTAAAAGCTGTCTTGTCTGCACTGACGTCAGTATTCTAGATGTTCTCAGGATGTCAGCGTGCCGCCTATTGGAAGCAGTTATGGTAATTTTGTGTAATCTGTTTGTCCAACTGTTACTTTGATCAAAATAAGTGGATTGTATTATCTTGTGTTTTCATTTCTCTCCGTCCATCTGTCTGTATACATAGAGTAGATTTGTCAGTAGCCATTATATAAGCAGAGTGATGAAGAGCGAGCCAGGGATTATTGCAAAAAAAGGTAATTCAGAGTGATCGGAGTGAGCACTGACACACTCTGCTTGTGTTTGATCTGTAATAACAATCACCATATTGCTTACAAAATCAATACTATATACTAACTTCCATAAACGCTCTTCTGTCATCAAAATATAGAGTGAAATGTGTCAGTGTTGTGGCTGAAATTGATTGTCGACAGGTTGGGTAATTGTAACTGTTTTAGGCATTTATCAAGCAACAATGAAACATTCCCTGGTTCCCTTTTGGGATTTTTCACTACAACAAATAGCTGATTAAAAAATACCCAACAGATTAAAGTTACGGTAGACAACTTTTGAGTTAGGTAGCATGCTAGCTAGCTAGTTGTCTGCTTGTTAACTCCTTGATCGTTAACCAACTTTCACCATTACTCATTTTAGAGAGGCCACCGACAAACCAATAAAGTCTTCTTTATTTAGGTTTTATAAAGTGCATTTAGTTTCCACCTAAGGCTCACTTTCACTATGCAATACAGTGCCCCACATTTTTAGCACTCCTGGTTTCCTCGTCTGGACGTCAGTGGGTTTTTGGTAAGATGCCTGAAATAAGGTCTGTGGCTAACACAAGCTTGAGAGATTTTCAGGTTTTGTTCTGCAGCATAAAATTAATCAGTAAATACCCTACTTGTGATTTATGGTGCTTTTATGTCTTTAAAAAGTCGGTTGCTAACAAGTGGCTAAATGAGACTACAGAAGGTCATTACGCCAAACAGGCTGTACAGTCTCACTGTGGTAGGGATGTTGAATCGTGCGACCGTGATGTAAAAATAGTAGTTATACTACTACTACTACTACTACTACTACTACTACTGCTACTACTTCTTTATTTATATCCTCCTGAGACCCGAGCTTTTGTTTGGTAATAATTTAGTCCAGATTTCCTCAAACAAGACAATAAGAAAGTCCAGTGTTTTCAGACGAGTACTTCCTTTTCAACAGCGTCTTAGCTTGTTACTCTTGCTACAATTGGTCAAATGTGTTGCCATATCAAACTACAAACATTATTATTGTTATTAGTATTATTATTATTATTACATTTTATTTTTGCCTTTAATGGACAGGACAGGTAAGCGTGAGGAGGAGAGAGAGAGAGAGATGGGGGATGACATGCAGCAAAGGGCCACAGGCTGGATTTGAACCCGGGCCGCTGCAGCAACAGCCTTGTACATGGGGCGCCTGCTCTACCCACCAAGCCACCGACGCCCCTCAAACTACAATCATTATTAATCATAAATAAACAACTTTCAACCTTAAAATGTGATCAGGTTTTGGAGCTTGTCCACTTTTGTGTCAGGATCGGCTGCAGACTGACTTGGCAGAGATGGCGGCCATCTTGTTTTTACATGGATTAGTGTATTGTGCTTTTACTACCACTAGATGGCACAAAACAAGTGTCCACGAACGAGGACAACAAGTTTAAGTTAAAGGGGAACTAATGTTTTTTTTTTTCAACCTGGGCCCTATTTTCCGATCTACTTTTGTCTAAATGAGTGATAGGATATTCAATATTTATTGTTGCTCGGGTAAAAATTGTTTGTTGTGGCAAGTCAAAACACTCACTCAGAGAGTGAAAGGCTGGCTCTGAAATGTCACGTCTTGCGAGATTTCAGTTGTTGCAGGAAGTTACCGCTGGACTGACCTTACAAAAGCGAGGAGTTACTCTGTTTGGAGTAGTCATGGCTGAATTTTGAGCCATTTGAATTTGATGAGCGCCCGTATTTATTTGAACATGGAGTACACGGACGTACACGGACGCAGAGCTCATTGAAACTGAAGAGCGGACGAGAAGAGAGAGGGAGCAGCAACAGGCAGAGGAACATGTCCGACTCGAGCTAAAGGTAAAGACAGACGTTCTTTTCTCCTTTCCGTTATGTTGTCAGATAATTATACTAACAATCCGAGCCTATCTGTGTGAAAAAAAATGCACTTTTAGTGGACGTGTTTTGACGTTGTTTGACGCTGTCTGAGTGCCCTATTATTTAATATAACATGCGCTCACAGGCTGCAGGCAGGTCAGCCCTAGCTTCGTACTGGAGAAATGTCAAATATTGTACATCCTATCACTCATTTAGACAAAAGTAGATCGGGAAATAGGGCCCAGGTTGAAAAAAACATTAGTTCCTCTTTAAGTAGAGTGAAGTATAAGGTCAAGTAAACCCAAAATGTAATGTCCACGTATGAGGACACAGGGTCTCAGGAGGGTATAGCACCTTTCACACAAGAAATGCAGCGTAAAGCTTCAAAAATAGACATCATGAACATAAAACAGACAAAGTCATTCGATACAAAAGGACGTATAAAAACAGTTTAAAACAGGGATTAACTGAGCCTAATGTTAGCTTTTTACCTGGCGATTGCATTTAGACTTCAGTAATCATAAAAGTGCAGTTCATTTGTGTAGATTATTTGCCTGAACATAAGGTGTATGCATCATAAAAGTTTGTTTGCCATAGTCCAAAGTCCAATGGAAGAATCCCATAGGCTTTTTGATGACGCAACCAGGGCGACGTTAACTTCCACTTTGGCCTACAGAAAAACGTCATACCTGGAGGCCAAATGGGGACAAGCTAGCATAAACATTGATGATCCATTTTCAGTTTGATCATCTAAACAAAGAACGTGTTTTCTTGCATTGAACTTTGAAAAATGTCATTATTCTGTTGTGACGACTGAGTTGAAAAACAGACGACATTAGCTGGCGTAGCTTGATAGGATGTCTACTTGTACTTTAATTGATAATGATAGTAATTGTTGTTTTATTTTCTTGTACTTCAGGTTGCCAGTTTTGTCCTACTACAAATTTAAACGATATTCAATTAACAATAATATAAAATAGAGCAAAGCAGTAGGCTAAACGCTAACATTTGAGACGCTAGACTTCCATTTTTGTTTGGTAAATTACTAATATGATCAATTGACTCATTAGGCCATTTTAGGTCTTATCAATGTTGATATATTAATTGAGTTAAAACAATTAGTCAATTGATTGATTGGTCAACTCGCCTTTTTTGATAATGGATTGATCTGTCAGTCATTTTTGAAGCAAAAATGCAAAACAATTGATGATTTATCTTAAATATACATCATAGTACATTGAAAATATTTGGGTTTTGACCCCATGTTGGGATAAAACAAACAATCTGAAGACATTTAGGAAATTAAAATAGGCATTATTGCACTATTTTCTGACATTTTACAAACCAAACGACTAATGGATTTATGAAAATAATTGAATTTACACTGGGAAAAGTAGAAATCGTCACATTTCAGAAGCTGGAACCAGGAAATGTTTAGCATTTTTGCAAGATTAATGACTGAGATAAATTATCGATAATCAAAATTGTTGTTAAATTCATGTTAGGGGACAATTAGTTGATTAATTGGCTTATTGACCACACTGAAACCAATCATGAAAAATCTAAAAAGGGATTTTATCATTATTGATTTCATCTAGATGTTTGTGTGTGTATCTTATTACAGCATTTAACAGTCCAGTCTCGTCCCTTCACTAAATCTGGACTGTCTCACCCACCTAGTACAACGTGGACTAATCTCACCTTCCCACAGGGAGGAGGAGGAAGAGGAGAAAGGAGGAAGGAGGGGGCTTCGGCGCAGTGATGATGATGAAGTCAATAAATAAGGAAAGCAGAGGCGATCCAAGGCAGGGGATGTTCCGCATTTCAGGTCCCAACATGTGTTTGTGTGTACAGTCTGTGCTTTACAGTGGTGGTCCTGTAGAGAGCGGTAGATAGTTTGAATAAGTGGTTACCCAGCCAGGCCGAGCTCCCTTAACTGTACAGTACATCAGCGGAGGGAGGAGCGACCGTGTAGTATTTCTTTTTTGCTTCTTTCCCTCCTGTCGTTGCAGTCCATCCAAACGCTACTGGAAGGCAACAAAAAAAGGGGGAAACAAACTACTCGTTTCCACGCGAAAAGCTTTGCAGGAAGGAGGACGAGGCAGCCGTGTGTGTGTGGGGAGGGAGATAATTTTGGCAGTACGAGGCGCAGCAGCAGCTTAGTGGAGGACTGGGCTTCGGAGCGAAGGGGGACGTGTAGCCACTCAGCGCTGCCGCTACACTTGTGCACAAACCGGAGGAGCCCTGCTGACTTTCTCCCGCTTCATTTCCGCCCAATGCCCTAATATCCAACCCGAACTGGTGTCCAGACCGCGTGGGGGTAACCGACGGTAAGTGTCGTTACCAGACTTTAACCCGCCCGACGTTCACAGCGTGGTGTGTGTGTGTGTGTGTGTGTGTGTGTGTGTGTATATATGTGTGTGTGTGTGCAGTTGTTTGGCGGTGCTAGCTCCTGTAGCCTGGGCTGGTTTGACAGATCAGAGCAGCAGCCAAGGAACACACGGTGTACTGTACAGTAGGCAGGGTCTAACCTCGCTGGTCTGCAGCCATCCCGCCACCATTGTTGACGTTTCCCTTTGCTTAGTTGTCAATTAGACGCTAACAATGCCGGATGTGACTGTGCAGCGGTCATGCTGCCTCTTTCTGTGTGTGTATCATGCCTATACTATATGTGCTGCACACAGGCCCGAACTTGGATTTATGCCTGCTGCACTCTGGCGCGCGCATGGTCCAATAACGCATGCACACGTGCACACACACACATAGAGACAGACGGATCGATAGACATCACCAGCAATGATACACCCATATTATATGGGGAGTATGCTACAGTGAGCCGTGCAGTTCACTCACTTGACCCTAATTCTGTTGTCCCCATTTTCTCCTTGAGGTG
Source organism: Epinephelus lanceolatus (assembly GCF_041903045.1). NCBI lineage: Eukaryota > Metazoa > Chordata > Actinopteri > Perciformes > Serranidae > Epinephelus > Epinephelus lanceolatus. The sequence continues at coordinate 33,283,239 of NC_135754.1, read as the reverse complement.
CAGGAGTGAGGCTGTAATGCATGTGTGCATGCTTGTTTTAATACTATCACCAATACTCCAGTGCTTATAGCAGTGTTACTGATCCAAACGATTACTGATACTAAGGTCAGGCTCTAATGAAGGGGGACCGACCTTAGGTGAACTTGCATTAGCTCACCTTTGTGCACATGAATCTGTCTAAACTGAGCTCAGTGTGTGGAGATTAACAATCATCATGCATGTCTGGAAATGTAGTTTATCATTGTGTGTAATCGTCCCTGTGATGCTGGTGTGCTGGTATTCAGGGTTAAATAGTCTTTTATTGTGCTTTATGGTTATATTACTGACCACATTGCAACATATGTCCCGTGCATCCCAGATAATCACTGTCAGAGCCCATGAGTTCATGTGTATCACAAATTGCCAATATCAGAACAAAGTGTTCTAGTGAGGCAGTGTGCACTGCATTAAAACTGTCTGGGTTGGGTATTAAATTACCACAGACGCTCTGACTCAGTTGTACAACTGTGTGTGTTTCGGTGTGTTTTAGATATAAACATGTCCCCAGAATACTGTACAACTCATTAAAACGGGGGTGTACTTTCTGCAACAAAGACAACATTGCCCAGGAAGTTGCCTTGACATGTCTGCACTGATTGTAAGGGAACCGAAATGCTTAATGTTGTCAAGAAACACTCGAGTAATACAGCCCGATGTCCCGCAGCCCAGACTGACTGCTGACAGGCAGCACTGACAATCATTCACCGGGACCATGTGAAAATCCCCCAGTGCAAATAATCTCCGTGCAGCAGATCATGGATATAATGGTGACAGTTTGTTCAGTGCGTTTGCAGCTGTTTGTGTGTGAAGTCCCTCATCACCACATTACAGCGCTGTAATAATTAAATCACTCAATGTAACCACTCTGCCCAGAGCCTTTTCAGGGTCTCCATTCTCAGTCGCATTCATTTTCACAGTAGTATCTTGCACTGTGCTGATAGAAAGTGACAGTCTAAAAGCTGTATGCTCCTGCAGTTGAATCCATCAAGCTGGCAACAGAAGCATTTCCTCTGGCACACCAAGGCTTATTTTAAAAGGAGAGTGTATGGATTTTCCCGTCAACATTGTAAACAGTGAAAGAAATTAAATAGTTTTAACTCCTGGATGTCTAAATTATCAGACCTGGGATGTCTTTGTAAACTTGGATACTGTAAATCTGACACAAAATGTCTCTCTTGATGAAGTCATACTGTTGTTTCTAATAGCATATAGGCTTATTTATTCCTCCGAAAGTTCTCAAGTGCAACGGTGTCTGGAAGACTGCACACACCTTTATGAATAAATAATGTTTCTGTTATTGTTATGTAAATATATGTGGTGCTAAACCCCTATAGAGTCTCAGGATTTTATACGAAACCTCACTAGCACAGCTAATTTATGTCAGATCAGCTGGTATGGCCCCAGATGCCCACTGTTCATTAATCATTAGCCATCCGTTTAAATCGCAGTGTTCTCTCCCCGGGTTGATTATTAGCCCAGGACAAACCCACCAGTCAAGTCTAAACATTTTCTCTACAGATTTTAAATAGACAAAGTGTAGGCGACGAAGGGGGCAGAAGCTTTTGTGAAAAGAAACAAATAGATGAACTCAGAGAAACATTTAGGGGATGTTTTCTCACACGCTGGCACGTTATTCTTCACCTTTTTCCTTTATTGTAAATAGTTTTTTTTTCCATGCATAAAGGGAAAGCATATGGGGAATACTGAGTGATGTAAGAGTGCTGTACATGAAAGAACACACAGAAGGTGAATGGGTGTAGCCCCATGTGACCCCGTCGTCTCTTTCTCCTCTCCTCTCTTCCTGTTGGCTGGGGCTCCTTTAGGGGGCCAGAGGTGACCTTCTTCAGTCTCTCCCAGCAGCAAGCACCCCAGTGGGCCTCTCTTTTTGTGACCCGGTTTCTGTCTGCCTTTCTTCCTGGCCTCCTCGCTCCTTTTCCTTCTCCTTATCCCTCACCCCCTCCTCTCCTTTCCCTCTCCCTCTCTGCTCGTCTGCTCCCATCCCCTCCTATTCCCCATGGCGGGGCAGCAGCGCTTAATGCTTAGAAACATAGAGCGTTCACTTATATAACCTTGGCTGTGCAGCTGATGTCCTAGTCAGTATCTGCTGTATAATGATGTCAGAGCTGTCTAGAGAGGCAGAGGGCATGCTGGGTAGGCCAATATGTTGAGAGCTATTCCTGAACTGAGTCTGGTGAATCGGGTGGTCCGAGGATTTGCCTCCCGTTTGCTCCCTTTTTGTCTCTTGGGATTATTTTTTGGGTTAAACGGAGATGCAGTTGATTAGATGTTTGTTTTATTCGTCAGATTTAATAGAACATGTGCAAATGATGCATTTGAGTATAAGGAATGTCTTCGGCATGGAAGTAATTGTCCCGAGGGAGCAGCTACATTGTTTGCCCATATGTCGATGTGAATAACTCAGACATTGTTTTTTAGGCCTCGGACCAAGGTATTTTTATTCAGCCTTTTTTTAATCCAGTCCAACTGCAGAGTTTCCACACATCCTGGAAATCCTAAACATTTAGAGACTAGTTTCCCTGTCATGGTAACACCTGGAAATGGATTAAAATGATCAGATGACCTGGAAATAATCTTTGTTATACTAGAAACCACACTAATCTACACAAATCTAGGAGCGTATTTTGTTTAAAGCTTGACCCCTTTGATACTTCAAATCAGGTTTACCAGATGCAAAGTGGAACGGAAAAGCACTCCCTTTTTTATTTTTGCTCTAATGTCAGTTAGTCTAGCTGTTTACACCAAGCCCCAAGGAACAGCGGCGGGCGTTGAAGACAATATGACAACGTGGCCAAACTGTGGAATTACAACTTCGGGGTCTGTCAAGTGATGCTGTTTGGCCCAAAAAGATAATAAATAATAAATAATTTTTTCGAGCATCACAGCCCCTGCAAAATGATTCGTTTTACTATTAAGACATGGTCCGATAACATACCAAAATTCTAGAAGAGCCACATGATTCAATAATTTTGTCCGCATTCAAATTAGCGGAGCGCTAAACCGGAAATTAGCCGCTCAGGAGAAATTTGTTAAACTTTTTACAGCAATACAAAAAAGAAATTAGAAAGGACATTAAGATATATATTTTATGTAGTAAAAAGGCTTTTGAAGCAGTTTGAAGTTGAAGTTGTGCTCATTCAAAGAGTATAATGAAGGGCTGAATGACTTGAAAACTGTTGCTTTATTTTCCTGGCACAAAGGATGAATAAATAAAAACAAAATGCACAACAACAACAAAAGTATATCAGTATCCGCCAAATTGTTATTTTAAACGTCATTCAGAGCCACATGATTAAATAATTGTATCTGCATTCATGTTAGCGCAGGGCTAAACTGGAAATTAGTCGCTCAGCCAGCAAAAGTCTGAAGTGCGCTTGTTCTATAGGCCCAACAATGTGGAACATTCAGGTTATTTGATATCCGCGAAGTTGAAATATTTTGGCTTCATGCGCCACTTGGCGACTTTCATAGGAATTACATCCAGTTCTCTTTATGCATCCATGGTTAGCAAGAGATTGCAGGGAACTTTCCAGCGTCAGATTTATTTTGTCTGGAGCCATGAGTGGAATTCTCAGACTAGCAGACTAGACTAGGACAGTGTAGCGTGAAGGGGGGAGAGAAGAGGGAATGACATGGGTGACAATCGAACCCATGGCCGCTGCAGCAAGGACGATGCCTTTGTACATGAGGCGCCTGCTCTCTCCCCACCCCGTACGCCCCGATAATGGTTTTTCATTTGCTTTTGTTCAGCCATGTCAACTCTTGTCAGCTCCTAGAGCCGTCAAAGGCGATAGAAAAGTGTGTCACGTGAACATCACAGTCTTTTTCCCCCCAATGTATTGCTATGTTCTTCCCATGAAGATCGGGCACGGGTGAAATGTGAATAGATGTAGGCTTTTTAAAAGGCTAGACAGCCTTATTGTACAGTTGACAGTGATTTCTGTAGCTGTCATCTCTAATGAACCTGAGCCACTTCATCATGAAGTCTGCATCAGTAAAAAAGGAGCAATAAAACTGAATGCATCAGTATTAGGTCTACAGGTAAATTATATGACTTGTATTTGTGAGCATGTGCTGTCCTGTGTTGTCATGAAAAACTCGTGGAAAGGTCCTGGAAAGTTAATTCTTCAAAAGATAGGGGACCCTGCATTGAGATCAAGGATCTCTTTTACAAGGGAGACCTGGCCAGTTAAGGACAGCTGACATGTCTGCAGCTGATTAGCCGAGGTTAGCATCACACGTGACTTGCTCTAATGTTGTCTTTTCCTACATAAAATGCACATCCTAGAATAGCAGGCCTGTTATTGTCTTGCCTTTACGTTCTGCTTGACCTCAGCTGACTGTTGCTCATCCCATAGAGGCTGGGCCCCAGGGCACTTCACCACGTTGTCTGTGTTTTCGCCTATGACTAATTAGATTACAGCACCCATATGATATAGACTTGTAGGTTTTTTCATAGGATCTATTCAGCCAGGGTGAATGCAGCCAACCACAAAAAGTCATCTGATCATCACGGGTTTCTGCACTGGAACCGGGCTAATAGAGATTTTATGGCGGCGTAGAGTATAGCTTCTGTTTACCAACATACTGTATTTAGCTGCACAAAGCCATCTTTATTCAGAGCACTCGCGTAGAAATGTTTGATTCAGTTTATTTTGATTTGAGCAAATAAATCAGCTTGTTTATGCATCAAGAGGTCGCTCAGATGACCAACAAACAAACAGCAGGCGTCTTTGTCTGTATATGCCTATATATCACAATGCATGCTAATTAAGAGTCCAAACAGTAATGAGATCATGATGGCCTGCTTATTTGGGTGGGTTAGTCACTGCCTCAAGGCCATCTACTTCTCACAAACCTCCTCTTGTTCCACAACATCCAGATCTGATGGGAAAATATACAGTACGTGCAGCTTGTTGCTTCAACTGCTTTGAACTTGTACACATTTCTTTTCAGGACTTCCACTGCTTAATCGATCACCTACGCTTCAACTAACGTGTCAATTAGGCCGAGACCAGTATATCAACCCATAGAAGCTTTTTGCAGATAAATTGTACCAGTGTACGTTGTCCCATAAGTGACCTTTGGGACAGACAGTAAAGCTTATCTTATCTATCTATCTATCTATCTATCTATCTATCTGTAATTATAAGCAGTAACGTGTGTCCTCTGTCCTTTGTGCCATAAAGGAAATTCCATGCTGTTTTCTGCAGTAATTTCTGGCACGCAGAGTAATGAGTGTGTTCTCACTGGCAATTCGAACCTCATTATCAGAGAAGAATGAGGCTAACCTTTCAGTGTGATGTCGTAGCGGGTTTGTGTTGCATTCGGAGGCCCACGAAGCTCCACTGCTGATAAGCATGCTGTCATGGTGAACACGACAAGAGATTATCAGCGCACTCTGCACCGGTCTTCACACAGACCACTGGGGGTCCTGCTGTCTTCGAGATACAGTAACGCCCCATCCCCCTGCAGCACACAGGCACATGACATCACATGTCAGCCTGGGTGCTCCAAGTTTGTGGTTGTGTCTCAGTGTTGTGGTTTGTGGCCCCTCCCTTTTGTTTTATCTTAGTAGGTTCGGTTTCGCTTTAATCTTCATATGTTTCTTTTTTGTTTCAGTTGTTTCTGTTGAGCAGTGGTTTCCATGCAGATGGTTACCAGAGGCTCCTCCTTGGCTTTGTTGTTTCTCTTTGCCATTGAACCGTTGTCTGTCTCTGCTGCTCTCTGTGGCCTCTCTCAGCCAGCCTGTGCTTCAGAAGCCTCCAGATTACAAGGAAAAATAATTTGTAAAATACTGTATCCTTTATTGGCCGGAGAAAGTAGCCAGGCTGTTTAACACAGCCGCACTTCTTTCTTATTAACACCAGTCAGCTTGGCTCTGCCCGGGTACAACTGGGGCCACTCACAACTGGCTTTTCATCAACGGGAATACTTGGCACCGTGGCCCGTGAGGTTTATTTTTGCCAGGTTGAAGCGGAGCACTTTACGAGCAGGAGTCCATCCGACATTTGCTGGCATTGAACCGCTCTCGCTCCCTCTCTGTGCGAGCACTGCCTCAATTTATGCAGTGGAATAGAAATTAAGTCATTACGCATTTGCAGACATATTAAACAACCAGTTCCCAAGACAATAAAGTGGCTACTTTTTTCTACTGTGTCATAAACACTGAGGCGTTGTGTCGTACAGAGGGATTCCCTTCATGTGGATTTGAGATTAAACTGGCAATAACAATTTCAGTATCTGTGCCCCTGGGGCGGAAGATAATCAGTTTATAATCAGAGTTCCCAAGAGGAATTAATGTGTGATTATGAGTGAGTTTGTATGTGGGCTTCAGAGACAAGAGAAGTTAAGATTAAAGTAATAAAAAATAATTGAAGATTTACTCTAAATTGTTTGTTTTGGCAGATGCAGTGTTAAATGGTTTGTTGTATGCTGTCTATTCCTGTACATACAGTACATACAAGGCATATGTATATGTGAATACTTAGCTATGTACTGGGTCTGTAACTGATGTTTTCATTATTGATTTATCTATTGACTCATTTCTCAGTTAATTAGTTGTTTGTAAAATGCAAAGTCTTAGGGCTCTCAATGTATTTGGGACATCCGTGCACAAAAAGAAGGGTGCTTAAAGTGCAAAAAATAATAAAAAGTAGGGCATTAACGACTTTGATTTTTTTCAGGTCGACTTATCTGTCAATAAAGTCTAAGGCGAGTCGACAAGTCATTTGATGATGTCATCACATTGACACGGTGGAGGAAAGTGAAGTATCTCCACACATGTGATGTGTGTCTGTCACTCTCAGGCCCGAACATACTCGGGCGTACTATTAGCGGAGCAGACTCCGCGAGGAATGTCCGCAGTCATTCGGGCTTTCATAGTCGAGCACACTTCCGCGTTGTAGTTTCCTGTAAAAATGTCAGTGAAAAATCCCTGCGATGTGAAAAATACATGCCGAGCAGTCACTGGTGCGCGGAGGGAAGTCCGCGTGGTCGTAAAATCTGAGCTTTGCGCGCACAGGGCTTGCGGACGTCTGTTCCGCGTACATTCCGCCCGAGTATGTTCGGGCCTTTAGCCAGTCAGAGGTAGTGATTGCATTCCGTACACAAGCACACAGAGAAAGAGAGAGGGAAAAAACACACGACTTGTCGACTCCTCCCGGGAGGTGTCGACTTGTGCCACTGACGTCGACACGTCGACAAATCGACTTTTCTGTTAATGCCCTAATTAAAAGTGAATTAAAACTGCAGTAAATGTTGCAGTCCTTGACTATCATCAGTGCTACCTATTGCACCCTTCTTTTTCTGCACGCATATCTTAAATAAATTGACTTTTTTTTTGCATTGATCTCAGCCTGCGAACCTTTTTGTGGCCTTCCAGCCCAGTTGCATTGATGTGCAGGTATCTCCTCCACCTGCACATCTTTCTTGGTTGTCCATTGTTCTGACACACCCAAGATACATTGTTTTTGTTGTTTGAAAAATGGCCATCAGAAGCTCCCAGAGTCTAAAGCAACATTTTCAAATAGCTTCTTTGCATATGACGTCATATATCGGTGAACTGTCGAGATGGAGGGCAGGTGATTGGCGACAAAGACTACCAACAATGCACAAAAGCTAATGATTTGCACCGTTTACGGCTGTTCCATTCGATCAAATTGGGGAAAAACAGAGGCCACTTTAAGTCCCAAAGTAGGAGGACGTAAAGGGGAGAAATACAAAAAAAATCTCTCAGAAACAATGGTAAATGTGAATCAGAAACCTTTGTCTTAAGTCTGGCGTAGTGGAGTCAACTAATGTCAAATGTAAATGTTAAACGTTAGGTTAATAATGCCTCGATGTGCTTTGATGACTTCTCTGTGTTTTTAGTCACAATCCAATTTTTCAACAGCGTTTTACCATATCTCTGGGAATGGTTGACCTACCAGGTAGAAAATAGAAAATAGTAGCTAAAGTTAGCAAAGGCTAGCTAGTAACGTTAGCCTGACAGCAGTGCATCATACAGAGGGTTGAAATATAAAAGACAGTTATACTCAAGTACGTTTACTCACCCCAGTTGTGGACTGAACGTCACACAAAATAGTTATGGTCCAGTGGACTCTTGTACGTGATCATCAGCTTGCCATCTAACATTAGGACGTCTAGAGCAGTGGTTCCAGGTGTGCTGTGGGATTTTGTG